>NC_088915.1:4805000-5448500 GCF_963576675.1 Euphorbia lathyris | reverse complement strand
TTCTTAAAAATACATTCGATAGTTTAAGGGTTTTTTTTAGTTTTTAGTTTTTTAATATTTTATTTAAAATTAAAAAAAATGACATAAAATTTAAGGGACAATTTTTTAAAATGGCCGCTTGGAACCAGCTAGAAGCCGTCTAGATCCGCCTAGAACCATTTGAGAGGAGGCCAAAAATCGATCAACCGATTTATGCCGCCTGACTAGTGGACGGTGTTCTAAAAATTCCCGCCTAGACGTCGTCTTGGCCGATTTTTAGAACACTGATTAAACTGCAAAACAATTAACATAAGTATATAAATTTTACATACATTAGACTAATAATAATGTTTTATATAAAATTAAGAAAATTAAATTACACACTTTTAAATTGGAAGGAATAGTGAAGAATGTAGTAGTAAAGAGTGTAGAATTTTTTTTATTGTAAAAAGGTGTAAATATTTTTTTTGTTAGGAATGTCAAAGTTACTATTGGATTAAATTTAACGTATATTTTCATTATAAATTTTAAATTATGAAATTGTTAAAATAATTAAATTATTAAGAAGTTGGTGAGGTTGTTAATAATTTTCGCATTGATGGTTGGTTTAGTTTACTGAAACTTGACTAGAAAATGAAAAATGAAGAACGTAGCAATGCATGAAATTTGAGTGGCCGGGTTGGGCCGGAGTTAGCGGATTTTTATTTAAAAATGGTAAGTCTAAATCAGCTTAGCTCAACCCGTTGTTAATTTAGGTAGGCTGGATTCAGGTTCAAAAATTAAATTCCAAACACAATCTATATAAACCCACCTAAATATATATTTATAATTTTTAATAATAAAATATAAAAAAAAATTATACTCAAAAATAAATATTAATATATAAATTTATTAACTAATATGAATAGGTGGACCGGATAGGATCGGTCCGTGCTATTTTTATAAATCCCAAGCCCACTAAAAAAATAGACGAGCTTTAGTGGATATGGGTCGGGCTGGGCCTACTGATAATTTTTCATATCCAAGCCCAGTCCAGGAAACACAGGTCTGGACGGGCCTGACGGATACATGGCTAGGTCTAATTTGAGTGGAGCTCAAAGAAATATGGATTTTAGCTTTGTATGAAAATTGCAAAAATTTCATATTGATTGTACGCGGATTGCAGAAAGACGAACTTGCGTTCAGGTAGGGATGACAACGAATACACTACCCGTAGATACTCGGGACTATCTGTACCCTATATAAAAGGATATGAGATGGGTATGAGTTTAAAAAATTTACCGTGATAGGTATGTCATATGTATGAGAATATCCCTAGAATAATTGTTATCTGGTACCCGCCATATATTTAACTTTCATCTATTGTCTTTTACCATTAAGTTAATCTGTTTTTTTTTTATTAAGGTTGATTTAGAATTTATTAATTTGGAATATTTGTTAAATTTTTAGATGAATGGTTTATGAATTGTTTATTAAATTTACCTTGTGTTAAATTTGTAATATTTTTGTTTTATCTATTGATCCTTAACGGGTAAGGGTACCCTCGATTTAAATTGGACGTGTATGAGATTCATGAAATATCGCCTAGGGTAATAGGACGGATAAGTAAAAAATAAACGAGTAATTCACTACCTGCAAATACAGTGATGAATACAGGATTGGTCGGTTGCGGGCCCAATTTTACAGCTACATGTGTAAAAAAGATTGCTAAATTAAACTCGCTCAATTTTTGTTCATATATATACAAGTTATCATCAGAGTGGTTCAAAACCAATTTTTACGTACTACTGTAGAACTTCTCAAAATTAAGCTAGATTTAGACTACAAAAGTAAGCTTGAGACGCTTTGAACAAAGTTAGAGAAATCTATCGCTTATTATATCTTAGTCAAGTTGGATTTTGTAATTAAATATAAACTCAATGAGTTAATTAACCACTCCGAAACTTAATTTGTCGAAAATAGAGAGCCAAAACCGTCCATAGTAAGGGTAGTTTCAACGGTCGGGGGCCCAAAACCATCCATTGTAGGGGGTGATTCCATTGGCCAGAGGAGCCTGACCCCTCCAGAGCCCCTCTATATTCGCCCCTGCGCGGGTACCTTACCTGTTGTCATCCTTATTCAGGGGTAAATTGATTTTGGGCCGCTTTGTAAAAAATGATTGAATTTTGGGTCGGGTCTATACCATTAACCCTCATACCAACATAAAAGACCAATTTGATCTTTAGAGTCTATTTGGTATTGTCGTAATGTAATATAATGTAATCAAAGCTATAATTAATAGAATGGAATAATGATTTCATATCATGTTTGGTTGATAAATTAAAAAAATTGACGAAACTACATTACAATACTTATGTTTGCTTAGTTGTGATAAAAATTTATTTACATAATTAAAATCAACAAAAAAAACATGACAACTTGAAAAACGTGAAATTAGTATAGTTTTTCGTGTTCTTATCAAAAAATTACATTTTTCTCGTTTTCCATTTTCATTGTTTTTTCTATTTTCTCATTTTCCTATTTTTTCCATTTTTCGCAGTTTGTGTTTTGTTTTTTTTTTTGCTTTTTTTTTCATTTTTAGTTTTTCACGTTTATCTTTTATTTTTTGCATTTTTTAGAATGATTAAATGAGTGGTTAAACAAAATTTTAATATGCAACCAAACACGGTAACGAACTTTCAATGTAATTGACATTCCATTACAAATGTCATCTTACTAAACAGACCCTTACTTCGTAAATAATCACATAAAGATATCCAGTTCAATGATCTATTTTTATATATATATAAAAAAGTTCAACAATCTATACATTATATTCAATAGGGGGTTGACATATCGAAAGATGATAATTGTTGTTCACTGTTTGTTATTTATTTCTAGTAATAGATAGCTTTTTTTCAAAAGAATAACTATCTATAATTGTTTTTAGATCCTACCAAAACACTCTATATACTATAGTATAGATATTGTATGAAGTAAAATAACAAAAGAAAGTAGAGAAAAACACCAAGGTGATCCCAGTGGCCAGAGGAGTCTGGGCACTCCAGACCCCCTCTGTAGACTGTATTCACCCATGCGCTGATATCTTACCTATTACTATCCTTATTCAGGGGTAAATTGATTTTAGGCTACTTTGTAAAAAAATGATTGAATTTTGTACCGTGTCTATACCCTAATATTAATTTGGAGTAAATTAACCCTCATACCAACATAAAAGACGAATTTGACCCATAGAGTATTTAGTATAACTGTAATGCAATATAATGCAAGTAAAGCTATAATTAATGGAATGGAAGAACGGTCAAAAGTCAATAGACTTTTTTTTCCTAAAATACTCATATGCCACGTTACTAAGTTAACAGATTCCATCCACTTGTCTTGATTTTGGTAATAACGATAATCACAAGATTGTGTTTGAAAAAATAATACCACAAATACCATCTGCAAATCGGCGATAACACATGATATGTATATGTAATTAACCCTAAAACCTAAGATATGAACGGTCAATTTCTAACACGATAATAGGATGTATAAAGATAATAGGATTTATAAAGATAACCCACCTGATATACTTATTGTTTTATCAATATCATAATAATCATATGAAATATATATACCATATAACGCGATAATTTATTAAGTAACACACCTAACTGCACACGAGCTTCACAATCTTCCTCATAGTTCCTCATTGTTGCCTGTTGTACATCTCATGCATGCTCGAGCTTGACGTTAAACCTCGATTTCGTTTCCCTAGACTCCAAACCCTCTTATTAGGATTGAGATTGTGAATAAACTGATCAAAGGTCTTGAGCTTGAAAATCAGTGATGAAACCGGAATAACTGCCAGGAAGAAAAATGAACTGTCAATTTCTAACACGATAATAGGATTTATAAAGATAACCCACCGCACACGATTACCATTTTTCTAATATCATATATAATCATATGAAATATATATATCACATAACATGATGATTTATTCTGACATTCGTATGTTAAGTAACATACCTAGCTGCACACGAGCTTCACAATCTTCCTCGTTGTTGCCTGTTGTACATCTCGTGCACGCTCAAGCTTGACGTTAAACCTTGATTTCGTTTCCCTAGACTCCGGCAACCTCTTATTAGGCTTAAGCTTGTGAATAAACTGATCAAAGGTCTTGATCTTGAAAATCAGCAATGAAACCGAAAGAACTGCCAGGAAGAGAAATGAGCACCACACGGAATGACTGCCAGGAAACACGATAATAATAGGATTTATAAAGATAACCCACCTGACACAATTATCATTTTTTTAATACCATATACAATCATATGAAATATACGTATCACATAACACGATAATCTATTTTGACATTCCTATGTTAAGTAACACACCTAGCTACAGACTAGCTTCGCAATCTTCCTCGTAGTTCCTCGTTGTTGCCTGTTGTACATTTTGTGCACGCTTGAGCTTGACGTTAAACCTCGATTTCGTTTCCCTAGACTCCAAAACCTCTTATTACGATTGGCTAGCGAATAAACTGACCAAAGGTCTTGATCTTGAAAATCAGCAATGAAACCAGGATAACTGTCAGGAAGAGAAATGAGCAACACAGATTAATGCACAATTTTGAGCTTAAAATATGTTATAAAAATATATAAACATGTTATCAACACTTGATAAGTTAAAATAAAACCAAAATATAGCAAGTAAGAAACAATAATACGACGATTTTACGTAACATAATTGTTAGTGAATAAGTCAATGTAAGCACGTCTAAAGCTGTTGTGATAGCTAGATGGCTGCTGGTACGGTCTCTATGTTTGCTTAATTATAGGAGTAATTTTAGGGAGAACCTTGTATAAATATGTGTATTCATCTTAAGTTTAATACACTCATGTAATTCATGTAGGCTCTTACACTCGTTTGGGCCCCTCAACTAAAACTTCAAAGTCAATTAGGACCTTAAACTATCAAAATCATCAATTAGATCTTTAAGCTAAGCAAAGATCATCAATTGATAATGATCTCTGCATAGCTCAAAATGAGTTTGAGGAAGAAAGTCTGAAACTGTTCAACCGAATAATTTTCGATAAGGACTTAATTGATGATTTTTGCTTAGTTCAGAGACCAATTGATAATTTTAATAATTTAAAGTTCTAATTGATTTTGAAGTTTTAGTTCGAAGAGCCATTTGGATGTCATGTACCACTGATTCACAAAAGAATGATCACATGAACATGTAAAATGCAATATTTTGATTCAAATCCAACTGTAAATTGTACATATCACATTTGATTTCAAATGTCATTCCGGTCAACTTGTTTATAAAAATTTATAAGAATATTGGCACAACATAAAAGATAGTTGATTATGGACACTTCTCTTTAGTAGTGTTATGCGTTCCGTTTCCATATCCATGTTCGTGTTTGTTTCAAGGATATTTTATGAAAGTTATGTTTTAAAAATAACATTTCCGGTGTCCGTTTTTGTGTTCGTATCCGTATAACATAGCATATGATGATATGAAGATTTTAAGACAAACGTAAAATGCATCAACTGAGGCTAAAATTTGTGTTCATTTTCTTTCAACAAAAGTACTAAATTTCACATTTGATTTCAACAATGTCATTCCGACTAATTTATGTACAAAAATTCACCCGAATATTAAACGCGGCACAAAAGATAATTGACTATATATCAATTAAGTTCCATGTTAGATTTTTACATCTGATGTGGCAGATATGTGGCTGCCATGTGTGCGCGACACCTTAAGCCACAAATTTCTTTTTTGAAAAATGACACCTTTATCCGACGTGACACTTATTTAACATATAGTCAACGTTAACATTCCGGTAAGTGTTTGCCGAAAAATTGGTAGGAATAAGCTGAAGTTCAGTGATCTTTTGAAAGAAAATGAGTTCAGTGATCTTTGTGTGAAATAACATCATACTTAGTGACCATCGGTGCAATTTATCGATCAGAATAGAAATATCATGATTAAAAAGTAAAAATGAATAAAAAAAAAATAAGTTACATGTTTGGAGGTCTGATAGACTTGCCAGTATGCTTGAAGTAGCCACCTTGCAAGTATCTATAGAAGAGAAATTGACAATTTAATAACTAATATAAGTTAACCAAAGCATTTCACAGATTGAACAAATACATAAAAACAAGGTTTAAAGCACTATTAGCCTTTACCTATTCAAAATGTTTGGAGGTCTTTTCTCCGATCTATTATTTCGTAACATTTGTCATCTGATCTATCCAAAATGTTGATCTTTGTCTCTTGATCTATTTTGGAAACATTTGCCCCGACATATCAAAATTGATAAAATCTCAACCAATGTGATGATAAGTTAACTGTTTTTGTTAAATATTTAACATTTCCATCAAATTTTTATGGATCGGATTTCTGTTAGATAATTTAAGGTTTTAACAGACGTTTAATTTACCATCCACATTGATTGAGATTTCACCAATTTTGATAAGGAAGCAAATGTTATCAAATAATAGGTCAGTGTGCAAAGACTAACATTTTGGATAGATCGGGGGGCAAAAGTTACCAAATAATAAATCAGGGAAAACCAGCCTTTCGGATAAATCAAGGGGCTATATTGCTTTAAGCCTAAAAATAAGGTATTAGCAAAAGCAATTCAAACACCTGCAACAGATACAGTTGGAGTTCTTGGGTTCAAAAAACCATCTTCATGAAAAATAAGGGTAATATACATCCATAACCCCTAAAATATAACACTTTGAGTATTAACATTATGACCCGTAAACTTTATTTCTTGATATAAAAAAGTTTAAACTTTACATTTTGTAACATTAAAGTCCAAATCAACAAAATCCTATTAAAAAAAATAACGAAATAATGATCTGGACAAATTTGACTATATCATTGACTCTTTTGTTATCCATTTCACAAAAATTATAGTCAAATACCTATTTTACCCTTATCACATTAACGGATTTTTGTTGTCAAAAATGAAGTTTAGGAGTCATAGTGTTAGTAGTATTATAGTTTAAGGGCAAAGAATGTAATTTACCTTGAAAAATAAAATAAAAGAAGTAATTCATTATTTCGTACCATAGACGTTTGATCAGTTTGTTTACTCAAATTCTTTGTTCAGAAATTGCACCTTCCTGGCTTTTAGAATACCAGAGAGAAACTTGTGCGTGTCACTATAATTAATAAAAGAAACAACATAGTACAACAATCCTGAAACCAAAACGAATATTTCCTTGCTCGTGGTTCGGAGCGAGTTTGAGTACCATTTTGAAGCTTGATTCGTAAATGAGCTGAGCTTGAGTACATCAAAACTCAACTCGAAAGCTCGAGAGCAGGTTCGGTTATAGGTTCGTGAACATACTCGATTACAATGTTCATGAATAGTCTCGTGAGCAAACTTGGTTCAATTATTTTTTTAATAGTAGTATTTCTATAAACGGGAAATATAAAACTACTTAATTTTTTGTGTTAAAGAAATTTCAAATGAGATTGAAATCCTATCTTCGACTTCAATTCTTCATTTTAAACAGAATTAATGTGGTGTTCACCAGCTTTACTTATGAACATAATTAATGAGTTGTTCGCGAGGAAAATTCGTGAACAAATAAATGAGTTGCTCGTTAATTCAGTTCATCAATTTTGCTCGCGAACAACTCAACAATTATGTTCATTTCAAATTTCTTTAACACAAAACTACATAGTTTAAAACCTATAAAACTAAAATTTCACCCAAAATTATGTAGTTTTACATTTCACTCTTTATATAAGTACTATTATTTAAAAAATAATCGAACCAAGCTTGCTTATGAGCTTATTCATGAACATTATAATAGAGCTTATTCATGAACTTGTCATGAATCTATAACCGAACCACCTCGCGAGCTTTCGAGTTGAGTTAAAAGCTTATGAGCGGCTCGGCTCATTTACAGCCCTTAACCCTAAATAAATAGGATACACTCATAATGAACATGTAAGTATTTTAAGACGACTTGAGTTCCTCGCAATTTTTTCTATCAAAAGCACTAAATCAAACCCTTGTTTTAATGAAAATCTTAAACAAAAATAGCATGACCACAAAATTAAAATAATAATACTAATCATAACAATAAACAAATTAAAAACAGTAGAATATTTTTAAAAAAAAAAAAAAAAAAAAAAAAAACAGTAGAATATTTACATGTTTGGAGGTCAGATAGACTTGCCAATTTACTTGAAGTAGCCAGCCTCCAAGCATCTGTAGAAGATAAAATTACAACTTAATTTTCACCAAAGCATTTTACAGATTGAAAAATACATAGGGGTTATAATCGAGCTGAGCCGAGGAGAACTTTGCCAGCTCATGCTTGGCAGAAAGTTAATGAGCACGAGCCGAGCTTCGAGCTCAAAATCTTGTTGGAGCTCAGGCTCATTAAGAAAATTAACTGTTAGTGAGTTGCTCTCAAGCAGTTCATTTATTTTGTTCCACGAGCAAAACTCGTGAGTAGCTCGTTAACTCTATTCATGAACTTTGCTTGCGAACAACTCATTAATTATGTCCATAAGCAAGCTCAAGAGCAAAGCTCGTGAACAAAACTACGTAGTTTTACATTTTCCCTTTATAAAATAATAGAAATATTATTATTAAATAAATAATCGAACCGAGGTTGCTCACGAACTTGTTCATGAACATTTGTTTATGAGCTTATTCACGAACTAATAGCCCTGCTTGCGAGCTTTCGAGCCGAGTTTCGCCGTGCTCAAACTCGACTCCATTACAAATTTAGCCTCAAAATCGTGCTCAAGCGTGCTACTCGGTTCATTTACAACCCTACATAGAAGCAATGTATTAACAAAAGTAATTCACAACATAGCTCGTCACACCTGCAGGAAATACAGATGTGACTTCTCGGGTTCACAGAGCCATTAAAACAAGAGTAATGCATTATTTAGTACCTATGAATCTTTGTTTGATCAGTTCTGAAGTTTGAGTTCGATCAGCACATATCATCTACTCAAGTTCTCCGTTACCAAATTGTACCTTCCTGGCTTTCAGAATACCGCGTTTTAAAACAGACTTCGTGAAATCATCAGGCAGTTTCCTCTTCAAGGATATCAGATCAAGAAGGTTCACAACTCCATGGATATCTCCCCTGTTACAGCATCCAGAGAGAAGAGCTGTGTATGTCACTGTATCCGGTTCAAGTCCTCTCTCAATCATTTCATCAAAAATTCCCATCGCCTCTTGAATATTATCAGCCTTAGAATGTGCATCAATAAAAACTGTATAACATATGACATCAGGTCTGATTTCCAGTTTTTCCATTTCTGTCCGAACAGCTGACCGATCAAAACTGTACGAATCTGCCTGTTTTAGATGACCATCAAGCAAAACCGTAAAAGTAACTATATCCGGTTTGATACCTCTTTTCCTCATATCATTGAAAAGCTTTAAAGCTTCTGGCAAAAAATTCAATCTGCAGTAACTATTTATCATTATTGTGTAGGTAATGACATCCGGAATCCACCCTCTCCTAATTAAAATGTCAAAAACTAATTGTGCTTTTTTCATATCTCGAGTTTGACACAAAGTACTAATGATTTTTCCGCACATAGCGTTGCTAAGTTCCAAATTCAATACTGTCCCAACGAACATCATGATTCGATCATCATCACCTTCATTGCAGAGGTTTTTCAGAAGATTATTGAAGCAACTTTTCTTAACTATAAGTCCTTGTCCCAAAAGTTTAAATACGAGTTTGAAAGCATCTGCAGTATGGTTGGCTTTACAGTACCCATTAATCATGGCAGAATAACTATCTAAACTATCATCCCCTAAACGACTTAAATATGCTTCGGCTTCTTTTACTTTGCCTCCTATACATAAACTTTCAATTATCACATTGTGTGTAACAGCATTAGGTTTCAAATTCAGTATCTCCATATCACTCAACAGGTCAAGTGCCTCGGCTGCAAGGCCTTCTCTACATAATCCGCTAGCAAGTATGTTGCAAGTGACAATATCGGGCTCAAGTCCCGTTTCTGTCATTTCCTTAAAAACCCTGAAGGCATCATTCAGTTTTCCTTGGCAACAGTACCCATTAATCAAGGTTGTATAATGTATAACATCCATATCCATTTGCTTGGATTTCATTTCATCTAGAAATTCTACAGCTTCTTCTAGTTTCCCAAGTTTGCACAAAGCATCAACTACAATGTTGTAAGAAACTCCATCTAAAGATACACCCAAGTCTTTAAAATATTGAAATTTGTTCACTACTTTGGCATGCATCCCCAATTCACATAAGCAGTTAAGAGTCAAGCTAACAATCACACAATTTATTTTGATACCCTTTGACCTCATATCGTCGAGGAGAGTATCAACTCTTAGCAAATTATGAACCCTGCAAAACCCACGAATCAAAGCACCATAGCAACGCATATCAGGAACTATCCCTTCTTTTTCCATATCAAGCAAGACATTATGAGCCTCATCTACTTTCTTTTCACCACAAAAGCCACGGATTACAACACTATAAGCATAGATATCAATGGGAATACCAGCAATTCTCCAAGACTGAAGCACCTGATATCCGAATTCCGACTTCTGATTCGCGCATAGTCCTTCTATAAAAGCAGTGTAAGCAAAAGGGCTAGGGGTAACACCAGCTTCCTCCATATCCTTAAACACATCAACAGCCTCTTCTAAATTCCCCATTATAGATAGTGCCTTTATCACAATGGCATAGGTATAATCATTGGGGATTAAGCCCAATCTCTTGAACACTTTATATACAGCCATAGACATATCCGATTTCCCACTCTGAATCAGTCTATTTAGGAGAAAATTAAAAGTGAAAATATGGGGCAAGGAACCACTCCTTGCTTTTCTATGCAAAAAATCAATAGCCTCATCAAACATACCAGCAGCAACATAGGATTTAACCAAAGCATCATAAACTCTAAACATAAACAAAGAGTGTTTCTCAGTGTCAGCAACAAACTCATTATCAGCAATAGCATCAATCAAATCAGAGATATAAATGGAAGCATCTTTATCTTTATCATTGCAAGAAACAAAAACAAAATCCAAAAAAATTGAATGGAGTTTCTTATGCAAACCCGAATGACAGAGGATTCTAATAATAGCAGCGTAACTCAAAACATCATACTGGAAACCAAAGTCCTTCAATTCGCAAAAGAAGGAGAAAGCTCGAATTGGTTGCTGCTTAAGCTCGTACAAAGCTTCCACAACCTCGGATGAATTCAATTGGCGTTGCTGTTGCTGTTGCTTGTAAAGTTGGGGCTGCTCATTATCGCTGTCGCTAGTGGTGGAATTGTTAATGGAGTGGGCAAGTGAGGTTGAGAGCGATTTGGGTGTGAAATTAGAGGTCAAAAGCTTTCTGGTAAAGTGAAAGACTGACCTAGAAATGGAATATGATACCCGCATATTCTGTGAGAGCTTCTCATTGGAGACGAAGAAGCGAAGCAGGGGGCGGCGGGCGGCAATTGCAGTTTTGCAGAGAGAGAGAGGAAAGAAAGCTCCAATGGCGGCTGGAAAGAGGGATTTATATTTTTGCCTCAAAATTTCGGTGTTTTGCAAGTTACGTCACGATAATTTGAATTCAGGTGTAAAAAGACAATTTTGCCCCTCAAGATTATGGAAAATTACCAATTTTAGTTTTATACTTTTACCGCACGACATGGCCTAAAACTAGTTGATGGGTTGGGTCGGATTTTACGACCTAATCAAGGTTTAAACTGCCTTGTTTAAACCTAGCCAGTTCGTATTATATTTGGGTAAATTACACCTATGAGCATTGAACTTCAATTCTTAATGGTATGGCTACTGAATTTTATTCTTTTTCACATCAGTGTAGGGATGTTCAAAAACCGAACCGGACCGAAATAACCGACCGAACCGATGAATTTCGGTTTTTCGGTTCGGTTTTCGGTCTATTAGGTTCGGTTTTGGTTTTATTGTTTATAATATTTTGATAATTTCGGTCGGTTCGGTTTTTAAATTAAAATTACCGAATTAACCGAACAGACCGAAATAAATTAAATATAATTAGAAATTAGATTTATTATATAATTGGTGTATGTCGTTTATTGTTCTAAGTTATATTTGATTTGGTCTATTTAATGTTTGTCTACCAATTTAGTACAATTGTACACTAATTCATATTTAGAATTAAGATTGATTTCATTTTTATGTAAAATTTATTTTTTTTTTCTTTCAATCCAAAAAGAAAAATAAAAATAAAAATAGTTGTATATAAGTAAATACCCAACAACATCATTAACGGTGTAATATTAACTTTATATAAAAATAATTGTTAATGAATTTTTTTTAAGGTAAAGCAACCGAACCAACTGAAATAATTCGGTCGGTTCGGTTTGGTTATTTATTATTATTTGGTTTGGTTTGGTTTTTATTTTTGAGGCTATTCGATTTTTGGTTATTTTGGTTCGGTTCGGTTTTCAGACCGAACCGACCGATGAACACCTCTACATCAGTGGTCATTGAACTTTAACTAAGGCCATGTTTATTACTTAATTTTAGTAACAATCAGTTCAGTTCAGTTCAGTTCAGTTCAGTAGTAATCAGTTCAGTTCAGTTCAGTTCCGTTCAGTATTCAGTTTCAGTATTCAATAATTTATCATTATTTATTATAATTATTATATATTATTATTATTTATATATAATTTATTATTATTATCATTATTTATTTATAATTTCAGCAATTTATTATAATTATTATAATTTATTATATATTAATTTATCTATTTTCATTATAATTATATTTATATATAATTTATGCTTTGTCATTATATATATTATCATTATTTATTATAATTATAATTATTTGGTGCAACTTATTTGCAAATTTTGCGAAAAGTAAATAAATATTATATTAATACGTTTACATTACAATGCTCTAAAAAATTAACTGGCTCAACTACATTTTAATTGTATAAACATATGCCAACTTGCTCAACCACGGATATATTTTTACTATCCGCTAACAAATTTCTTTCAACCATTAAATTCACTAATTTTATGAACATATCTCTATTAAGTCGTAGCTGCTCTTTACACGACATAGGAGTTTCATTCAACAACCTATGCATGTTTATTTAATAATATGTTTATTTATTATTGATATTATTTTTTTTGGTAGAAATATTATTATTATTATTATTATTATAAGCTTATTAATGTCCAATATTATCATTAAATTATTTTAAAGTCTAATATCATCATTATTGTTACGTTCGATTAAATTCGGTTAAGTTCGGTATCATTCAGTTAAGTTCAGTAGCATTCAGTTAAATTCAGTTCAGTTCAGTATTCAGTATCATTCAGTTCAGTTCAGTTCAGTTTTTTTCAGTGATAAAGAACAGAGCCTAATTCCTCAAAATGACATGTAAAGACCTCAAAATGAAAATATTCAAGAATTAAAGTTGTTTAGAACGATATTTACCATGAAACCATATTTTTTATTTTTCAAAATCACATTTTTTGGAGCTTTCTCTCTCTACAAATTCACTCTCTCTCCTAACCAAAAAACACCCAAATGACCTCAAAACAAAAATTTTCAAGAATTAAAGTTCCTTAGAATATCATCAACTCTTCGAATTTTTTATTTTGAGGCCGGCAACGGTCGTTTTGAGACGTTGAGTAACCACCGGTATTAAAAAGTGTATGATCAATGGTCATACTGTTAAGAATTGAAGTTCAGTGACCACAATATTAAATGAGCAAGTGAATTTGCTCATTTACCGTTAGATATAGACTTATTAAATCTAAACCTCGAGATGCTTTGAATCTCCACCTTAGGATTCTAATAAGCCTAGATCTAACGGTGAATGAGCAAATTCTACATGCTTATTAAGGTGCATGTGATCAATACTGGTTTATACAGGAATTTTCACATGCACCTTAATGAGCAAGTGAATTTGCTCATTTACCGTTAGATATAGGCTTATTAAATCTAAACCTCGAGATGCTTTGAATCTCCACCTTAGGATTCTAATAAGCCTAGATCTAACGGTGAATGAGTAAATTCTACATACTTATTAAGGTGCATGTGATCAATACTGTATATTTATATAGGTAAATTATAAAATTAGAAGTATTATATTTATATAGGTAAATTATAAAATTAGAAGTATTATATTTATATAGGTAAATTATAAAATTGTTCTAATCCAAAGGTTGGTTTATATATTTAAATTTATTGCATTTATTTATACACTTTAAAAAGTTAAATTTCTCTAAATATCTTTAGTATATATATTATGATGTAACATATTTTGTGTGGAACTTAATTTGTGTAGAGACAATTGTGGAGCAATTTTTTCTGCATTTCGATTTTTGCTGCGATTTTGTGCAATTACGGTTAGTGTTATGTTAGAAAATTATTTAGGATGTATTTACGTGTTTGAATGTTAGAAATCCTTTTATTTTAGTTGGAAGATAATATTGCAGTTTCTGCAATCCTTTCACAGTGGAAGCAACTACGAATTGAATTACTTTCGCATTTACTTTTATTACGAAGGGATTGCATGAACTGCGAAGACATTTATCTTCACAGTTTTATCATATGTTTCACAGTTGAAGTATTTTAAGTTTATTTTATTCCGCAGTGCTAAGCAGTTTATAAATGCGAATTAGTTTTTTTTCATGTTTCCCTCATTCTTTCTTTCCGACCTTTACATTGAATTGCACAAAAAAAAAACGTATTAAAAATCCCGCCAAAATCACTCTGCAGTTGTCTCCATACAAAATATTTAAGTGAAAGTATAATACTAAGAGTATTTCGGAAAAGTTAACTTTGAAAATGTCTAATTTGATAAGAGGTGTTGCAATGGGTCTTAATATATAAAGAGATCTCTCAATTGAGTCAGTTTTATAATTTGTCATGTATTATATTGGATTCCAACAAATAAAGTACTAAAATAGTATCAAAATTTTGGAGAGAAAAAATTTAGCTGCCACGTATAAAACAATACAATTTTTTAGTCTCAATGTTTGTCAAACAATATTTGTCAAATAACACAAGGGCGGAGCTAGGGAGGGTCACGGAGGGTCGGCCAACCCTCCGGGGAAAACCCCAGGGTAGGGTGCTCCACCACTGTTAAGTGCAGAAATCGTTATTTGCGGAACAAGATGAGTGATGAATTTCTCACAGATTGTCTATTGTGTTACGTTGAGAAACGAATTTTTATCGGTATAGAAAATGAACTGATTGTGAAAAAATTTCAAAATATGACATCGCGAAGGGGTAAATTGCCACCTGTTAGGCATTAGTTTTCTTATTATAGGTAAAAAAAACTATGTACTCACATTTTATGATTCAATTTACATTTTGTAATGTTTTTTATTTTTTATTAATATGTTTAAGTACTATTGAATTTTTTTTTTCTTACATGGTCAAGCCCCTCGAGCTTAGAGTCATGGCTCCGCACTGAACACAATTAAAAATTTTACTAACAAAAATTACCACATCGGATGAATGTGTTGTTAACCCTACAGTTTGAATTCTCAAACTCGTACACAAATTGTAAATGGTGGAAGCAATGGCGTTGTAGTCTAGGTGTACGACATATTTATCGAATGTGTTAATTTCTGTTAACGAAACATTTAATTACGTCATTTGATAAATATACTGAAATTATACTGTTTTACACATGAGCTAAATTAATTCTCGTACAAAAATTGAAGCTATTTTGTTATTTTATCTTTATTTGTATTGAAAAAATAAATAAAAAATTAAAATGAAATTATTATTATGGTTGTGAAAAAAAACAATGAACTATAGTTTAATTAATTAATTCAACAAACTCAACTAATATAATTTTAAATACATTCAAAAATATTTAATAAGATAATAAAAAGTAAAATCTAGGTAAAAAAAAATATGAAATATATATAATATACAACTGCTAGACTGAACTGGGCTTTGAAGGTAAATTCAAAGTCCAACTCATTTTAGGTGCCGTCTAAACTGGACCTACCAAATATCGAATAAACATGTTCAAACTCAATTCATGAAGAATAAACATGGCTTAAATAGATTTATATTATTCGATAAATAATTAAACGAATTATGTACAGATGAACTGAGTAATTGATTCTGAAAAATTTAGAAATTTTATAATATATTTCTGAAATAGGATTAATTAGTGTAATATACAAAAAGACTCAGACTAACAAATCATTTACTCTTACAAATATGCTGATTAAGTTTGAAACTAAAAAACAATTTTTTTACTTATATAAAGGATAATTTTGTACTTTTATATACTTTTGAATGCTAATACTATACAAAAATAAATAGAGAAATTGAAACTTGATTAAGATAAAATTTAAATACCTTAAAATATGTATAAACTGACTCGTGTAATAGCTAAAAGTATGAAAATAAATAAATTGTTTACGAGTTGAAACATAAAAACTTGATACCGATTAAAATTAGTTTGCATAGAAAGAATTTTTTGTGATTACATGTTTAATTTTTTATTTCACATTTCAAGCTTGTTATAATTTACTGTTGATGCAATTCTTAACTGCTAATGTCAAATAATACGTGGAGCTCATGTAGTTCAATTGTTACTATTTAGTTTTTAGTTGATTTTTCTACTAAAAGCAGTTGATAATCGAATACCGAACAATGAAAATTTGATAACCGAACCAAACCAAACTATTAAAATAATTGAACCAAACAAGAATTTCAGTTCGGTTCGGTTCGGTCAGCGGTTTTTGGACTTTTTCTCACCCCTATATATGATTCTTACCAAACCCTTTTTTATCTCATATTTGTAATTAAAAAACGAAAACTAGCTCCGAAAATGAAATTAAGCGAGCACTTATTTTATTCTATATTGTATTGAAAACGTTGTTATTCCTTATGTTCATCCTCGTTTACAAATTTTTTATTTTTCATAAAGAAAATATTTGTGAAATTAAAACATCATTACCGCAATTAAAATTTGGTAATTCATTAACAATAGATCATGGCGAACAAGAGATTTACGCAGTTCGGATAATTTTAATTACATCCACGTATAAAAAGAAACACATAATTTGTTAACAAAAAGCAAGTTGATACGGATAATTTTAATTACATCCACGAATAAAAAGAAACACATAATTTATTAATAAATAGCAAGTTGGTACATTTACCCAAGTCATCGGCTTTCAAATCCATAAAACGTGCCTGATTATACCTAAATTCACGGATAAATTCTAAAGATCACTGAAGTTTGAGATCAGTTTCAAAAATGTCACTCGAATTAAAAAAACCTTGAGCGACAAAGATTGCATACATACGCCTTGACAATTTGTGCAAGCAGAGTGAATGTTATTGTATCGTTGAGTACTTTTAGATGCTTCAAACATAGCAATAGATCTATATCCATACTCGTAACGAATAAAATGTTATTTCCGAGTCCCTTTACAACAAAACCACAACGCTTGAATTCAATCGAAAATCAATCAATCCATGTGTGTGAATTGCCCGTTGTAATTCTTCCACCCCGCTATTTGATAAATCTAGAACTGTTAGAGCATCCACGAATTCAGCAAATGACTCCGAATTCGAACGTATGACTATTACTTCCTTCGTCTCCCGCATCAGCAAATGACTGTTACACATTTAGTTCGTAACACTAATCACTCTTTTAATTGATCGGGTGTATTGCTGAAACACCATAATCCGATCAAGGCAGCGCACCCGCAGGAAACTACCTCAGCCGAGCAATGTAGCTCCACTGTAATATTAAAACTAAACACTGGCTCTACTGCTCGAACCCCATTTACGTCTACGAGCCCTTCTCTTTCTCGGGTCCTTTTTCGCCTTATCCTTTTCCTTCAAATCCCTCTCTCCACGCCGTTTATACATTTTAAAACTGGTTTTTCTCTCTGCAGCCATCTTTCTCACTTTCTCTGTGATCTCTGCTGCAAATTCTCTATTATACAGTTTCCTTAACCCGCGCATAAGCTTCGCGAACGTTTCTGGCTTCGGCATTTCATCTGCATCCATCATATCCAAGCAATATGAGCAAGCCTCTTTCACATGTCCATTTGAAAACAATGCATGAATCCAAATTGTCCACGCATCGGTGTTGAGCCCGTATCCTTTGGTTACGATACAATTCCAAACATCTTTCGCTATTTCGAGCTTCTCAGCTCGAAGCAGCGAGTTCAACAAATCCTTAAGGATACCATATTGAGGAGTAGTTAAAAGGCCTCTCCCTACCATTTCTTTGAAATACTCGCTCGCCTCAATTAAACATCCTTGCGCTAACAACCCGTGCATCAAAATAACATAACTGTCGAGACCAGGACTAAAGCCGCTTGCTTCTATTTCGTTCCAAACCCGAACACCTTCATCCACCTCTCCTAATTTGCAGGCCAATCTAATCACTACATTGTATATACTCGGATCAGGAACACAACCGATCTTTTTCATCTTTTCGATTAATTCAATGCACTCTTCTAACTCTTCCTTCTTTTCATGAGCTAACATTATGTGCAAGTAAGTCAACTGATTAGGCAAATGCCCTTTCTGTATCATATCGTCGAGAATCTGATATCCCCGATTCGTTTTCCCCCACTTGCAAAACCCGCTTACTAATGCCGTATAAGTCACGACATCTACCTCACAACCGTTCCTTTCCATTTCAACGAAAAGCCTCATTGCCTCATCCATCTTCTCCTGCCCACAAAGTGCCTGAATCACTATTGTGTACGAATTTGCATTCGGCTCGCATCCTTTTCTCTTCATCTCCTTTAACAAATCAAACGCATCGACCATTTTCCCCGTCAAGGTATATCCGCTTAATAGATTATTGTACACCACAATATCCGGCTCAAACCCTGCTTCCCGCATTTGTACCAACACATGTTTAGCCTCCATTAACTTTCGCTCTCTGCACCAACCGTATAACAAAGACGTGAAATGCCTCAAATTCGGCGTAAACCTCACCCGCATATCCTCAAAAAGAGAAGCAGCCTGCTTAACACTACCATTTTTACACAATGCATCCAATAAACAGCCAAAAACATACTCATCCGGCTCACACCCATACTTCGGCATCTCATCCAAGACTTGAATTGCCTTCTCAACCAACCTCGCGGAAGCGAATCTTCTCATTATAACGATAAACAATTCACTCGTTATCAAATCGCTATGATCTTTCCTCATTTCCTCTAATAAACCCCAAACAGCTCCAAATTGTCTCATTTTACTAAAAATCTTAACCATAGCCTTATAGTTCTCATAACTATGCGTATAACCAGGCTGCTTTGATGCCCACAGAAAAAACTTATACCCCAAATTCCCAGCGTCACCACAGCGATTTAAAACACGCTCTGTCAAGCCAGCACGCATTACAACTCCAGATTCAAGCAAAGCAAGTTCCAATTTTGGAACTCTAGAATGAAAATTTCTGAGGATTCTGTACACCTTTTCAACATCTCTCGAGAGTTCATCGACGTTACTGCTGCTATCGCCGTCTTTAAAGCTGTATTCTTGATTTCTAAGACATACAACACCAAATCCATTACTTGGATTGTTATTAGATACAGTGCCTGCACCGATTGGTTCGTTGCCTCCGTGGTATTGGTGTCTACGGATGAGAATAAACAGAGACGTTTTAGAGGGATGGGAGAGACTGCGGCAGCTGTGTGTATTAAGAAGCGAAAGGGCTTTTGAGGAAAGTTTCTGCATTCTGCTCTCTGGTTTCCTTTCTGTTCAAGAGAGACAATCTATGTATTGCCCCCAATACACCCTTGTGGTGGGACCCCTCCCCGGACCCTTGCTTAGCGGGGACGCGTAGTGCACCAGGCTGCCCTTTATAATACCTTCTGGATACTGCATAAGTTCAACATTTTAGTCAAATTGTTTCAAATCCTTTCATCTAAATGAATTTTGTTGTTACTAGTTCATGAGGGTGAAGAAAAAAGGCAATAAATGTTATGTCACAGCAGAAATGTTTACATATGCTGTAATTTCTTTGCCATAACCTATCGGGTTAACTGCATCGTTGGTCGTTGAACTTCTATGTTGCACGGAAATGGGAAATGAAACGGATACCGAGAAACATTATTTCTAAGAAAATTAGCTAGTAAACTGTAATGGAAAAGAAACGGACATGAAACGCAAATGAAGAAAAGTTTCCATGGAGCGTAGCCGAACTTGCATGTTTGTTTCAAAATGGTCATTCAACTTCAATTTTTCTCAATAAAATTATTCAACTTTGAATTTTGTCTCAATTAAGTCAGTCGGGTTGAGGGCGAGCCTTGGCGCAACGGTAAACGTTGTTATCGTGTGACCGAGAGGTCACGGGTTCGAGTCTTAGGAGCGGCCTCTTGCCGAAAAATTGACAGGGAAAGACTTGCACCCAATACACCCTTGTGGTGGGACCCCTCCCCGGACCCTCGCTTAGCGGGGACGCATAGTGCACCGGACTGCCCTTTTTAAGTCACTCGGGTGACTTCAAAAGCAAAAAGACACTAGAAAATGTGACGTGGCTGCCACATGAGCAGTAGCCAAGTTTTAGCTGTCGCCAAAACAACAAGTGTTAGCTAGCTGACAGCAACTTGTCGTTTCGGTCAACTAGTTGGCAGTCACGTATAGTTTCGATCCGCGGTGAAAGTTGACTAGTACTAACGTGAAACCACATCAATTTTCCTGTGCATCTTTGCTCTTGAAGTCACTAGAGTGACTTCATTGAGATAAAATTCAATTGAATGATTTTATTAAGATAAATTGAAGTTGAGTGAATATTTTGAAACAACTATAAAAGTTCCACCACCACAGGTGAATGATTTTATCGACAGAAATTGAGTTGGACTGACCATCTTGACAAACATTTCACTAACCAATGTCATTTAACCCATAACCCATCTAATCGAAATCTATAAACACAAAACATTCAAATGGAAATAAATAACAGTTATAAGTTACAACTTACAAATTTATAGAACTGCCAACAAAATGGAATCACTAACAGATTACAGAACAAACAGCAGCAATTTCAGAGCTAACAACAACAATAAAGCCAGAAAACAGAAGGAAAACGATGATATTAAAATATAGGATACAATATATTCAACAAGATGGAATAACGAACAGACTACAGAACAAACTGAAGCAATTTCAGAGCTAACAACAACAATAAAGCCAGAAAACAGAAGGAAAATGATGATATTAAAATGTCGGATACAATAAATTCAAATTTTCAAACATAAAATCTAACCTGGTCTATTGTCGAGTTGCAGTGGAGAGTGACGATTGACAATGAAATCTAGTGGGTCTCGAAAAATTGAAATGGCTAATGGATTTGGGTGGGAGATGAGTGAATGATCGATGAGAGTTGTTGATCTGGGTGTGGAACAAGAACGGGGAAGAGCCCATGGAAACAAAATTGGGTTGCCGAGGAACAAAGGGGGGCGAGGGGACAAAACGACATCGTACTTGAGGGTATAATTCGACTTGAGGTAAATTACACCCATGGCCACTAAACTTTACCCATTTTAACATTGTTGACACTTAACTTCAATTTTTAACGGTATATCCACTAAACTTAATATTTTTTAATACTGGCGGTCACTCAACTTTAACTAACTCCTCAAAATGACCGTTACCAAACTGAAAATATTCAAGAATTAAAGTTGTTCATAACGATATTTACCATGAAATCACATTTTTTATTTTTCAAAATCATTTTTTTTTAGTTTTCTTTCTCTGAAAATTCAATATCTCTCTCCTTATCAACAATACTTAAATGACCTCAGAATGAAAATTTTCAAGAATTAAAGTTTCTTAGAATATCATTAACTCTTCAAATTTTTTATTTTGAGACCATCAACAGTCGTTTTGAGGCGCTGAGTAGCTACCGGTGTTAAAAAGTATAAAGTTCAATGGTCATACCGTTAAGAATTGAAGTTCAATGGTCACAATGTTAAAATGGATAAAGTTCAGTGGTCACAATATTAAAATGGATAAAGTTCAGTGGTCATGGGTGTAATTTGTCCATTTGACTTAGGAGTGTTAATTAGCAAGTACAGTAAAACCTCTCTAAATTAATAATGATGGGACCATGAAATTTTATTAATTTAGAGAGTTATTAATTAATCGATAAATTAATAATTATTAATTTATAGAGTGGTTTTAATTTTTTTTAAATTACTAATTTAAATAAAGTTTTTTTCTAAAATCAATGAACAAATAAAATTAAATGTGCATTGTATAAGTTAATTGAACTTGGAAGTTCATTATATTAGATGCTATAAATCTTGCAGTCTCATCTTGGAAAATAGATATCAAACAAGCGACAATAGCAAATTGTTTCAAAAATTGCAAAATTCGTACAAGGGATGAATCTGTCACAACGAATTGAGAGGAAACAACCACTGAAGACGTTCATGAACTTGAGGGAATGATTGGTCCGCTTGGATACTGCAATCTAATGGATGTCAATCAAATATTGGATTATCCAGGTGAAAACAATGAATGCTCACAAGCCCAAAGTTTTGAAGAAATTGTGTTGAGCGTTATGCAAAATTCAATTGAGGATGAAGCTGAGGATGATTCGGTACCTTTGAAACCAGTCACAAGAAAGGAAACAATTATTGCATCATCCATCACTCCTTACAATTTTTTGTTACAATTTGACAAGGATACATCAGAACTTTTGAATGCACACTGAGAATAGTTAAAGATGAAATTCAACTAGATTTAAATTTCAAGAAAAAACAAAATACTATAGATTCATATTTTGCTAAATTATCCTAAGTATATATATCTATATATATTTCGCATATGTATTTGAAAAATTATTAATTTATAGAGGTAATAATACAAGGTATTTATAAAGGCTTGTTCTAGAAAATTATTTTCTTATTAATTTATTAAAATTGATCATTTTTTTAATTGGCCCAAGTCGGGACCAGAAGAAATTATTATTTTAAAGAGTTTATTAATTTATCGAGTATTAATTTATAGAGGTTTTACTGTAGCTCGCAAACTATCACATGGTATTTGTTAGAAGAGATATAGGAAGTGGGATATGAATAAAAAATACGAGATAAGTTATCTCGTGTTTGTTTGGAAGATAAAAGAGTGAGACAGATGGGAGAAAGCCTCTTATCCCTCAAATCCTATACCCAATGGGGGGATGGTATAAGGAGGTGGGATAAGCTCCTGCAATTTTAATAAGATGGAAAAGTCCATCTTATCCCTCAAATTAATGTTATTTAATTTAAGTAAGGTTAAAATAGTAAAATGTTTTATTTTATCCATATCTCTATCCCACATACCAAACATTGAATAATAATTCTCGACTATCATATTTTTATCTTTATCTCTATCCCAACCTTTATTCTTATCTCTATCTTAATAGAATACCAAACACCCCGTTAGCATTGGAGCTTGGTTTGGTCAAAACTCGGCTCGAGACATTATCAAATCGAGCCTGAGAATTTTTAAGTTCAACTTGAAAACCCACGAAGAGACTCAATTATTTTTTAATTATTATATATTTTATTAATTTTTAATTCAAAATAAAATAATTAATGATCATGCATAGAAAAAAGAAATTAGTAATTAGCGGGGTTGTAATCAAGCTGAGTGAATTATGGCCTACTCATGCTTCGCTTGTTAGAAAATTGATGAGTTCAAGTTCAACATTCTGTTCGTGAGCAGAGCTTGTTAATGAGCTTTGCTCGCGACCGGCTCATCAATATAGTACATAAACTTCGATTGCGAACAACTCATTAATTATGTCCACTAATTATATTGATATGAAATTTTTTTAACATAAAACTATAAAGTGTTGAAATTTATAAAACTAAAGTTTACACAAAACTACGTTAGTTTTACATTTTCCTTTTATAGAAATATCATTATTAAAAAAAATCGAATCAAACTTGCTCACGAGCATGTTCATTAACATTATAATTGAGTTTGTTCATGAATCCACTCACGACCTTCGTCGTGCTCAAACTCCACTCATTAATCGAGCTGAACATAATCGATCAATCAAAAAATAAAAGCATATCAATTCATTAATAGTAAGAAATAAATGTATACATATAAGATTATTTGATTAGACGAGTGTATTGTAACGAGATTGGATGAGCGTTGGTAGCCGAAATGGTAAAAAAATACTACTATAATAATGTTTTTTTATATTAATTTATAATTGTTTAAATGAAAAAAAACTTGTAGAAATTTAAAAATTATATCGATTGAACTTGTAAACCGACGGATATATTTTACTAGTTTTAAATAGGGGATAAAGTATAAAAATACATCTAATAGTCATGAGCAATTTTACTTCTAAGATTGACTATCAAAAGTAACTTTACCCCAAATATTGACAAACTGGATTAATTTCAGATATTATTATAAAACACATATATTTTATTCTTTATTCTGCACTAGTTACATAACAGTTATTTCTAGAAAAAAGTTTCACCTTTTTTGTCATTCAATAATAGAATTGTAAATTAATACTTTTAAATTCAAAAAAAATATTTGGATATTTTTTATTCAACTCGTAAAAAATACAATACAGTTTGTTAATTTTTTTCACGTCTATTCATATGTTTGTAATTTGTTACTAACGAGTGATAGAATAACGCACATGTGAACTGTAGATGACAAGATTCATGACTAAGAAGACAATTTGATGAATTATTTATCAAATTGATCCAATTTGTCAATATTAGATGTAAAATTGCGATTGTCGTCCAACGTTATGGATAAAATTGCAACTGATTGTCAATGTTAGAGGCATTTTTACATCTTATCTCTTTACAAAAATACAATAGTATATGCTTCTCCAAACCAATTTACCTACTGATTATGAATAAACTCTACTTCTCTCAGCGTCGCCACCTCTCTATTTTCTCCTTTTCTTCTTCTCTCTGACGCGCAGATTTGATACCTCTGATTGTTAATTAATAACAAAAGTAACTCGATCCATTCGCAAGATGAAGAAGGAAGATTGTCATCATTCTTTCTCCCGTCTATGTTTCTATCCCCGTATTTGTAGTGTTCTTTTTCCGTGTTTTCATTTCAGTTGAAATCCATATATCTCATTGGATTTTTTCCATCTAGTTTGCATTTACCAGCTATAACTCTTTCATTACACTTTTTTCGGATTTAACAAGAATGAAAACATATTATCTTTATACATAGATCTATAGATCTACAGGGTCGAAAGAACTTGGATCAAATTAGCCAAAAGAAACTGTTTGCACCATAATTTAATTTTTTGGCACTTATACATTTTAAATATATTAATTGGCCTAACTTACGTCTAAATAGATTTTTTAAGAGTGAACCTTAGGGGAAACCAATTTCCTAGGTGAACCTTAGAGAAAACATAAGGTAAATTAAAAGGGAAATCAGAAGGCCATTTAATCTTTTAACGTGTATTTTGTGAGCCAATTAGAATGCAGAAAAGTTAGAAAGCGTCATAATCAATTTCATCGTGGAAGTCAAAGTGGAGCGGTTACTCAATGTGGTGGAGAACGTGGATAAGTGGAAAGAAGCAGGAAGTTACCTCCAACATCTATAAAAGGAAGAAATCACGATGACAACACCCCCAACTCAACAAATCAACAAACTCAAGCAAAACTCTAGCAAATTATCTCTAGACTTCAGCATTTTTCAATTCTCATTTGTTCCCTTAGTTTCAATTTTCAGATCCAAAGTTCATTCATTTCCAGTACAATTTTATTTTTATTTGTTGTTCAATCATTTTCTGTAAGATCGGTGTCGTTTTGATAATCGAATCTTTAGGAATTTTCGGTCTCTTTAATTCTTACAGTCGTTTGATATTTAGAAGTTAGAAAGCGCACTCAATTTCATTCCATAGTTTGATAATACTATAATTATCTGGCACGTCCGCAATTTCCCACGAAAGAGCCAAATAAAAATTGGCACGCCCAGTGGGACCCAATTACAATGCCGCTGAAGAAAAGTGATAAGAGCAACAAAGATCCTGTAGTTGCAAGTTCTGAAGAAGAAGAAGAGGTCATGGCAACAGGCAATGTTCCACATATGGTGGAACGAATTGAAGCTGAAAAGGTTGCTAGCCCCAGAGGAGAATCGTGGATCTCTACAGAACTGTCTAAAATATTTATTGTGTTATTAATATAGTTACAAAAAATGTACAGAACTACTTCAATTTATCAACAAATTTATTTGAAAAGTCCGATGTGACAGTTAAATAACAGTCAAACCAATTTATTCAAAATTTCGATAGCACAAGACTAAAATTGATCTTACTTGAAAACGTTAATGTTAAATTTACACTGTTTAGTACGTTAAAGTTCGTTTGAAACGTTAAAGTTAAATTTGGCACTTGATTTTTATATAAAAAAAGGCATAACACTCATTTTGACCCCTACACTAATAATTCAAAATCAATTAGGACCTGTGGTATGCTCCGTTGTTCAAAAACGCGGAAACGGATGATGACACCGTCTATATGCTGACGTGACCGAAGGTAATTTAGTCAATAAGAGTTAATTTCAAATAAATTGTTGTGGTTTGCGTGTTTTTTGCAAATAGGTACCCGTGGTCTGGATATTTTTGCAAATAGGTACCTGTGGTTTGGATGTTTTTGCAAATAGGTACCCATGGTATAACAAATCATAAACAAAAGCTTAATTTAAACAAATACCCGTGGTATAACAAACCATAAACAAACGCTTAATTTAGGCAAATAGGTACCCGTAATATAACAAACCACAATATTTGCCTAAATTAAGCGTTTGTTTATGGTTTGTTATACCACGGATACCTATTTGCAAAACATCCAAACCACGGATATCTATTTGCAAAAATATACAAACCACATGTACCTATTTACAAAAAAATGCGCGAACCACAACAATTTATTTGAAATTAACTCTTATTGACTGATTTACCCTTGGCCACGTCAGCATATAGACGGTGTCTTTACCGTTTCCGCGTTTTTGAAAAACGGAGCATACCACAGGTATTTATTTGCTAAAACTTGAAACCACAGGGGTTATATTTGAAATTAACCCTTGAATCTTTATCCAATCTTAAAATCGGAAACTGTTACTATTTGCTATGGACTGTAATCATACGTGCATTGGCTCAAAATGGTTTTGGAGAAAAGACTTTAAAACTGTTCAACCGAATGATTTTCAATGAAAACTTAATTGATAATAATTTTAATAGTTTAAGATCCTAATTGATTTTAAAACTTAAATGGATGTTGTGCCTAAAAAAAGATAGATTACATGAACCATTTCCTTTTTCTGCTTACTTCTCTTCATTCTTCTTGTCTGAGTACTACTTAATATTATACATTTGGGTTCAGAAAAAACAATGGAAATTATGCAGAAAACTTCTCAAACTTGCAACAAAAATGATGCTATGAACAGAATAAAATTATCACTAGCTTTACATACTCAATTGATAACAGCTCTAGTTCTTCTTGAAGATGCCAAATATAGATTTAATGGCATTGATAGCATTCTCATTGATAAATGATTCATCAAACCTTTTCATTAGAGCTTCAAATTCCTCTGTTTTTCTTAGATTTTCTAAGTCTGGATCTGTCCGAATCCGCTGCAAAATTACCAACGTTAGAGAATTCGTATTCGATAATAGACAATACTCGTAGAGTAATACACTCGAACAATTAAAAGAGGGATGCATATCGGGTATACACCATTTATTACTGAACTTTTATGGTCGTCTCAAAATGGTCACTCAATTTCTATTTGTCTCAATAAAATCATTCAACTTTGAATGACTAGCTTCCCCGAACAATGGCCATATTTGGCATTAGTTGATTACCTTTTTGGTTAGCTGATTGTGTAAACTTGTTTGGTAAAACTTGACTGATTGTTAATAACTGTTTGTGTAAAATGACAAATAAGGACATGGTAATGCCTTTATTTTGGGTTAAAAGGTAGTAATTAGGGGGTAAAAATGTCATTCAAAAGAGATAGAGTAATAAACTAATTGAAAAAATTTCTTAAACCAGTTTTTTCAAAATTAACTTTTTGGACTAATAAGCTTTTTCAGAGCTCTTTTGACTAGTCAAAACCTCTAAAATGACTCGAACCTCTAATTTTATTTCAAAAAAAAAAACTCTTTACCAAACTCGACGTGCCATTTCAAGGACTATCATAGAGCTACTATACTGCCCCACATATAGAAGATGATATGCCAAAGGAATCAATACCCTTTGAGGATTTGTCTCAGTAAAGTCACCCCAACGACTTCAAAAGTAAAAAGACATCGAAAATATGATGTGGCTTCCACGTCAGCACTGGTCAAATTTTTAACCCTTACCGTAAACAATACGTGAATGCCACCTAGCTGACCAAAACGACATCTGACTGTCACCTAGCTGACACGTGTTGTTTCGGTCAGCTAGGTGGTAGCCACGTACCATTTTGGTCACCGGTGAAAGTTGACTACTGCTACTACTACTACTACTACTACTACTGATATGGCAGTCACATCACTTTTCCAGTGTCTTTTTCCTCTTGAAATTGCTGGAGTGACTTAATTGAAACAAAATTCAAAGTTGAATGCTTTTATTTAGACAAGTTGAAGTAGAGTGACCATTTTAAGACAATCATGAAAATTCAATGACCAACGATGCATGATGCATCTAACCCGATGTACAAGAGAGATGATTGGTGTTAAGAAAGAAACGTGCAGTGATGATATCAATTAATTGGTCGGGTGGATTACTCCAGAAGTATAGTAGAACTTCTCTCGATACATCGTTTGAGTAATTACCTTGAAGTCTTCAAATCCTGCTTGTAAGGCATCTTCAAGTGCAGATAATCCAGCTTTTATCTGTTGCAAGTTTCAAGTCAATCAAACACTTGCAGGTTCAAATAATGGTTAATGGGAGAGGAAAAGAAACCAATTCAGATGCACATTTCAAGTAGGGCTATTAATTTTTTACACGATAACTCGATAAATCGTTTGACATGAGTATTATTTTTGTATATTTTATATCATATATACAACAACAACATCAACAACAATAAAGCCTTAGTCCCGAAATGATTCGGGGAAAATGTAATTATTCCATATATCATACATATATGGAATAAATAGATGACATAATTATGACATGATAACCCGTTGACGCTCCTACCAAGACATGTCTATGGGTCCAGCCCGACGGGCTTCGCCTAAAAATGCTCAGCCCAAGCTCAAGCCAAGCACGCTGTTAATTCAAGTTAGGGTTGTAAATGAGCCGAGTCGCTCATGAGTGGCTCGTGTTTGGCTCAATTTATAAACAAGCCAAGATTGAGCACGGCGAAGCTCGGCTCGAAAACTTACGAGCAGCCTAACTCGATTATAATGTTTATAAACACGTTCTTGAGCAAGCTTGGTTCGATTTTTTTTAATAATAATATTTCTATAAAAGGGAAATGTAAAACAACGTACTTTTGTGTAAACTTTAGTTCTGTAAATTTCAAAACTATGTAATTTTGCGTTAATTTCAAATCAATATAATTAATGAACACAATCAATCAACGAGTTGTTCGCGAGCAAAGTTCATGAACTGAATTAACGAGATGGTCACGAGCAAACCGCTCACAAACAGAATATTGAGCTCGATTTCATCAATTTTCTGATGAGCCGGGCATTAGCGGACCAAAGCTCGGCTCAATTACAACTCTCATTCAACAAGGCTTAAAAATCAAATCTCAAGTCGAATCCGGATAAGCCCATCTAAAAAAGAATATATATTTTTCATAATAGATATTAAAATTTATATTTAAAAATAGGAGTGAAGTACAAAAAAAACCCTTTTTCGCCATTTGTAAACAAGTCCCCGAGGTTTAAAATTGTACAAACAAATGTTTGTGGTAAGCGTCATTAAAAAAAATCCCTTATTTAGTAACATAAACAGACATTTGTTTGTACAGTTTTAAACTTTGGGGGCCTATTTGGAAATGGCGAAAACCACATGGGTTTTTTTACTTTACCCTAAAAATAAATATTTAATATATAAATATATAAATTTAATAATTAATAGCACAGACTGAGCCGGTCCGAGCGGCTTGTCTTATTAATCCCAAGCCACCCAAGAAATACACAGGATTTGGCGGGCTGAGCCTAATGTCTATTTTCCTTGTTCAAGTCAAACCCGTTAGATGTGGAGTCAGGCGGATAACCGTGTCTGTGAACAGTAAGAGTCCTACCTGACAGAATTATCATTTTCCTAGCATTTATATTATATTATACATATAACCATATATATACATAACATAACACAACACGATTATGACACGACAATCCGTTTTTACATCCCTGTTCGAATGCATGTGCAAACAGAAAGCTGGAATTAAACAACAAAACACAACAGGCAAAGATGATTTACCTGATTAAGCTTTGAGTAACAACAGGCAACATTATAACTTGCCACTGAAGCCTCATTTAGGTCTGGTTTTGATCCTAATACTGATTCAAATTTCTCCAATGCTTCATCATATTTGGCCTTCCTATATCATCAAACCAAAAATAAATAAGCAAACAATTTCAGCTGAATATAAGTTTAAAGCGAGCAGTTTAGTATAATGGGGCGGAGAGACAACGAGTCACGAAGGATCCGTTGACCCCAAGGTGATTATCCATACATAACCGACGGGGATTTGCCGCAACAGGGAAGGAGAATCCCCATTTATTTTCCCCCGGGATGGGGAAAAAGTTCCACAAAGGTGGAGATAGGCCGAGATAGGTGGGGACGGCCCCCACAGGAATCTCCATCCTACCGGGATTCTTAAAATAATATATTTATATAGAACTTTAGATGTTTATTTTAATATTTGATAGATTGATGTCTTTTATGATCCAAAATTTTGTTATTTGGACCTGATTATTATTTGGTCAGGTTTAGCTGTCACGTCCGTATCTAAAAATTATTCAATATAAATTTTGGAATGTTAATTAATTACGATTTTAAATATGCTATTGAGTTTAATTTAATGTTTTAGGTGTCAATTAAAAGTTTTGGGTAACTTTTATAAAAAGGTATAAATTAAAAAGATTAAAAGAAATATGTTTACAATTTCATAAAATAATATATGCGTATGTTACCATTTAATTACATACTATTTTATTTAAAAATATATATATATATTATGCATAAAGTAAGAAAATTTATAATTAGTAGGAAATTTTTCATTATAATTAAAATAATATATAATATTACCTTTGTGGTATTAGATGTAATTAGATATATATTTTAAGAAGCATATATTGTTTAATTTGGTAAACTGTCAATTCTTATACTTTCAATCTATTCAAAACACATTATTTTGATTAGAAAAAAGAAAAGAATAATAAATAAATAGTAATAATGATAAAAAGAAAGTTGATCCACGTGTAATGTGAATATGAGTAGGATAATGTGTGTCAAAGAGGGTTTAGGAATATAACATGTGTGCAAAAAATTATGACTATATAATGTTGACATATATTATTTTAAGGGGGAGACAAGTTTTTGGAGGGGGAGTGGATTCTTAAACATACCAATTTACATAACCACGATGTAATCGTTTTTGGAGACGAGTCATCGATCAATCGATCGTAACGATGAAATTTTATGAAATTTTCGGTGACCGACGACGACATTTCGGTAATGAAATTTTATACTTAAATTATTGTTAAAATATTGTAGGTATGATTTTAAGTACGTTTAATTTCGATAGTTTCGTCAAATTTTTACGATTAATGAGTTAGCGTCTATCAATTACTAATAAAAAATATAAATTTTAGACTAGTCGTCCTTTAGATTTAATAACGTGAAATTCAGTATTAATAGACAAAAGTTATGAATTAGAAGGTCTAATGGTGATATTTACCAATTAGAGTCGATATTGATATTTCTCAAGTAGAGTCGGTATTGAATCGAATATAAAATTAGTACTAATAAGATTCATAACAGTGAAACGAGTCCAATAGTAACAATAGTTCGAATTAACTATGTCGGTTTAGAATCTTTATTTCGGTGACAGAAAATAGTCCGATAAACATATTTAACTTTAAACGATATTAAATTTTATCGATATAATATTCGGAGAAACTTTAATTTATCGAGTTAAAATAGTTAAAATAGATGAACTAATGTCGATAATTGCCAATTAGAATCCATAAGATTAGTACAAGAGTTTGAATATTATTACATAAAATTAGTACTGGAAATTGAATATAAAATTAAGGTATAAAGTTAAGTTTATAAAATTAGTTCAAATAGACTTATGATAATATAACGAGTCTAACGATATGTTCGGTTTAAAATAGCTATTCCGGTAACAGATAAAAATAAGTTTCGGTTTTAAATTATTTAAGTGGTTTTGAATACGTTTATTAAATTGTTTAAAATATTTATATACTTTTGATTTTAATTATTTGAAGAATAATTATTTATTATCGTGGTATTATGAAAATTGGATCGAGAAATGAATTTGACTATTTTATACGAATTGTTTTTGGATTGAGAAAGCTATTGCGGTTGTTATTGTTATTATCTATGTGATTTGGATTGAAGTCCAAATATGGTTTTTATTTGTGAAAGATAGATAAAATGGTTTTGTCCATCTAGGATTGCCCGGGGTAGGAGTTGTAAGTTGTAAGACCATACCTAAGGGCGGTATGGCTAGAGTAACGTTAGGCAAGGCGAGATATGAATGAGATATCTCGATTATTGATATGATTGATGTTATGATAAGCTACACGGATGGAATTCGAGGATGGAAACACACGCAAATTTTGTATTACGTTTTGATAATGTTTGATGATTTGAATTATAATGTTTTATGATTTATTTGATTATGAGTTGGTTTGTTAAAGCGGTTTATTCGATTTGATTCGTTTTGAGCAAACGTTGTTCGATTTGATTCATTTTGATAAAACGTTGTTCGATTTGAATGTTTTGATAAAACATTATTTAATTCGATTCGTTTTGATAAACTGATTTATATATATAAAAACTATAACAAAGTGAAATATACAATTAAAGTATTAGAGTGTTATTCAGCGTGTCAATAAGTTAAAACGAGATAATAAGTTAAGTGAACTACCTAATTTAAGAGAACTACCTAAAATAGGTAGAACTACGTGGCTTTGATTCCCGATTTAAAGATTTAAAATACGTTCGGGATACGTAGGAAGCTTGATAGAATTATCGAGTCCAAGCCAATAATTAATAAGACTTTAGGTAGTCCAAATAAATTTTTATATATTAGAATACAGGTTCGGGTTTCAGGCTGTTCGAAGTTCGTTATCCTATATTCCGTTCATACCCGATGCCGTTTAGGATCGGGTGTGACATTAGCCCCTGAACAATCCCAATTGGTGAAATTTCATCTGATTTGGATGGGGACTTGACAGAACCGTTACCCCTAACACGTGGTGAAATTTTGACACCTAAACTTGACATGTATTAAAAAAAATGTCATATAGATTTTTTTACTTGGAAATAATTAATTAAATTAAAAAAAAAGAGTAAGAAAAAAATCCCTAAACTAAAATCTATCAAGTCTAAGTGTCAAGATACCGGGTCTCAAGATATCGCCATGTGTCAATCGGATAACAGTTTTGTTAAGTTTCTATCAAAATTGGGTGAAATTTCACTATTTGTGATAGTGCAGGGGCCAAATGATAAAATTTTGAATAGTTCGGGGGACAAATAGTCGTTTAAGCCAATTTTAAATTTCACTACAAGAAAAATAATGGGGATTGGAAATCTCCAAGGGATCCAAATCCCCACAGGATGGGCACGGAAACAATTTTTCCTATTTCAGGAATGGGGACAAGGATAGAGGAAGGAATCTAAAAGAAATAAGAATTACGATAGAATTTTTGCAAAATGTATAATTTTCATCACCAAGTGTATAGTCACTCTATTCAGAATCTAACGGATTTAGCATCAGTGACACAATATGCAACAACGATATCCGTCGCTGATGCATTTTTCCAATTTTTTTTTTTATTTTCAACATATTTTCATTTATTGACCCTCCCAATATTTTGTTCTAACTCCGCCATTAAACATAACAGTATGAATGATACAACGATCAATCCTACGCATCTTAACTCTCCGAATGCGAAGTAGAGAAAAATAGAAGAACAGGTCCTTACTTGTATAATATCAACCCTTCCCGAAGATCTTTCTCTCGTTCTTGTTTCTGTTCTCTTTTCCTCAAAGCATTTTGCAGCTGAAATCAATGAAAATCAAAAGAAAAAGTGTTAATAATCATAACCAAAAGATTTCGTCACATTTAAGAAAGAAAGAAAGAGCTTTACTCACCTGAATCTCTCTCACTCTGTCACTAATAAAACCTGAGTTTCTCTCAGCTCTGATAATTTCCTTTTCAGTTAACTCGCCTGTGGAATCCATCTTCTTCCCTACACGGTAGAAAACATGGAAAGATTCATATCTTGAAGTCATATAATGCATCTTTTGCTGCTGGCCACTTTCACACAGTTGTTTCAAAATGGTCATGCAACTTCAATTTGCCCAACTATTTCTCAAAAACTTTGAATTTGGTCTCAATAAAGTCATTCCGGCGACTTAAAGAGCAAAACACAACAGAAAAGTAATGTGGTTGCCACATCAGCATCAGCAATAGTCAACTTTCACCGCTCACCGAAACGACACATGGCTGCCACCTAGATAACATGTGGCTACCACCTAGTCGATTGAGAAACTTAAACATTCTAAAGTCAAAGCTTTTGTGCAATATACTTGCACTCAAATTATATAGGTACAACGTATGTTCGATTCCCCACTCCGTCAAAATTTAGCAATCATTGGTAGGTGATTTGTAAATTCCACTGTAAACCCTCATCGAGGTCAGTGGTTTGCCCTGACCTTGGGAGTGGGTAGACCTACCCTTACCTAAACTTTTTGTTATCAAAAAAAAATATAGGTACAACATATTTTGGGTTAATTACAAGCAGATGCCTGTGGTTACACGGATTTGCATTTTTTCTTTACAACCGCAAAATTTTGCCTTTTTTTTTTTTACTTTGCCAAATTTGGCCGATAACGACCTCAAAATAAAAAATTTCAAGAACTAAAGTTGTTTAGTATCATATTTACTATGGAACCATATTTTTTATTTTTCAAAATCAATCATTTTTCGAGTTTTCTCTCTCTAAACATTAACTTTCTCTCTCATAAAAAAATCACCTAAATGACCTCAAACCTAAAAAGTTGAAGTATTAAAGTTGCTTAAAATATCATTTAACTCTTGAAAAATTTCATTTCGAAGTCATTACTGGTCAAATTCTGACAAAGTGCACCCAAATGCAAAATTTTGCAAACGGTTGCGTTTGCAGAAGAAAAAAAAAACTACAAGTACCCATCTGCAAATTGCCGAAACCACTGGGCATCTATGCGTAATTAACCCTATTTTTGAGCCCTTGAAATTTGTGTTACTCATCCTTCAACTTCACAAACACAAAAAAGAGTATGCTACAAATGAGAGATGAACTAACCATATCTCTTCTGCATTCTCATTAAAAGTGGACCAATTCTCTGACGGATCGTGTACATAGTCCTTCCATATTCAGCTGCTGGCCACATCTCTGTCCCAAACACAGCACTGCATAAAGTTTAGAATTACTTGTCACATTCTCACCCTAAATTCTTCCCCGATTCATACAAATTTTATGACAATTATAAACAAACACAAAAGAGGCATGTAAAAGATAAAAGCGTCGCAATTCGGGTTAGCGTGTCATAATCGCTTTATATTATATATATATTTCATGTAACTAAGTATATATAAATATTACCAAAATTAAGAAGGTAAAAAACATTTCGAGGTTCCTCATCATTCTGATTTTGGTGCATTGAGCACATGATCTTTCATTTCAACACAATAAGTTCCCTATTTTTATTTTATCACATTAAGCTCCCAATGACTAGAAAAGTCAGTTTTTAACAGAGTGCTATTCATTTTATCAGGGTTCGAAATTTGCATTTTTAACAATTCAAAACCAATTTTGTACAAACATGATTATAGAGAAACTATAAAAACCTTATTTCGAACTGTAAAACATTCAATTCAGAAGCATGAAACGTATGAAACTCTCTGTTAACCGAGTTTTGTGTTCCTAACTAACTAACTTGGCAAGTAGGGGCTTAATGTGATAAAAAATTAAAGATAAACATCATAATGTGTTGAAATGGATGGCTAAAAGCTCAATGTACCAAAATCAGAATAATGAGGTTTCAAGATGCTTTTGCCAATTAATGATCGTATCAAACTGCTCGTGTTAGTTGGATTCCATATTGCACGGAAACTCCTCTTCAATAGCGCTTTTTCTCTTCGTGTCCATTTCAGATATGGCAACTCAGGAAACACTTATGACACATTTCTGGGCACTTTGGGCACTTTTTATTATTATTATACATATAATAGTTATAAATATGTCGCTATATTTTTAATATTTAAAAATTTCCCCAACGTTTCCATTTCCTATATTTTTTTTACCAATAACCTTTTCTGGTGGTGTCCATATAAGTGTTCGTTTCCCTTGAATTTTCTGTAAATTGCATTATTTTTGTCAAAAATTGCCACCCACATCAAACAATTAACTAACCATACACTAACTACTTATAATCTATGTTTCACATCACTAGCATTTCAGCTCTTAGTGTCCGTTTTCGTTTAAACAACGTTTCCGGTGTCCGTCTATACCCTAACTACTTATAATCTACGTTTAAACAACATTTCGGTGCCCGTCTGTACACTAACAACTACTTATAATCTATGTTGCAAGGAAACTCTTAGTTATTAGCATTTCCGCTGTTAGTGTCAGTTTCTTTTTTGTTTCCATTACTGTTTCCTAGCTATAGTTTTTATAGAAACAAATTACAGTGTCCATTTCCATTTCCGTGTCAATTTCTGTGTCAGTTTCGGTTTCCTTTTACATTTCCATGCAACATAGCTTATGAATAATCCAGTTAATTACTCAATTACTCAAAATTCTAATCACTTTCCTTATAATACACTAAAAAAACGAAGGGAAAAACCTGGTAGCGATGACTTTATCTCCAACAGTGAACAAACCAGACTTATCAGCAGATCCACCAGCCCCAATCGCATCAATATAAGTTCCACCATCTCTTCCCTTAGCGAACTTCAATCCAAGAGGCTGAATCAATTCCACTTCGTACTCTTCATACGCTTCCTCTCCCGATTCCCCTCCTCCGCTTTCACTCTCTGACTTCGATGTCTCCGGTTCCGTTTCCGATGCCCTAACTATCAAATTGGACGGTTTTAGCAAGATTGAAGGTGAATTGCTGAAGATTGGGAAATTTTTGGGGAAAAAGTGATTGGATGGGGAGAAAATTAGAAGCGGGTTGTTTTGTTTGGGGGTTTGGGTTATAGTTCGTGGTAATGGTAATGAAGAGTAGAAAGATGAAGCCATAGACATGGCTGATTTCTTCTTGTTGGTGTTCTGGGCCTCTTGTTGTTGCTGAAATTTGAGAGGTGAAAGGGTTTGGATGAGAATGGAGAAGTGGGTTCCATTTTGGAGTGAGGGATGGAGAGAGGGATGAGAGCTTCAGATTACAGAAGGAAAAAGACTAGTGGCTCTAATGGACTGTCTGTGATTTGATTCAATGGAATTTTGCCACGTAATGTGTGGCAATTCAACTTTTCAAAAAGCTTGACGTGGCCTCAACTTTTAACGTGTGTGTGTGAGAGATGGAGGGTGCTTGAAAGTTAGGGTTTTAATCGAGCCGAACCGAGCTGAGCCGAGCTTTGACCTGTTCAAACCCGACTCGCTATAAAATTAATGAGATCGAATCTGAGCCGAGCTTGCTATAAAATTAACGAGTTCAAATTCGAGTCGAGCTTTGGCTTGCTCAATGAATTCGAACCGAGCTTCGAGCTTGTTTCGAGCCTAAAATCCTTTTAGGATTTAGTTTATTAAGAAAATTATCTAACCATGAATTGTTTGTAAGGGTACTACTCATCGGTGGAGGGTGTTTGAGAGTATATCTGTTCATGGGTCTGAAGATCCGTTAGGTCCGCCCAAGCCCGTGCCTCCTGAGTCGGGTTTGGACATGAAAATTTATCTTTAGGTCTAATCCAGTCCAAGCTCGCCTCTTTTTTAGGCAGATTTGGAATTTATAAAAATAGCACGGTCCATCCCAGTCTGACCCGTCTATTAATATTAATTAATAAATTTATATATTTACATCGATCCTCCAGCGTTGAGTAGAGACTTTGCAAAGGCAATTGAAGGCAGTGGTTTGGTTGAGTTAGTAGGGGAAGGAAGCCAGTTCACATGGGGAAGAGGAAGAGGTACGACAGGGTGGGTCCTTGAGAAACTGGCCCTTTACATCATCCTCAACCACCCCATCCTCGTCTCCCTCTTCTTCCCACCACGACCTGGCCCTATTATGACAACCAGGCTTCAAAATAATATTCATAAACCTATACAAAAACTTAACCTTTTTGCTCAAGTCACTGATTCTGAAATCATTCCCAAAACCGTAGCTCAGGCTCTTAAGAGTCCAGTGTGGCGAAAAGCCATGGAGGAGGAATTTACTGCCCTCATTCGTAATAAAACTTGGGAGCTTGTACCACCATCTGTTTCTCAAAATGTTGTAGGCTGCAAATGAGTTTTCTGAATCAAACGTGACTCAAATAGTAAAATCACATAGTATACAGCTCGTCTTGTAGCATGAGGTTTCAATCAAAGACCAGGGTTATACTATAATTAGACATTCAGTCCCGTCGTCAAGCCGACTACTGTTCGTTTAATACTCTCTCTTGCGGTTAGCCAAGGTTGGTCTTTGCGCCAATTGGACATTAATTAACAATGCTTTTTTTAAAGGGAACTCTCACGGAGGAAGTTTACACAGCTCAACCACCTGGATTCAGTGAAACTATGCATCCAAATTATGTGTGCAAATTAAACAAAGCATTGTATGGTCTCAAACAAGCACCAATGGCTTGGTACACAGAAATACGACAGTTCTTACTTGATTCAGGATTCAGGAATTCCATATCAAATTCATCCTTATTTATTCTATACTCAAATGGATCCATCCATTATTTATTGGTCTGCGTTGACGACATTATTGTTACTATTAATTCTACATAATTTCTTTAGACATTCAACACCAACATTTCAACTCGTTTTTCTCTCAAATACTTAAGCGAGTTATCATATTTTCTTAGAGTTGAAATTCTTCCTCATCCTGATGGATTGAAATTCTTCCTCATCCTGATGGATTATTCTTGATTCAAAGAAAATATATTTCTGACATTCTATGCATGGCTAACATGGATGATACTAAACCAGTTGCTACTCCTCAAACAACTCATCCTCCTCTAACGTTAGTCGGAACAACACTCCAAGATCCAACTGAATATCGTGCTCTGTTTGGTAGTTTGCAGTATCTTAGTTTGACTCGACTGGATATTGCTTTCTCGATAAATAAATTAGCTCAATAATACATGCATCGTCCAACTGAAGATCATATGCAAGCCTTAAAACGTCTTCTTCGTTATTTGGGGGACACTCAAACTATAGGATTGGTTCTTCATAAGGATTCCCCACTCACTATTCACGCCTTTTTCAAATGCAGATTGAGCTCGTGATAAGGATGATTACATCTCCACTACTGCCTATATTGAGTATCTTAGCAAAAATCCCATCTAATGCACGTCAAGAAAGCAACGTACACGGGCACGCTCTTTTACTGAGACTGAATATCGCATCGTGGCTAGTGCCACTGCTGAAGTTCTTTGACTCTGCAATCTCTTTCAAGAGCTCGGCTTAACATCATCCACTGATCCTGTTATCTACTGCGACAATGATGGTGCTACTTATGTCAATGCCAATCCGATTTTTCATTCAAAAATGAAACATCTTGCTTTAGATTATCATTTCGTTCGTGAAAATGTGCAATCTGGAACTCTTTGGATGGCCTATATAGCTAAAGTTGATCATCTTGCAGATGCTCTTACAAAGTCACTTCCTCGTTCCACCTTTGTTTCCTTAGTTCGCAAAATTGGTCTCTCCCCTTGACCGACCGTTTTGAGGGGGGCGTGATAAGGATTGAGTGGTATTTAGTTGACATACTTATCTTGTTATATTGTTAGCATACTTATCCTGTTATATTGTTGTTAATAATTTTTAGTATTATCCTATTAATACCTTGTAATTATCTTTCTGTTACTTTCTGTATATCTCAAGTCTTTGAATTCTTTATATACGCAAGTTCAATCAGTAAACAAATCACTTCTTCTCCATTACTCTATAATATATAGAGCAAATTCTAAAAATCTCACGTGATTACACGAATTGTCAAATACATGCATGTGATTCTTCGCTTTGTTAAAATCGATGATCTTTTAATTTGACACTCTAAAAATTACCATTAACAACCTCAAATGAAAATTTCCAAAAGTTCAAGTTGTTTAGTATCATGTTAAACAAACCAACTTAGCTTGGACCGGACTCCTCACCAGTTTGCAATCCAAGTTTTATAACGTTGGTAATTATAGTTTCGTCTAATCACCTCGAAGAAGAAAGGGATAAAATAGTAGAATTTAATTGACACCATTTCAAAACATTTGGGTTAAATAGCGATTTCAGAACACTTGGATTAAACTGGCGCTATTTTATACGTAAAGGTCAAATTGATATTTATCCAATAACCTTGAGGCTATTTTAGTACCTTATCATTTTCTAATTATAAAAAATGCAATCAGATGCGAATAAATAAAATATAGATAATACATTTTCACGAGTTTAATATTTACAACTAACTATATAACAACTATAAATATCAAGAGCTCAATGCATAATATATAAAAAAAATAGCCCTTCAATGCAATTTGAGATAATGTTTACAAATTTTTTTTTAAATATGTTAAAATGTTAAACTTGCCTGGAAATACAACAAAAATGATAATCGTACACGGGGCATATCCATCGAGTTTTCATTATAACTCGTATTATGTCAAAAAATTAATAGCCCTAATTGTCATGTCGCCACCTTCGAAGCATCTACCGCTATATCATATGAATTATTCTCATTACACTGCAGCTTATGATCCAGTGAGAAAAGAATGATATGCAATTCTTCATTTTTATCCAGAATCCATATTAAAAGAGGCAAAACAACTGCCACATCTGAAATTGGCGATTGTAAGAGAAAAATTCGACCTCCCGAGCACGACAATTATAATCGTCAAATCATTCCTTCCTTGGAAGAGTGCCGATAATAAACTTGTATCTGCCCGAGTAAATTGTATTGATTGTCTTTGGGAGCTATTTCACAAAAATCACCGAGCTTCATTTTCTTTCAATGAATTAATTGAACTTTCCTTTTTATTTCAGTAAAATCATATGGTAAATTCAAATAGAAAAAATTACCGGAATAATGATGTAATGATCACAGTATTTGTATGACATGGCAACCACAAGTGTGCCACATGAAGCAAAAAAAAAAAAAAAAAGGCTACCACGTGACAATTTCAAGTATTTGACTTTCATGTCATATGCAAAAATCAATCATTTCCAATGTAGCTGCAACGTCACTCTTCTGATAGATTTTTTCTGTCTGAATTAGCCGGACTGATAGATTTTTTCTGTCTGAATTAGCCGGAATGATTTTATTGAAATAAAAAAAAATGAACTTGAATTAGCCTGAATGACTTGATTGAAATAAAAAATGAAAGTTCAATGACTTTACCAAAATAAAATGAAATGCGGTGACCTTTGCGTAACCTAAATTTCAGTGATAATCGGTGCAATTTACCCGCTGTTTCAAAGGGCTGAAATAAGAATAGATAGCATGGCAGCAGGAGCAATGAAAAAATCTGCAGCAGTATTCGGCAGTGGTGACTCCCTATGAATGCCTGAAACTCTCACAGCCTGGGCAGTTATGCAAGCTCTCGTGAATATAAATATCACAATCAAGGCAGAAGTATTGTTTACATTTTGGGCAACAAACACTAACGTTGCCTTTGTTTCCTGTCACAAAATCAGTAAAAATCAGGGGAAATGAAATTGCTCAGGGAGAGTTAAAGAAATCGGCATAAATTACATTCGTGGCGCCTGAACTATAGCGATTAACATTATAGCTCCTAGATTAACGAAATGATGAAGGTAAAATATGTATTTGACCATAATTTTTGCTGACATGGTGAAAAAAAAGAGTCAATTATATAGTCAAACTTGTCTAGGTCATCATTTCGTTGATTGTTTTTCGGATTTTTGTTGCTTTTGACTTTAAGGTTACGTTAATGTAAAGTTCAAGTGTTTTTATGTCTAGAAATGAAGTTCGGAGGTAATATATTAGTAGCTCTATAGTTTAGGTACCCAAGAAAATGCCCCTCCAAGTTGGCCATAAAAGCCGCTCTCCTTGAGATAGGATAAAATGAACTATTGGTTCCCTGAACTTGTTTATAATTAATATGCACGACTAAATACATCAGAGCCCCCATTGAACTTGGCCCAAAAAATCGATTGCCCTAAATAGATGTCTCAACCTCCTAAACTTACCTAAAGTGATTTATTAACTCCCTAAACTTACTTAAAGTGATCTATTCCCTAAACTTGTTTATAGTAATATGCACGGCTAAATATATCAGACCCCTCATTGAAATTGGCCACCTGAACTTAAGAGTTGTCTCATTAGTCTCCTAAATTTACTAAAGTGATTGACCCTCTAAACTTACTTAAAGTGACCTATTGACTTCCTAAACTTGCTTAAGGTAACTCGTTGGCCCTTGAACTTGGTTAAAGTGATACGCACTTCAACTTACCCAAATCTCCTTTTATGCTGCCACGTAACCATAGGAGGTTAATCATATCCCATTAAGCAAGTTCAAAAGGCTAATAAAATATCCTTAAAAGTTAGGGGGAGAATCGGTTTTTTGGATCAAATTCAAACGTGCCACGTAGGACGACTAATCATATCACATTAAAAGGGACTAATTGTTCATATTAAAAGTTGGAGGGATCATCAGACTTTTCTGGCCAAGTTTGGGAGGCTAGCATGTTTGAGGCCTACAATTTTATCTCTATCTATTCACATATATAAATGGATGCATAAAAACAGCTAACTTACCAGGGCTGATTAGGCTCTGTTGGCAGCCGAAACAATTTTTTGATGGTCTATGATGTAATTCACTAACACGTAGCGAGACCTCATCAAATGGTGTAATAGGGAAGAGATGATGATATGACCTGGCCAAATGAGGCGAAGAAACAAGTGTCAAACCACAAATACGGCATTCAGTAGGAAGATCACAGACACGTGCCTTGCATCTAGGACATATGTATCCTTCACTAACTTTAACTTCCTTGTGACAAGAACAAATTGAAATGGAACCTTCTGCTACTCTTTGTGGAAAACCCATCTTTATCAAATTAGCAATTGCATATTCTGCTATTGCTGGAGGCGGCGGTGCATGCTCCATTATTAACTCTTTAAGGTGAGCCTATTTAAGAGACATACATAAATTATACTTATATCTGAATTTAGAGTAACATCATGGCAGAAAGTACTATACAAAAACAAAAGGCTTAATACATCAGGAGCTCCATGAATTTAGCCTGGATTGGTACTTTGAACTTACAAAGTGTCTCGTCGACCCCCTGTACTTGCTTAAATTGACATGATTGACCCGTTAAGACCACGTGGCGGCAAAACAAGATTGGATTTGCACAAATTGAAATATATTGTCTTAAGCAAGTTCAGGGGCGAACAAATTTGTGTGGCTAATATGTCACTTTAAACAAGTACATAGGCTAACGAGACAATATTTGTCATTGAGCTTACAGCTCTCATACGCGTTGGGGCCAATCAGCTTTTTGGATCAAGTTCAGGGGCGGATGGCACACTGTAAACAAGTTTAAGGGGCAATAGGTCACTTTAAGCAAGTACGGAGGACTAACGAGATACTCTTGTAAGAGTTCAGAGCCTAATCAACTTTTTGAGTTAATTTTAGAAGCTCACGATGTATTAAGCCAAAACAAAACAAGGAACTAAAGTCTGTAGAAAAAATCATATAGAAAGTAAAAAATTCATTTACAAGATATATTTAGATGCCTTAATGTTTCATTACATTACAACATTCATCAAGTACTAAATCTCTAACAAAGAGGTTAATTACATCTATGGTCCTCCAATTATAGGAAATAGAATAGAAATGTCATAAATTTTAAATTCTTAACGAGAAAATTGTTGTTTAATTTTGGCTTCACTTATGATCCTTTTGTCCGGAAATCAGCAAATACATTTACTGGAGATATCATGTGGATCACATGCCATCAAAATCTCACCATATGGAAATTAATATATATATATATATACTTTTCATCAAAAATTCGCCTCGTAGCAAAATTTTGATGACCTATCATCCACGTGGCATCTCCGGCGAATGTGTCTGTTGGTTTCCATACAAATGACCATGGATGAAACCAAAGTTAAACAGCAATTATTTCTCATTAAGAATTTAAGATTTATGGTATTTTTGTATTGGAAAACCATGGATGCAATTAACTCCTAACAAAGAGGCCATGTTGCATTTTAAACAGCTTATATGATGTCCATAGCCTTTTCATTGTGAAACAGTAACAGTTTGTTCAATTCCTATGTCTCACGGATACGGACATAGACATAGAAATGGACATGGAAAATGCTATTTATAAAACATGACCTTCATAAAATAGCTTTGAAACGACAACGGAAATGAATATGAAATGGCCATGGACACGAAACACAGAAACGCTATAGTTCAATTCCATATAATAAAAAGAACCATTAGAACTCACCTCATCCATGGCAACAGAATACGATCCACCAGTTTCTTGACAAAGATGTTTGCATATAAACATTTCAGCTGAGAGACCAATTACAGAACATCTTATTTTAGATTTCTTGCATTTCTCGATAGTGTCCAATATATCTCCCGGATCACAAGTACTAAGAGCTGAATATAAGATAAGAACTTCACGATGACCATATGAGGGGATTTGATCAAGATAGCCATGGACGAGCTCTAAACCATTCTGTAGTGAGGAATCACCAGAACATCCCAATTTGCCCATCAAAGCCTTAATATGGGACTCTGGACTACCACCAAGCTCTGTCAATGAATGAGCAATTCCATCTTTTATAGTCACTAAACCAATCTGACTAAGTGGATTCTGGTCAAAAAACTCCCTAATAAAACCCTCAACAAGCTTTGCAATCACTGCCATTCGACTTGGTCGCATATCCATCTCGCTTGCTGCCTATAGATTAATCCAAACAATTAGAAACAAGATGAAAAGCCTATTTAAGAAAACATAGTTTTTTGGTAACAATAAGTTTAGGTAAGGGTAGGTGTAGGGCTTACAATGAGGTTCGATAAAAGCTCAACCGCGTTCGACTCGATTTATAATTGAGCCGAGCTTGACACAATTTTGAGGCTCGATTTTTAACAAGCTGAGCTCGAGCACAGTGAAACTCGGCTCGGAAGCTTACAAGCAGACTCGGTCTTAGGTTTGTGAACAAGACCATATACAAGTTCGGTTATAATGCCTCATGAACGGGTTCGTGAGCAAGCTTGGTTTGATTATTTTTTTAATAATAATATTTATATTATTCTATAAAGGGGAAATGTAAAACTATGTAGTTTTGTTCATGAGTTTTGCTTGTGAGCTTGCTTATGAACATAATTAATGAGTTGATCACGAGCAAAGTTCATGAACAAAATTAAGGAGGTTCTCGTGAGCAAACCTCATGAACAAAATTAACGAGCTTCCTGCGAGCAAAGCTTATGAACAAAATAAACGAGTTGCTCGCGAACAGTTCATTTCCTTAATAAGTCGAGCTCAAACAGGATTTTGAGCTCGAACCAAGCTCGTTAGTTTTCTGCCAAAACTCGGTTTGACTCGGCTCGATTACAGCCCTAGGTAGACCTAACCACTTCCAAGGTCAGGGAAACCACAAACTTCTGTCTAGGTATAGTGGAATTTACAGATTATCCACCAATAAGGGCTGGATTTTGACCGAGTAGGGAACTGAACCCCAAACCTGACAACAAACAAGGTATCAACTCCTCAACACTAGGGAGGGACAACTGTTATTGGCTTAAAAACCCATGGCTAACACTATTATTTGCAAGACCAATGGAATAAAGTTTCCACATGAAAGCTGCAACCAAATGTTGAAATGGTCCTAAATGCCTAAACTTATCCTCTACCTAGGAAATGTTCCTACATTTAGTCCTATAGTTATTGGGGAAGAGCGGATTTAGCCTTCCCATACACAACTATGCAATCTTAAGCTTAACTTGCTTAAAACAGTGCAATTTCAAACCTCGTTACCGGAAGATGAAATTTTTCCATAACAAAAAATGTACAATTACAAGACTTATTGGATAGCCAGAATAGTGGTGTTTGGAGGCTGGTTAGAACATGAAAAAAGATTCATCTTCCTTTAATCATGCTTGAAATTTAGGCTTAAGTTACACTATTTTGTAAGTGGAGACTAAATCCATTCTCCCCAATAATCATAGGCCTAGATTTATACCTTATCACATTCTTTTATATATACATTAGGCAAAAATTAGGGGGGAAATGAGGTTTTTTCATTTTAAAATAGTTCATCCCAATTTCTGAGAATTTGGGTTTCCAAAACAGAGTGAAACACTTCAAAATCAAAGTTCTCGTGAAACATAGAAATTAGCCAAAAATCCTATCAAGGCTATTAAACACATTTCCCTGAAACTGATTCGAGAAAGTCATGATCAAATGCAAAGAAAGCGAACCCCATTTTCAACCAATTTGATTATCTAATCAAATTAAACCTATAAAAGTCCAATATATGCAACTACTTAGTAAGAAACGAAATTCACATACCCTAGATAGGTCAACAACAATGTAAACAAAACGAATGAGGCCTTTCTGGATGCGAACAGCAGTTGCAGTAGAAGCAAGGGAACGAAGGCGGCGACGGTACTGAGCGTGGTAAATAGCTGTATTATCAATAGGACGAAGAAGTCCAGATTCATCTTCTTGTAGATCCTCCCATGATCTTTCATCAGCATAAGTTCTCTCCCATGCTTCAAGTCCATCGCCATCAAATTCATCCTCATCCTCTTCTTCTTCTTCTTCTTCTGCTTCTCCATTCAACCGTCTTTTCGCACTTGTGCTCATTGTTTCTCCTACTTCACTGACCAGATAGATAGTTAATTTTTTTTTTCTGCAACTGAAACCCTAAATTGGATTTGATTCTTCGAAAAGAAAGAGACGCAAAAATCAGAGTTCGTGTATTGACAACTAGAACTAGCTGCACACAAATCTCCCTGCAAAAAGCACTTCTAACCATATAAATTCGGGTTAAATGCATCATTGGTCCTTGAATTTATATAGTTGTCTCAAAATATTCACTCAACTTCAATTTATCTCAATAAAATCATTAACTTTGAATTTTGTCTCAATTAGATCGTTCCATTGATTTTAGTGGTTAAAATGCATCGAAATAATGACATGCGTAACACATCAACATGAGTTAACTCAAATCTCTGATCGGAATGAAATGTGACAGGCACATGTCGGATATTTTTATGAAAAAAACTAAATTTTAGTTTTTTTTTCATAAAAATAATCGACATGTGATAGTCAGGTGGCGCATATGTGGATGTCATGTGTCATTTCGGTTAGAAATATAAGTTGTCTCATATTGACGTATCACTTATGTCATCATTCCGATGTTTTTTAATCACTGAAATCGTAATAGTGACTTAATTGAGACAAAACTCAAAGTTGAATGATTTTATTGAGACAAATTAAAGTTGAGTAACCATTTTGAGATAATCAAGTAAGTTCGGTGACCAACTCTGCATTTAATCCATATAAACTCAATTAAAATAGCATGAGTAAAAAAATTAGGCTTAATTACAAATAGATATACTGTGATTTCACGGATTTACGGATGGATATTTATGGTATTTTTTGTTACACGTAATTATGTGGTTTGAAAAAAATTTTATTTTGTGTTGATTTTATCAAATTTGGCCGATAATGACCTCAAAATGAAAATTTGTATCTCTTGGAAAAAATTTATTTTGAGGTCGTTATTGGCCATATTTGGTAAAGTCAACAAAAAATGAAAATTTTACAAACCATATGGTTGTATTTGTAACGAAAAATACCACAGGTACTCATCTACAAATCCGTGAAATCACAAAGCATCTGTTTGTAATTAACCCAACAATTTATAAATACTTAGTATATATTTTTAAAATAATTATATATTCTCTAACTTTATATGTTAGGAGTTTGAAGGTTAACGAGGTGAGAGGTAAAGAAGATAATGGAAAAGAAATGCAGGTGATAAAAATGAGAATTAAAAATTTAATTTCGTTTAGGAGTTTAAATATGAAAAGGAATGATCACATAAACAAAAATTTTAATGAAATTTCCGTTATTTTTATTAACATTTAATTTGGATGATAGAATTTAGAGATTAAAAAAAGTAAAAAGATTAGCTACAGTTAAACCTCGATAAATAAATATTCGATAAAGTAATAACCTCGATTATATAATAAATTCTTCCAGTCCCGACTTGGGCCAATGGACTAAAGTAATAACCTCGCTAAATGCATTAAGTAATAAAAAACATTTAAATCCTTAAGGGCCCAATGAAAATATAAAGTAATAATTATTAAATTACATACAAAATATATATATATACCAAAACCTTTTAATCAATCAACTAGAAGTCATTTCTTCTGAAAAAATGCATCTATAGTTGATTGTTTTTTCTTTCCACCTAAACCAAAATGAACATCATTCTTAACTTTTTGTAGTGCAAACACAACTTCTGGTATATTTTGCTCATGTTGTAGCAAGTAGTTGTTTAAGGTGACCATTGCTTGAAAGGCCTCTTTTGATGATACATTTGCGACAACACAACTATCATCTGGCTCTGGATCATTTCTATCATCATTGTTCATTATTGACTGGATAATTTCTTCGTCTATAAGCAATTCCATAACTGCATCATTCTTGCTATGATAGTTCAAAAGATGTTCGACATCCATCACATTTTTATAGCATAAATTAGAAATGACATCACTTAATCATTGGACATCTTCATCTAATTGACCAACTTCTGGTTCAGGAATATTAGCATCTTCTGAACGAATCTTGCAATTATTTGATTGATTTGTAATTATACTAATGTGATAATTACAAATCAATCAAATAATATATTTCCTAAACAATATAATTACATATCTAATGAATATTTATCGATAAATGAATAATTTATTAATTTATCGATAAATGAATAATTTATTCATTTATCGATAAATAAATAATCTCGCTTAATGAATATTTTTTTCCAATCCCAAGGATATGCATTTATAGAACTTTTATTTATTCTCTAAAAAATACAAAAATACTCTCATACAATATTAACGAGATATTTTACATTCTATTATTACAATTTATCTCCGTTAAATTCCTCCCCTCTCAAATAAAGGCTAAATTTGTTTCGTCAAACTTTTTAATTAAAATAAATGTTCAAATTATAAACTAAAATTTAAAATAACTAAATTGCTATTTATCCTATTTTATAAATAATAAAATAATTGTTTATTTATGTTTTTCTTTTCTTTCCCATATAATCCTAATAACTTTAATATTATAATAATTATTAATTTATTTTCTTGCCTTAATACCGGTAAAATCTCTGCAGGAGGGGTTCTAAGGGATGATGGTGGTGCTTGGCTGTCTGGGTTTGTTCATAATCTAGGTATGAGTTCTTCTTTTTCGGCTGAACTTTGGGGGATTTTTTCTGGCCTAAGATTGGTAAAGAGTCTGGGGTTGAATAAATTGCTTGTAGAATCTGACAACATCGAGGCCATCAAAATGATCTCTGATAAGAATGCTATTTGTCAGGTAGCGCATATCTGGATGTCATGTGTCATTTCGGTTAGAAATGTGAGTTGTCTCATATTGACGTATCACTTATGTCATCATTCCGATGTTTTTTAATCACTGAAATCGTAATAGTGACTTAATTGAGACAAAACTCAAAGTTGAGTGATTTTATTGAGACAAATTGAAGTTGAGTGACCATTTTGAAATAACCATGTAAGTTCAGTGACCAATTGTGCATTTAACTCATATAAATTCAATTAAAATAGCATGAGTAAAAAACTTAAAGTTAATTACAAATAGAGGTATCATAGTTTCACGGATTTACAGATGAATATTTATGGTATTTTTTATTACAAACGTAATTATATGGTTTGTATTATTTTTGTTGATTTTATCAAATTTAGCCGGTAACGACTTCAAAAATGAAAATTTGTATCTCTTGCAAATTTTCATTTTGCGGTCGTTATCGGCCAAATTTGGCAAAGCTAATGAAAATTTTGCAAACCATATAGTTGCGTTTGTAACGAAAAATAGCACATGTACTCATTTGTGAATTCGTGAAACCATAGAATATCTGTTTGTAATTAACACAACAATTTATAAATACTTAGTGATTCGGGATATGAATCAGAGGCCCAAAGGCCCAGGAAGGCCCAAAAGGCAGAAGGGCCCAAGCACCCTCTATAAATACACAGCTCACATTGGAAGCTAGGGGGCGGGTAAATCTTTCTATCACTTGCATTTTCGGTTAATAGATTTTCTTGAGCCTCTAACTGTCTTGCTCGTCGGAGTATCCGCAGGGACCCTCCCCGACGCAGGGACGAACCGTCGGCAAGCCAAGCGACATTCTCCCGAAGACCAGGATCACTGTGTTCGCATACCTGATTATTTGGTGCGGTGAACGTGGACTACAAGTGACTCCAGATCTTCAAACGAGATGCAAACCCCTAATGACTCGGCTCCAACTCCAGTACCCGAAGCTGGAGCGACCAGCTCCATGACACACGCAGGAGGCGTGATCCAGAACCTGCCGATCTCCCCCAGAAACTTTGGGCCTTTGATGGAGGAGGTAGGCCCAGAAGAGGAAGAAGCCTTTAACACCACTCAACTCCTCAGCGCAATCCAAGGTTTTCAAACTACGCAGGCCGTGCACACGGCGGCTCAGATGAAGATCATTGACCAGCAGAGAAGCCTGCAGGAGGAGAATGCCAAAATTTGGCAATACCTCAAGGAGGCGGCAGAGTTACAAAGGGAGGGAGCCTTCCCGGAGCAGGCCCTGGAAGCAGCGGTCATCGCGGGAAGAGGAGCCGGAGCCGGAGCCGAAGTCACCAAAGAAGGCGAGGAGCGACGAACGGGAACTACAGCCGCGGATAGCGAGGAGTTGCTGGAACTGAAAATTCAACGTTTTCTCGATAAAAGGGCACTCGGGGGTGTAATGGGAGGGAGCATCACCTCCAGCAAAACGCCACTGGTGCAAAGGATTATCGAGAAGAGGTTCCCGCGTGACTGGAAAGCTCCTCGACTGGCCCAATACACAGGGACCGAGGATCCTAACGATCATATGGCATCATTCATGAGCACCATAAATTTATACTCAAAGGACGAAGACATCATGTGCGAGGTTTTCCCCACCACTCTCTCATCCAGCGCGCAGGAATGGTATCGGGGACTTGCCCCGGAGTCCATCGATTCTTTTGATCTCCTGAAGGACCTTTTTCTCTCCCGCTTTGCCGCAGCGGCAAAGGTCAGGAAAATCAGTTCGGACCTGAATGGTCTTAAGCAGCGAACAACCGAGCCTCTGCGCAATTTCCTATCAAGGTTCCATCACATGGCCTCGCAAGTCAAAGGCCTCAACCTGGAGGTGGCCCACGATGCCTTAGCAAAAGGGACCACTTGCGAGCCTCTAAAGCAGAAGTGTTTCCGAAAGATGCCTAGATCTTTCGAAGAACTGATGACCATGGCACAAACGTTTGTCCGATATGATGACTGCGACCGACCTGCCGGATACGAGGAGACAGAGAGGGACAAGGCCAAAGGTGACACGCACAAACAAGATAGAAGCAGAGCGGTCCCGGAATCGCGAGAGGAGGTCCGAGTCCGCAAGGAGGCCCCGATGCCCTTTCCAGCCCGGGCTGAGAGCGCAAACCCAGAGCGAAGGGGGGATCGATCCCGGGGCAAGGAGGTGCATTACCCCACTCAGCATCAGCCTCGTCGGTTCACACAGCAGGTTCCGATCGGGGACAAGGGCAAAACCCGGGCAGAAAAAGAATACTGCAAGTGTCACAGATCCTTTAGACACTCCACGGATAACTACTATCAACTACAGAAAGAGGTCGAGCGAATCACGGAGCAGGGGGCGCCACCAAAGGCGAGCAGGCAAAGGGAGCAGAGCCCGAAGCAGAGGGAGGCGGGGCGAGCAGAGGAGCCAAAGAGGCCAAGGTACCATGGGGAAATACACGTCATAAGGGAAGGAGCACCGGCACTCTCCGCACCGCCCGACTGCTCTCGAAAGAGAAAGGCAATCGGACAGACGTTGACAGTGCAGCCTCCACTCCGAACTAGCCACTCGGAGGCCCTTGTTGTCACCATTAGCATCACAGGTTTTAAAACTCACCGAGTGCTTGTGGACACCGGAAGTTCGGTGAACCTGCTCACCTGGACGGCTCTCCGCGCAATGAAGAATGCTCACACCGCCCTCCGGGTCGGGACTTTCCCCCTGGTCGGCCTCTCTGAAATTGAAGTGCAAGTAAAGGGAGTTATTACACTACCGACTATCTTTGACGAAGGAGTAGAAGAGGTCGAGGATACCGCGGAATGGGTGGTGGTCGATATCCCCCTGGCTTACAATGCCATTATCGGAAGGCCTCTCCTGGCCGCCCTGAGGGCCACGGTGGATATCTCCGAATTGTGCTTGACATTGCCCTCTCCGCATGGGAAGTTCACCGTCCAGGGTGACCGTATGCTGGCCAAAAAGTTGCAGTGGGAGGCAACTCAACCTCGAACAACGCTCTACTTAGAGGACGGTCTGATGGACATGAGGGGTTACAATCCCGTGCCCATTGAACCAGTCGACGACTGTATCCTTGGGGATAGCAAGACAGTGAAAATGGGAACAAAACTCGCTTCCCCGCTGGCCAAGGAAATCAAGGCTGTCCTAACGGAGCATTCGGATGTTTTCGCCTGGTGCACCGAAGACATCACGGGGATCGCACCTGAGAGAGCAATGCACAAGCTGAATATCGACCCCTCTGTCAAACCAATGAAGCAAAAGATGAGAGTGCAGGCTAAAGACAAGCAGGCGGCAGTAAAAGCAGAAATCGACAAACTCCTAGCTGTAAAATTTATCCGCGAGGTCAACTATCTGGACTGGCTTTCTAACGTTGTACTTGTAAAGAAAGCCAGCGGAAAATACCGTATGTGTGTAGATTTCACGAATGTCAATAAAGCTTGCCCCAAGGATTCTTACCCGCTGCCTAACATAGATCAACTCCTCGACCAAACGGCTGGTTGAAAGATCCTGTCTCAGTTTGACGCCATCGCCAGTTTCCAGCAGATCCCTTTGGACCCTGCCGACGCCGAAAAGACCTCTTTCATTACGCATGAAGGGATATATTGCTATAACGTCATGCCTTTCGGGTTAAAGAATGCAAGGGCCACGTACCAGTGTTTGGTAGATAGGATGTTCGTCCATCTCATCGGTAAGACGGTACAGGTGTACATCGACGACATGGTGGTCCTAAGCACCGAAGAGAGCGAAAATTCGCGAGATTTAGCAGAAGTATTTAAGATCTTCAGAGCCTATAACCTCAAGCTGAACCCGGAAAAATGTTTCTTTGAAATTCGCAGTGGGAAATTTCTGGGTTGCGTAGTGTCGGAAAAAGGCATCGAGCCTAACCCCGCGAAAGTCGAAGCCATTTTAGCAATGGAGCCACCACGCGACCTGCAGGGGGTGCAAAGGCTCAATGGAAGAATCATCGCTCTGGGACGTTTCATCTCCTGCTCGGCTCAGCGATGTCTCCCGTTCTATAAAGCAATCAAGAAAGAGCACCCCTTTAGGTGGTCGACTGATTGCCAGGCCGCGTTCGACGCCATAAAAACTTTCCTCGCAACCCCCCCTTTGCTCTCGGTGCCGAAGCCAGAGCGGGACATTCACTTATACTTCACCATCACGGATGAAACAATAGGGGTCGTTTTAACTCAGGAGGAGGGGACAGAGCTTTTTCCGATTTATTTCCTGAGCAGAGTGCTGAAGGGAGCCGAAATCCGATACTCCGAGGTGGAAAAAGCCCTTTTCGCCATCACACAAGCTTCAGAACGTCTGAGACCATATTTCCAAGCGCACACAATCGTCGTTAGGACCAACTATCCGCTAAAAAAGGTCGTCCAAAGGCCAGAGGTTTCCGGGCGTATCACCAACTGGTCTGTTCGTCTCTCCCAGTTTGACGTCCGTTTTGAGCCCCGCACGACAATCAAGGCTCAGGCTTTATCCGATTTCATTATCGAGTTTACCGGCCGTGCTAACACCAAACTTACGGCAACGCCAGCTCGCACGGACGATGTCTGGACGATGAGCATCGACGGGTCTTGTGCTCCTGGACGGGCAGGCGCCGGTATAGCTATTCAAGGACCCAATAATCTCCGCTTACGGTGCGCCGTCCGATTGAATTTCCTGACCACCAATAATCAGGCTGAATATGAGGCCTTGATCGCCGCCCTACGGCTATCAAAAACAATAGTCACTAGCCGGTTGACAATATGCTCGGACTCGAAGCTGGTCGTTAGCCATGTCAGTGGAGCTTATCAAGCAAAGGACCCGACGATGTGTCAATACCTGACCCTCGCCACGTCCCTACTCAATGATCTCAAAAACAAAGGAATAACCCTTGATCTGGTGTTAGTCCCGCGAGAAGAAAACGAGGAGGCAGACGCTATCGCTGCCCTTGCAGCAGGCGAACAGTCTAGTGACCCGCTCACCTTGATCGAGGTTACGAGCGCCCCAGCTTTTCGCACCGAGAATTCACTACAGATCGACTCGGCAGACGCCGCGGCAGGAGGATGGAGAAGCCCAATTATCGGGTACCTTCGGGATGGCACACTTCCAGCAGATCGGACAGCGGCATCCCTAGTGGTCCGGCGTTCTTGGCGTTATGCATTACAGGATGGCTTACTTTACCGTAAATCAGCCACGCATCCCTGGTTGCGTTGTATATCTGAGGAAGAGGGAGATCACTGTCTTAAGGAAATTCACCAGGGTGTATGTAGCTCGCATCAGGAAGCCCGAACAATTGCGAAGAAGGCCCGGCTCCAGGGGTTCTACTGGCAGACCATGGATTCTGACGCAACACGCCTGGTCCGCAGTTGTCAGGCATGTCAACTACACGCCAATACCCATCATGCCCCGGTGGCCCCATTCAAAGGTATCATCACACCATGGCCATTCGCAGTATGGGGGATTGACCTGCTCGGCCCTTTTCCAATGGCTTTAGCACAAAAGCGTTTCGTGGTTGTGGTAGTCGATCATTTCACCAAGTGGATCGAAGCTGAAGCCCTTGCCAAGATAACCGCTGACAATGTCATCAGTTTTCTCAAGCGAGCTATTATTTACCGTTTCGGGGTCCCCCATTCCTTCATCACTGACAATGGGAAGCAGTTCGACTGTAATCAGTTTCGTGATTTCTGCACGGACTGGGGTATCAAAGGCCGGTACACATCGGTAGCTCACCCTCAGAGCAACGGCCTCACGGAAGTAAGTAACCGAACGCTCCTTCGAGGGATCAAAGCACGGTTAACCGACCAAGGCAGGGCATGGCCCGATCATATTGCGGCAATCTTATGGTCATACCGCACCACCCCGCATACGGGAACAGGCCGTACCCCCTTTTTCCTCGCCTATGGGTCAGAAGCAATGGCACCAGCTGAAGTCATTCTTCGCTCCCCCCGACAGACCAATTTTGAAGAGATTGACAACAGTGCAGAGCTCAAGGAAGCTGGCGACCGACTCGAAGAAGAGCGTCTTGATGCTCTGTTACACATCACGACCCATAAGCAGAATATCGCACGCTATCATGATAGAAGAGTTCGCCTCCGCACTTTTCAGGTCGGGGACCTTGTGCTCAGAGACGCCGCAGCTGCGCAGTCCCCTTTAGCTCAAGGAAAGCTCGGCCAATCATGGGAGGGTCCGTACAAAATCGACACTGTTCTCCACAACGGAGCTTACAAAATTGCCTCTCTGGACGGATTGGTTTACGATAATAGCTGGAATGTCCAAACGTTAAAAAGATATTATCAATAATATACGCAAATCATGTTTCACAATATTTTGGTTACATCGTCTAACTATCATTTGGTTAACGATTTTGGGCGAACAGAACCCTGTCGCGTTCTCCGCCAATCAAGCATCCGAATGCTAAACATTAAGGCTCTTCGATCATATCGAACGCCTCCTACATCGTCTAACTATCATTTGGTTAACGATTTTGGGCGAACAGAACCCTGTCGCGTTCTCCGCCAATCAAGCATCCGAATGCTAAACATTAAGGCTCTTCGATCATATCGAACGCCTCCTACATCGTCTAACTATCATTTGGTTAACGATTTTGGGCGAACAGTACCCTATCGCGTTCTCCGCCAACTAAGCATTCGAATGCTAAACGTTAAGGCTCTTCGATCATATCGAACGCCTCCTACATCGTCTAACTATCATTTGGTTAACGATTTTGGGCGAGCAGAACCCTATCACGTTCTCCGCCAACTAAGCATTCAAATGCTGAAACATTAAGGCTCTTCGATCATATCGAATGCCTCCTACATCGTCTAACTATCATTTGGTTAACGATTATGGGCGAGCAGAACCCTGTCGGGCTCTCCGACAACCAAGCATTCAATTACTGACCTTTACGGCTTTTCGATCATATCGAACGCCTAATACAAACGATTTGGAATACGCCTAATCTAAGCATAATCATCCCACATAACGCATAGATTGAAATAAAATGGCGAATTACAAAGACAACGACGACCTTACACCACAAACAAAGGCATTACTACATAGAGCCATTACAGAAACTACTAGGGCTACACCAAACCGGGTAAACAACACTAAAACATTCAGATGAGTTGCCGATCAGGGTCCGGGATTGCCTCCTCATCCATCAAATCTTGATGCATCGCTCTCCAGTCCACGCATTCATCTGTATTATGGCCGTTTTGCCTATGATACAAACAGGCTTTGCCCACATGGGTCACGCGATGGTTAGGGTTAGCAGGAACGGGACCCAGGCTACCCTGCCTCGCAAACTCCAGGAAAACCACGCTTCGCGGTTTGATGGGATCGACGAACGTTGGCCCATATGGACGCGTTGGTGAAGCATGACGCCCTACCCGACGGTACTCCACCTCATGGGGCAAGTTCATCACCCTATCCATCTCATCGGCTAGAAGCCTCTTGATCTAGGAAGGATGCGGATTGAGCACCGGAGCGACGGTCTCATCGGGGAGGAGATACCCGATGCCCTCATGAGACCATATTTTCTTTTCTGTTGTAGAAAGTGCACTGACAACAACCTCACAGGAATCGGTGACAGATCCGGTATAAGGAACGGAATTCTCACTCTCCACGTTTCTCCTTTGCGAGGCCCAGTCCCGGTTCATCCAGACAGGGGACGAGTACCTCACTTTCCGCTCTGCATCATTCTCCTCAGATGGGGGGCAATAAACATAGGGATGCGGCATCGCCGATATTGCCTTCTGCACCTCCAACACTCGGGCTGGATCGACGACGTCCCGAAGCGACATTCTCCCGAAGAAATTATCTAATGAAGGAAGCGAAGGAGAGAAAGACGAGTTGCAAGTCCATACCAAAAAATCCGGCTCCTATTTATAGAACAACGAAGAAAAGACATGAAAGACATCACAATGAACTACAATCACATCAACAGGCAGAGCATAATTAGGAGCAATACAATATCACAAAAAAGATTCAGATTGTACGAATCATCATTACATCTTGGAAAAGCAAAATCAACAAAAATACAGACTGCCTACTGCTTCTTGAAACGACCACAAAACTCAACAGCCTTTGCCTGAGCAGCCTTATCATAGACATTCGGAGCAAAAATCACCTCCGGAGGAACGTTGTAACCCGCGGAATGAGCTGCGGTGATCAGCATCATACGGTCCAGTTTTATGAGTTTCTCCTCGCGTTGACCAGCGAGAGCGTGAAGATCAGCAGCTTCTTTGCGCACAGCTTCCAGTTGTCGCTTAAGAGAGTCATTCTCCTCGGTCAGCACTGCCGCCCGTCCCGTTTTCTCCTTCAAAATCTCCGATACTCGACGAGTCCACCCAACCGCCATTCTGAGCAACACCCGGTATGCACAAATCTCCTCGACATCTTGTTTCAACCTCTGAGAAAGCTCCACTCGACCGGCCATCTCTACTTTCAGCTTCTCAGACAAAACGATAATCTCAGTCTCGCGACGATCCAGAAGCTCCCGCGCAGCCGCCAAGTTCTTATTCGCTTCCTCGAGATCATCGAGAGATCTCCGCAAACCCTCCTCCATATCCCGAAAAACTTTTTCGTCATTAACGCACATATCGAAAACTCAGGTTGCGTTCGGGATGGACTGCATACGAGAACAAAAATTAGAAGACAAAAAGCTTGCAAGAAATGAAACAGAGACTGAAAGAGCGAATAGGAGAGCTCACCACACCAAGGGCCGATAAGGTCTCCAAGCCCAAGTTCATTTTTGAAGCCCCCTCCATCCGCTGATGCTCCCCGGGAACCCTGGCCACGCGGGCCATCGCGCGAGCCAGATCGGAAGTCATCATATCGGAATGCACTGACAAGTTCATGACATAATCCCTAAACTTAGAAATTTTCATCTCCATCCTCTTGACCATTTCCGGATGATCCCCTACTCGATCCGGCACATCACCGGATAGCTCGGTCCCACCATCAGAATAAGGTTTCTTGACACCCTCGCTGGCCCCGGCAACATCTTCCCCAGCGGACTTCTCCCCAGCCACATATTCATCAACGACTTTCCCCGTATCCCTCTTTCTTTTCCGAGCAAGCACCCCATGGGTCGGACTACCACCTGTCTCTTCTTCAAGAATGATCATCCCCGCATTGCCCTCAGGTTCTTAGGCAACTGGATCAGCCACAGGTTTTCCTTGCGGAACATCAACTACCCCGTCAACATCTTCCCGAGCATCGAGAACCCCTCCCATGCTTTGCACCACTTGGTTCGCATCCTCGAGCGAGGAATACGAAACCAATGAACCTGAAGCTCCTCCGAATGCCTCATCAGCAGTCTCTAGACCGACACTGAATTCATTAGGGTCAAAATCCATACTGACATGGGGATCTCCTGGACCTGCACGCACAAAAAGGGAAAAGCATCAGATTCCCGAATAACAAACAACATATTATATACGACGTAATTCACAAGGCAGAATAAGATCCCAGCCCCTCACCTACAACGGCAACATTTACGGAGATCACCTCCAGTTCCGCTAACTCCCCAGATTTGAAGTTATAGCCCCTTTTCCATTTTTCAAAATCCGCAACCGACCACCCTCTGAGTTCGGCCATCCGCCATTTATTCCAAATGTAGTAACCAGCGGCCAGAAAATGACGAACTAACTCATCTATGTCCTGCTTATGATCTTTGTCCGTCGGAAGACCTTTCAAATGCGTCACCAAATTCTCCTCGAATGAGAGCTTCGGTCGGGTTTTCAGCCACCGACTGGAATCCATGGGGTCGTCGTTCCACACAACCCGAAAGGGAAAATCCCCATCGAGCTTCCTCACCAAAAAGAAGCGGTGACGGTATTCAGACAGTTTATCCTTCAACCCACCCATCACTTTGAATTTCTGGTGGGAGAACGTGACATGTTGAGATCTCTGCCCTTTGCTCGGTTTAAAAAACTCATGGAAGACTAGACCTGTTGCCCGATACCCGGCAGATCGACACAGTGAATAGAAGGCGACCATCATTCTCCAGCCATTCGGATGCATTTGCCTAGGACACAAATCACATTCCTTCAATACCTCCACAAAAAAGGGCAGGAGCGGCAGCCGCATCCCCGATTCTAATTGCTCTTCATAAACGATGAGCTCATTCGCGCTACCCGCATAATGGGCTCTATTCTCTTCACCCAAGGCTACTAATTCATAGGGCTCTCCGAGTCGGTACACCGCAGATATCGCTGGCAGGTCTACTGCGATGATTATACTATATGCATCTTCGACCAAAAGGGACTCCGGCCTCTTAGGACGCTCGGCTCTCTCAAAACGTTTACCCTCGCTACCGAAAGTACCTGGAGATCGCGTCCACACTCTCTCATGAATTTCTTCGTAAATCGTGGCAAGGGGCCGCTCTGCAGTAATCAAACCCTCCAGCACAACCACCACCACCTCTAGAACGCCGGCGGCAACCCCTCCGGCTGGACGATCGACGGTAGGCAACGGACGAACAACGGATTTCTTCCTTTTCTTCGCCGTAACGGCCGCTGCGCTATCTCCACTATCCTTTTCAGCTCGCCTTTTTCGCGATACCGTTCGCGTCCGCGAAGAATCTCGAAGCGTGAAGTCACCAGGGGCAACCGGCGGCAGTCTGCTTAGGGCTCCCCGTGAAGAACCCTCTGACATAATACCCCTCCCCAGAAGTCGAAATAAAGCAAAGAAAAATGCAAAAACCAAGGCAAGGGGATTATACGACTAACCTTAGCAAAAGATATGACAACTCTGACGCAAGAAAACTCCCGTCGAGCAACAGGTATCAGATAACCGCCGGATGCTTACCGTGCGAACAAGTAAGGACGGGCTGACACGATCGTATGAGGAAGAGAACGCAGAAAACGAAAGCCTCTCAAACAAATTTGAAACATAAAGTAAAGAGATTTTGTCTCATCCCTCCTAGTATTTATAGTTGGGGGAGGAAAAAAGGCGCCGGCACAACTCTAAATTTGCAATAAATTCTTACGGTGCACGAGTGATTAAAGTACAGGCGCATCAATGCAGCACTATAAATAAGACACGCATGCAGTAATCCCAAAGGTTTTTACATTAATCCGTGGAACCCTCTTTACGACCGAACACCATTTATCCCTACGGGAAACGGATGCACAACCATATCTTCTCGCATTAAATACTCGACCCAGCTCTTCGGTGGGGGGACTACTTGATTCGGGATATGAATCAGAGGCCCAAAGGCCTAGAAAGGCCCAAAAGGCAGAAGGGCCCAAGCACCCTCTATAAATACACAGCTCACATTGGAAGCTAGGGGGCGGGTAAATCTTTCTATCACTTGCATTTTCGGTTAATAGATTTTCTTGAGCCTCTAACTGTCTTGCTCGACGGAGTATCCGCAGGGACGAACCGTCGGCAAGCCAAGCGACATTCTCCCGAAGACCAGGATCACTGTGTTCGCATACTTGATTACTTAGTATATATTTTTAAAATAATTATATATTCTTCAACTTTATCTGGTAGGAGTTTGGAGGTTAACAGGGTGAGAGGTAAAGGAGATAATGGAAAAGAAATGCAGGTGATAAAAATGAGAATTAAAAATTTAATTTCGTTTGGGAGTTTAAATATGAAAAGGAATGACCATAGAAACAAAGATTTTAATGTGATGTGTTTAAATAGCCAGAATTTAATCAAAGGGATCAGAAGAATTTGTTCTTCCTTTGATACCATCAGTTTTTGCCATGTCTTCAGGGAGCAGAATCAGGTGGCGGACCGTCTTGTGACTGAGGGCCATGAGAGGATGTTGGGAGTCTCAACATTCTCTTCGCCTTCTGAGTTCCTGTCTTCTCTTCTTTTGGATGATGTTGTGGGGATTAGCTTTTCTAGGCTAATCCCGGATTAGACTTTAGGCTGTTTTTTTGTTTGTTTTAGTCCTTTCCTTTTCCTACAAAAAAAAAATAAGTTTTATTTATTCTCTAAAAAATACAAAAATACTCTCATACAATATTAACGAGATATTTTACATTCTATTATTGCAATTTACCTCCGTTAAATTCGTCCCCTCTCAAATAAGGGCTAAATTTGTTTCGTCAAACTTTTTAATTAAAATAAATGTTGAAATTATAAACTAAATATGATTTAAAATAACTAAATTGCTATTTATCTTATTTTATAAATAATAAAATAATTGTTTATTTATGTTTTTCTTTTCTTTCCCATATAATCCTAATAACTTTAATATTATAATAATTATTAATTTATATATATTTAATAGAAATTAGAAGAATAGAAAACATTAATTCGATTGGCACCTTTGAAAGACCAAAATGAATCGGACTCAAGATATTATTAAAGAAAAATAGAAAAACATGAAATAAAAAAACACTCTTTCAAATGCAAATTAAATTATACGATACTGACTAAAATCAATATAATCTTCATAAACAAAAGGATCACAGAGTTTGTATCCGAACGTCATCACATCAAAAATATCGTACAGTCTCAAATGGAAAAAGGTAAGTGCACAATATAGAGGATAATCCATCACCAGGTCCGAAGCTTATATTTGGTCAAAATCAGTTTAGTAAGGTCCACTTCGATGCAAATACGAGCAAATTTACCTTTATCCACGTGATGCGCCCTTCCAACAAAATTTGCCAAGTTTAGTAAAAAAAATAAAACATTATAATATTCAATCAGTAATCCCGGGAATCTAACCTAAGTTAAGATTTTCTGGACGTGATCATCATTGGAATCAAAGTAAGGGATTCACTGACACATAGAAAGACAATGATCATAGATAATATAAGAAGCCCCTATAAGCACAGCTTCATAATCATCCTTGTTTGAAAAATTCATAATATAGTAGTCATTCTCCATATCTAACACATCCATGTTTGACCCATAAGGTACCGATCCTTTGAGGTAAATATCGATAAAGGATCCTTTTTTCCGAAGGACCTTGATTATCAAAGCAAATCTCTAATGACTCCAAAGCATTTCTTTTCCTCAATAAAGAGTCTGACGATGGGGCATTTTGGATCATCCTTTTCATTTTCATCCACATCTGATTCGATCAGGAATTTTTTAGTCCATTCTAGGTCCATTTAAAAAATGTGGTCCATAGACTCATCTTTTTTCCCTTTATCCAATTAGAGTAATCTTCTAAAAGATATTTTATTTAGCTAGTGATTCAAGGAAGGATTGTGACTATCACAAACAACCTTTTGACAATCCATCTCAATCCTTAGATTTCTTATTGTAGCGTCCATTTGAAGGATCTCCTTCCACCGATAACAAAACTCCACTAGGGTTACCATCGCTGCTTTCAGACACCATATGTGCCATAAAGCTTTATGTTCCTTGTTCTTAATATATGCCTTTAACTATTATGCATAAAGAATGAATAGGTAAGGAGAAAAGGATCTTCTTACCTAATTCCTCGTGTTGGCAAAATAGGACCAAACTTTATGTTATCTGTTATAATTTGATATCTCACTGAAGAACTACATGTCAAGATTAAATTAACACATCTTTCGTAGAAACCGAGTTTGAACATAGATCGAAAAAAAGTCCACTCCAAGCGATCATACGCCTTGCTCACATCAATTTTGAGAGTTGTAGTGTCATGCTTCCCTTATTTCTTTTTTTTCATTCACAAAATGGTTCAGTTCAAAATCAATAAGAATAACGTTTATTATAAGCAGGCTAGTAATAAACGCACTTTGGGAGTTAGAAATTAAACCATTTAGCAACGACTTCAACTTATTTGCAATAACTTTAGCAATTATTGTATACAAGACATTGCAAAAGGATATAGAGAAGGTTTGTCATACACCGAGGTTGTTCTTTCTTCGAAATGAGCATAATATTCATGGGGTTTTTGTTGGAGTTACAAGATGAATTGTTAAAGCAGTAAACATTAGTTTTGTTATTGTTAACAAGTAGTTAGGAATTGGTTAGTTTTGGCGGGATTATTTTGCTTTGCTGTCAACATACTTTAGTCATGTTAAAGGCAGTATATAAACCTGTACTGATAAAGGTGTTAAATACAAGAAATTGATTCTTCCTTCTATCATATGTTTCATATGGTATCAGAGCAGGTTCTTCCTTCATCGATTAATGGTGAAAGGTCGAAGGATCAGAGAGATTCCGTTTGAGGAACAGTTTCCGTTAGATAGTGAAGAAGAGATCGTAGCATCTTCCAGACGAGGAAGAAGTAGAGAACGCGTTCAAAATCCACGAAGAGGAGGAGATCAATTCCGCGATCCTAAGGTAACAAACAGAGAAGAAGGAACTCGTAATCACAACATTGCAGATCAAGAAATCGCAAACATGAATAACCTAATTTCTCAGAATCAAGACAATCCTGGTTTAACGATCATCAATTTCCAATTAACCGGAAACAACTACATCTCATGGGGAAGAGCTGTTATTCGCGCTCTCACTGTCAAAGAGAAAAGCAATTTCATACTCAAGGATGAAGAAGTACCAGAAGAAGGCTCAACAGATTATCAGAAATGGCTTAAACAAGATTGTTTAGTTACAGCCTGGATAATTAACAGCATGTCTAAAGAGATTGCTGAGGGTTTTCAGTATGCTTCAACATCAAGAGAATTGTGGACAGATCTGGAACATCGCTTTGGCACAAGCAATGGACCTATGCTCTACAAAATTCAAAGAGAAATAGCATTGTCTGTTCAAGGTAATGCTTCTATACTTCAATATTTCAACAAACTGAAACGTCTGTGGGACGAATTGAGTTTTCTAACTCCTATTCCCAGTTGTCATTGTGGAGCCTCAAGAAATTGTGTCTGTAATGCTTTTCAGCGTATGGCAGAAACACTTGAGGATACCAAACTGATGCAGTTTCTCATGGGTTTAAATGAAAGCTATGAACATGTTAAGAATCAGGTTTTATTGATGGAGCCATTACCTAACATTAATAAAGCTTATTCCATGTTATTAAAAGTAGAAAAACAACATAAGATAGCAATTGATCAACATATAGAGGTAGCAAACATGGCACAAACTGGAAGGAAAAATAATGCTGCAGGAAATAGGAATAAAGGCAATTCTAAGAGTGATAAACAATGTGACCATTGTGATATGTCTGGACATACTAAGGCAGAATGTTTTAAGCTTGTTGGATATCCAGAATGGCACCCAAAATTCAAGCAACAACAACGTTTTCAGAAGAAGAACAATACTGGGAATAGGTCAGGCAACACTAGTTATAATCGAGCGAATGCAGTACAATGTGGTAATGCAGATGTTGCGAATGAAAATGATATCGATTATGATAGTATTGAAGAAAATGTTAGTGTGAAACACATGTTAAATGAAGTTTACAGGATGCTTAAAGGAAAAGATAAAGAGGTAGCAGACTCACCAATTCAACATCCAAACAACAACAACATGGATTTCACAGCTTTCGCTGGATTTTCAGGTATGAAATATCCTAATGGTCAATTTACATTGTGCTGGATTTTGGATAGTGGTGCCACCACACATATGTGCTCAATTGAATCATTATTCAATGTATTGAAACCTGCAACTCATAATCAACAAGTAATCATGCCAGATGGAGCTATACAAAAGATCAAATCTGTTGGAAATATCAGATTACCTAACATTGAGTTGGAGAATGTTCTATATGTCCCAAGCTTCAAATATAACCTGTTATCCATAGGACAGTTATTAAAGCAGACAAACTTAACAGTAATTTTTCAATCACATTACTGTTATCTGCAGGATAAGGATACTGGCATTATCAAGGCTGTGGGATGGCAGGAAGATGTTCTATACATCTTGGATGAAAGATCTTTTAGTGAAGAAGAGATAACAAGAATAAGAGATTTTTGTTTTTCTAGTGTTAATACATCTGTAGCTTCTGATATTTGGCATAAACGATTGGGCCATGCATCTTTTGATGTTTTGAATCATATTAGTAACATACAGGCAACTTGTATTTCAGAAAATTGCAATGTTTGTCCCTATGCAAAGCAGCACAGACTCCCTTTTTCAAGAAGTTCAATAACAACAAGTGCTAAATTTGAATTGTTACACATTGATTTATGGGGTCCATATAAGATAGCTTCTTTTACTGGTGCAAGGTATTTTATTACACTAGTGGATGACTATACAAGGATGGTTTGGATTGTATTATTACAGTCAAAAGCACAGGTTGCTTCTGCTATTGAAACTTTTCTGAACATGGTACAATGTCAATTTGATACACATGTTAAAGTCATACGTAGTGACAATGGAACTGAGTTTGTAAACTCCAGTTGTCAAGTATTATTTCAATCCAGGGGCATCCTGCATCAGACAACTTGCATTTACACTCCCCAACAAAATGGAGTGGTTGAAAGGAAACACAAACATCTACTTGAGGTAGCCAGGGCCATTCTGTTTCAATCCGGAATTCCAACTACATTTTGGGGTGAAGCAGTTCTAATGGCAGCATCAATAATTAATGTCCTTCCATCAAGAATCCTTAATTGGATATCTCCGCATGAAAGGATGTTTAACCAAGTACCTGCTTATGATAAATTTTATGTTTTTGGGTGCAGGTGCTATTACTCAGATACTAGACCAAATAAAGATAATTTCAGTCCTAGAAGTCATTCTGGTGTGTTTATGGGATTCACTCCTGGAAAAAAGGGCTATAAGGTTTTCAATGAGTCTACTAACCAAATGATTACATCTCGAGATGTTCGGTTTTTAGAAAACAATTTTCCTTTCTTAATATCACAGTCAATCATACCTCCTAAACTCAGCTCGGCTCAACTCAGCTCAGCACAACTCAGCTCAGCACAACTCAGCTCAGCACAACCCTTAATTTCTCAACCCATTCCTCGAACAAATATTCCCTCAACTCCACCTGATGCACTATCAAACACTTCTCTTTCCCCTGATGCACCAAAAACAACAAATATTCCAAATCTTCGAAAATCCACTAGAATCATTAAAGCACCGACTTGGTTAAAGGATTTTGCTGCTTGTCAACAAGTGCGGAGCGAACAAAGACCAACTTCTGTCACAATTACAGATGATCACAAGGCTTTTTTTACTCAACTATTGCAACTAAAAGAACCTACTAAGTACGAGGAGGCAAAACTCCAACCGGAATGGGTTCAAGCAATGCAAGCAGAACTACAGGCGTTAGAAGAAAACCACACATGGGACATAGTACCATTACCAAAAGGGATACGACCCCTACCAGCTGGATGGGTTTATAGAATCAAATACAAATCAACAGGAGAGGTGGAGAGGTGCAAAGCAAGGTTAGTTGCTAAAGGTTATAACCAAGTGTATGGAGTTGATTATCATGCCAGTTTCAGTCCCGTGGCAAGACAAGTTACAGTTAGAACTTTTCTACCTATTGGGGCCGCACGAGGATGGAATATAGAACAGATAAATGTAAATAACGCATATTTACATGGGACACTTGATGAAGATATATATCTACAAGTCCCTCAGGGATATGATAAGGTACCAAATGGGTATTGTTGCAAGTTGGTTAAGTCCCTTTATGGGCTCAAACAAGCTGGTCGTCAATGGCATAAAGAGCTATCATCACAACTCTTAGCTTATGGTTTTTCTAGATCAAAGAATGATCACTGCTTGTTTACTCAAGTTACCCCAAATTCATTTTTGGCAGTGTTGATTTATGTAGATGACATCCTTGTCATGGGTTCTGACCAATTTCTTATTCAAGGTGTCAAGGATTATTTACATTCATTGTTCACTATCAAAGACTTGGGTCCAGCCAAGTATTTTCTTGGAGTGGAAATGACAAGAACAAGTCAAGGACTACTGCTTACACAAACGAAGTACATCAGAGACATGTTAGTTGATGCAGGGCTTGAGAATGCTCAATCTGTCACTAGTCCTATGTTAATTGACTCCACTCTCTTATCAGATGCAGGTGTCACATTAGATGATCCTGGCGTATATAGAAGATTGGTAGGGAGACTACTCTATCTCGGTTTTTCCAGACCGGACATTGCATATGCTACCAACCAACTAAGTCAATATATGCAAAAACCATGTCAGCATCATCTGCAAGCTGCTCTTCATGTTCTCAAGTATTTGAAGGGATCCATGACATGTGGATTGTTCTATCCAAAGGATTCTAATATTACACAAATAGTTTCTTACTGTGATGCGGATTGGGCAAGGTGCAAGATAACGAGGAGATCTTTAACTGGATTTTGTATCATGATAGGCAATTCATTAATCTCTTGGAAGACAAAGAAGCAACCGACAGTGAGCAAGTCATCTGCTGAAGCTGAATATAGGAGTATGGCAGTGACCTCATGTGAATTAAAGTGGATTTCTTATCTGTTAAAAGATTTTTGCCTTCAACCAAAGATGCCAATTCCGATGTACAGCGACAGTCAATCAGCAATTGCAATTGCTAAAGACCCTGTATTCCACGAGAAGATCAAGCACGTTGACATTGATTGTCATGTCATTCGTGAACATATTGCAAATGGTTTCGTTTCATCCTCATTCATATCTACAACAGAGCAAATTGCAGATTTATTCACCAAACCGTTAAGCTCTGCTCATATGCTTCCTGCTTTGAATAAAATGGGTTTTGGAAGGATAGATTCATCTTGAGGAGGGGCTGTTGGAGTTACAAGATGAATTGTTAAAGCAGTAAACATTAGTTTTGTTATTATTAACAAGTAGTTAGGAATTGGTTAGTTTTGGCGAGATTATTTTGCTTTGCTGTCAACATACTTTAGTCATGTTAAAGGCAGTATATAAACCTGTACTGATAAAGGTGTTAAATACAAGAAATTGATTCTTCCTTCTATCATCTGTTTCATAGTTTTGCTATTTATTGTCCCTAAATTACTTATCACCGCCTCTATTGGACAAATTTTCCATTGGCATAAAATTTTTTTCAAAATTGGGGAATTTTTTTTGAGAAAAAATTCAAAATTTGGCCTAAACGGATGCGGCATACCGCCCGACCCATGGTAGGAACGGATGCCCATGGCGGGAACGGATACAGCATCCGTTCCTGCCATGGGTCGGACGGTATGCCGCATCCGTTTAGGCCAAATTTTGAAATATGCAAAATCGTACAAAATTTAGTGACGAAAATTACTAAATCATTCAATTTTTTGTGACGAAAAATGAAAAATTCTCCTATTTTTTGTGACGAAAAATGCAAAATCGTCATGAAAAATATGTATTATTTTCATGAGTTCTTTGATAAAAAGATGTAAATCTTCCAACTCGTAATCATCCATTTTCGGGATTCGGATTGTCACACATTAATTATTTTCATAATTTCAATTATTGTTGTTCGGGTTTATGATTTTGGAGAGAGAATTTTCAGTCTTTGATCAAAATTATGAGAAGGGTAAAAAGTCCAAAAGGAGCGGTGATAAATAATTTGAGAACGGTATTTAGCAGTTGACTATTCATGTTATTCAAGTCACTGGGAAGACATCCTGACTCAAATCCATATCTACAAAAATTTGACCATATCCACGCCCACCAAATCCCAAAAATTATGAATGGAAGCAGGACTCATAGCATCTGGTATTGCAGCTTTACATCTAGAGTCATATTTTTACATTTCCAACTTGACTTCCCCATATGTAACAATGTCCATCAAATTTGTTAGCCGATTGGAAAGGCTTCTTAAAATAATGGGTAATTAATTTATTAGTCCCTATATTTTGACAAAACACACTGTTTAGTTCTTATATTTTAAAAAACACACACTAAAGTTCCTAACCCTTTTCTCGATAATGTTTTTCTCGGTGAACTGTTTAGTCCCTGCCGTTAGACTCTCATGAAGATTCTGTTAGTCAATTTGGATTTGCGTTCTTCTTTTCCTTTATTTTCATTTCCTTTAAATTCTGCTGCATCTGAAATCAACTTTGAGTGTTCTTCTTCTTGATTCTCTTCTTAATCGTTTAAATTCGTAAGCATTGGATCTGTCATTTTTCTTGTTTTCCATACAAATAGTTTATTATTCTAAGGGGGTGTTTGGTTGCTCCTTTTCAGGCTCCTTTTGCCTTTTCATTTCAAAAGGGAGAGTTTTAGGTGTTTGGTTAGTAACCTCCTGTTTGCCTTTTACAATTGAAAAGCAGAATTAAGTGTTTGGTTAGTGATCTCATGTTTGCCTTTTACACCCGAAAAGCAGCTTTTTACAAAAGCAGAGAATCTCTGCTTTTTGGAAAAGCAGCTTTTTCCAACAGCAAACAGCAAACCGTAACAGCAACAGCAAACAGTAACAGCAAACCGTAACAGCAAACAGAAAAAACCGTAACAGTAAACAACAAACAGCAACAGCAAACAGTAGGTAAAACAAACAGGCCCTAAATTGGATTTCCTCTTCTGAAACTTGAAGGTAAATAGTAAAGGGTAATTTAGTCATTTCCGAATTTATAAACGGTGAAAAATCTAACAAACAGACGGAATGACTAAACAGTTCACTGGGAAAAAGGTTAGAGACCTTCCCATATGTTTTTGAAAATACAGGGACTAAACAGTGTATTTTGTCAAAATATAGATACTAATAAATTAATTACCCAAAAATAATTCATCATGACCTCGCCTAAATCCATTTCCCAATCATTCTAAAGACCATCGTTGTCATGAAGCCTGCCAATTTGCAGTGGCGGATCGGGATTTGAGGGAGGGGGATAAAACTTTATGTAAATTTTTTTTTTTAGATAAAATAGCATTAATTGAAAAAAATATACTTTAGTACATAATTGCTATTCGATACAAAATATCTTAAAATAAAAAAAAAACTTCTAGTGCTAAGTAGATCGACGATTACGAGGTGACAATTGACATCTACGATCTGTCATAGCTTGAAAATGATCTACTGCCTCTACCTATACTGCTTCTTTTTAGAGTTAAGGTGCAAAAATACCACTAACGTTTTGGGTCAGGAGCAATTTTATCCCTAACGTTTACAATGATGCAATTTTACCTCTAATATTTGTAGCCAAGAGCAATTTTAACGTTGATAAATTGGATCAATTTCAGACACTATCATAAAATACAGTCATTTTTTATTATTTATTTTGCACCAATTGCATATCAATTTGTTCTTAAAAAATGATATAATGTTTTTTGTAATTTAATAATAAAATTGGAGATTAATATTTATAAATTCGGTGGATTTCTTAAATTTTTTTTGTCTAATTCGTACAAAAGACATTATATTCTTAATATTTTTTTCACATCCCAACATATATTCTTAATATTTTTTTCACATCCCAACATATGTTTGTGATTTGTTACTGATAAAATAACGCATGTATGAAGTGTAGATGACAAGATTCATAACCGAGAAGACCGTTTGATGAATTATTTCTCAAATTGACCCAATTTATCAACGTTAGGGGTAAAATTGCTCTTGACTTCTAACAATAGGGATAAAATTGCACAATTTTAGACGTTAGGGGTAAAATTTCTCCTGACCCAAAACGTTAGGGATATTTTTGCACCTTAATCCTTCTTTTTATATCAAAAACCCACAAAACCAAAACAGCGTCATTTCGAGGGAAACCAAAACGACGTCGTTTTGGGCTAAATTTTTTTTATTTTTTTTATTCGGGATGAAGGGGAAGCAAATGCCCCTTTGACCCCTACATCCGCCCCTGCCAATTTGTTACGTATTTTTATGCATGGGGCAAAAGAATGGAAAATTTTAATATTGGCATTCCCTCCCTTGAGCCAATGCGTCTTTGCCCATTGCTTCCAATAAACCTCTATAGACCCAAACACTTCGAAATAAGCCTTATGCTTCAACTTGAACTCCTATAATCATATGGGGTCACATTCCCTTCACTAAATCACATTTTATGGACAACAAATGATCCTTTAATTGCGCCAATAGTTATCCCCTCGATTTTACACTCTCAGGGCGTTTGGAATTCTATTGAGATAGGGATAAGGATAAAAATACGATAGCCGAAAATTATTATTCAATATTTGGTATGTGGGATAACGATATGGATAAACTAATATATTTTAACCTTATTTAAACTACATAACATTAATTTGAAGGATAAGATGAATTTTTCCATCATATTAAAATCGCAGGAGCTTATCTCACCTCCTTATACCACCTCCTTCTTGAATATAAGATATAGGAGCATGTCCAACATTACCAGTTTGAAGCCATTTTTTTAGCCCAAAGAATTTGGGTTATTTGAATCCAACATATCCCCCTTAACCTCTGCCACCTTTTTCTTCATTCGTTTAGAGTCATACACTATCACGAAAAATTATTGGAAACATCCGGTTTTTCATGTCAAATATGGAGGACCTTTCATACATATTTGTCACGTGTAACATGGATCCACGCGTATTATAATAGGTCCCACTATTTTAATTATTAAGCGGGTCACAATACATGTATCCAAATGTGAATTGGAGGTCCTCCAAGTGACATGAAAAACCCGATGCTTAATATAAGAACTACACTATCACACCCTCACTTTGATTCTTTCCTTCCTCGGTCCCATTAATTTTTGCCTACTACCACAAATTGGACCCCACGATCTTATTCACCCTTTAAGCAAACTACCCCACTATTAAGAGTTCTTATATTAAGTACCGAGTCTTCCACGTCACTTGGAAGACCCTCAATTCATATTTGGACAAGTGTATTGAGGTCCCACTTAATATTTAAAAGGGTAATTAATTTATTATTCCCTATATTTTGACAAAACACATTGTTTAGTCTCTGTACAGTAAAACCTCTATAAATGCATATCCTTGGGATTGGAAAAAAATATTCATTAAACGAGATTATTTATTTATTGATAAATGAATAAATTATTCATTTATCGATAAATTAATAAATTATTCATTTATCGATAAATATTCATTAGATATGTAATTATATTATTTAGGAAATATATTATTTGATTGATTTGTAATTATCACATTAGTATAATTACAAATCAATCAAATAATTGCAAGATTCGTTCAGAAGATGCTAATATTCCTGAACCAGAAGTTGGTCAATTAGATGAAGATGTCCAATGATTAAGTGATGTCATTTCTAATTTATGCTATAAAAATGTGATGGATGTCGAACATCTTTTGAACTATCCTAGCAAGAATGATGCAGTTATGGAATTGCTTATAGACGAAGAAATTATCCAGTCAATAATGAACAATGATGATAGAAATGATCTAGAACCAGATGATAGTTGTGTTGTCGCAAATGTATCGTCAAAAGAGGCCTTTCAAGCAATGGTCACCTTAAACAACTACTTGCTACAACATGAGCAAAATATACCAGAAGTTGTGTTTGCACTACAAAAAGTTAAGAATGATGTTCATTTTGGTTTAGGTGGAAAGAAAAAACAATCAACTATAGATGCATTTTTTCAGAAGAAATGACTTCTAGTTGATTGATTAAAAGGTTTTGGTATATATATATATTTTGTATGTAATTTAATAATTATTACTTTATATTTTCATTGGGCCCTTAAGGATTTAAATGTTTTTTTATTACTTAATGCATTTAGCGAGGTTATTACTTTAGTCCATTGGCCCAAGTCGGGACCGGAAGAATTTATTATATAATCGAGGTTATTACTTTATCGAATATTTATTTATCGAGGTTTAACTGTATTTTCAAAAACACATGGTAAAGTCCCTAACATTTTTCTCAGTGAACTGTTTAGTCATTCCGTCTGTTTGTTAGATTTTTTACCGTTTATGACTTCAGAAATGACTAAATTACCATTTATTATTTACCTTCAAACTTCAGAAGAGGAAATCCAATTTAGAAGAAGAAGCTATTTGTATGGAGAACAAGAAAAAGAACAGACCCAATGCTCACGAATTTGAACGATTAAGAAGAAAATCAAAAAGAATAACACTTAAAGTTGATTTTAGATGCATTAGAGTTTAAAGGAAAGGAAAAAAAAAACGCAAATCCAAATTGACTAACAGAATCTTCATGCGAGTCTAACAGCATGGACTAAACAGTTCACCGAGAAAAACGTTAGGGACTTTACCGTGTGTTTTTGAAAATACATGGACTAAACAGTGTGTTTTGTCAAAATATAGGGACTAATAAATTAATTAACCTATTTAAAATAGTATGTCCTCTTATAATATGCGTGAGTCCATATTACACATGGCAAAATATGTATGGGAGGTCCTCCATTTAACACGGGTCAGGTGCTCCTAATAATTTCTCCACTATTAGCAGTTATTTCCTTTTGAACTTTACTAACCCCAACTGTTAATTGATCAGTGCTAGTAACTGTCGCGCCACCACCTCCGATGATTCCTGCATCTGTCACTAGCCATCGAGCTCCTTTGTTCACCATCTTTCGGCCAAATTGAGCAAGCATACTTGCACTATATGGTCTCTCTATTTCATCATCAACAAACTCATATACTCTAGGGCATGAATATTCGGTGTGATCCAAGAGACCACAAATAAAATGGAAACACTTCGATATTTGAACTCTACCCAGAACCATTCATCGGCCGACCACTTCAGTTTCATCTTTTTTGGAAGTGGTTTCCTAACATCAAGAGAAACTCTATCACACATGAATTCCCTCCAAATGCCTTGGAAATTGTTAGGATCGGAAGCAATAATATTCCCCCATGCAATTTTCGATAACAGTAGTCACCCTTTCTAACATAAATCCATGAGGCAGATTGAAGACATATATCCACACATCAATATAAGACAGTGAAAAGGTGGCAATTTCGTATTTCGTGTCAAAATCGTGTTATCTCATATTTTTGTTCCATATGGTTTTATATGTTATAAATGCTAGAAAAATGATTTTCCTGTCAATCGTATCGTGTCAGTCGGGTTGGCTCTATAATCGTGTTTTCGTGTCAGAAATTGTCACCTCTACAAGAAGTTCATTCGAGGTTATTCCATGAACTATCAGAATTTTGTTACTAAAGGTCCACATACCATTCTCCTAGACTTGTCCACGGATCTGGATACCCATCCGATCCCTCCAAACTCGTGTCCCTTAGACCGGACTTGAATAATGAAAATTGATCGTAACTCCAGTCCGGTCCAAGCCCGCTAAAGCCCGCCTATTTTTTGGGCAGGCTTGGAATTGATAAAATAGCACGAGTCGGTCCAATTCGGCTCGCCTATTAATATTAATTATTAATTTATATATTAAGTATTTAATTTTAAATATAAATTTTATTTTTATAATTAAAAATTATATATATATATATATATATATATTTAGATGGGTTTATATGGATTGGACTTGGGATTTGATTTTTAAGCCGAGCCCATCTAAATTAATAATGGGTTGGACTGGGTTTGGACCGAGTATTTTTACATGAAAGTTCGGTAGATCCGACCCGGATCCAGTCCATCCCGACCCATAGATAGGTCTACATTCTCCTGGACACGTCAAGCATCAATCTCGTGGTCGAATTGGCAACACGCATGTAAACACCCTTCCCAAGCTTCCAAAGGGAAGCCAACATCTCACACATGACCTGGAATTCTACAAATTTGTTAGTAACAAATCCCCCCGCCAAGCACCAACGCAAATCCAACTATTCCCCATTCAAATCTCCTTCCTCTAAAGTCACACCTCTATTCTCCTTCTTCTTTAGACTTGAATGCGTATATACATATACCCGATTACTTAAATAAGTTATTGGAATTACGGAATGTTTGTTAGAAGGAATATAAGAGGTGGGATAGGGATAAAAAACACGAGATAAGTTATTCCGTGTTTGTTTGGAAGATAGAAGAGTGAGACGGATAAAAGATAAGCTTCTTATCCCTCAAATCCTATACCCAGGAGGGGGTGGTATAAGGAGGTGGGATAAGCTCCTGCGATTTTAATAGGATGGAAAAGTCCATATTATCCCTTAAATTAATGTTATGTAGTTTAAATAGAGTTAAAATAGTAAAATGTATTATTTTATCCCTATCCCTATCCCACGTACCAAACATTGAATAATAATTCTCGACTATCATATTTTTATCCATATCCAAACCATTTATCCTTATCCCTATCCCTATCCCAACCTTTATCCCTATCCCTATCCCAATAGAATACCAAACGCCCTGTTAGGGCTGTAAATTAATATAGCCGTTCATGAGTAGCTCGGTGATCGGCTTGATAAAAGCTCGGCTCGATTTATAAACGAGCCGCTCGTGAACACGATTTACTGGCTCGGTTCGTAAATGAGTCAAGCTTGAGCAGACCAAAGCTCGGCTCGAAAGCTCGCGAGCAGGCTCGATTAGAACATTTATGAACAAATTTTAGTTTTGTAGAAAATTAGATAGTTTTGTGTTAGTTGACAAATATCTAAACTTAATATTATTTCATTTGCTATTAGATGAGTTCGTTCACAAACATAATAAATGAGTAATAGACGAACTATTTATAAGTATCTTGTTTATTTATTCACGAACTTTGCTTGTGAGCTTGTTTATGTACACAATTAAAGAGTTATTTGCGAGCAAACTTCAAAAATATAATTAACAATTTACTCACAAACAATTCATGGTTAGATAATTTTCTTAATGAACCAAGTCCAAAAGAGGATTTTGGACTCGAAACAAGCTCGAAGCTCGGCTCAAGCTCGTTGAGCAAGCCAAAGCTCAGCTCAAGCTCGGCTCGGACTCAAGCTCGTTAATTTGATAGCGAGCCGAACTTGAACAGGCCAAAACTCGACTCGGCTCGGCTCAGTTACAGTCCTAATAGGAATATAAAACGAGAACACAAAACTTGCTAAAAGACAAGACAAACAAGCTTTTCAAAAGGACCGACTTTCCTTTTCATGTATTAAATGAGAAGAAAGAATGGATGTACGTCAAATTAATGAATTAGAAGATTAAAAAACAATAAATTGTTCATTTTAATCACAAAATTAATTGTATTCATGATACTTCAATTATTAAAAAATGGACAAAAACGCCATAAATTTTTAAATTCTTAACGAAAAAGTTGTCCCGTTTAATTTTTTTTGGTAAGAAGGGAAGAAAAAAACAAGCAAACAAAAACCTAATCCGGGATCAGTCTAGGAAGACTGACCCCAATCCTATCCTCAAGAAGAGAAGGTAACAGAAAAGAAGGAGGAACGGAAAGGGTAGAAACACCTAACATCCCTCCATGCCCAGCAGCTGCCAAGCGATCCGCCACGCAGTTTTGCTCCGTATAAATATGGGAGAAGGTAAGAGAATCGAAGGCAGGACGAAGCCTCAAGATGGCTTTAATGAGATTCTGACTCTTAAGACAAACAGTCTGTCTATCCGAAATCCTGTTGATAGCCTCCAAATTGTCAGACTCCACCAAAAGTCTTTTAACACCCATGCGAATGGATGATACATCATCAAAAAAAAAATTCCATGTACAAAATAAAAAAAAATGACGTAATACATATTTACATCCTTAAACTTGGCACATTTTGCCTATTGGTACCATAAACTTTTAAAATAACTTATCACACACCTATAGTTGGCTTAAAAAACCTATCACACCCTTATAGTTGGCTTTAAAAACCTATCACACACTTGTAGTTGGTTCACTCGGACCTCCTACACATAAAATCGTTGATCTATCATCTTTGACGTATGAGGTGACATGTGTGCTTTAGAAAAAAAGAAACGTGCGTGAGTTCGTTCTGTAAACCGCCTCATCTATCAAAGATGAAAATCAATGAATTTTGTAAGAAACGCTAGGCGCTAGTCGGGCGGACAGAGCTCTCAAGGATTAATCGAGGATTAGTCGGAATTAATCGGAGATTAATCGGATTTGTATTTTTGTATTTTTTATTTGTTAATCAACAAATTATTATATATATTCAATTAAAATATGTATTATACTATCTAAAAATAATAATCTAAATTCTTTAATATAGAAAAAAATATATATATTTGTAAGATACATCTTTAAAATTGTGCAAACATCAACATTTCAACAACAATATCATTGAAATAACTTAAAATTGAATTATAATAAACCAAAAAAATAAATTCACAATAAAAATGTTTTTTGTTCATTATTGTTTAGACGGTACTTAGGCGGTCTAGGCGGCATCGAGGCGGCCTAGGCGGAGGCAAGACAACTAAAAATCACCTAGGAGTTAATAAAACGCCTAGAGGGACTAATTGGAGAAAATCGCGGCGGATTCTCAATTTCGAGCGCCTAGGTGGTCCAGTCGGTCTTCGTTTCGAACAGTGTGTGCATGAGGTCCGAATGAATCAACTATAAGTGTGTGATAGGTTTTTAAAGCCAACTATAAGTGTGTGATAGGTTATTTTAAAAGTTCAGGGTGTCATTAAGCAAAACTTGTCAAGTTTAAAGGTGTAAATATACATTAAAACTAAAAAAATATATTCTTTTTACTTTTCATATGGCAAAATTTGTATGGAAAAAAATCATTAGTCACGTGGCAAGATTTTGATGACATCATCTATATGGTATTTCTGGCGAACATATTTATGTGTTTCCGAATAAAAAGCCCAGAAACTAAAGTTAAACGGCAATCACTTTCTCGTAATTAACCCTCCATTCATATGCAAAGCGATCTCTCAACTTAAGAAACATTCGCAATTCAAAGTTCTCTTAAAAGCAAACACTCAACTCTTATATTTATACAATGCACGTTAAGTATCAAAATGTATTATCGTGTCATAATTATATTATATGATCTATATATTTCATATGATTATATATAGTGTTAATTACATATAAATATCTTGTGGTTTGACCGATTTCCATATTAGTATTTGTAGTATTTTTCTTACAAACACAACTATGTGATTGTTGCTTTTGATTTTTTTTTATTTTTTTACTTTTCTATCTATCTCTCTCTCTCCTTCTATTCTTTTTCTTCTTCCATCTCCTCCTTTTTTCTCTTCTTCTTTCCTTTTTCTTCCCTTTTTTATTTTATTTTAATTCTGGAATTCCAAAATTCTGAAAATTCCAACTGGAAATTTTGGAAATCCAGAATGTCTGGAATTTCCAGATGTTGAAGAACGTCTAGAATTTCTAGATGTTCTTCACATCTAGAATTTTCAAGAAGAAGAAAAAAGAAGAGTAAAAAAAAGTCAAACGAAGAAGAAGAAAAGCAAAAAAGTCAAAGAAAAAGTTAAAAAAAGTCGCATCTTTTTTCTTCCGAAATTACCCCTCTCGTTTAATAGTGTTAGAGCAGTTGCCTTGATTTTGATAACGGCAACAACTGCAGAGTTGTATTTGAAAAAAAAAAATACCATACGTACCCATATACAAATCGGTCAAACCACACGGTACGTATATGTAAGTAACCTTTATATATATATAATGTGTTGTGTTTAAACGGATTGTTTCTGTAAATCATGTTACGGTGTATTGACGGAACTAAATGTCATATAAAAGAGAAAACACAAAAATGATGATAAAAATGGAATCTTGGTATGAAAATGGAATGTACATCACAATAAGTGAATGTCAAACCAACAAAGGTTAAGCATAATCTCCAACTGCCCCCCCCCCCCCCCCCCCCCCCCCCAAGAAATCAGCTTTAGTACAAAAATTCCCCCATTTCCCTCCAAATCAACTCTACATCTTCACAATTTCTTTTATTTCTATGCGAAATGACCCAAAAATGCTGATCTACAAACATATTCTGTCACATTTCGAGCCGAAATTCGCTCGTAAAATGGCCAAAAAAGGATGGATATCCGAATTAAAAAAAACAAGAAAATCGAAATTCCCCATCTTCCGCTTTTAACTTTTTAGCTATCTTTCCACCAACCAACTACAGAGCTTCTTTTTACCTGTTTATTACAGAATTTACAGCAACTTCTTCGTGAAATCTACATTAGCCCCGGAACAAGTGTAAGAAACGAGCATGGGTAAGTGGAGGACGAGTGTGAAAAGAGTTGTCGTATCATACCTATAATGTTACTTCTTGAAACAGTTACTCGAGAGGACTTTCTTCCCGTATGGACTGGTTCGAAGCATAGGAATATGGGGTCTTATCGCCTCTACCAATGCAGCATGAGGAACTCCCTACTCAACACATGAACAAAGTCACAAACATATCAGATGGAGCGGAACGGAACAGAACAGGATAAATTAATGATCTTTATGGCCTTTTTCTTCAACGCTTAATTTGTTGATAATAACCGTCTATTAACTTGAAACATGGCAACATTAAGCTAAGGCAAAAACGACGAGGACAACATCTATAGATCTCATATTGGTGCCCTGTCACATTGGACTTGTCACTAGATATGCCGCATTCTACCATCTCTAGTAGTTGCCCCCCTACTACTACTACTATGGGATGAGACCTCTTGGATGTAACGCTGGTGCTTCTATATGAATAACATCATCCGTGTATTGTTCACTCTTGTGTGTCTTATATGTTATCCATGCTTGTGTATGAATGTGATGGTTGCCTATATGATTGTATTGGGTGGCTTACTTCGGGGAAGACAAATAAGCGCCACACGGGTCCCAACGACTGGCCCCGTGACATTTGGTATCAGAGCCAGGTAACGGTACTCGGGAGAAACCATGACTATGGCAAATTCATACACAAGCATGGATAATATATAAGACACACAAGAGTGAATAATACACGGATGATGTTATTCATATATAAGCAACAGTGTTATATCCAAGAGGCCCCATCCCGTAGTAGTAGGGGGGCAACTACCAGAGATGTAGAATGCGGGCACACCTAGTGACAAGTCCAACATGACAGGTCACTCCCCCTATAGTGTTTCTTATACCAAGTCGAGGTTTACAGGCAACGACTATTACAATGTAAAGTCGCTCTCTCCCCATTTGATATTATGATTACAAGGATAGTCCCCCCTTACAATGAACAGATTAAACAAGTTAAAACGAAATATATTTGTAAAAGACGAATAATGAGGCTGAATAAAAGAAAATTTGTTAACCTTTGATTGATGTAACGCTGCTTGGATAACATAATTGCCGTAAGGATCTTGCATGACTTGATCCAAGTGAACGTTATTTATCAGCTCCCGAATAATGTGAGCACGCCATTCTTCGCTTGTGTATTTTAAGCACTTCTCTACCACATTACTGCTATACTTCTGCATAGACAAGTCCCCAAAGTTTCCCTCCAGCTGCTCAAGAATATCAGCTGCTGCCAAAGGAAGTCGAAGCTCAAAGATGAATTGCACGACGTAATTCCTGCAAAATTGAAATTTAGATTTCAAAGATCTAATAAAGGGCGGCCCGGTGAGGGTCCTACCACAAGAGTGTATTGGGGGCAAGCATTCCCCTACCAATTTTTGTGGCAAGAGGCCGCTCCTAAGACTCGAACAGGTCACACGACAACAACGTTTACCGGTGCACTATAATCTTATCAATAAATTACTCTATTCACACCATCTTCAGGACTAATGCAATCTTAATTCACCGTAAAGAATCAAGAACATTAATTTCTATAAACCGAGCTGGTGAGGCGCTCAACGGTAACCAGCCAATCAGAAATATGTATAGATCTGATTGCTTCATCCAGATTAAAGTGTATAGAATACGCCTTTTTGTCAAAAAGATTCGAGAATCATACACACAATAATAATAATAAAAAAAAAAGGACGGCCCGGTGCATTACGCGTCCCCGCTTAAGCGAGGGTCCGGGGAGGGGTCCCACCACAAGGGTGTACTGGGGGCAAGCCTTCCCCTGCCAATATTTTGACAAGAGGCCGCTCCTAAGACTCAAACCCGTGACCTCTCAGTCATACGACAACAACGTTTACCATTGCGCAAAGGCTCGCCCTCAATCATACACACAATACAGGGGAGAAAAAGTAGGACGGAGAGAACCTTATCAGTACGATTTTATCATTCACATTTTAAAACAGATCATGTCCCTAAAAGCAAATGGAATTTGCTATATGACTCTTTCCTCTCATTCATATCTTCCATGAAACAGCGAACGAATGAAAAAAAACGAAAAACAAGCAGCTTTTCATGTAGCGGGAACATCGAAGGAAAATAGTGAAAATATTAAAACAAAATGGAGAATTGGTACCCGAATGGATCTTGGCAAAGAATTAGAGCATTGGATGTGATCTCACTGATTAGACGCTGTCTTTGCTCTCCGTCAGAATGGCTGAGGCATTTTTGCAGTACACAACAGCCGTGTCGATCAGTGGCAAGTTCAACGCAGTTAGCAGTTGCAGCATCAAAAAGAAACTGCAAAAGAAACCAGATAACACGGTCAGTCATTCGTTTACTGAAGGCGAACAAAACCAATTGATAATTAAAACAGAAAAAGAATCATGCACATAGTTCTAATTTTTTTTATTTTGTCTAATGTATTGAAAGAAAGCATACCAACAACGTTTTCACGACCCAAAAATATGTTTCTTACCCCGCTGTATTCAGGTGATAAATACTGCAAGCAGCGCTGCGCAACATGGTTACCGTTCATATTCTTTATAAGAGTCACAATGCCAGGCTTCAGAGAGGAGACAACCATGGAAAATTGCTCTTGAGTCTTGAGGGTTTCAATTACCTTCTGAACAGCCCGAGTCCTGCGGTGACACAACACAAGTTAATACAGGAACGTGAAAAAGTTCGGATCTTGATTAGACATAGAGAGAGAGAGAGAGAGAAAGAGATCAAACCCGTGCATATCACATGAAATCCTAACAAGTTCCCCGGGTTTTCGTGTAGCTGCACAAAGTATTTGATTTCGCTGTTCCTCGTTGCAAACTTCGAGCAACTTCTGGACTAGATAATTCCCGAAAGGATCTGTCATCAGTTCCACGATATGATCAATGACTTCAAGAAAAATCTTCTCAACATCTTGTTGAGTGCCCTCAGAAAATTTTCTTTGCAAGAAGCGGCAACCGTGTTGGTCCTTTGCCATGAGATATACTCTGCCTGTTATCTCGTCTACCGAATTATATTTCTGAGGCTGAGGCCTAAGGTTCGAGCTTTTAAGATCGGTAATATCAGGGGGAAAATTCCATGAGCTCAAATGATCCAACTGAAAGCAACCTGCAACAGGAGAAGATAACGTATGGCGAAGATGAGCATTTGGCAGAACTTTCCCGTTCTGATTGAGATTGGAAAGTGAATCATTTCCCGGTACTGAAGCAAACTTCACAGCTTTCAGAGTGTTCTGTCCTTGTGATCGAGTGAGAATCTTTTCGGGAAACTGTTTACCGACTTTATCCATAACGTTGATGTTATTGTGTGATTGGTTGAGACCCTTTGTTACCGCATAATTATTCCAAAACTGGTCTTGATTAGATTGCTGAAGTTGATGAGATATCGGCACCTCCAAATAAGGTTGTCTCGCACTCCGATTCATCAGCTTTGCAGACAGATTTCCATTTGCTTGAATAGGATGCTGAGCTTCTAATCGTTGATTACGCAGTTGCTGCAGATATAAGTACTGCTGATGCCTATAAAACTGCTCCTCTTCGATATTCCTCCAGCTGATTCGGGGCTGGTTCAGTTGTTGAGAATGTAAGCAAGGAAGCACCGGTTGTACATCAGAAAAGTATTGCCGCTGATCAGACATTAACGGGAACTCCATGCCAGGAGGCACAGCCACATTGGACAGAAACTGAAAACCTTGCACACTGTGCGCCAACGGCAACGCAGCAGATAAATTTTCGATTGCCTGAGGCTGGCAATAACCAATAGACATCTGCTTTGCTTCTTGCGAATGAAGCTTTAACAATTTTGAACTCTCGTGGTTTACTTCCGTGATGTTACACTCATCAAATCCGCAACACATACCATTCTGGAGTTGGACAGATGGAGTACCGGTCATGTTCGGAACTAAATTACTCCTGCTGTTTCCGAGCTTGCAATCTAATGAAACAGAATGCGCTGACGAGGACTTAAAATTCGCTGACTTATAATTCGCTGAAGCACTTCCGTTATTGAAATTCAAATCTGCAAATGCAGATGTCAATGATTGATCATCAGGAAGATTCGTGTCCCCGGATTCAATCCCCCTGATCGGAGATCCTTGTGTTTTATTGATTAACCTCTTTCTTTCATCCAGATTCCCATTACTTTGGACTTTTTCGGTCATGGTACCTTTATAAAAATTCACAGAAATGGTAGGCATGCCGCCATTCAGAGACACACTTTTCAGTGCAGATTCCTCGGGATGTGGATTACCAGAAGTAGCATTCGGTATCTCGCCGAGAAGCTTCTCCAATTCATCGTAGTCATGTTCAGTCCTTCCGGGTTCCATTTTATACACTGTAAATATCTTCAGAATTCTTTTCTACCAAACAAACAAGGCATGTAGATCACAAAAGCCCTTCAATACCGAAATTTCCGAAATTATGATAGGATTAGAACAATCTATGTTGCATGGACACGGACACAGAAATGGAAATGGACACGGAAACTCAACAGGAAAGTTATTTCTAAAACATAACCTTCATAAAATAGCCTATGAACGAAAATGGACACGGACACGAAACTCATTCATCATATGATAGGATTATCAACTAACAATTTATGATTTCATCACAATTAACATCCAGCATTGTCAAATTTCCCCGATTTCCCCAATTTCTCGGAAGAACATTATAAAATGTCAAATTTTCAGATAACAAGCTCCACCGGAAAATGAAACAAAAACATATAACAAATCAGATAAGAACATGATCGGATTCTACACCGGGAATCAATTGACTTCAAAAACAGAGTCAACATGTCAGTTCAGGAGACATGATCATCATGATCAGTCCATTTTTTATGATCAGACCTTTTCCTCGATTTCTACGTCCAAACAACAAAAAAACACAGAAATTTTATTGCAGTAACAACGAGACCTTAAATTCAATCGAGTCATTCAAAAAAGCCAAACCCCAGGAAAATAGAAACACTCAATCATCAAAATTCCACATAAAAATCCAACTTTTACAACAAATATCAACACAACAAACAAAATTAACAGACCCCCAATTCAGAGACACACTTTTCTCGGGATGTGGATTACCAGAAGTAGCATTCGGTATCTCGCCCAGAAGCTTCTCCCATTCATCATAATCATGTTCAATTCTTCCAGGTTCCATTTTATACATTGTAACTATCTTCAGAATTCTTTTCTACCAAACAAACAAGGCATGTAGATCACGAAAACCCTTCAATACCGAAATTTTCGAAATCATCAGAAATGATCCATAAGCAAAAGAATGTAATCCTATGTTGCATGGAAACAGAAACTGGAAACGAAATGGATACCGAAAAACATTATTTCTAAGAAAAATTAGCTAGAAAATGGTAACGGAAACAAGTTTCCGTGCAACATAGATGTAATCAAAACTCGTTCATCATATGATAGGATTATCAACTAACAATTTATGATTTCAATACAATTAACATCCAGCATTGTCAAACTTCCCCAATTTCCCCAATCTGCTCTTAATTTCCCCAATTTTTGGGAGGAACATCATAAAATGTCAAATTTTCAGATAACAATCTATTAAAACAATCTCCACCCGCAAATGAAACAAAAACATATAACAAATCAAATAACAACATGATCAGATTCTACACCGGGAATCAATTGACTTCAAAAACAGAGTCCACGTGTCAGTTCAACAGACATGATCATCATGATCAGTCCATTTTTCAGGAGCGGCCTCTAGCCAAAAAAAAAAAAATTGGCAAGGGAAGGCTTGCCCCCAGTACACCTTTGTGGTGGGACCCCTCCCCAGACCCTCGCTTAGCGGGGACGCGTACTGCACCAGGCCGCGCTTTTTAGTTCAACAATGTAATCTACGTCATTAATCAAAACTCATTCAACATATGATAGGATTATCAACTAACAATTTATGATTTCATTACAATTAACATCCAGCATTGTCAAACTTCCCCAATTTCCCCAATCTGCTGTTAATTTCCCCAATTTCTGGGAAGAACATTATAAAATGTCAAATTTTCAGATAACAAGCTATCAAAAAACAATCTCCACAGGCAAATGAAACAAAAACATATAACAAATCAAATAACAACATGATCAGATTCTACACCGGGAATCAATTGACTTCAAAAACAGAGTCCACGTGTCACTTCAAGAGTCATGATCAGTCCATTTTACCATTTTTTCAAACACCTTTTCCTCGATTTCTACATCCTAACAACAAAAAAAAAATGTAATCCTACGTTGCATGGAAACGGAAACTGGAAATGGATACTGAGAAACGTTATTTCTAAGAAAAATTAACGAAAAAGTTTCCGTGCAACATAGATTTAATCAAAACTCATTCATCATATGATAGCATTATCAACTAACAACTTATGATTTCATCACAATCAACATCCAGCATTGTCAAATTTCCCCAATTTCCCCAATTTCTGGGAAGAACATTATAAAATGTCAAATTTTCAGATAACAAGCTATCAGAAAACAATCTCCACCAGCAGATGAAACAAAAACATATAACAGCATGATCAGATTATTCTACACCAGGAATCAATTGACTTCAAAAACAGAGTCCACGTGTCACTTCAAGAGTCATGATCATCATGATCAGTCCATTTTACCATTTTTCAAACACCTTTTCCTCGATTTCTACGTCCAAACAACAAAAAACCATTGCACTAACAACGAGACCTTAAATTCAATCGAGTCATTCAAAAAATCCAAACCCCAGGTAAATATCAACACTCGATCATCAAAATTCCACATAGAAATCAAACATTTACAACAAATATCAACACAACAAGCAAAATTAAGAAACCCCCAATTCAGAAAAAAACAATGTAGGAAGAAACAGATACAATAGACACTAAAACAGTGATTACATACCAGTAACAGAAGAAGAAGAAGAAGCCATAGCTGATAAACTGAAATTGAATTCCTTAAAAGGGAGGATCGGATTTTGAGAATAATTTAGAGAGAAATGCAAAGAGAGTGGCGAAGTGATGTTGTTGGTAAATAAGGTCAGGGAGAGAGGCGGCGTGAAGGAGAAGAAGGAGAAGAGGTTATTATCAAAGAAGGAGAAAGATGGAAAAAAAAATTCAGAGAGAGAACGAAAATTTGGGCATAAGATTGAATTCTAACTGAAAAAAATACTCTTTCTTCCTCTACTACTCTTGTTTGTTTGGTATCATTATCATATCATCTATATCACCATGGATGAATGAATGAATGTATATGTATATATCATATAGTATCATCCATGCATGGAATATGAATGGTCTTTTCTTTTTTCCTCTTTCTTTCTTTCTTTTACATTAGCTTTGTTTTGATTTTGGGTCATCACCTTTTTATTCTCCTCCTTGATTTATATTTTTTTATTATATAGTTTTTTCTGAGTAAATTACACCCATGGCCACTAAATTTTACTCAATTTGTATGAGTTAAATGTATTATTGGTCACCAAACTTAGGCTTAATACATCATTTGATCTCTAAACTTGTCCAAAAAGCTTGATTGGCCCCCTAAATCTTCAAAGTGTTTCGATAGTCCCCTGAACTTGCATAAGATGTTCAATTAGCCTCTTGAACTTGCGTAAAATGTAATCAATCGATCACTCAATCGTAAAAAAGTAAGTTAAATGCGAAAGATGTATTCCACGAGTCTTAAAAAAAGTAAAACGACCAAAATCGGAGTATACGATTCTAATATTAGAGAAGACAAGTTGTATAGTTGAGCAAGCAATAACTTCCTTTTTAATCTATTTTTTAATTATATAATAACATTCTAAGATGCGTGAAATATATCTTCCGTATTTAACTTACTTTTTTACGACCGAATGATCAATTGATTATATTTTACACAAGTTCAGGGAGCTAACTGAACATTTTATGCAAGTTCAGGGGGCTATCGAGACACTTTGAAAGTTCAGGGGGCCAATCAACCATTTTAGACAAGTTCAGGGGCAAATGATGTATTAAGCCTCAAGTCTAACTTTATACTTTCTAACATTATAACGATTATATTTCAATCAACGCTTCAAAATGATCATTAACTATATCAATATACAAATTTCGAAGAAGTAATGATATTCTAAACAACTTTAATTTTTGGCTTAATTCATCATTTGTCCTCTAAACTTGTCCAAAAAAACTTGATTGGCTTCCTAAACTATCAAAGTGTTTGATAGCCCCTCAACTTGCATAAAATATTCAGTTAGCCCCTTGAACTTGCATAAACTGTAATCAATTGATCACTTGGTCGCAAAAAAGTAAGTCAAATACGAAATATGTATTCCACGCATCTTAGAATGTTATTACATAATTCAAAAATAGATTAAAAAAGAAGTTATTGCTTCGTCAACTTTACAAATTGTCTTCTCTAATCTAAGAACTGTATACCCTGATTTCGGTCGTTTTACTTTTTTTAAGACTCGTGCAATGCATCTTCTACATTTAACTTACTTTTCTACGACCGAGTGATCAATTGATTACATTTTACGCAAGTTCAGTGGGCTAACTGAATATTTTATGTAAGTTGAGGGAACTATCGGGACACTTTGAAAATTCAGAAGGACAATCAAGCTTTTTGAACAAATTCAAAAGATAAATGATGTATTAAACATTTATACTTTCTAACATTATGAACATTATAGTTCAATCAACGATTCAAAATGTCCATTGACTATATCAATATAAAAATTCGAACAATTGATGATATTCTAAGAAATTTTAATTATTTAAACTTTTCGTTTTGAGCTTATTTAAGTGTTGTTTAGTTAGGAGTGAGAAAATAAATTTCTAGAGAGAGAAAGCTTAAGAAATTATGATTTTGGAAAATAGAAAATGTCGTTTTATGGTAAATATTGTTCTAAACAATTTTAATTCTTGAACATTTTCATTTTGAGGTCGTTAAAGGCTATTTTGAGACGTTAGCTAAAGTTTAATGGTTATAATGTTTGAAAATATAAAATTGGATGACTTTTATGTTATATTTTGAAATTTACTAGTCATGTCGTGAAAATGAGCATAGTTTAATACTCATAAGTGTAATTTACCTCTTTATTTCACTCTTAACACAATAGAAAAACTAATTGGCTCCTGAACTTTAAGGAAGTCCCGTTAGGAAGAAAATCCGGGCATCCTTTTTTATGTCTCTCGCACGGAAAATGATTCTCACTTAATTAAAATAAATAGTGTACGTACTAGGTGAACCTGAATAAAAAAAATGAGGTTTTTTTTATGAAAGGGACATCGGAGAGGTTAGAAAATTTGGGACAACAGATTAAAATATGATAATTATATTACGTGTCAAAACTTGAATGAAAGACATTTTGGGATAAGAAAATGGAAACGTCGAATTTTCTTTTGTTTCGTTACCCCTTAAATTTGCTTAAAAATTTCTCATTGTAAGCAAGTTTAATGAACTAATAAATCATTGTAACCGTTTCAGACCAATACATAAATTTAAGAAAGTTTAGGAAGTAATAAATTATTGGGTCAAGTACAAGTAGATGTCATGTGGTTACACATATTTATAGATTGGTACATGTGGTATTTTTTGTTACAAACACAACCATGTGGTTTGTAAAAATTTGCATTTTTTTTACTTTACCAAATTTGACCGATAACGACCTCAAAATGAAAATTTTCAAGAATTAAAGTTGTTTAGTATCATATTTACCATGTAACTATATTTTTAATTTTTCAAAATCATCATTTTTTGAATTTTCTCTCTCTAAACATTAATTTTTCCTCTCATAAAAAACATCTAAAAGACCTCAAACCTAAAAAGTTGAAGAATTAAAATTGTTTAAATATCATTTAACTCTTGAAAATTTTCATTTTGAGATCGTTGTCGCTCAAATTCTAACAACATGAACCCAACTGCAAATTTTGCAAACCACAGAATTGCGTTTGCAAAAAAAACACAAATCCGCGAAACTTATCCCTATTTTTTTTATTACATTTGCATAAAAGAATTCGAGTCTCGTACACAATTTTATGGATCTTTTTTTATGTTTTTCAGCGGTCAGTAGGTACTCAAGCCTCCATCTGCCTCTAATTTCAATGATAATCAAACACTTTATATCTCTGGTTTAGAGTAAAATATAAAAAAGATAGAAGGACCAAATTGGTTATTAGTAATTTAATAATTATTTTAATATTTTCAAATAAACTGAACTAACTTAACCTTTTGTTGTGCTTGGTTGTTGAGAAATGCCAAGGAAAGTGCTCTTTTTTTAGTTAACTAAGTAACCAAACTCAACTAAACACTATGCTTTTCTTTATTTCCTTAATTAATTATGACTTTTTTAGTTTTTTTTAAACAAGAAAATTACTTTTTTTTTAAATATATATAATAAAATGGCATGTGATGAAATAGATACAAATTATAATAATTATGGATAGGGTACAAAAATACCTTTATACGTTTACAATAAGGAGCAATTTTACCCCTGATGTATGTATAAAATGGTGTAATTTTATTTTTAATATTGGCAGCTAATAATAATTTTACTCTAATGTTCAAATTTGATTCAATTTCAGACATTATTATAAAACACAGATATTTTGTTTTTTATTTTATACCAATTATATATCAGTTTGTTTAAAAAAATCATATCTTTTGTGATTTAATAATAAAATTGAGAATTAATATTTAAAAATTCGATGAAATATTTTTGTCAAACTCATACAAAAGACAGTATATTTCTTATTTTATTTTTTTAACTTTTTCATATTTAATCATATGTTTATGAACTGTTACTACTGGGTGATAAAATGACTTACATGTGAAGTATAGATGATAATATTTACGATGGATAAGACATTGTGATAAATTATTTCTCAAATTGACAATATTAGGGGTAAAAAAACTCTTGGCTGCCAACATTAAGGGTAAACTTATACTATTTTAGACGTTAAAAATCAAATTGCTCCTGACTGTAAATGTTAGGGATATTTTTGCACTTTGTACATATAATAATTATGATGTTTGGTTACTAAAAATAACAAATTTCTTTTTTTTTTCTTGTTTATAAAAAAAAGGGTAAAGTTCAAATAAAAACTCATGTGGTTTTATTAATTTTCAGATAAAGGATTGTGGTTTACTTTTTGTCAAAACGATGACTGAGGTTTTCAACTTTAGCAAAATAAGGACTTTTTCGATTCATATTATTAAAATCACCCTTAACAACTTCAAAAATGACATATTTTAAGAATTACTAATATTCTAAGCAACTTTAATTCTTCAACTTTTTTATTTCGGGATTATTTAGATGATATTTGATAAAGAGAGAGAAAGTTTTCTAAGCAACTTTAATTCTTCCACAGAAAATATGACATTGAACAACTTTAATTTTTGAAAATTTTCATTTTCAGGTCGTTAAAGATAGTTTTAATAGCATTATTAAAAGTACGAAACCTCAGTCCTTGTTTTGACAAAAAATAAACCACAGTCCTTTATCTGAAAATTAGTGAAACCAAATAGGTTTTATTTTAACTTTCCCCTAAAAAATAACAAATTTCTAATGGAAAAATGTACTCCAAAACCATTATTTACTATAATGATCTCAGAAGATCACATTCTCATTATTATATATATATATAAAATTAACCCAGTATTTTTTACAGTATATTAATGTATTATTACTCAAATTTTTCGGTTCAAAATTTATAAATTTATTTTAATGTAGATATTTTACTGTGCAGTTAAATCTCTTGATATATCTTCTTCAAATTATATTTTCTTGTGTATATTTTTTCGGTTAAACATTTTCTTGTGTATATTGAATCTCAGAGTTGAGATAAGAGATCTACAACTCTTAACCTTTCAACCCAAATTATTTGGTTGTACAGTTTATTTAATTTTTACCAGCTAAAAGCAACGTTTGGTAAGTGTAAAATTGCTTTCCATAAAAACTCGGAAAACTGCTTGGTAAGTGTAAAATTGCTTTCCATAAAAACTCGGAAAACTGCTTTTTAGAAAAGCTATAATGATCTTGTGTGGCAAATAGTTGTTAGATGATTACATTAGCTGTTAGCTTATTATCTTTTTTATTAGCTGATTCTATAAACTTGTTTGGTAAACCTTAGTTGATTACTAATAGTTGTTCGTGTAAAAAGATAAATAAAGACATGGTAAAACCTCTATTTGGAATTAAAGGGTAGTAATTAAAAGTAAAAATGACATTCAAAAGAGATGGACTAATAAGTTAATTGAAAAAGCTCCTAAAACTAGTTTTTTCAAAACTAGTTTTTTTGAATCCAATAACATCTTTCAAACCTCTTTTCACTAAATATCATTATCAGAGGTTTGATTAGTCAAAACTTGTAAAATGGCTTAAACTTCTAATTTTACACCAAAAAGCTCTTCACCAAACACGACCAATTTGTAACTTTTTTGCGAAAGTAGTTTTCACAACTTATCTAGAAAAACTGATATTATTATTTGATTAGGTATATGAATCTGGCCCGTTAGGCCCAGTCTAACCTCGAAGGGTCTAATGGCTAACCCGAAAGGCCCATAAGCACAGGCCTATAAAGACACATCCAGACCCTCCTCAATGGTACGTTCTTGAACCCTAACACCTCGACTGTATTCTTTGTGCACCTTGCCTAGAACTACTAACTGTCTTAATCGTCGGAGTGTTTCCAGGGACCGATCCCCCCACAGGGACGCAACTCAAAGACCCAAGCTCACAAAGGACCATCGGAAAGCCATACGAGCCGACCTCGATCACTGTATAGTCTTACGCCTAATTATTTGGTGCAGTGATCATGGACTACAAGTGACCTCAGCACATCGGAAGAATGCAAACACCAACTGAGTCTACCCCGGCGAAGGAGCCTACGACCGGAGCAGCGAGCTCCATGACAAATGAACCCCGACCTGCGCCAGCGCTCTCCATCTCTCCCAGGAACCTAGCTCCCCTGTTGGAGGAAGTCGACCCAGCAGAAGAAGAAGCATACAACACCTCGTAGCTTCTCAGCGCGATACGCGGTTTCCAAACTACTCAAGTTGTTCACACGGCGGTCCAGATGAAGATCATCGAGCAGCAGAGAAGCCTGCAAGACGAGAACCCTAAAATCTGGCAGTACCTCAGACGTCGCGGAACCCCGACGAGCGGGCATGGCCACTAGAGAACCCACCGGCCTAATTACCTTTACGGAAGGCCTGCCAAGGATTTCCAGAATTTCACCAGCAAGAAAAGCAGTAAGCTTCGAGCCCCCGGCGGCCGCGAGTAGCGAGGATCTGCTGGAGCTGAAGATTCAACGTTTCCTTGATAAGCGGGCCCTCGGAGGAGTTATGGGGGGCAGTATCACATCCAGCAAAACTCTACTGGAGCAAAGAATTATTGAGACCAGGTTTTCGCGAGACTAGAAGGCGCCTCGCCTATCGTAATATACCGGAACCGAGGATCCCAATGACCACGTGGCTTCTTTTATGAGCACCATAAACCTCTACTCCAAGGATGAGGATATTATGTGCAAAGTTTTTCCCACAACCCTCTCGGGGAGCGCACAAGAATGGTACCGGGGCCTGGCACCCGAGTCTATCAACTCCTTCGATCTCCTGAAGGATCTTTTCCTCTCGAGATTCACCGCGGCCGTAAAAGTAAGAAAAATCAACTCCGACCTTAACGGTCTCAAGCAGCGATCGATGGAACCGCTACGCAACTTTCTCTCCAGATTTCATCACATGGCTTCCCAGGTCAAGGGCCTCAACCTGGAGGTCGCGCACGATGCCCTAGCTAAAGGGACCTCATGCGAACCCCTCAAGCAAAAGTGCTTCCGAAAGATGCCTTGATCTTTCGAGGAACTAATGACCATGGCTCAGACTTTCATGTAATACGACGACTACGACTGCCCACCAGGATATGAAGAATCAGAGAAAGACAAAGCCAGTGGAGATGCCAGGAAGGAGGAAAAGAGCAAGGCCTTATCGGAAGCCCGCGATGTGGTGCGAGGATGCAGGGATGATGCCCCCGTACTCCACCACCCGCGAGGGGTGCAGTCGCACAGGACATGAGAGGTGACAGGACATAGGGAAAGGAGGTCCACTACGCCACACAGCTCGACCCGAGGAAATATGGACACCAACTCTCACCTGTTGATAAAGGAAAATCCCGCGTCGAAAAAGAGTATTACAAATATCACAAGTCCTCCGATCACTCAACAGAGAAGTGTCACCAGCTACAAAAGGAGATCGACAGGATAACTGAACAAGGGGCACCCCCGAGCTTCTCTAGACAGTGAGAGCCCAGCCTGAGGCAGAGAGATTCCACCAGGTAAGACGATGCCAAAAGACCAAAATTTCAGGGTGAAATCCATATCATCAGCGAAGGGACCCCACACACGGCGAAACCTCAGGAGCATCTCGCAAAAGAAAGATGACGGGAGAAACCCTAATGCTTCAGCCTCCCCTCCGAACCGCCAATTTAGAGGCCCTCATAATCACGCTCAACATTGCGAATTTCAGCGTGTATAGAGTGTTGGTAGATACAGGGAGCTCGGTAAACCTGCTCATCTGGGCGGCTCTGAGCGCCATGAAGAACGTTGGCGATGCCCTACGGGCGGGCACCTTCCCATTGGTCGGACTATCCGACATCGAAGTACCAGTAAGAGGGATCATTTCACTCCCGGTGACCCTAGGCCAGGGTAGTAAAGAGCAGGAGTGCATAGCCGATTGGGTGGTGGTTGACATTCCTTTGGCCTACAACGCCATCATCAGACGACCCTTCCTAGCGACTGTAAAGGCCACCATCAACATCTGTGACCTCTGCCTCACCCTACCTTGCCAAGGCAGCCTCATCACAATACCCAGCGACAGAATGTTGGCCCGAAAGATCTAGTGGCAGGACATGCAACCCCGAGCAACAATGTATCTAGAGGATGACCTGATGGACATGAGGGGCTACAACCCCACGCCCATCGAGCAGGTTGGCGACTGCTCCCACGGCCATAAGCAAAATGTGAAGCTCGGAACACAGATGACAACCGACCTCACTGAGGCAGTAAGTATGGTGCTCACCCGGAATGCAGACGTGTTCGCTTGGCGCACCGAGGATATCACTGGTGTGTCTCCCGACCAGGCCACGCACAAGCTTAACATTGACCCCACCTTCGCATCGGTCAAGCAGAAGAAGAGGATGCAGGCGGTAGATAAGCAAATGGCTGTCAAGGCCGAGATATAAAAATTGTTAGCTGTAAAATTTATCTGCGAAGTACACTATCCAGACTGGCTTTCTAATGTCGTTCTTGTAAAGAAAGCCAACAGAAGTACCGAATGTACGCTGACTTTACCGATGTTAATAAAAGCGTGTCCCAAAGATTATTACCCTTTGCCTAATATCGATCAGTTGGTCGGCCAAACAGCTGGTCGCAAGATCCTATCACAATTTGACACCATCGCAGGTTTTCAGCAAATACCGATGGACCCTGCCGACACTGAAAAAACAGCTTTCATTATCCACGAGGATACTTACTGCTGTAATGGCATGCCTTTCAGCCTCAAAAACGCGGGAGTGACATACCAGCGGCTCGTTGATAAAATGTTCTCCCACCTCATAGGAAAAACAGTGCAAGTCTACATGGATGACATGATTGTTCTCAGCACAGATGAACGGGAACACCCGCAAGACTTAGAGGAAGTATTTACCATCTTTTAGAAGTTCAACTTGAAGTTAAACCCAGAAAAATGCTTTTTCGGCATCCGGTCAGGGAAGTTCCTCAGCTCACAGTTCGACATTCGCTTCGAGCCACGAACTACCATAAAGGCACATGTGCTCTCTGATTTTCTCTTAGATTTCAGTGGAAGCACGACCAAGGACGCGACACGCACTGACAATGCATCCTTAGCCGACCAATGGAGCATGAGCGTCGATGGCTCATACGGACCTGGCCGAGCCAGTGCCGGTGTCGCAATCCGAGTACCGAACAATCTTCACCTCCGATATGCTATTCGGCTCGATTTCCCATCCACCAACAACCAGGCCGAATATGAGGCACTAATAGTCGCACTGAAGCTGGCAAAGACCTTAGTAACATGACAACTCACCATCTACTCGGACTCTAAACTAGTGGTATGTGACGTGAATGGCCCTTACAAAGCCAAAGATCGTGTCATGATCTTGTACCTGACGTTGGCAAGAGCCTCATCCGAGACCTCACAGATAAAAAAATCGCTTTCACACTGATCCTAATCCCCCGAGAAGAGAACGAGGAAGCAGACGGCATTACCGCCCTAGTGGCAGGAGAACGATCCAGTGATGCAAACACACTGATCGAGGTAGCCTCTACTCCCGCAATTCAGCTCGAGTGTTCTCTTCATATCGACCAAACAGGCGTCGGGACCACCGGTTGGAGGAGCAATATTATCAAATTCCTTCAAGAGGGAACACTCCCCAAAGATAAGATGCAAGCCTCTCTCATCGTGCGAAGGTCCTGGAGGTATGCCTTGATCAACGAGGTGCTCTATCGGAAGGCTTCTTGCCAGCCTTGGCTAAAATGCATTTCGGAAGAAGAGGGGGACCACTGTCTGAAGGAGATACACCAGGGTGTCTATGGTTCCCACTAGGGGGCTCGATCCATTGCCAAAAAGGCCCGACTGCAAGGGTTATACTGCCAAACGATGGACTCCAACGCTGTCAAACTCGTGCACAGCTGCCAAGCCTGCCAAGCCCACGCCAACACTTACCACGCCCCCGGAGCACCTTTCAAGGGTATCATTATACCCTGGCCCTTCACCGTATGGAGCATCGACTTGCTCGGACCCTTTCCTATTGCCCCAACGCAGAAGCGTTTCGTGGTAGTGGCGGTCGATCATTTCACTAAGTGGGTCGATGCTAAAGCAATTGAGAAGATCACCACGGAAAATGTCATTTCTTTCATGAAAAATGCAATCATCTATCAGTTCCGGGTCCCCCACTCTTTCATAACCGACAATGGGAGGCAGTTCGACTGTAAGGAGTTCTATAATTTTTGTTCGGCCTGGAACATTAAAGGTTGTTTCACATCAGTAGCTCACCCGTAGAGTAACGGCCTCACCGAGGTTACGAATCGAACAATCCTTCGGAGGATCAAGTCCCGACTCTACGACAAGGTCCAAGATTGGCCCGATCATATCCCATCCGTGTTATGGTCATACCGAACCACACCCCATTCGGGGATGGGAAAAACACCCTTTTTCCTCACCTACGGGGCAGAAGCCATGGCTCCCGCGAAGGTGATACTACAGTCTCCACGGTGCGAAAGTTTCACCGAAATGAGCAATAACGAGGCTCTCTTTGATGCCGAAGACAGGCTCAAAGAAGAGCGTCTGAATGTGCTACTACACATTACTACTCACAAAGCAAGCCTTCTGATGAGTGTCGAATTCACCAAAAATAAAATACCTGCTCTTGGAATCCAAAAACTGTAGTAAATATGGGGTAGGGTCGAATCCTCAGAGACTGGTAGAATTATAACTTTTCAGAATTAACAATTAAAAGTAAAAGGGGGGTTTTTTTTTGTTTGTAGAATGAAATAAATAGAAAATAACAAATAATAATAAAATAGGAGAAAAATTAAATAGTTGAGAAATATATATGAGAAAGATTCCAGCTAGAGGTTAGATTTGAGTCTTGAATTGAACAATTGATCATCGATCATAGAAAATATAAATTTCAACCCTTCAAATAAATTAGCTATGGTTATTAAAAAGCATTAACAACCTATCTCTTCTTACCGATTGGACAATTAAGAAAAGCTCATTAATTTTCCCTAATCAATTAAACAGTTCCAAACAAGCTTCGAAATTTAATTTGATTGAAAACATTAAAGTATGAAAGAGATACCAATTCTACTCAATAATCACTAAAGCATGATTATTTAAAGCATATCAATTACATTCACAACATAGGTTAAAAGTTTGTCCACAATTAACTATGTTATTTGCTACTTGCATTGGATGAATTAAACGATTACGTATTTAAACATCTAATTAGCGAAACGATTACAAGTAAATAATCAAATCAAGGATTCAATTAAATCATGCAATACGAACAAGAACAGAATAGAAATTGATTACTTGAAATAGATGAAAAAGATTAAGTACAGAATGATCTCCCAATTGATTGTTCAAGACCTAAAAACCTCTAGCTAGAAATTGGAAATTAGTTCATATTGGAGGAAGAAGAAGCCATGGAAGAATGATGATACATGAAAAGCCTTTGATATTTTTCTTGTTCTCTCTGTGTGTGTCTGTCTCTATATGTGTGTCCTCCTCCCCAAATGTGGTTCTGACTGTCTCTTTTTATAGCTTTCACAATTGTGCCTCTTGGCTTTCAGGAGAGAGAAAACTGACTTTTATTAATTCCTCATAAAAATATTAAGAGAAACTCTCCTTTAGAATTAAACTCTAAAAGAAACTTCCTTCTAGAATTAAACTTTAAAAGAAACTCATCTTTAGGATTAAACTCTAATTAGGACTATTTAAGAAAATCCTAATAGAGTTAAAATCTCATAAATATTATATATGTTAAGAATCTCATAACATAAGTCATCAATTCTCCATTAAATACTTATTGATCCACAGGTATAGGTTAGGACAGATCATCATTTGAAACTCCTTTTCAGCACATGACTTGACAAGTTTCTTCAAATTCTCTTTAAGCTCCATAAAATCACCATTTTAACCATCAATTTTAAATGAGTCTAAAAAAATACCTACAAAACAGAAAACGAGGTAAACTTGCACCTAAACAATAAAACTTAAAACTAAACCCTAAGGAATTAAGATATAAAAATATGTATAAATACGGACCTATCACCTTCGTACAGTATCACGACAGACGGATGCGCCCTCGTAATTTCCAAGTGGGAGACCTAGCGCTCCGAGACGCCGTCGCTTCACAATCCCCTCTCGCTAAAGGCAAACACGACCAAGCATGTGAAGGCCCTTACAAAATTCACACAATTCTTCACAATGGGGCATACAAGATAGCCTCCCTAGACGGCACGCCATTCGACAACAGTTGGAATATCCAAACTTTGTGGAAACATTATCAATAATCCATGTAGTCAATGTAACAACCACATCTGAATAAAAGAATTACCACAATTACCTCCGCAATTCATTTCAGTGGTCACAAAGTTGTCAATTGAATCACAATCAATTAAAGCTCGTTTCTCATCATGCTCGAAATACCCGTTCAATGACCCCATGTCATTGTCAACAATGGAGTAGCAGAGCAACGCTCGACTTTCGAGCATAGAGCACTAATTCATAAAATCATGCTCAAAATCCCCGTTCAAATACCCCATGTCATTGTCAATGGTGGAGCAGCGAAGCAAAGCTCGACTCTCGAGCATTAATTCATAAAATCATGCTCAAAATCCTCATTGAATGACCCCATGTCATTGTCAACAGTGGCATAACGAAGCAAAGCACGACTCTCGAGCACTAATTCATAAAATCATGCTCGAAATCCCTGTTCAAAGACCCCATGTCATTGTCAATGGTCGACTCTCGAGCATCAGTCACAAGATCATGCTCAAAACAGTGATTCGCAAGATCATGATCGAAACCCCCATTCAATGATCCCATATCTTTGTCAATGGAGAAGAGAAACAAGGCTCACTACTCGAACGTCGACTCGCGAGCACATGCCCACATTACGTTCGATAGGGCTCACTACTCGCTCACCACTCGATCTTCGAAGCTGATGAACTTGCTCACAACATAACAAAACAAAATGCCAGTTCATTCAACAGAACGAAACAGATCTCATCAGCCATACACCTTTTTTCATTCACTACGTTAGCAAATGCCAACACACTACACACAAGAATGAAATAACCATAAACAAAAAGGCATTACACATCTAACATGAACATTACAAAAGGTAACACCACTAACAACATCAGCTCTTGCATCCACGACAATCAGTACGGACCAAGTTGATCGGGATTAGGGATGGCCTCGTCATCCATCAAAGCCTGATGTACGGATCTCCACTCATGGCACTCGTCGGTATTGTGACCATTTTGTCGATGATATAGACATGCTTTTCCAACATGAGTAACTCGATGCCCTGGGTCCGCGGGAATCGACCCTATCACTCCTTGCCTTGAAAACTCCAGAAAAATCACACTTCATGGCTTCAAGGGATCTATGTACGTTAGACTATTAGGTCTCGAGGGCGAAGGATGCCGCCCTATGCGGCAGTAGTCCACGTCTAGAGGAAGACCTAGCACACGATCCATCTCGTCCACTAAAAGCCGCTTAATCTAGAAAGGATGAGGGTTCACCACGGCTACGGATGTCTCATCAGGGCCTAAAAACCCAATCACCTCTTTCGTCAGCGAGTCCTTTCCGCTAGCAGACCACCCACTCGCCACAACATCGCACGAATCAGTGGCGAACCCCATATAAGGCGCCAAACTCTCACTATCAATCCTGCAAGCTCGAGAAATATCGGTTTGCCTTGTCCAAACCGGCGATGCATATCGAGCCCCTCGGTCACTCACACGATCGGCCGAAGGAGGCGGATAGTACACATATGAATGGGGCATCGCAGAAATAGCTTGCTGAACCTCCAAACCTTTTGCAGAATTAACAACATCACAGAGAGACATCTCAACAGTATTGCTAAGGAAAAAGCACAATAACCTATTTATAGAACAAGCATGACAAGACATGAAAGACAACTATAAACAACACATGTCATATCGTAAGTAGAGCATCATTACTAAATTGACAAAATAGGGGCGAGATCTGCAGAAAAGATTAAAAAGTACAATAGGTTCGGGATTTCATAATTACTTAATTGACTAAGAGCAAAATCAGACTTAGTTTGAAAGGTACACAGGTTCGACAAAGCAAAACATCACAACCCTAGTCTACCTAACTACTTTTCTTTTAAAGAAGCTGACAATGGTCTACAGCCTTCTCCTGCTCCACTTTGTCGTACACATTGGGCCCAAATACCACCTCGGCAGGGATTGCGAAGCCAGCAGCATGCGCGGCGCTGAGCACCATCATCCGGTCCATCTTAACCAGCGTATCCTCGTGTTTCACAACAAAGGCCCGAATGTCAGCCGCTTCCTTTCGAGCCACCTCGAGCTCTTTCTCCAATTTTTGCTTCGCCGCTAGCAATTCCATCTTTTCATCAGTCGCAAAGGCTAGCCGCGTTTTCTTCTCTACGAGGACAACACTTATACGGCGGACCCAGCGAATGGAAATCTTCATGATTAGCTCACGGCTTCGAAGCTCCTCGCCAGTCGATCCAAGGCTTTCTTCCACCTCAGAGCATCACCCTCTCACCTGTTTCAGTTGCGACCGAAGCCTCTCTATCTCGGCAATCTGCCCATCAAGGATCTTCTTCGCCTCAATTATCTTCACATTTGACTTCTCCAGATCAGCGAGGGCACCGTGTATTCCTTTCTTAAGCGTCTCGATAGTCTCCTCCTCTTCCCCACACATATCGAACACGCGATTCGCATCCATCAGAGCCTACGCATGTTAAAACAAAGTTAAGAAAAAGAAGATCAGGAAAGGCTAGGCATAATTGCGAAAGCTTACCGTTCCTAGTGCCGTCATCACCTCCAACAACAGCTCCATCTTAGTCATCCCACCGACCCTCTGCGCCTCGCTAGGAATATTTCCCAACCTCGCTAGAGCATGAGACAGGCCGGAATTCAACATCTCAGCGCCAACGAGCAAACTCTGGACATACTCAATATACAGAGACACCTTGCCCTCCATTCTCGCCATCATCTCTGGATGGGCTCCGATCAAATCATACTCCATTTCAGCAACCGTAGCAGGGGTCTTTTCAATACGAGGTTTCTTAGAGCTCTTGACAACATCATCCGCACGAGCATCCACATTCGACTCTAGCATCTTCATTTTCTCCTCATGACCGATTCTCCTTTTACTCTGTTCGGGACGCTCGAGCTGTTTCTCCTCTTCCTCTTCTTCCATGTTGATGATGCCAATCGCATCAGCCACTCCTTTCTCCCCCTGATCGGTAATCGGCCTCGCAACAGGGATATCACTAGCGACCCCCCAGGTCATCCTCAACATCGAACACTCCTCCTATGCTCTGAACCACTTGGTTCGCATCCTCCAAAGAGCCTAAGGAGGGCAATGAAGTTGAAGTACCCTCAAACGCCTCACCAGGTGTAACCAGACCCACGCTAAACTCCTTCATGTCAAAGTCCATACTTACTCTTGGATCACCAGCACCTACGAGAAACAAAAATCAGCACCCACAACAAGCTTAATATTAGCATGAAAACACTAACTACAAAATAAAAAATCCTCACTCATCCGCACAGCTCACCTCGAACAACAATGTTCACCATAATCAACTCAAGCTCGGTCAACTCCCCATTTGTAAACTGATGCCCTTTCTTCCACGCCTCAAAATCCTTCGTCGACCACCCTGACAAGTGAGTCATTCGCCACTGATTCCAAATCGAATAGCCGCATGCAATATAATGGCCGATCAACCTATCAACAACCTGCTTACTCTCTTGTCATCCAGTAAGCTTTTGAGATAGGAAACTAGCCGCTTCTTCGGCTCCAATATCTCTCGAGTCACCAACCAATAAGCAAAATCCATCGGGTCGCTATTCCAGTTCACTCTCAAAGGGAATACACCTCGCACCTAGCGAATCAGGAAATATCGATGTCACCACTCCTGGATCTTCTCCTGTAAACCCCTGAGCACGTTGAAGTTAGGATATGAAAAGGTCACATGTTGTGATCGCGGCCCCTTATTCGGGCGAAAGAACTTCCGGAACACCATGCCCGCTGCTCGAAAACCCGCCAATCGGCACAGAGAATAGAAGCCAACCAGCATCCTCCACCCGTTGGGATGGATCTGCCCCCTGACATAGATCAAACTCTCGCATTACCTCGACGAAGAAAGGTAATAACGAGAGCCACATTCTAGACTCGAACTACTCCTCATACATGACTAACACATTCACTTCTCCCAAATGGTGCGCTCGATCCTCAGGACTCAGCGCACTGATCTCATAAGGCACCCCAATACGATACGCCATTGACAATGATGCGAGATCCATCGACACTATCATGTTGTATACATCCTCAATAGCGAAACTGTCAGGACACTTGGGACGTCTTGACTTCTCGAATCATTTACCATCCGAGTCCACTGCGCATAGGCAACCTAGTCTATACTTTATCCCTCATCCGTTTGTATAAAGTTTTGAGGTTATTTCCCTATTGAATGAGCTTCTCGAGTACCTTGACTGACACCTCGTATATACCTGCTTTGACCCCACCACAGGGACGCGGAACGCTGAGATCTACACGCGGAATGACAGGTCACCGACTCTTCACTTTCATCTCTCACGAAGGCCCCACGCCAGCCTCCTTATCTCCCTGTCTCTTGCGTTTGGGCACTCGATTACGTGAAGCGTCACGAAGGGTAAAATCACCCGTACTCACTGGGGCGAACTTCACCAACGTTCCTCACGAGGAACCCTCTGACATAATACCCTAAACCCCCCAATTAAGCTTTATATTTTTCGGGGGTTCCTACTACTTAAATCCTAGGATATGATAAAACCTTTATTTGAGGCTAAAAAGTAGTAATTGAAAAACCTGTTAATCAGTTTGTTTAACACAATAAACTATTTCAAACAAATCTTCAAACACGAGGTTGTTTTAATGATGACCGAAGCCATACATACAATTCTTTTCCTCATCAGCTTGCCTAGTAACTTTTTATTGGAGTTTGTAATATCTTTGAGGTGCTCTTTCTTAACAATACACTCTATCTGTTTCATTATCTAAGTCCTTTTAGAAAATGATTTTTTTTCAAAAATACAAGTCATTCTAGGTTCCAAGATTTTTAGTTTAATTTTTTGGTCCAAGCATTGTATTTTTATCTCGATTTTCAATGTATTTATGTGTTCTCTAATATTCCAGGGCTTATTTTCCAACCATTAAATGAGAGAATTTTTTTAAGTTAACCTGTGTAAATTCATTAATTTGACTCTATATTCTATATTAATTGTATTCTTAATTTGTGTGAAACATCTTAGAATGACTTTTATAATGTAATAGTTTGAGTATTCAATATCATATCTTCAAACTATTTCATTCCAGTCCTTGCATATTTCTGCAAAATAGACCTTTGATATTCCTAGTTAGTTCTCTTGTAAGAATTTTTTTCTTCCAAACTATTGAGCACAAAAATCCTTCACTACCTATTTAAACACCTTGTAAATCTGTTTGACACTTTCAATTTGTCCATTCCCCTTTATATATGGCAGCTCACCCAATCAGCTCCTCCTGTTCGAGGAGGGTCCACTTCCAGTCTTCTAGAGCTCGAATGTGGTCCTGTAAAAATAGCATCCTTCTTGTCGTTCGGCCTCCTCGTTCTCAATTAAAAAAAATTCTTGATTGATTTGAGAATGTCTTTCTACGATAGTTGTGGATCCATCTCCCTTTGCTTTGCCAAATAGAGAAAGAAAAGTCCTATATGGTTTGTTATAATGTAGAAAGGTAGAACTTTTCCTTTTAATTAATTCGTTGCTTTTAATATGGGCTTAATACATCCTGACCCCTGAACTTGTTCCAAAACGCCAATCTATCCATTATATCTGATACCGTTACCGATCTGATAAATAGTGAAAATATTTTTTGAATAAATATTTAAATTTCTTTATTGAAATTTATGGTATTTTTGATGGCTTTGTAATGCGTGTACCAATCAAACTCTCTCTATTTATTACACTCCATAATTTCTCAGTCTATACAGTACAGCCAATGAACAACGACGTTTTTAATTGTTGAATTTTTCTGAAGAAAATCGTTCAACTCGCTACCTCGAAACTAGAAAAAGCTTTATAAGCAAGCTTTGTGTTTGAAGTTTATAATCGTTAAACTCCCTACCCATTCTCTTCACTAGCCAATGACAGTTTCTTTAGTCTGTATCAGCGTAAAATAACAGGTTATTTTAGTATTATTAGATTGCTTTTGTTTGTTTTCTTTTTATTATAAGCGTTTCCATTATTTGTCTTATTTTTCTTTTGTAGGAAAATGGCTGGAAAATCTCAAGATGTAGACGGTCTTATTGTGTCGGAGCTGGTAACTTCTTTGAATACAACCGTTCAAAATACTGAAAAAGCTTTATTATCGGGTGATAGAACTCCTGAAAATATTGTGATTTTTTTTAAAATAAATCAAACAGAGCAGAACACTAACTAAGCACACAAAACCACCAAGCATTTTACAGCACGAGAAGGAAATGTTGATAAAGGATAAATGTAAATGTATGTTGCAAAATTCTTTAGTATGCACACCACGCGATTGAAAAATCTGTTGTATTTATAAGGAATTAGTTTTTTTTCACGTATCAACAAGCTAGAACTAAATTAGGGGGTCCAACTCTTAACCCGAGCCCTACAAGGACCTTAAATAACACTACCAATATCAATACCAATGTTGCATCCATGAGCTCGTGTGGATAGTTTTCAGGTAAATTAGACTACGGAAAGAGGGATGAGTTTCTTTGCATCTATCAAACCTTTTGTAGTAGGGACCTTTAGTAGTATGGACTTTGATTAGTACAGACCATGTGAGGATTGTGACTTGTCTTGGATTCATGATGTAAAATCAAACATATTTAAAGAAACAAATTTATATTAAGATTTTGTAGTAGAATTTTAAGGAATAATTGTTTAAATTGTTCCCAAATAAATCTTTGGGGTATCAACTTGACTCTTAAAATTGGTCGGAAAGGTCAAATTAAACAGGATCAAATTAGTCTTGAAAATATAATATATTTTTATACCTAAATTTTATCATGCCGTTGATATATCGTTTTGTCGTTTTGTCAGGAGCAATTTTACCCATAACGTTGGAAGCTAAGAGCAATTTTACCTCTAACGTTGATAAATTGGATCAATTCCAGACACTATTATAAAATATAGATATTTTTGTTCATTACTCTGCACCAATTGCATAACGATTCGTTCTAAAAAAAGGATTTCATGTTTTATATAATTTAATAATAGAATTGGAGATTAATATTTATAAATTCTGTAAATTTTTTGATTTTTTGTCTAATTCGTGCAAAAAGATAGTATGGTTTTTTTGTTTTTTTCCACCTCCTAACATATGTTTGTGATTTGTTACCGATAAAATGACGCACATGTGAAGTGTAGATGACAAGATTCATGACTGAGAAGACAATTTGATGAATTATTTCTCAAATTGGCTCAATTTATCAACGTTAATCAATATATATGTTTGTTCTTAATTAGTGGATTTTATATAGTCTAATTAGAGATTAATATTTATAAATTCGGTAAAAAAATTTATTTATTTTTGTCTAAATCGTGCAAAAAGACAGAATGTTTTTTTTAGTTTTTTCCACCTCGCAACATATGTTTGTGATTTGTTACCGATAAAATGACGCACGTGTGAAGTGTAGATGAAAAGATTGATGACCGAGAAGACATTGATGAATTATTTCTCAAATTGGCCCAATTTATCAACGTTAATCAATATATAGTTTTATTATGTTTGTTTGTGCTTAATTAGTGGATTTTATATAGTCTAATTGGAGATTAATATTTATAAATTCGGTAAATTTTTTGATTTTTTGTCTAATTCAAAAGACAGTATGTTTTTTTTTCCACCTCCCAACATATGTTTGTGATTTGTTACCGATAAAATGACGCACGTGTGAAGTGAAGATCACAAGATTCATGACCGAGAATACAATTTGATGAATTATTTCTCAAATTGTCCCAATTTATCAACGTTAATCAATATATAGTTTTATTTTGTTTGTTTGTGCTTAATTAGTGGATTTTATATAGTGTAAGGATTTATTTGTTGATTTGTATAGAAAAGGGGGTTAATTGATTTTGACCCTATAATTTAAGGGGCTTAATGAGCTTTATGCCTATTAATTCTGTTGTAAGTGTAAATTATATCTCTTTTAAATACTTTGATTCGGAAATCGGAACCAGTTGAAATGGAACTCGAAACGGTTGCTTGGGAAATCGGAACCAGTTGGAAATCGGAACTACCAGTTGATTTGTAAATTATATCTCTTTTAAATACTTTGACCCCTCATACGTTGCTTGGGAAATCAGAACCAGTTGAAATGGAACACCTCAAATAAATTCTCCACTTTGCTGTCAAACTATAGTCTTCCTCTCGCTATCATCACTCTGTTTCCCTTTTCCTCCTTCAATTTAAGTTAGCTCCGGCTCCAGCTCCAGCTCCGATGAAAATGAAAGTATCGGATGTTACCGAAGCACTCATGCAGTATGAATTTAAAGATAAGGATCTTCTCCGGGAAGCTTTAATTCCTTTTGAGGAAAGCTCAAAGCTTAATGATGCTAAGGAGGCTGCCCAGTTATCCCATGTGCAATCTGAGCAATTTTGCATTAATCAGCCAAAATACAATTTGGATATTCTGTGTGATCAGATGAAATGGCCAAAACCAAATTATACGTATGTACAACTTCTCTTCTTTATTGATTATTTTTAGAATGGCCAAAACCAAGTTAACAATCATAGTTTTTTGATTTATTATTTTTATTGATTATTTCCTTTAACATGCAGTGCTAAAGAATCGGGTCCTCATCATAGAAAGAAATTTACATGCCTAGTTGACGTTGAAACATCATAAGTTCAGTGATTATAGAAGATCTGCAACATTGACTATGATCATTTGCTAGAGGTTTGCTTTTACAAAGTTCAGTTGGCTTCTCATCCTCTTCTCTCATACAATTTATTCTCATCTCTTAACTCCTCCTCCAATACAATTTCAATTTGCGCAGCTGTTTGGTTTTCTTAAGAACATTAATTTCAATTTATATATATTCAAATTAGCTCCACTTTGTTTTTATGCTCTCTTTTATTGTTTTGTTTTTCTAGCAATTAAGTGTTTTTGAAATAGGGACGTATAATTACGTGTATTAAATATTAAAATGTCATTGAATTTGCTTTTAAATTAAAATGTCGGGGTATTTAAGATGGTATTAATATTTTTTGAAGCGAAATAATGTCATAACAAATAGGGTAAATAATTATGTTCACTTATCATTCTAGTTTATTCAACCAAACAAACAAACAATAGACAATAATAGCAAATTGGCCCAATTTATCAACGTTAATCAATATATAGTTTATTTTGTTTGTTTGTGCTTAATTAGTGGATTTTGTATAGTCTAATTGGAGATTAATATTTATAAATTCGGTAATTTTTTTTATTTTTTTTGTCTAATTCGTGCAAAAAGACAGTATGTTTTTTTTTTGCTTTTTTCCACCTCCCAACATATGTTTGTGATTTGTTACCGATAAAATGACGCACGTGTGAAGTGTAGATGACAAGATTCATGACCGAGAAGACAATTTGATGAATTATTTCTCAAATTGGCCCAATTTATCAACGTTAACCCATATATAGTTTTATTTTGTTTGTTTGTGCTTAATTAGTGGATTTTATATAGTGTAAGGATTTATTTGTTGATTTGTATATAAATAGGGGTTAATTGATTTTGACCCTATAATTTAAGGGGCTTAATGAGCTTTATGCCTATTAATTTTGTTGTAAGTGTAAATTATATCTCTTTTAAATACTTTGCTTCGGAAATCGAAACCAGTTGAAATGGAACTCGAAACTGTTGCTTGGGAAATCGGAACCAGTTGGAAATCGGAACTACCAGTTGGAAATCGGAACTACCAGTTGATTTGTAAATTATATCTCTTTTAAATACTTTGACCCCTCATACGTTGCTTGTGAAATCGGAACCAGCTGAAATGGAACACCTCAAATAAATACTCCACTTTGATGTCAAACTATAGTCTTCCTCTCGCTATCATCACTCTGTTTCCCTTTCCCTCCTTCAATTTGAGTTAGCTCCGGCTCCAGCTCCGATGAAAATGAAAGTATCGGATGTTACTGAAGCACTCCTGCAGTATGAATTTAAAGATAAGGCTCTTCTCCGGGAAGCTTTAATTACTTTTGATGGTCCGGTATTATATCAGCGGCTGGGGTTCATAGGATGTTGTGCTCTAGGACACGCCGTTGATAAAAAAATTCCTTACTTGTCCTTAACTTGATCTTAGCCAGTTGAATCTTTTACATGCCGCTAATATCAGCAATGAGAAACTCGCCCACACTGCCGTTATCCATGATCTCTGTGGCTTCCTTATGCATGATGATACGATAAAACTAAACTCAGAAATCTCTATTAATTGTTGAAATTGCGCCTCATTCTTTTCTATAACATGTTAGGGATTTTGATGGTGCTGTTAATCAATGAAACAAAGCTGTAGCGCACGGCGAAGCAGTTAAATCGTGTAAAATATTGTCTCATCTTGTGGAGTCTTTGGCGGGTGCTGTCTACGTTGATCTCGGTTATAACCCTGAAATCTTTTGGGAGGTGCCTAATTAAAACTTGTGTATTTGTTAATTTTAAAGCATAGATTATGATTATTTCTTTGATTTGATTATGGTATTGGTAGAAATTTGGGCGTCTTTTAGAGCCCCTTGTTTCACATGAAGACTTGCAGAATAATCCAGAGCCAGTTACTTTGTTGAATGAGAAGGGAAAGGAAGTTGATATTGTTGTTGTCTCCGATCCTTCTAAAAAAAAGGAAAGCTCAAAGCTTAATGATGCTAAGGAGGCTGCCCAGTTATCCCATATGCACTCTGAGCAATTTTGCATTAATCAGCCATAATACAACTTGGATATTCTATGTGATCAGATGAAATGGCCAAAGCCAAATTATACGTATGTACAACCTCTCTTCTTTATTGATTATTTTTAGAATGGCCAAAACCAAGTTAACAATCATAGTTTTTTGATTTATAATTTTTATTGATTATTTCCTTTAACATGCAGTGCTAAAGAATCGGGTCCTCATCATAGAAAGAAATTTACATGCCTAGTTGACGTTGAAACATCAAAAGTTCAGCGATTATGAAAGATCCGCAACATTGGCTATGATCATTTGCTAGAGGTGAAATTGATGATAATTTGCTTTTACAAAGTTCAGTTGGCTTCTCATCCCCTTCTCTCATACAATTTATTCTCATCTCTTAACTCCTCCTCCAATACAATTTCAATTTGCGCAGCTGTTTGGTTTTATTAAGAACATTAATTTCAATTTATATATATTCAAATTAGCTCCACTTTGTTTTTATGCTCTCTTTTATTGTTTTGTTTTTCTAGCAATTAAGTGTTTTTGAAATAGGGACGTATAATTACGTGAATTAAATATTAAATTGTCGTTGAATTTTCTTTTAAATTAAAATGTCGGGGTATTTAAGATGATATTAATATTTTTTGAAGCGAAATAATGTCATAACAAATAGGGTAAATAATTATTTCACTTATCATTCTAGTTTATTCAACCAAACAAACAAACAATAGACAATAATAGCAAATTGGCCCAATTTATCAACGTTAATCAATATATAGTTTATTTTGTTTGTTTGTGCTTAATTAGTGGATTAATATTTGCTAGAGGTGAAATTGATGATAATTTGCTTTTACAAAGTTCAGTTGGCTTCTCATCTCCTTCTCTCATACAATTTATTCCCATCTATTCCCATCTCTTAACAACATTAATTTCAATTTATATATATTCAAATTAGCTCCACTTTGTTTTTATGCTCTCTTTTATTGTTTTGTTTTTCTAGCAATTAAGTGTTTTTGAAATAGGGACGTATAATTACACGTATTAAATATTAAAATGTCGTTGAATTTGCTTTTAAATTAAAATATCGGGGTATTTAAGACGGTATTAATATTTTTTGAAGCGAAATAATGTCATAACAAATAGGGTAAATAATTATGTTCACTTATCATTCTAGTTTATTCAACCAAACAAACAAACAATAGATAATAATAGCAAATTGGCCCAATTTATCAACGTTAATCAATATATAGTTTATTTTGTTTGTTTGTGCTTAATTAGTGGATTTTATATAGTCTAATTGGAGATTAATATTTATAAATTCGGTAAAATTTTTGATTTTTTTTTGTCTAATTCGTGCAAAAAGACAGTATGTTTTTTTCCCACCTCCCAACATATGTTTGTGATTTGTTACCGATAAAATTACGCACGTGTGAAGTGTAGATGACAAGAGTCATGACCGAGAAGACAATTTGATGAATTATTTCTCAAATTGGCCCAATCTATCAACGTTAACCAATATATAGTTTTATTTTGTTTGTTTGTGCTTAATTAGTGGATTTTATATAGTGTAAGGATTTATTTGTTGATTTGTATAGAAAAGAGGGTTAATTGATTTTGACCCTATAATTTAAGGGGCTTAATGAGCTTTATGCCTATTAATTTTGTTGTAAGTGTAAATTATAACTCTTTTAAATACTTTGCTTTGGAAATCGGAACCAGTTGGAAATTGGAATTACTAGTTGATTTGTAAATTATATCTCTTTTAAATACTTTGACCCCTCATACGTTGCTTGGGAAATCGGAACTAGTTAAAATGGAACACCTCAAATAAATACTCGACTTTGCTGTCAAACTATAGTCTTCCTCTCGCTATCATCACTCTGTTTCCCTTTCCCTCCTTCAATTTGAGTTAGCTCTGGCTCCGGCTCCAGCTCCAGCTCCGATGAAAATGAAAGTATCGGATGTTACCGAAGAACTCATGCAGTATGAATTTAAAGATAAGGATCTTCTCCGGCAAGCTTTAATTACTTTTGATGGTCCGGTATTATATCAGCGGCTGGGGTTCATATGACGTTGTTCTCTAGGACACGTCGTTGATAAAAAAAAATCCTTACTTGTCCTTAACTTGATCCTGGCCAGTTGAATCTCTTACATGCCGCTAATATCAGCAATTAGAAACTCGCCCACGCTGCCATTATCCATGATCTCTGTGGCTTCCTTATGCATAATGATACGGTAAAACTAAACTCAGAAATCTCTATTAATTGTTGAAATTGCGCCTCATTCTTTTCTATCACAGGTTACGGATTTTGATGGTGCTGTTAATCAACGAAACAAAGCTGTAACGCACGGCGGAGTAGTTAAAGCGTGTAAAATATTGTCTGATCTTGTGGAGTCTTTGGCGGGTGCTGTCTACGTTGATCCCGGTTATAACCCTAAAATCTTTTAGGAGGTGCCTAATTAAAACTTGTGTATTTGTTAATTTTAAAGCATAGATTATGATTATTTCTTTGATTTGATTATGGTATTGGTAGAAATTTGGGCGTCTTTTAGAGCCCCTTGTTTCACATGAAGACTTGCAGAACAATCCAGAGCCAGTTACTTTGCTGAATGAGAAAGGAAAGGAAGTTGATACTGTAGTTGTCTCCGGTCCTTCTGAAAAAAAGGAAAGCTCAAAGCTTAATGATGCTAAGGAGACTGCCCAGTTATTCCATGTGCACTCTGAGCAATTTTGCATTAATCAGCCAAAATACAACTTGGATATTATGTGTGATCAGATGAAATGGCCAAAACCAAATTATACGTATGTACAGCCTCTCTTCTTTATTGATTATTTTTAGAATGGCCAAAACCAAGTTAACAATCATAGTTTATTTATTTATTATTTTTATTGATTATTTCCTTTAACATGTAGTGCTAAAGAATCGTGTACTCATCATAGAAAGAAATTTACATGCATAGTTGATGTTGAAACATCAGAAGTTCAGCGATTATAGAAGATCTGCAACATTGACTATGATCATTTGCTAGAGGTGAAATTGATGATAATTTGCTTTTACAAAGTTCAGTTGGCTTCTCATCCCCTTCTCTCATACAATTTATTCCCATCTATCCCCATCTCTTAACTCCTCCTCCAATACAATTTCAATTTGGGCAGCTTTGGTTTCTTAAGAACATTAATTTCAATTTATATATATTCAAATTAGCTCCACTTTGTTTTTATGCTCTTTTTTATTGTTTTGTTTTTCTAGCAATCAAGTGTTTTTGAAATAGGAACGTATAATTACGTGTATTAAATATTAAAATGTCGTTGAATTTGATTTTAAATTAAAATATCGGGGTATTTAAGACGGTATTAATATTTTTTGAAGCGAAATAATGTCATAACAAATAGGGTAAATAATTATGTCTACTTATCATTCTAGTTTATTCAACCAAACAAACAAACAATAGATAATAATAGTTTGTATATAAGTTACAAATTTATTCTATAAATTACAAAAGGGAGCCGCCTCATGGTTTACTTACAAAAAAAAATATAATCTAAAGCTTGACGTTTAATAAATTGCGCAATTTCAATCTCATTAGCTGAAAATGTGTTTTTTACAAAGAAAATGACTTAACTTTGTGATGTTATATACTTTACTTTATTTCTTTCTTTATAATATATATATATATATATACACACACACACACGTGAAGTATAACAAAAAATATGCATTATATTAAATTTATAAAAATTATATGTTAAAGAATCAATTTAATACGAATAAAGTATCGGTTCTTTCAATCCAATTGGTTTTGGTCCAGTTTGTCGATAAAAAGTCAACAGTTCATTCTAGTTTCGCATATTTTTACTCGGAGATTCGATCCAATCCCGTTTCTCCAAAATGTGTGCCAAGCCCTAGGACACAAACAAATTGAAACAAGGGGTTTTGCGGTCGTCCATTAACTAGGCGCCAGTACACTAAATATGGCGCCAGTAAATGAAACATTGCGCCAGTCCATAACCGTTTTTTTCTTTTGGAATACTAATAAGTATTTTTTGATTCACATGGCCCTTTAAATTTTTTTATAATATATATATACACATGAAGAATAACAAAAAAAATACGTATTATATTAAATTTATAGAATTATATGTTAAGGAATCAATTTAATACCAATAAGGTTTATGAGATTGTATATAAACTATATGAAGTTTACCCTCTGGTGGGTAACTATGGTTATTCAACATACATTCATGGATATACTTTATATATGTTTTGAACAGAATAAGCATATAAAAAGACTATAACCCGCCGATGGGAAATGAGAATGTTTATAAGCTATATGAAGTTTACCTGCTGGTGGGTGACTTATGGTTATTCAACATACATTTTTGGATATATTTTACACACATATTCAACAGAATACTAGATAAGCGTATAAAAAGGCTATAACCCGCGTGGGTAAATGAAAATGTATATATTTTATCTCAATGTTCATCTTTTTTCTTTTGCAACTGTGGGAGAGGTTTATCAGGACTAAATGATAGTCAAATCTTTCAAAAGATTAGTTTCATTATTCTAATTGATAACCATATAATAACCCTCAGGTGGGTATATGAGAATGTTTATAAACTATATGATGTTTACCCTCTGGTGGGCGACAGATGGTTATTCAACATACATTTATGGATAGATTTTATCCTAATGTCCAGAATAATGGATAACCATATGAAACCCAATAACCTGGAAGTGGCTTATATTACTATAACATAAACATGTATATTTTATCCTAATGTTCAGAATACTTGATAAGCATATAAAAAGCCCACAACCCGCTTGGGATGTAAATAAAAAAACAAAATACCTTTACATCAAAATCTAATAAGCATATACAAAGCCTATAACCCACTGGTGGGATATGAGAATGTTTATAAACCATATGAAATCTGCTGGGGGATGTACATTTATGGTTTTAGCTGAATGGTATTGCATCAAAATCTGCTAAATTCATTGTTGGGGAAAAAAGTCTAGATGTGGCCACTCAAAATCTGCCAAATACATTTCTCAATTTCTTTCAACTGAAGATTTCTCAATTTCCTCATCATACATCAAGGAATTTATGGCTCGGTCCCTTGCAATCTCCCAACCGATAAATTTCTTTGGAGCTTGTAAATCAACCTGTACATACAAATTTCAAATCAGGTAAATATCCTACAAAAAGAATCACATGATTCGTCATGCTTACCTTTTCTAGAAATGATGGTTTATATCCCATTGCCCATGATTGAAAAATCTTCAATGTGAGAGGTCCACAGCTGTGTGAATCTTGTTGTTGTGAGATGTTTATAACAATCTTGAAGGTCCATTGTCAATCTTTCTTAGTTAATTGATTAAAAATCCATCCCTACACCCAAAAACGAAAATAAATTGATTCATTCATTTTATGATTTTTCATAGTAAGAGAGGTTGCAATTAAGTTTGTACATACCATAAACTCTTTAAGTGTCGCATAGTAAGATGATTCCCTAATGTTAGTATCCAACATAAAGATTTGATGTGTCTGCACTTCACCAATCATTGAGAACCAATGATTTCCCGTGTTTACTGGCATAAAAATCTGCAATATCATACAATAAATAATCATACAACATATACACTTTATCTTATATCACAAATTGCTTTACTTTAATAAATAATGTGGTTACCTTTGTTGCGTTTTCAAAGGTGCTCATGGGAGTGTTTAAGTAACACCAATCACAAACCTCGAATTTCGGATAATAGAATATTTGATTCTAAATGCAAATAAAAGAAAGATTCAGAAATAAACTTGTTAGCTACAACTGAAAATGGTCTTAATTGCACACAAGTAATTCTACAATATGAGAACTTATAATTAAAATGGGATATATATATGCACAATTCTGATTCTCTTTGGAAAGTAATTGCATGTACACAATCATTATCTATAATATTAAAAAAAAGGAATTTATAGAATTTATAGAGTTGATAGAATTTTTAAAAAACTATTAACAAAAAGAGATAAGAGTTCAAAATCGTAACTGAGACAGTGTACCACAATGCCTGTTGGGCTTATGGAGACTAATATATATAGGCCCGACTGAAGCGATGGCCCAACTGCAGCGATCCAATTTTGGGCGATTAGGGTTTCAGACGGTTAGGGTTTCAGGAGTATAAATGTAACCTCTTTCTCTGCAATCCGTATCTCATTCATTATAGTAAATATCCTGGCTTGGTAGTGCCCCCAGACGTAGTCATTCATATTGAGTGACAAACTGGGTAAACAATTCTTGTGTGTTTGCTTATTTTCATTTATCGTAATTTCAATTATTCCTAACATCGTCGTCCTCCGAGACAACTCGATCCACATTTGTGAATGTTTTCAACATATGATTATTAGGATTCCATACACAAGTCACCTTTGAAAGTGCACGCCAACTAGTGACAATAAAATAGAAAATTAAATAAAAATGACATATTCTTACTAAATAAAGTAAACAACAGGCAGCTTACTCTTCTGGAAGCCCATTGATGTGGCGGATGACAAGGTCATCCAGTTTGTCACATCAAACTTTGGTATTTCTACTTCTTCCAGAAAAATCAATTCTTCCAACTTGACATTGATCAGCGGTTTTGTTTGAAAATCCTTTTCCTTTCTTTTAGCTTTTCAGGCTAAAAATGATAAAAATCAAAGTCAAATAAAGGCATTACATTAAAAAAAATTACAATTTGATTAGAGTTTGACATACAATAGACATAAGGCTCTTGATGCTTTCGCTATTCATCATTTTGCATTCCTGTTTTAGAACAAAAATAAGATATCAACATTTTTATTCATCTCTGTCCTTACACGTATTTAAAAAAACACTATTCCATAAAGTATATAAAAGTTACCTCTTCCTTTTTGTCCTTTGTTATTTCACTCTTCACCTTCGATTTTCTCACATATATTTTAGATGGCTTCGCTAGTTGAAGTGGCTTCACATATAAAAGATAAATCGGGTTAGCCATATACCAACCCTAACATATTTAGAAAGCATTATTCCATAACGTATATAAAATATATGCAGAACCAAACACTATTCCATAGAGGTAATTCTCACATTCAGTTGACTTTTCAATTATTGTTTCCCAACACGAGTTTTTTCCCCCAACACCATTGTTGTTTCCCAACACGATTCCATAATACAATTTTGCTGGTTGCCGTGGGCGAACTTTTTCTTCAGGGGTTGCAAATGGCCTAGCTTTTATGGTATTCTCCAACCACTTTGGTTTTACCCCTACCTTAATATGACATAAGAGAAAGAAGCATCAAAGTCAAGGCAGTATATGAAAAAAAAATACAGTTAGACATACAAACACAAGTTTCTTACCTTTCTCTTTGCTTTCTTTCTTGTTATTTTTCTCTCCTCTTTCGTTCTCTCTTTTAGTTGACCTTTCGCTCGTTTCCTTAGTACAAATCGTACAATTCTAGGAAAAAATTGTGCTTGCTTCCGTTGGCGAACTCTGCCTTCAGGGGTTTCAATTGGCCTATCTAGTATGGTCCGTTCGAACCACTTTGGTTTTACCTTTTTCATTCCCTCACCATGACTCTCAATCTCAGTTGTATGTTCAGATTGATCACAAAAAATTTCTGTTACCTCTGTGGCATCATCAAAAAATTTATTTCTCCGTAATTCCGAATTGTCTTTTGTACCTTCTCCAAATAAATAAAAAATAGAAGTGAGACTAAATTATTGCATGAAATAATAAGACTAATTATACATCATTAGTTTCATTTATACCATCATCTTCCTCATCTTCCATATTCTCACTATTAGTCTCAATCTCAGTCGTATCTTGTTCTTTATCTTGTCTCCAAGATTGATCAGAAAATTGTTCTCTTACCACCATGACTCCATCAGAAAAATTCTTACTCCATAATTCCCAGTAGTCTTTTGTATTGTTTCCTAATAAATAAAAAATAGAAGTGAGACTAAATTATTGTATTAAATAACAAGATTAATTAAAACTTTGACCAATCCAAAATATGCACCTTCTCCTAATAAAAAAAAGAAGTGAGACTAAATTATTGTATGAAATAACAAGACTAATTAACACTTTGACTAAATAACAAGACTAATAAATAAATAATAAGAACAACAGACCTTACAAAACTAATATACAGAGAATAACGTTACCTTTGAATCCTCTACACTTTCTTGAAATCCATCTGTATTTACTGGGTTTAGAATTCTTGTATGCTTCCATCTCTCTCTCTTCCTCTATGGAGAGCTGAAACTGCTTCCCACAAATGATGGGGCTATGCAAAAGGCAAATGTTCACTTTGAAGATTGGCATTATTATCAATCCCATATGCTTTTAATTTCTGTAGTGGGATGGCATAAGCTTGAAACTATTCTCATATGGATTCCAAAAAATGTCATCCTACACACCAAGCATGCATTAGAATACGAACTTTTCAAAGTAGCCTTTTCTTTGACTAGGAATCAAATTTATGCCTACATATGTATGATGCCGTTTATGTAACTAAAAGTAGTGATATCAACTTACATCTTTGATTCTATCCAAGCATTTAAGTACTTTCTTGGAGTGAGACTTCCTATATGTGTTTTGCAGTTCTGTGTATAGCGTGTTAGCCCATCCATTTGCCAATGGGAATGTTGATGGCGGTAAATCTACATTGTAAAGCTGCCGTAATGGTTTAATGTATTGCATAGCAAAAACCTGAAAAATAAAACATAAAATAAATGTCTTGTGCCAAAGAAAATATGATTAAAGAAAATGCAAAAATCAATTCAATGTACTTACCATTAGAGCAAATGCACAACCTCCTATGCCCTTCTTTTTCTTAGAATTATACTCATCTAAGCAACTGTGGATCTCCACTAAGGCAGCCTCTCCCCAAGCAAACTCTTTAATTTCATTAACATTTGTTACAAATTGTGCATAGATTGCACTTATACCTACTTTAGAAGAATTAGGAAAAAGGAAATTTCCTAGTAGATATAAAACAGTTGCTCGAATCTTAGTATTCAAATCTTCGCTATTCAAGGCAATCTTCTTTAACATTGCCAACTTTATGCCCCAATCTACATTATAAAGTCCAAGTAGTTGCGAAATAGATTATTAACTAGTGTTTTTGAGTCGTCTCTCCTTGTTACTAGTGGTTTTCCAGTAATTGGCAAACCAAGGATATTTAGAATATCCCTCAGACCAGAATATAGTTTAACTTCATTTCCAAAAACAAACGTCTTCTTTTTACCATCATACTTTAAAGCAAGAGCTTCAATCAAAGACATGCAATGGAGATGGCTAGTCTTGGCGAAAATCAGCAAGTTCTCAAAACCAGAATTTTTTAAGAACTTAACAACATCCATACCAACATTAAAGTCTTCACCAGCCTTGGTGTGTGCATAAGCCATATCCAAGTGTCTTTCTGCATTAAGGAAACACATAACGTTAACCAGATAGCAGGAAACAACATTCAGGAAACACATAAAACTAATAAAACTTACTTGGAATTTTCCTTTTTCTTTTCTTTTTGATAATGTTCCTTTTTCTTTTCTTTTTGATCGTATTTTCCATAATTCCTTGAACCAATACAGAATTGAACCAAAATCTAAAAATAACCAGACACTAACCCACCGCTGATGTCTTATATACTTCCAAAAAGGAACTAAACGGAACTTCAACAGTCCACGACGCCCAAAGAAAAATTGAACGGAACCCAAAGAGAAACTGAACGGACTTCAACCGTCAATGGCTGCCCAAAGAGAAACTGAACCGTCAATGCTTCGATCGTCAATAAACATACTTTAACCCGCTGGTGTGTTAATGACTTTCATATGTTTTTTGCTTAAATCACTGTTTAGCCCCTGGCCTATACAAAATTTTATCATTTGGCCCCTGACATGTACTGAAATGAACTTTTTACTTATACTTCATGTATATATATTATAAAAAATTCTAAAGGGCCATGTGAATCAAAAAATACTTATTAGTATTCCAAAAGAAAAAAAAATTTGGACTGGTGCAATGTTTCATTTACTGGCGCCATAGTTAATGGACCGACGCCATATTTAGCGTACCGACGCCTAGTTAATGGACGACCGCAAAACCCCTTGTTTCAATTTGTTTGTGTCCTAGGGCTTTGCACACATTTTGGAAAAACGGGATTGGATCGAATATTCGAGTAAAAATATGCGAAACTAGAATGAACTGTTGACTTTTTATCGACAAACTGGACCAAAACCAATTGGATTGAAAGAACCGATACTTTATTCGTATTAAATTGATTCTTTAACATATAATTTTATAAATTTAATATAATGCGTATTTTTTTGTTATACTTCACGTATATATATATATATATATATATATATATATATTATAAAGAAAGAAATAAAGTAAAGTATATAACATCACAAAAAAAATACATTTTCAGCTAATGAGATTGAAATTGCGCAATTTATTAAACGTCAAGCTTTAGATTATATTTTTTTTTGTAAGTGAACCATGAGGTGGCTCCCTTTTGTAATTTATAGAATAAATTTGTAACTTATATACAAACTACTATTATCTATTGTTTGTTTGGTAGTATTCTCTATAAGCATAATTGACATTCAAACAAAATGACCTATAAAAGAAAAGGCCTTAGTTTGAAGCAAATGAACAATTGTAAAAGTGGTACATTCAATGCTTCATTAGCTACACATTTCAACTGTGGAAAGTTGTAGAGACTTTGAATGTGCAAAAGTAAACTTCACCAGAATTTTCTTGATTTACTGACCAAAACAAAATCCTCTAGTCCATAACCCAAAATTTTGTCACATAATGTAGTAACATTTACTCTTAAAGTATTTCTATAAGTGACATTTAACCCATTTTGGATGGAAAATCAACCGATTTGTTAAAACTTTTTCGTCACTGGAATTGATCCAATTTATCAACGTTAGAGATAAAATTGCTCTTGGCTTCCAACGTTAGGGGTAAAATTGCACCATTTTAGGCGTTAGGGGTAAAATTGCTCCTGACAAAACGACAAAACAATATATCAACCAGCCAGAGGGTAAACTTCATATAGTGATAAAAGTGATAATCGTGTCAATTGTAGCACGTGTTTTGTTGCGTAGAGTTGTTTTTATAAATTGTGTTATTTTGTCACTCCTAAATTCAGGTTATATTATTTATATATTTTATGTGATTGTGTATGATATAAATCCTCTGTAATAAATAAAGTGGGTTGCTAAATACCACAATAAATTGGGTCGATGCTGTATTCGCCTGGCCAATGGCTGGGGCGGATCCATTTCTAATATCCAATTTCTTTGAGTTTTTTTTTATAAAAAATGTAAAATTGTCCAAATGGGGCGGTGATAAGTAATTTGGATGCGGTAAATAGCATTGCCCATAATAAATCGTGTAAAAAATGATATATCATGTTACACGGATCATATCAGGGTCTCTCGATTAAATAAATTTAATTAGGTTTAATCATGTAAATGTATGCTGCAAAATTCTTTAGTATGTACACCACACGATTGAAAAATCTATTGTATTTAGATTTTTCAGGTTTTTAAGCTTTATATTTTTCGGGTTCTCTTCCGCACTTCACCACTTCAAATACTAGTTATAAAATTAGTAGTTGGTAATTCTATAATTACTAACTATTCTCTTTAAAATTTCCTTGAGTAGTAGTAGCAGGGACCATTTCTCGTAGTAGAGACTATAAGTAGTAGGGACCTTAAGGTCCCTATAATTTAGAGATTTTGAATGGTAGGGAACTTGTGTAGTAGAGACTATAAGTAGTAGGGACCTTGAAGTAGTAGTGACCTTTTGTAGTAGTGTAGTATGGACCTTTTGTAGTAGTAACCAGTCCGTACTACAAAAGGTCCCTACTACTTATAGTCTCTACTACTAAAAGTCCTTACTACTAAAGGTCTGTATCTTCTTCCAAACGGTGGTGACCCGAGCTCATGGATGCAACATTGATATTGATATTGGTAATGTTATTTAAGGTCCTTGTGGAGCTTGGGTTAAGTGTTGGACCCCTAATTTAGCTCTAGCTTGTTGATTGTCGCGCTTTTCGTGGTCAGGTGCAGGTAAACCGTCGAACTTGTATGCATAATAAATCAAATTTAGCTTTGGCTGGAAGAGAACAGATAATCAGAATAAGAGAGTGGTCAAATTCAAAGAAAAAATTAACTTATAAAAAACAAGAGATATACAGAATTTAAGTAAATTCAACAATGTGGTGAATCTAAATGCAGTTAGGAATTTATATCTAACTATAGGAAATAAACTACTAAAAGGTCCCTACTACTTATGGTCCCTACTCCGAGAAGCAGTTGTTTGCGAAGAAGTAAGGATTTAAGTAGTAGGAACCTTTTGTCATTTAGTTTTATGTCAATTTTTTTAATTTTAAATAAATGATTAAATAACCAAAAACTAAAAGAAAATATCTAAAATTATCAATGGATGTTAATGTTATTTTTTTTGACACATTTTGTCATTAATATTATTTTATTGGCACGATTTTATTTTTTAAGGACATTAATTAAAAATTTATTAAAATGTGTATTTTTCTATCTTGGAGATTTTCTATTATTATTTTTATATAGTATAATTCATATTTTAATTGTATTTATATAATAATTTATTTATTAAAAATTATAAAAATATAAAAATACAAATCCGAATAATCCCTGATTAATTCTGGAGACCTTATCCGCTCGACTAACACCTACCATTTTTTACAACCTTGTCTATGCCTTATTCTGATAGTTTTCTATGCTCAGGATGCACTATACATTAGTTTGCTAAGCTCAATGTCCACTATTACAAAGTTAGTTCATAATTGTTTAGATCATCTAGCTCAATTATAAGCACGTACTGTAATTTAAGCTCATACTTGATGCTCTATGATACAGTTCCCAAAGTTTTAGTTCAACAAGACTGATATGATCTATTGATATAATTTGTGTTCCTATTCAAATATTGTATAAAGACATGGTTATTATATAAAAAAAATAAACAAAGACAAAAAAAACATTGAAAGGAAGTATACTTAGAATGTTTTTTTTATAGAATAAAACCGTGTAGCAGAAAATGGAAAGATAATAAAACAATAAAAGATGGAGAACTAAGTCAAATGCTACTGTAAATTACTATCTATTATCAAATTTGCACGGGACTCGAGAATCATCAAATACTATATTGTGTTAATACGGAAAGTAAGCTATGAGAATAAAATAGTCAAAATTGTCTACATAAGGACACTATAAAAATGAGTAAAACTAATGTAACAAGCAATTGAAAATTAAATTGAACTGCAATATCATAAATACAGAAACTAACACCAACAAAATCAATAAAAAAAATGAAAAAATAAAGACAACAGTCAGTTTGAACCTAAAAGGTAAACATTGTTGAAATAATGACCTTTATAACTAATAGAGTCTTTAATTTAGTTCATTGTATTGTATAAGAGTCATTTATATTTATTAAGAGTTGTGTTGTTTCTCAAAGGGTCATTTGTATTTACAGAGAGTTATGTTCTTACAAATAGTCATGTTTGTAATTTATAAATACATATCAATACAAGCAGTAGAGCAAGAGAATTTTCTTCTAGCAATTATACTCTTCCTCTATACCTCTGAAAGTTTATTTTCTTGATCCAACAAATTAATATCAGAGGCTGACAAAAATTCTCTTACAATGACGAATGGAATGATCTCATACAAATATCCACAACTCTTAAAAGAGAACTATGATAATTGGTGCATTAGAATGAAGGCTTTGTTGGGTTCCCTAGAAGTATATATATGGTAGAAACCGAATATAATCAGGCAGAAAATGAGGAGGAATTGACGGCTGCTCAAACAAGAAATTTGAAGAAGTTAAAGAAGAAGGGCCAACAAGCACTCTCTCTGATCCACACATGTCCGGATGAGAATATGTCCGTGAAAATTTATACTACAATAACAACGAAGGAAGCATGAGAGATTCTTGAAAATTCCTTTAAGGGGAAAGATAAAGTAATCAAGGTGCGTTTGCAAACTTTGAGAAGTGAGTATGAGAAACTCAAGATGAAGGACTCAAAGACAATGGATGAGTTCTTTAATGGAACCTTGGTAACTGTGAATCAGTTGAAGAGATATGGAGAAATGATGGAGGATGTTCTTGTGATAGAAAAAATCATTTGTTCTTTAACTCATAAATTTGATTACATGGTGACTGCCATTGAAGAATCAAAAGATTTAGAGACTATGTTTGTAGATCAACTATTGGGTTTGTTACAAGCCCATGAGGAGAGATTAAAGAACAGAGAAGAATCCATCGCTCAGGTGTTGCAGGCAAAACTTGACTTGAATGATAAAGAAGAAAAGAGGCAATTTGTAGGTGGAAGATCAAGAGGTAGATGTCATGACTGGAAGCATGGATATAATGGAAGAGGTAGAGGTGACAGAAATTTCCACAATAACGAAGCAATAAATTATCAGCAATGGAATGTAAGAGGACGTGGCAGAGGCAACAATTTGCAAGATCGTGGAAATAATTGGCATGGTCATGATAAATCTCGTGTGCAATGTGACAATTGTCAAAGATTTGAGCATTATACTGCAAAGTGTAAATTTGATTCTTATAAAGATAAACATGAAAACTTTACCGAGGTTGAAGATGAAGAATCAACTTTGTTACTCACATGTAACGAAGATGGAGAAGGAGCAAGGAATCTTGGTATCTCGACTTGGGAGCAAGCAACCACATGATTGGAAATAAAGAATGTTTTTATAAGCTTGATGGATCTAAGAAATGAAGTATTTATTTCGGTGACAAAACAAAAGTTCCAGTTATCGGCAGCGATTACATTCTTATCAAACCGAAGAATGGAGATCATCAATTTATTTCTCATATTTATTATGTTCCAGCTTTGAAATCTAATATTTTGAGTATTGGACAGATTTTGGAGAAAGGTTATGAGGTGGAGATGAATAAAAATGGACTGGTTATGAGAGATGGAAAGAGAAAAATGATTGCAAAAGTTCCTATATCTTCAAACAAGATGTTCAAATTGAAAATCAGCAGTGATCGTCCTGTGTGTTTGAAAGTTTCGTCAGGTTCTGCATGGATGTGGCATATCAAAATGGGTCACTTGAATTTTGGTGGATTGGAGCAAATGTGCAAGCACCAAATGGTGCACATATTACCTTCTATAAACCATCCTAATCATATTTGTGAAAGGTGTATGTACGGGAAGCATTCTAGAAGTAGTTTTCCAAATGAGTCTTTGTCATGCACATCAAAGCCACTTAAATTGGTGCATGTAGATATTTGTGATCCTATTAATCTGAGTTCACATAGAGGGAGCCAACATTTCTTCTTATTTATTGATGATTATACTCACAAAACATGGGTTTATTTATTAAAGTCAAAAGTTGAAGCATTTGAAGTGTTTAAGAAGTACAAAGCACTAGTTGAGAATGAAAGCGACTTAAAAATTCAGTCATTGTGAACTGATCGATGAGGAGAATTCACATATGAAAAGTTCAACCAATTTTGTGATTATAATGGTGTTCGTCGATTTCTTATCATTCTAAGATCCTCTCAACAAAATCGTGTCGTGGAATGGAAGAATATAACCATTCTTAACATGACTTAAAACATGATGAAGTGCACAGGTATGCCAAAAGAGTTTTAGGCAGAAGTTGTAACATGTGCAGTTTATTTGAATAATAGAAGTCAGCTTTTGTGAAAGACCCCAAATGAAGCTTGGTGTGGAAAGAAACCAAATATTTTCCATTTAAAAGTCCTTGGTTGTCTTGGTTATGTTCATGTAGCTGATGAGTTGAGAAGTAAATTGGATGATAAAAGTAAGAAGATTGTGTTTATTGGTTATACAAAAAATTCCAAATGTTATAAATTTTATAATCCTCATAATGGAAAAGTTGTAATAAGCAGAGATGCAGAGTTTGAAGAAGAAAGCTCCTGGAATTGGGAGGTTCCACAAGATGAAAATTATGATTTTCTTCCTATATTTGATGCTGATTTTGCAGGCCAGAATGAAGATGTAATTATCACACCACCGAATTCACCTTCCACATCACAAACAAACGTAGCAGACTCATCCCCATAAAACTCATCAGAAAGGCATCCTCGAATGAGAAGCTTGAGCAAGATTTATGAAGAAACTGAAGAAGTAGATAATGCTACTTTATTCTGTTTGTTTGCTAATACAGAACCTGCATAATTTGAAGATGTTGTTCGGGAAAATAAATGGAGACAAGCCATAGATGAAGAGATGAATTTCATAAAAAAGAATGACACTTGGGAATTAACAACACTTCCAAAGGGAAAAAAAGCAGTAGCAGTGAAATAGATTTTCCAAGTGAAGAAAAATGTCGAAGGAGAAGTGGAAAAGTATAAAGCTCGTCTTGTTGCAAAAGATTTTTCTCAAAAGGCCGGAATTGATTATGATGAAGTTTTTGCTTCAATGGCTCAAATAGAGACAACTCGACTAGTTATTTCCTTAACAGCTCAACAAGGATGGAAAATTCTTCAAATGGATGTCAAATCATCATCCTTTAATGGAACTCTTGATGAAGAAGTTTATGTGAATCAACTATTGGATTATACTGTCAAAGGTCAAGAAGACAAGGTGCTGAAGTTAAAAAAGGCTTTGTATGGCATTAAGCAAGCTCTAAGGGCGTGGTATTTTTGCATTAATGACTATTTTCAAATGAATGGCTTCACAAGATGTCCATATGAGCATGCTGTGTATGTTAAAGAGAATGAGGATGGAAAAATAATGTATATGTGCTTGTATGTTGATGATTTGATTTTCACATGATGTGATCAAAAGATGATTGAAGAATTTTATGAAGTTGATGACAAACAATTTTGAGATGACTAATTTGGGGATGATGTCATATTATTTGGGCATTGAAGTTAAACAACGTGATAAAGGCGTATTTTTATCTTAAAAGTCTTATGCGAAAGCTATTTCGAAAGAATTCAAATGGATAAATGCAATTCAACTTCTACCCGTGTGGGTTGTCGAAATAAGTTGTCAAAGCATGATGGTGAAGAAAAAGTGAAACCAACTTTGTTTGTAAGGTTGGTTGGAAGACTGAGATTTTTGACATGTACACGATCAGATATCTTATATGGAGCTGGACTCATTAGTCGTTATATAGAGGTTCTAACTTTAGTTCACATTGAGGCATCAAAACGGATACTTCGATACATCAAAGGTATATTGGATTATGGTTTATTTTACTCTTCTCAAAACAATTTCAGATTGTATAGATTCAGTGATAATGATTGGGGAGGAGATGTTGATGATAGAAAGAGCACAATTGGTTTTATTTTTTTTTATGGGAACTACTGTTTTTGCTTTGAGTTATAAGAAACAAGCGATTGTTACACTTTCAACACGTGAAACAGAGTATGTTGTAGAAGCTTCTTGTGTTTGTCATGCAATATGGTTAAGACATGTTAAAAAGTTTGAAATTTGTTCTAGATGGAGCAACTGATGTTTTATTTGATAATAAGTCAGCTATTGCATTGGCTACAAATCCGATCTTTCATGATAGAAGCAAACACATTGACACAAAGTATCACTTCATTAAAGAATCCATTGGAAGGAAAGAAATTTAACTCAAGTATGTACCATCCCAAGATCAGGTTGCTGATATTTTTACTAAAGTTTTGAAGTTCGAAGATTTAAAAGATATTCTTGGTGTTACTAAATGATGAAGATTATAAGTTTAAGAGGGGGTGTTAAAATAATTAACTTTATAATTAATGGTCTTTAATTTGGTTCATTGTATTGTCAAATAGTCATTTGTATTTATTAAGAGTTGTGTTGTTTCTCAAAAGGTCATCTGTATTTACTGAGAGTTATGTTTCTTAACAATAGTCATGTTTGTAATTTATAAATACTCATCATTACAAGTAATAGGGCAAAAGATTTTTTTTCTAACAATTATACTTTTTCTCTGTACCTCTGACAATTTATTTTATTGATCTAACAAACATACATTCAAATAGTATTGTCAGCAAAAAAACACAATTCAATAGAAAAGGAAAATCTCCTGAGACTATGATGTCATAATCAGAATTCTGCATGAAAGGGAAACAAAGCTGCTACCATTGAAATTCTACTTGAAAGATAAACTTGCAATCGTTTGACTAATATTTTTTTTTATCATTTGTTGCTTATATTTTAATTGAACAATGATAACATTGCCATGGATTGAAATATCAAAATTTTACTTTACAAGAAAACTCTAATTCTACTATAGAAATTGGTAATGAAATTCAAGCTAGCAAACTCAAATTGGGATGACCGTAGATACACGTGAGTAACTAATCTGTTAAGAATTGTAACAACTTCTCCTCATTCGATGTTTTTGAAAAACTAGTTTACAGTTACAAAAACACGAAAGTCGCAAATTTGAAAGGAACAAAAGAAAAGCAAATTCAAAAAATAGAGAACGACAAGAGGAAAGTAAACGGTCATAAACTCTGTAAATGGTGCTTACGTGAAAATAGTTTTATTTAATTATTTTACTAAAATTTAATAAATAATCCTTTAATTAAAAATATGAGTTTTTAATATATTTTTAGGAAAAAAAGCATATGCAATAAAATATATAGAGAAGTTAGCTAAATGTAAAATAAAATTAAAAATGTGATAACTTTGGATGGATTTAGCCCGCGAATGGTAGAGGCTGTGGCACTAACGGGGCGTTTAGTATTCTATTGGGACATGGATAAAGATAAAAGTTGGGATATGGATAAAGATAAATGGTTATGATAAGGATAAAAATATGATAATCGGGAATTATTATTCAATGTTTGGTATGTGGGATAGAGATAGAGATAAAATAATACATTTTACTATTTTAACCTTATTTAAACTACATAACATGAATTTGAGGGATAAAATAGATTTTTCCATCCTATTAAAATCGCAAAAGCTTATCCCACCTCCTTATACCACCCCCCTCATGGGTATAAGATTTGAGGGATAACTTATCCCTCATATGTCTCACTCTTCTATCTCTCAAACAAACACATGATAACTTATCTCGTGTTTTTTTATCCATATATCACCTCTTATATCCCTTCTAACAAATACCCCGTAAGAGCAAGTATGTCGTGGATGTTAACAAGACAATCATATAAGGTGGAGTTCGAGTTAGACGCAAAGGGTGTGGTCGACGCGATCAAAGCACAAACGGAAGATATTTCCGAGTTCGAGTTGATTATACAAGATTGCAGAGATATACTCTCGGTTCAAAAGGATTTTTTTTTGTATCCTATGTTTCTCGTGTAGCGAACGGGACTGCTCAGTTAGTCGCTAGACAGACCCTATCCAATACTATCGATTTTATTTATGATATAATGTCAGTCTGACTAACTAGTGTTATCAGTCAGGATATTTCATCTTGCTCAATTTAATGAAGATTTCTTTTGAAAAAAAAACTTTATAATTTTGTAACCAATTAAAATATTTACGTACATAATTTCCTAAAAAAAAAAAGCATTGGGCTTGTATTTAGCCCATCAGAAGCCCCATTAGATAGACCAATATAACAAGGCCTGGCCCGATAATTACCAGAGAAAAAGCTTCCGTTTTTGCAAAAACACACCGTTTTACACAAACCCTAGCTCTTCTGCAACACCAAATCAAACCTGAAACCTCCCCCACCACCATACTCTCCTCCTCTTCTCCTTCACCAACACCGACTCCCCGTCCACTTACCGCATTTACCACCGCTACGATGACCTCCGATGACCTATCCTACCTTCACGGAGAAGGCTAATTCAGATCCAGAAACGGGGAGAATACCGAGGTTTTTAACCTTCTTCTGTTTTTGTCCAGTTGTTTCATCTATCTCATTTTATTGTTCACGCCCTTGTTAGTTCCGAGATATCAAGAATCGAGAATTTCTGCTCTTATTCAGTTCATATTCTTTCAAGAAATGATATTTTCGTTGATTTTGTGGATACATTTTTTTTCGGCAGAGGAAACCCAGCAAAAGGCAGCATAATAACGGGACAGGTATGCCGGAAGTTTCTTGCTATTATTTTTTTCTTCTTTAACTCTGTAGCTCAACTTCTCTTTAGATGGTGATGCACATTAGCATATGTTTTAAACTGGTTCAGTTCATAATTTTAAATTTTTTTAATGAAACAGGATGGAATGGAACACGAAGGAAGGCATGCAAAGAAAGAGAAAAAAGGTTAGCCGGAATGTGATAATTTCTGTTCTACTTCTCCCACATATTCAACCCATTCACAATTAAAATCCAACTGCTTTTTAGCCTTGAGAAAAATTCGCCAGCACATATCATCTTATTAGTTAAATTTCCAAATTTATTATTTTTAGTTTTGCATTTTTTTTATAGGAGTCATGAAATTTTGAGCTCTTCCAAGAGACATGCTCTGCAAACAATTTATGTAGTGAAAGCTTACTTAGTTAGCTCAAGCTCTCATAATAATACTTCAATTGAAGTGCAGTCTAGCTATTTTTAATGATGTTTTATCCGTTTAATATGAAGCCATATACCACTCAAGTAGCTTGTACTTACCCTATGCAGTTGTATTTAATTTGTATTTTTCTAAATCTAAAGCTTAAATAATTGCTACATTTTTCTTTTCATCATCATGAACAAGGTACCAATGGTAGGTGGTTTTAAGCTCAGAGAAAATGCATAAATTGATAGCTAAATTATGTAATAGTTCAGTTGGTAATTGGTGCTCATTAATTATAGGATTAATAGGATTAATGTTTTGTTTTTTCTTCTACACTATGCATGCTTTACCTATCTTCAAATCTTACACTCTTTTGGAGAAGCAAAGCTTAATTAGAGAACCCCTCTACTCAGTTAATTCCAACATCTATATTATAAAATAATGTTATAATCTAATAACGAAATCTTGCATGCAGTATGATTGCCTCAATTTTTTGCTATTCCAAAATTGTAATATTTTCAACTACTACCTTTGTAATATTGTATTTATAATATATAAACATGTTGCGAGTTATTTATTCTTATGTTAATTTGATGCTAGGCACTTGAAGCTCCTAAAGGACCCCGTCGTCCTAAAACTCATTGGGATCATGTTCTGGAAGAGATGGCTTGGCTGTCAAAGGTGATGTCTTTGCTGATCAAATTGGAAACATAGGCAGGCGGCGCTTCTTTTGTGATTTCTCTTGCTGATGAATCTGGTTATCTGCAGGACTTCGAGTCCGAGAGGAAATGGAAATTGGCGCAGGCAAGGAAGGTTGCTCTGAGAGCCAGCAAGGGCATGTTGGATCCAGCCACTAGGGAAGAGAAGAAATTGAAGGTTCTGCCTTTTAAGTTTCTGCATGAGTTGACCTGTAGAGGAATTTTTATTTTGTGAAGAGTGGATTATATTGTATAAACCCTAGAAACTAAAGAAATAAACGGCATTTCAGATTCACACCACCATCTTCTTTATATTTTGTGGTTTGAATTTCTGGCATTTAATTGTGATCAGGAAGAGGAAAACCGTTTGCGTAAAGTTGCACTCAATATCACAAAGGATGTGAAGAAGTTCTGGGTTAAAATAGAGAAGCTGGCAAGTTTTATGTATAATCATTTGATCTTCAACTTCATTGGGGTTTGTAGTTCATTGCCGTATTCAAGTTTACAAAATTGTTTTCTCAGGTTCTTTACAAGCATCAGATGGAGCTGGATGAAAAAAAGAAAAAAGCACTTGACAAACAGTTGGAGTTCCTTCTTGGGCAAACTGAGAGGTGGGCATCATATTTCGTTGTCTAATGATTAACTCTGGGCATGATCTAGATATTTATGTCGTTGGATAGGTAGCTGACTTTTTCTGGTGGAAGTTAGGTACTCTACCATGTTAGCAGAAAATCTAGTGGACAAACCAGCACTTCCATATTCTGTCATGGATCAGGATGCTGTTCCTGATGGTGGAGATAAAAATGTGACCGAGGAACCAGTAGAATTACATGAGCGTAAGCTGAGCGTTTCATATTGAAAAATCATTTAGCATAGTTGGCATATAGAGGTGCATGTTCTCATTGCAATTGTGTCAACGCAGCTCCTCAGCCTCGGTCAGATGCTGGAGAAAGCGATGGTGATTATGATGTGAAATCTGAGGAATCAGTGAGTTGCTTTCTCTATGTGTTTTAGCAATACTTTAGTTAGACACAGTAATTATCTGAGAAACGAATTGGTAAGCAAACAAAGAAGCCCATTGCTTGTATTTTTATTTTCTTCCAGATTTTAGGTATTTTTGCAAGGAAAAATGTAGCTTATAGAATGTCGTATATTCCTGTTGATGCTGTTAATTGTACGTTGAATGTTCTCTGTTTGAAAGGGTAGAAAATTTGTGATTGGTCAAAAAAGGAATATGAGTTTTCAAGTCCTGGATAGAAGTGATTAGACAAATTTTGATTGTCTTTTTTTTTCTCCCCTCTATCATTCTGCATACATTTCTACTGACATGTATGTATGTGTATCTTAAGTAACATAAAATGGAATCAGGGTTGAAATGTTCAGATACTTTTAAATTGTTCTTTTACGACCCAGATGGGCATTGACATGTATCCTTAATTGGTGGAAAGTTTTTCCAGAATCAAATGAAAATTAAAGGGATTTGAATTGTTAGGATGATAAAATGCCATCTAGATGCTGTCTTCTAGTTACATAGATGTAAGGTTCAGTAATGTGGAGATGCTTGTTCTTTTTCTTTAAGTGTGTCCTTTGCTATATTGGTGTTGGCCATTTGAAGCTTAAAGGTCAATGGTACTAGGATCTTCTCTGTGATGTTTTCCCAATGGTTGTGCAATTGCCAATGTGCTCATGTGATAGTGTTGTTCTAGGAAGATGATGAGCAGACTATTGAGCAAGATGAAGCTCTTATAACTGAAGAGGAAAGGCAAGAAGAATTGGCGGCTTTGCATAATGAAATTGATATTCCAATTGAGGAACTACTCAAACGTTATGCTGTTGAGACAGGTAAGCTGTTTTCATGATTTGTTCTCTTAATATTATTATTTGCCTAGATTATATGCTGAGTTTAGTTATTTTCATCTTGAAATTACATAAATTTTAATTAGATATTAGTTTGTGAACTAAACATTTATTGCAGTTCCAAAGATTCTTCCTTTATATTCCTTCTACTCTTTTTCCCTATCTGGCTTAGACACACTAGTGTGCATGTGTGAAGAAATACTCACGAGGGAAAGTATGGCCAGATGGACTGTTTGGACTGACCAGTTCCTCTTTTTTTCTTGCACTAGTTCTATATTGACTCTGTCTAGTATATGCTTTCACAGTAAGTAGAGAACATACTCCAGAAAAGAGTCAAAATGGACCTGAGGCCACGGTTAACGGGTTGGATCATGTTGAAGGTAAGAGGCTGTTAATGAATGATGTGATTAGTTGCGACTTTTTTATCCCTAATATTAACTGATGAATTTGTTGCAGATGAAGGAAAAGATATATCAGCTACCAGTGACTCTGAAATGAGCAGCTCACCTGTTATTACTGGTCGTCGTTGTGTAAGTTGTATGTGTTTGTTGTTGCATTCATGGATTATAGAGTCAGTTAAGGGCTCAACATGATATCCGTTCCCTAAATACAGAATGAAGTTAATGGCGACTTGCCTATGAAGGAGAATCATTTACTTGAGACGGAGACAGCTGAGACCATATATCAATCTAATATCCCTGATGAACCTGCCAAGGGTCAATTGCTTTATGATTTCAATGAGGAACAGGTAAGACTGTACATGTCATTTCTCTGTTAACTTTTGGATTGATTTACTTAATGTTTTTTCTAGGTTCATATGTATACACTCTGAAGAATTTTGTTTCCATGGGTACCGCATTCCAGTATCTGATATGTGGTCATTGTTCATATATATATTTTGCCATGGTACCAATATCCTCATGGTTGCAATAAATTATTGTTTTTCTTTTTCTTTTTAACAACTTTTACTGTTGGAGTCTATGGTAAGACATCTTATGACTAATAGGTTGGGGAAGTTCTAGAATTGAGTGCTTGAAGGATGATTTTTTCTCAATTTTTTTTCTGCCTGCCAACTGCTAAACCTAATAGTTACTGTCATATTTTAATATGAATTGGGCTTTACCTATCAGCTTGAACTTTTAGTTCAATTGGTTCCATAACATGATATCTAAGCCTCTTTGACCAGGTGATCAAGGATTCGATCCTTCCAACCTCATCTGTTGATTTAACTGCAGGACATGGTAATATGGGCCTGTGTTGTGCACGCTTCAAGCCCTGTTGGCCTTTGTGTGCACAACACAGGCCCATACTACCATGTCCTGCAATTAAATCAACAAATGAGGTTGTGAGGATTCGAACTCTTGATCACTTGGTCAAAGAGGCTCGGATACCATGTCATGGAACCAATTGAACTAAAAGCTTATAGAGGTGAAGCAATCTCCAGGGCATGGTTACAAACAATTAATTACATTGTTAGATTTGACCACAATACCATTAACTTGACGTATTTCTTCTATGGTGAAGTCCATAACAAATTCAAGAATACTGTCTGCAAATATAATATCTCAACTAGAATTAGCAGGGAAAAACATGAAGCTCAAGCATTCAATAAGATCCCACTAACTTCCATTTCTTTTCATGGTCATACAACATCAATTCTGATAAAAAGTAAATCTGCAAAATTGAAACCAGAAAATTGGAGCTTGAAAAGGATGAATAAAATTTTCTGTTGGCTTCTTATATGGGAGATGGATCCCATGATTGGAAGAATACCACGTTCTTCCAGATCTGTTTTGTGTTCTCAGTGCTTGTAGCGAAGAAGGATCCTTTCAGATGGGATTATGCGTTTTCACAAGTCAAAGATGTCTTACATATTCTTGTTGTGATCTATATTTGAATATTGTGGGACAAGGTTGTGTTTCAATTATATTGAATTTGTATGCCTGTAGATTTTACAGTTGGACTAGTATTTCCCTTCCATGCACAGCTGTTTGGCAAACCATTATACAAATGAAAAGTTTGATGATCTCAATTTGTTGTGGAGTAGATACTATTTTAATAAGAGGCTTCCTTTGCGAAAAGCAAACTTACTTGATCACTTCCTGTTTTCTTGTTTTATACACTTGTGGATCTAAGCAAGATGTTTGATCTGTTATAAGTTGGGTATTTTGTTTGGTTTGATAAGTTGGGGACGAAATCTGTTGACTGGTAAAAATCCTCAAATACAATTACAGAAAGTGGTATGATCTTCTCAGTTCTGTAAGCTATCAAAAGAAGTTTCTCTCGTTAGTACTAGTAGTCTAGTATGATTGTATATTATTAGAGAAATGAAATAAGTTTCCGGTTCCGTATCTATATATTTAGTTTGAAAATTTTGTTACGATTTATAGTTGAATGATAATCTTTCTGTGGTGTTGGTTTGCTAAATTTTAGAACTTACATTTTCTTGAAGGCCACCAAATATGAACTTAATAGTTAGAATGTGTTCTTTTCTTTTTGCTTGATGTTGACCCTCAAATCTGCCTAAGATCCCATCTGTTTAAATGTAAATCTTGTGAATTAATCTTCAATTTGATTAGTCATTTTCCCTGTAAACTTTAATTGCTATCATATGTTAGTCTACATTGTTTGTTCCTTAATTTTCCATCTCTTCGTTATCTTTTGCATAATGTAGGAAGATGGAGATTTTGTTCTTGCTAATGGAGAAGAGAAGGTATGTACCCTGTTGCGTTGCTTCTGTTCCATATTAGAAGAAATTAGCTGTTACCTTGCTTCTCTTCCATATTAAAAGGAAGTAGCTTGTTCAAGAGGATGTCGGATATTATAATGTGTGTGTTTTTTTTTTTTTAATTCAGGATGATGAGACAACCTTAGCTGAGGAAGAGGAATTGGCAAAAGCTGATCCAAACATTCCGGTCGATGAGGTGAATATCAAGTTTGCTATGTCATCTCTTTGCATTTATTCAGGAAAATTTTAGTACTAGTGGTTTTTGTCCAGTGATAGAAGACAAGATAACTGGTTTAATTTGTCTCTTTGTATGCTTCTAATTCACAGATTTCATTGCTGCAAAAGGAGAGTGAAATTCCTATAGAAGAATTGCTTGCAAGGTATAAAAAGGTAGGTATTAGGAATAATTCTTCTTGTACCACATATTGCTTGTGTTGTAACTTGATTTTTATGGTATCTTCCATGTCATCTATTAGGAGTTCAACAATGAAGTTTCAGAGGATGAATCTGGACATACATCTGCTTTATCAGACAACGAGCTGGATTCCCTCAACCATAAAGACACCGATTCCCTTGACGATGAAGACATTGAACTGAAGCAGCCGGATATTGTCATGGATGCTAATGCTGATCCTGGTGAATCATTGCAAGTTTCACATGATCCTGATCAAGAAGCAACCAGTGAGAAAATGGCGGAGGATGGAAATGAGAATGAGAATAGGATTGCTGATGCTGCTGCTGCTGCAAGATCTGCACAGCCAACTGGAAATACATTCTCAACAACCAAAGTGCGCACAAAGTTTCCGTTTCTTATTAAGTACCCTCTTCGTGAGTATCAACATATTGGTTTGGATTGGCTTGTGACCATGTATGAGAAAAGGTTAAATGGGATCCTTGCTGATGAAATGGGGCTTGGAAAAACAATCATGACAATTGCTTTGCTTGCACACCTGGCATGTGAAAAGGGGATATGGGGTCCTCATCTAATTGTTGTTCCAACAAGTGTCATGCTTAACTGGGAAACAGAATTTCTCAAGTGGTGTCCTGCCTTTAAGATCCTAACTTACTTTGGTAGTGCAAAAGAACGGAAATTAAAGAGGCAAGGTTGGCTGAAACCAAATTCTTTCCATGTTTGCATTACGACTTACAGGTTGGTTATACAGGATTCAAAAGTTTTCAAGAGGAAGAAGTGGAAGTATTTGATTTTGGATGAAGCTCATCTGATTAAAAATTGGAAGTCCCAGAGATGGCAAACTCTTTTGAACTTTAATTCAAAACGACGGATCTTGTTAACGGGTACACCCTTGCAGAATGATCTCATGGAATTGTGGTCTCTGATGCATTTCTTGATGCCTCACGTCTTTCAGTCTCATCAGGAGTTCAAGGATTGGTTTTGTAACCCAATATCTGGGATGGTGGAGGGACAAGAGAGAGTGAACAAAGAAGTTGTTGATCGTCTGCACAATGTTCTTCGTCCTTTTTTGCTTCGTCGACTAAAAAGGGATGTGGAGAAGCAGCTTCCTATGAAACATGAGCATGTCATCTTTTGTAGGCTTTCCAAGAGGCAACGCAACTTGTATGAGGATTTTATTGCTAGCTCAGAGACGCAAGCTACCCTTTCCAGTTCTAACTTCTTTGGAATGATTAGCATTATAATGCAACTTCGTAAAGTTTGCAATCATCCTGACTTATTTGAAGGTCGTCCAATTGTTAGCTCTTTTGATTTGGAAGGCATAGACATCCAGTTGAGTTCTGATGTATGTTCTATGCTTTCACATAATCCATTTTCAACTGTAAACCTTGGTGACTTGGGGCTGTTATTTACTTGCCATGATTTCAATATGCCTTCTTGGGAGTTTGAGGAAGTAAATGCTATTGCCACTCCTTCAATATTGATCAAAGAGCGTGCCAAGTTGGATAATGCAGAAGAATTTGGGCCTCAACATAAACAGTGGAAGAAGTTACCTGAAACAAATATTTTTGAGGAGATTAGAAAGGCAGTGTTTGAGGAGAGACTTAGAGATGTGCAGGGAAGGGCAGAATCCATTGCATGGTGGAATTCCTTGAGGTGCCGGAAGAAACCCACATATTCAACAACCTTAAGAGAACTGCTTACCATTAAGAGTCCGGTTGATGATATTTATCGACATAAGGATGATCGACTCTCTTATTCATATTCTTCGAAGCTTGCTGAGGTTATTCTTTCACCAGTTGAGCGGTTCCAGAAGATGATTGATGTTGTTGAGTCATTTATGTTTGCTATTCCAGCAGCACGTGCCCCGGTACCTAATTGTTGGTGTAGTAAAAGAGGAACTTCTGCATTTCTGCATCCAACATATAAGGAGAAATGCTCTGAAATTCTTTTGCCTCTTCTTTCTCCCATCAGACCTGCAATTGTCAGGACGCAAGTTTATTTCCCAGACAGGCGACTTATACAGTTTGACTGTGGTAAGTTGCAGGAACTTGCAGGTTTGCTCAGAAAACTGAAATCTGGTGGTCATAGAGCATTGATATTTACCCAAATGACCAAAATGCTTGATATATTGGAGGCTTTTATTAATTTGTATGGTTATACATATATGCGTTTGGATGGATCCACTCAACCAGAGGAGAGACAAACATTAATGCAGCGATTCAATACAAATCCCAAATTTTTTCTATTCATCTTGTCAACTCGCAGTGGAGGAGTTGGCATCAATCTTTTTGGAGCAGATACTGTTATATTTTATGATAGTGACTGGAATCCGGCAATGGATTCACAAGCTCAAGATCGCTGCCATCGGATAGGGCAAACACGTGAAGTACATATATACCGGTTAATCAGTGAGTGTACTATTGAAGAAAACATCTTAAAGAAGGCCAATCAGAAGCGTGCTCTTGATAATCTAGTTATACAGAGTGGAGGTTACAATACTGAGTTTTTGAAGAAGCTTGATCCTATCGAATTATTCTCTGGCCATAAAGCTCTTCCAGTTAAAAATGTCCAAAAAGAGAAGATCCATAGCCATGGGGATGAGATCTCTTTGTCTAATGCAGATGTGGAGGCTGCTTTAAAACATGCTGAAGATGAAGCAGATTATATGGCATTGAAGAAAGTTGAGCTGGAAGAAGCTGTGGACAACCAAGAGTTTACAGAAGCCATTGGGAGATTGGAAGATGATGAGCTTGTTAATGACGATGACATGAAGGCTGATGAATCAGTCGATCTGGAGATGACTACTCTAAACAATGACAGTGCAGTAAACTTAAGTGCTAAAGATACTGTGGAGGAAAAAACTCTAGCTTTTGCTGCAAACGAAGAAGATGTCGACATGCTGGCTGATGTCAAACAGATGGCTGCAGCAGCAGCAGCTTCTGGACAAGCAGTTTCAACCTTTGAGAATAAGCTGCGTCCTATTGACAGATATGCAATACGTTTTCTGGAATTGTGGGATCCAATTATAGACAAAGCAGCCATGGAATCTGAAGTCAGGTTTGAAGAGGAGGAATGGGAACTTGATCGTATCGAGAAATACAAGGAGGAAATGGAAGCTGAGATTGATGATGATGAGGAACCATTGTTATATGAAAGTAAGCAATTTTTATTGTTCTTTCTCCTTATGTTAATCCATAATTACAAACTAGCTTGTGTACTTCTATACAAGCCTTGTTATCCAATCATGTGAAAAGGAGTTTAGTTATTACTTCCATTTGTGAATCATAGTAGGTTGATACTAAATGCCTTCGGTAAACAAGGAAACTATGTGGCCTGTAATTCTGGCTTTTGGGTGGGAATTGTTAGCTAAAATAGAAGTATGGGAACTATACCTTGTTCCCTCTGGTTCTCGAGCATTAGTTGGAGGACAAAAGATCTTCTTTCTTTTATCAATTTATTTGCCCCAATTAGTATGCCAGGATATCATATTCAATTATGGCATATTTTGTTTTTCATTATTTCTGTGCACCTGATGCTACTGCTACTGCTCATGCAACATGGATAGTTTGTATTCAGGGGATTGCTTGTTAATAAGCTAGGAATTGTGAGTAGGTGTAATATATTTAAACTCATCAATTTCAGTATTATGCATATTTATGTTTTAACTAATGTCAGGTTGGGATGCTGATTTTGCAACTGAGGCATATCGACAACAAGTTGAGATCTTAGCTCAAAATCAGGTTAGTGAATTTTCATATGCAACATTTGTAGTGATTTATACATCCCTGGAGATGATTAGTTTGTGTTTTTGTTCCATAAAGTTGATGGAAGAGCTGGAAGCTGAAGCCAAGGAGAAGGAGGATGCAGATGATGGATATTATGACACGTAAGATGATTCAAAACTGATACTGAAATACATCTGCTGGCATATTTGCTTTTATCTTTTCTAGAAAATAGTTGCAAGACAATTAGCAATTGAGAAGCTAATCATTTTCTTACAATTTGGTCACCTCACACTAACAATTTAGGGCCATTTAGACGCTAGGATAGTACCTGATATGATCTACATGTCACTTAAGTTAGAAGGTTAGTGGGCACCTTTTTGATTATACATTCTTGAAATCCATAAATGGTTGTAATTTGCTTGCCTGCAGGAACTGTTCATGGCAATTTAAGGAAAGTGGGGTTGGGGGGTTTACGGAACTCAAAAGAAAGCACCCACTAGTAAATAATAATATATCGTTTTGTAGTGGTAATATTTTATGTACTCTCCATAGGTTTTGCTATGTAAAATATTGCCTAATATGGAAAACATAGTAACTTTGTTGGACCAATGATGCATCTCTGCTCATGGTAATTTGGTGAAGTTGCGGTGATAAGTACACCTGAGAGTGAAGCTAATTGATGCCTGAGATGCAAGTCCTTTCTGTTTACTTAATGCAAAACTATTTGGGGTGTGGGGTACTGGTAATAGAGGACGGATTCACACGACTGTCAAGTGTTATACAGTAATAATATGGAAAGTTCTAAAACCAAGGCAGATAATAAGACATGATTCAATGCTCAACAAGTTTTGTTGACTTTGATTTTGCAAATAGATAAACCTATGATAGGAAGTGCAGATGGATTAAAACCCGGTGGGATAGTTTGATGACCAAAGCTGGAAAATACATGTGGCCATGTGGGGATTCAGGCTACACAGTACACAAGTTCTCTCTGGAAAAATAAACAGTGGTAACGATATCTAGAAAAATAGTTCATTTTGCATTACTTAGTTTAAGTGCATTTAAAAACTTAAGTTTCTTGACATAAAGACCGTGAGGGCTTAGAAGTTACAAAGAATCCTTGTTTTTACTTCTCTATTCCTTTGAATATGATGAATAAAATGGATGAGTGGGTATATGCCCTGCTGTTGTTTTCTTGTTATTGCTATATTCTTTTTTGTTTCTCTTACGGGGTGTTTGTTAGGAGGGATATAGGAGGTGAGATAGGGATAAAAAACACGAGATAAGTTTTCCCACGTTTGTTTGTTTGTGAGATAAAAGAGTGAGACAGACGAGGGATAAGTCTCTTATCCCTCAAATCCTATACCCAGGAAGGGGGTGGTATAAGGAGGTGGGATAAGCTCCTGCGATTTTAATAGGATGGAAAAGTCCATCTTATCCCTCAAATTAATGTCATGTAGTTTAAATAAGGTTAAAATAGTAAAATGTATTATTTTATCCCTATCCCTATCCCACGTATCAAACATTGAATAATAATTCTCGAATTATATTTTTATCCTTATCCCAACTATTTATCCTTGTCCATATCCCAACCTTTATCCTTATCCCTATCCCAATAGAATACCAAACGCTCCGTTAGAGATTGTAGAAACTAGTCCATTTTCTCTTCTGGTCATTTTCATTTAAATTCCAGAACAAGATCCACGTCTTCGAGTTTCCAAAATAAAAATAAAGTATTTAATATTTGTGCGATATCCTATTAAAATTTACAAGTAGTGTAAATATGTAATTTTGGTGGGTTAGGGGTTGATGGTGGTAATCCAATGGGGATTGGGATCCTACAAGATATTTCTTGGGATACTTTTGGACCCTCAAGTCTTTTCATAAATATGAATAGGACTTTTAACTATGCACAGCTTATCTGTGCTTGTTTTTTTGGACTAAATTCGATCACTACTATGTTCTTTTTGCAGGGATAACACACCAAGGAAAACTAAACCGAAGTCCAAAAAGAAACCAAAGAAAGCCAAGTTTAAATCTCTGAAAAAGGGATCGCTCAGTTCTAACTTCAAACAAGTTAAAGAGGAACCGTCAGTAGATACTATGTCCATAGATGATGATGATGCGTATTATCATGTGGAAGTCACTAATTCAGAAACATCAAAACAGCAAAAGCGTAAAAAGGTCGAAACTGTTGATGTTGATTCTGGGAAGAGCTCGAAAAAGAAGTCTAAGAAACTCAAGAGAACTGCTGAAACATGCCTTTCAGATCTAGACTCAAACCTGTCTGGGAAGCAGCAAGAAGATTCAGTGGGATTAAGATCATGCGATAACATGGTTGCTGATCTTGAGCTGAAACCATCAGGAAGAAGTAAAATGGGAGGAAGGATCTCCATTACTGCTATGCCAGTGAAGCGGGTTTTAACAATTAAGCCTGAGAAGTTGAAGAAAGGGAATATTTGGTCGAGAGATTGTGTTCCATTTCCTGATTCATGGTTGCCTCAGGAAGATGCAATATTGTGTGCTGTTGTACATGAATATGGCCCGCATTGGAGCTTGGTTAGTGAAACATTGTATGGGATGCCTACTGGTGGTTTTTATAGGGGAAGGTATCGTCATCCTGTTCATTGTTGTGAAAGATATAGGGAACTATTCCAAAGACATGTTTTGTCTGCTCCTGAAAATCCAACAACTGAAAAGACAAGCACAGCTGGCTCCGTAAAGGGCCTTCTTAGAGTAACTGAGGTAAGCTTAAGTTCATACTTACATTGGGAAAGAAAGTTGTGTGGTGTTTGTCGTTTCTTTTGGATTTTACTTATTTATTCTACGGATAAAGTGCAAATATACCTCTAACCTTGACATCTAGGAGCAATTTTACCCCTAACGTCTACAACGGTACAATTTTACCCCTAACTTTTGCAGCCAAGAGCAATTTTACCCTTAACGTTGACAAATTAGGTCAATTTGAGAAATAATTCATCAAACTGTCTTCTCAGTCACAAATTTTATCATCTACATTTTACATGTGTGTCATTTTATTACTTATTAGTAATAGATCTCAAATGACGTAAAAAAAATAATAAAAAAAAGTTATAATGTATTTTGTACAAGTTGGAAAAAAAAATTTAAATATTTCGTTGAATTTAAAAATCTTAATCTCCAATTCTATTACTAAATAACAAAAAGAAATGTGAACTTTTTTTAGAACTAACCGACTTAACTGGTGCAGAATAAGTAGCAAAATAATGATGTTTAAAATTTACCCAACTTACCAACGTTAGGGGTAAAATTGCTCTTGGCTGCCAAAGTTAGGGGTAAAATTGCACCATTTTAGACGTTAGGGGTAAAGTAACTCTAGGGGTATTTTTGCACCTTATCCCTTTATTCTATATATGGATGTTTATTTTATTGTGATGATATTCATTTATGTTCTACAAATGGTCAACGGACTATAAAGCTGATGCATTTGTTAAGGGAGGGTTTATTGTCCACATAATTAGTCTCAGATGTATTGCGTTGTTTAAGTTTGTGATCAGCTTGTCAGAAAATGTTTAATAATTAAATATTTGAAGTTGTGATATTGCTGATCAACCCTATTGCTGCAGGAAAATATTCAATTGCTGTTAAATGTTGCATCTGAGCTACCAGATAATGAGTTGCTTCTCCAGAGGCACTTCACTGCGCTGCTATCTTCAGTGTGGAGGACGACGTCACGGGTTAACCTACAACAGAACCTCTCGTCGTCTAGACCTGGCCTGCATTTCGGTGGTGGAAGGTTGTTCAATTATTTCAATACGATGTCTTGGAATTCTGTGAAAGAACCTGCAAAAAGGATGGAGTTTAATAATTTAGCACAGAGTAGCAAGTTATTGGCAAATGCACTCCATGAAGCCAACAGTAGACCAATGGATGACCCTGCCTCCATTTCTAACAGGATAGAGGATACTCGTGTTCCCGAGCGGGTCAAAGTGATTCTGAAATTTGAAAAGGAGGATGGTGATTCCTTGATTTCACTGCCACCTGTCATACATTTGTCAATTCCTATTTCAGAATCTCAAAGTTTTGTGAACAAGGATTTGGGTGGAGAAAATCATCTTAGAGCTTCCATGAGTGTGGCTGAGAGCCGTTTCAGGTATTTCTTTCAGTTTCTTGTCAGTTTTTGGCTTGATCACCACACGTTTTGGTGGATGAGAACTGCTTGCTCTGAATCTCTTTATCCTTTTGGCCCATTATATCAATCATTGGGCTTTATGACCATCCCTATAACCCTCCCCGACCTGCTGGCTGATTAAATATTGTTTCATTTCTGTCATGGAACCGTTTTAGCTAAAAGCTCAAGCTGATAGTTAAAGGTCCACTTCATATTAATAGCTGACACACCCCCACACGCGAAAGCACACTTGGGCTTGAAGCGTGACAACGCCGGCCCATATTACCATGTCCTGCAAATAACTCAACAAATGGGGCTGCCAGGAATCGAACCCAGGACCACTTGGTCACACTGGCTCTGATATCATGTCATGGAACCGTTTTAGCTAAAAGCTCAAGCTGATAGTTAAAGGTCCACTTCATATTAATAGCTGACAATTTCATTAAATAATAGGGTAGATAATTTATTAGTCCTCTCCATTCTAATATATTGTTTAGTCCCCCTATTTTGAAAAACACATTATAAAGTGCTTATCCTTTGTCGCTATTAATCTTTTGGCCCTTCTGTCTATTTTTCTTTTAGATTTTTAACCATTATTATATTGGGCATAAACAGGCACAAAGAAAATAACAGAGTAATAGTCATTTTATTTCGCACTATGGCTGTCCTTAAAGCTAAGATATGTTTGGCTAAAAATCTAAAAAAAATAGATAAGGGGATCAAATGGTTAACAACCACAAAAGATAGGGACCTTATAATTTGTTTTTCAAAATAGGCGACTAAACAGTGTGCTACATAAAAAGGTGGGACTAATAAATTATTTACTCTAAATAATATGTAAATTCTGTGTATTGATTTGTCTTCTATGAATTTATATGATAATGTGTGCAGTCTCAAGTATCTAGAGTAATTTAAAGTAGGGTGGCAATTTCTAACACGATTTACATAGACAACTCGACTGACACGATATGATTGACATGATTATCATTTTCATTTTTGGCATTTATATCATATATATGATCATATGAAAGAAAGATATAGAATAACATAACTCAATTATGACACTAAACCGAATTGCCACCCACCCCAATATATAACCCTTTTTCTTTCATTTATATTGTATATATAATCATGTCTGCTGTGTTGATTCTATTCTCGGACTTGATTCTCGAGGGTGCTAATACTGAAACAACATTTTCTCAGGTGCTCAGAAAGAGCTTGTGTTGAAGGAAGTCTAAGTTGGGCTTCATCTACATTCCCAGCGAATGATCTCAAACTTCGGACAGCTGCAAAACCACAGTCATTGGGTAAGCATAAGCTCTCTCTTTCTGATTCGATGAAGCCACCCAGATCAAAATCGAAGAAAACTTCAGAACACGGCCATGTAGCTCAAATGTTAGAGCCAGTATTTCAATCACTGCACGTGGTATCATCGAAAGATCCCAACTTAAAGTTTGAGTTCACTCCACCAGCTTTTACCGAAGATGGTTCCATGAATGATTCATATGATTATTATTCTATATCTTGTTTGGATAAAGAGACTTCATCGGAAACAGGTTGTTCCGAGGATGTCCCACATAATTATGTTCCCGATTTAATTTCCGGCTTAGATAATTGTTTGTCATGGCCAGAACTTACTGACATTGGGTAGGATTAACAATGACATGAATCTGAGTTGAAGTGTTTTGCAAAGTTTAGTTAGAGAAGAAGGTGGATTCTTTCTGCAAATATGTACAGAAAATCAAGCTGTGGTTTCATGGTGGATATGTGAATTTATGCCGAAAAGAAAAAAAAGGTACGTATTCCCCTCGTGCGTACCCGTTCATTCACACGCTGGACCACGAAGACTCCGAAATGGCTGTGCAGGAAGATTAGGGGGTAGGAAAATTAGAAATTGTAAATTTTTTTCTTTTTGGGATGTGCCAATTTTGCAGGGGGGCTCTTTCTGGTTTTAACTTATATAAAATATTTGGCATTGTATCCCTCATAGAAAGGAAGTAGATTAGCAAGAAAATGAGAAGAAAATGACAGATGCAGATGGATAATGCAAAATTCTTTTTGCAATTACAGAAAAGCATCTGGTTTGTTTGAGGGGATAGATCATTGGAATGCCCTTGAAATTACTTCCGTTTCGGCTTAATACATCATCTGTTCCTGAATTTGTTCAAAAGGTTCGATTGATTCTTGAACTTTTAAGGTGTTCCGATAGATTTCTAAATTTGCTTAAAATGTTTCGATAGTCTTATCAACTTGTTTAAAATGTTTTGGTAGTTTTATTAACTTGCTTAAAATGTAGTCAAGGAAATGCTCGATCCTATAAATTTTTTTTATTAAAAAAAGAATTTACTTGCGTAAATGATAATTATTTCAATTATTTAATATTTTTTTTTTGCAGGTGTACGACTTTTAATTTCTAAGAGCAATTTAAAAATTTTTTGTTAAAAAAAGAATCAACTTACAATTTGCAGGCACTTGCAAGACATTTTTTGAATGCAATCGAATGATTAATTGATTACATTTTAAGTAAGTTGATATGTCAGATATTCAGTATATCTTAAAGCAAGTTGATGAATTGAAAGCTTTTTTTAGACAAGTTTAAGAGTGAACGATGTATTAAGCCTTTCTTTTTATAATAACTAGCGAGGTAACTGACATAATTAATGTTTTTTTGTTTCACGTTAACATTTAAGTAAGTTTTTATATAAAAAGTCAAAATAATCTTGTCAAAACCAAATGTGAAATTCAGTAATTGATTCAAACAACGCTTAATAAATCGGCTCAAAGCATTTTAAAGGTTCATTTTTAAAAATAGTGCATAAGCAAAAGTGCTTCACCGCTATCCTAAAGGTAGACGGTCTTGTCATACAGTTGGAGCCTATAATCTCTTTCTTTCATTTCTTTCTTGTCGTTGTCTTGTCTGATTTCATCCGCACTAAAATCCTTGCGATTTCATCATTGCTATTAGAGAATGACTTATTTGTGATTTAACCAGTTATTTACACACACACACACACATATATATATATATATATATATATATATATATATATATATATATTAGTTTTTGACCCATGCGATGCACGAATTCATCTTAATATATAAATATTAACAAAAATATAATTAATAATTACAATTAATGATATAAAAAAGGAGGAAGTGACACCTCAGCTCCATCGTTACTGTTTTATATTATATATAGATATGCAAAGAAATAGAGAGATTTTAGGGACTAATTAGATATGCAGAGAATTAGAGAGATTTTAGAGATTAATTTAAATTCTGTAGAACTCTTAGATATAGTACGGATAAAATAATCTTTTTATAAATAAATATAATAATATAACTAAAGTTAATATATTATATTTATTATTATATATTTTATTAGTAAAAAAGGAGGAAGTGACACCTCAGCTCCATCGTTACTGTTTTATATTATATATAGAATATAGATATGCAGAGAATTAGAGGGATTTTAGGGATTAATTTAAATTATGCAGAACTTTTAGATATAGATATACATAAAATTAGAGAGATTTTAGGGATTAATTTAAATTATGTAGAACTTTTAGATATAGATATGCAGAGAATTAGAGAGATTTTAGGGATTAATTTAAATTCTGTAGAACTCTTAAATATAGTACAGATAAAATAATCTTTTTATAAATAAATATAATAATATAACTCAAGTTAATATATTATATTTTATATTATATTTTTTATCAGTAAAAAAGGAGGGAGTGACACATCAGCTCCATCGTTACTGTTTTATATTATATATAGATATGCAGAGAATTAGAGAGATTTTAGGGATTAATTTAAATTATGTAGAACTCTTAGATATAATACTGATAAAATAATCTTTTTATAAATAAATATAATAATATAACTAAAGTTAATATATTATATTTTTTATTATATTTTTTATCAGTAAAAAATGAGGAAGTGACACATTAGCTCCATCGTTACTGTTTTATATAGAATATAGATATGCAGAGAATTAGAGGGATTTTAGGGATTAATTTAAATTATGTAGAACTTTTAGATATAGATATGCAGGGAATTAGAGATATTTTAGGGATTAATTTAAATTATATATAACTTTTAGATATAGATATGCAGAGAATTAGAGAGATTTTAGGGATTAATTTAAATTATGTAGATCTCTTAGATATAGTACAGATAAAATAATCTTTTTATAAATAAATATAATAATATAACTAAAGTTAATATATTATATTTTATATTATATTTTTTATCAGTAAAAAAGGAGGAAGTGACATCTCAGCTCCATCGTTACTGTTTTATATTATATATAGATATGCAGAGAATTAGAGAGATTTTAGGGAGTAATTTTAATTATGTAGAACTTTTAGATATAGATATGCAGGGAATTAGAGATATTTTAGAGATTAATTTAAATTATGTATAGCTTTTAGATATAGATATGCAAGAATTAGAGAGATTTTAGGGATTAATTTAAATTATGTAGATCTCTTGGATATAGTACAGATAAAATAATATTTTTACAAATAAATATAATAATATAACTAAAGTTAATATATTATATTTTTTATCAGTAAAAAATGAGGAAGTGACACATCAGCTCCATCGTTACTGTTTTATATTATATATATATATATAATTTTCCGTGTCCCACCGCACCTGTGTTTCATATTTTCTAAAAATGCCGCACCCGTGTCGGTGCTTCATAGATAAGAATCAATGTAGTAAGAGCATCTCCAATAGACGGTGCTTAAAAAAGTGTGAAAACTAACACATAATCCCAAAATGTAATATTTTATTGTCTCTTTCATCCACATCATTTTTGGCAACTTTTACTTAAAAAATGCTCCAATAGAGGTTGCTTAAAAAAGTGTGAAAACTAACACATAATCCCAAAATGTAATATTTTATTGTCTCTTTCATCCACATCATTTTTGGCAACTTTTACTTAAAAAATGCTCCAATAGAGGTTGCTTGAAAAATTGCCATTATAATCCTACAAATTATTATTTTATTATAAATATTAAAAATAAAAGGCTCCAGATTTTATTATGCCTAGGAGAGGGACAACATATTTTATATTAAAAAATAATAAACAAGGTTGCCAAAAATTAGCAACTTTCCTTGGCACCCACAATCACTCCAATAGTGGGCACCCTTCAAAAGTTGCCAAATCCAATGTTATCCAGCCCGGACCGGACCGGCCGGTCGGACCGGTTCGACCGGGAACCGGCAGGCAGTCCGGTCCGAGCTGGACTGGGTTTATTAACTCTCAAAAAACCGGAGTGAACCAGTAGTGGACCGGTTCGACCGATGGTTAAACCGGATCCGGTCAACCCGGTTCACACCGGTTTAGACTAAAAAAATAAAATTTTAGGAAATAATTAATCTTTGATGACATAATTTAAGGAAAGGAAAAAAATAAAATTTAAGGAAATAATTTAATGTGATGAAATAATTTAAGGAAATGAAAAAACTAAAATTTAAGGAAATAATTTAATCTGATGATATAATTTAAGGAAAGGACACAAAATAAAATTTAAGGAAATAATTTAAGAAAAAGAAAAAAATAAAATTTAAGGAAATATTATTTATTTATTTATTATGTCATCCGGTTCGACCAATCCGAGCCATCCGGTCCGACTAAGTGATCCGTGACCCAATCACCAATCCGATTTGATCTCCGGTCCAGTTCTAATAACATTGGCCAAATCTGATGTCACGTCAGCTGTCACTCTTTTGGGCATCCTCTATTGGAGATGCTCTAAGAATATAAAATTCTCCGCTTACTTCAGACGCAAGAGCTTCACAAGGGGATCTGTTCGTCCAGGCAAAAGTGAGTTCGGAATCTTCTCATCAACTTGAAACCAAGCAAGCACCAAAGAAGGCATGACATAATGACAAATTACTTAAGAAGACAAATAACATAACATAATAACATTCAGGTACTATAATTTGAAACATTAGAATTAAAAGGCAGCATCAGTATCTCCAGCATACGAATTTGATTGAGACATTCCTTTCTTTTGGCACAGAAACTGCAAATTGCAAAATTTTAAATAGAAAAATGCAACTGTCTTTCTTCCTAATGACCAAATTAAACACTTTCTCAATGCACTCAAGAGGATCTAACATCACAATCTCATGGATTGGATGTAAATTCATTTGGTGAAGTAACTCAAATTTGTAACAGCACAACAGATTTGAATTAGCCAAGTTAAGTTTAATTGTCTGTTTAACCTATACCAAGCTAAAAGATCATAGCTCACAATTTTGTCTAAATCAAAATGATAAAACAAAACCAAGTCAGGACCAATTCCTCCAAATCACTCTCTCGTTATTTCTATCACTACTATACAGTCTATTTCTCATCACCCCAACAATCTCTCTAATCACGAAACAATCATATTCCAAGGATGAACCACTGTGATCTGACATCGATTAGCCACATTCAACCAAAGCACACAATAGAAAAAACAATAAAAAATGAGAGATGGTTTCCCTATCACCAGACAACAGAAAATGAAACTCAATCTTGGAATGTGATCCTTACACCAGACAACAGAAAACCATTGCATTTTTTTGAGAAACAGGTCTCAAAGCAGATTTAACAGAACCACACAATTGCCAACTATTTCAGAATTTCTATTTGATAGGAAGCAAAGTGGAATTTTATTGCTAACACAAATATGATACTAAGAATGCAAACATAAATACCATCTTCAAAAGATGCAGCAATGTGTTACGAAAATGTTTCCCATGTCTGATAATAATCATAACCTCCAAGCAATCAAGTCAAATTAATATTCTTAGAAATAATTGGCTCACATTGGTAGATTAATCAACTAACTGTGGAAGCAATCCAGCATATCCATGTTCAGTAGATAGCTCTTCCAAGTCAAAATTAACTGTGCATCATCCACCACTTCTCTAGTAATTCTTCATTTTGGAAGAGTCTCTCTTTTACCAAATGCTCACCAACCTTTCAAAAGCAAACATTAATTTCAGAACAATGCAAGTAATATAAGTTTATAGCAACTTAGTGCAACACAAAAATAAGGTGAAAGAAGTTGTAACATAAGAAAAGTTCAGTTCATTGTTTTACCGTGATATCCACAAATAAAAATTTATAGTAATCTCAAAACGAGATTAGTATCTACTGCCAACGCAAGTGTGCGCTCAACTTCCCCTAATCCCTTATCATGCATCTCATGAATTAGTTCTTTTGTTCTTGATAGATCATTGTGCCGGAGAAATCCACCGATCATGACATTATAACAGCACCTATCCGGGGAGCAACCATTCTCTTCCATTTTCTTAAAGACACTATATGCTTCATCTAACCTTCCTCCTTTGATAAGTCCACCAATTATTATACTAAATGTGTAAACATCTGGCTGCAACCCATCAACAGAAAGCCTAGAAAGTAATTCCTTCGCATCTTCAAGCCTTCCAACTTTGCACATGCTATCTATTAGGATATTATATGTTGACAAAGATGAATCTACCCATCCTGTTATCTCAAATCGGATCCCCAATCCTAATGAACAACGTTTCATCGGATCTATGTAACTGTCCAGTTATCTGTATATATGAAGCTTGCGAGACCAGCTTTCTATCGGATAGAAGACATTGTTACATACAAGTCTCGACAGTGATATATCAATCCTAAATATATCACTTGACTTGGGGTGGTTTTAAGTTTATTAGTTTATTATAAAGTTTTGTCTCACTTCATGCTTGTATGAATACTTTATAATCACTTTAAACAAACTTACGGATTTCCTTTTATTAGACTTTATTTAGTGCTTAAAAGGGATTGCCTTTATATAGTTATAAAACATATATCTCATTAAAACAAATGATATAAAGAACAATTCATTTACATTAAGTTTGTATCCTAGAACAATTGTCTATAGGACACCAAAACCCCAACAACAACAACTCTTCATTTATTTCAGGCGTGATTTTTGGGGAAACGCAGTCCAGAATGCTATCATCATCTGTAACACCTGCAGTAAAAATCTCAGAAAAATAATTGAATAACAACTCATCAAGACATGTCTCCCAGTTGTGCCAATTTCCCGCCCCATCTCTTAGCTTTTGAATGTTATTTTTCTTTCGACTGCCAAATGCCGCTACATGGAAATATTTAGAATTCAAATCCCCGGCTCGTAAGTAAAGTTGTCTTGATCTCTGCTTCCAATAATTCTCTTGTTCGAGAAGCAGCACCTCAAGCCTCTGTCTTGCTGCTCGAAACTCAGCCTGCGCCTGATTATTAGATGCCCTCTTCCACTTACGGATATCCGCCCTACACTGCCTTAGCTTCCTACTAAATTGCTTGCGCAGATTATTTCCCCAACTCAAAAGCATTTCGCTGCACGCCTGTAACCGGGGCAGCAGCTCGATCGACACAGCCTCCCTCCACGCTGATATAACTGTCTCCTTAAATCCCTCATCTCCTCACCACGACGACTCAAAACGAAAGCGACTATTTCTCATACTGCTGGCATGGGCAACTGATAAAAATAGGGCAGCGTGATCTGAGCTAGCCGCATCTTCATGTTGCACCAATGCCTCAGGGAAGCACGCAAGCCAAGTAGCAGAAGCAAAGCCCCAGTTGAGCTTCTCCTCAATACACCTATCTGTACCACGACTTTTCTCCCAAGTAAATATGTGCCCCACGGTTTTCACCTCAATCAGCCCACAAAAAACAATGGTCTCCTTGAACCCCCTAAGAAGGGAATGCGGGTGCCTTTGACCCCCAACCTTATCCGATTGCAGTTGCATATCGTTGAAGTCACCTACAATAACCCACGGTAACTGATACTTACTAGCAAGTGATTTTAACAATTGCTAAAATTCCACACGACGGCTCCGTTCCGGGAACCCATAAAATCCGGTTAATTGATACTCCGGCAAACCTATCACAGTAACTCTGATATCAATAAAATTAGAAGAGAAACCAAGAAGATGAGCATAGCTAGGGGATTTCCACAATAACGTTAAACCACCCCCACAATTTATTGGATCAACATAAAAGAGGCTAGCATAATTAAGCTTTCGTTTTATTGCTTCAATCTTAACACGGTTACACTTCATTTCGATAAGAAAAATAAAATCAGGGCGAAAATTGGACACAAAATCTGCTAACATGCGAACTGTCCGGGTATTGCTCATTGTTGGGCATGAATATGACTGCAATTTAACAGCTTATTTTATAACATTTTTGTGCAAGAGAGGCAAAATATTCCGAAATATATGGGCTTATAAGTGTTTTATGCAGATTGTATTGATCAAGTCAAAATAGATGAGAACACAGCCTGTTTTGCAACAAGCCATGAGGAGTTGAGCACCCTTTGATCCAGTGGTTTTTCGTTGTGTACCCAGTGAAGGATAATGACTAGACAAGTGACAGGAGCGGCGTGACAGCAGTTGCAGGAGCGGAGTACGGTGGGAGAGCAGGAAAGCAACATGATGAAAAGATGGATCACACCTTGAGTGTTCAAGGGTCAACTGAAATTAATAATTTCCTAGTTTTAGTAGCTGTAGGAAAACAATCTTATTTTTGTAATATTTTGGTACACTGTTAGTTTAGTTTTTCTTCCTCTTATATAGAGACGGAGTCGACGGAAGAAAAGTGTGCACCTTTTTGGATAATTAGTTAATAGAACTTTTGAAGGGAGGCGTGTCTCTCTTAGGAATGAACCCTCCAATGGAGGTCTGTGGAACAAACTCACGTTATTCACTCTTTATCATGAGTGAGTAGTCATTTGAATGGGTATGGCCAGTTAGGGCCGGTTACGTAAGTTTTCTATTACCTTATTTATGAAGGAATGGTGAGATGAAAGTAGTGTTATATCATGCATCTAACACTATTTATGAAGGAATGGTGATAAATTATTTGTGCTTGATAAACTTTTAACTCTATAGGCATGTATGTTAGTGTTAGATGCATGATATAACACTACTTTCATCTTCACGGAACCGTTTATCAAGCATTCAATCCCCGAAGCAGAGATGTTAGGAGATTGTATCAAGAGTTTTCTTAATAGAAATGTTGTTTCGATTGTAATGCAAGAAAGAACCAACTTTAGGGACACTTAAGGTTGTAGTAAATCTTAGAATCTTAAGAACACACGAGAGTTGACTTAGGTGAGCATTAAAGCAGAGACCTTGACTTCACTTTACATCATTCATGAATAAATAGGGTGTATGGAGATTGAAAGTAACCTGTTCCGCTGAGCTTAACATGTTCTGCCTTTTTATCATTAAGTACTCTTTAAAATCAACTAAAGCATTGTCCTTGTTTATGATTGAACAAACACCTCTCCAATTACAAGATTTGACACACACCCTGTTCCATAAGTTATTTCTGTAAATTTGATTCTCAATCCCCGTGGATACGATATTGGACTTATCATTTTATTACTTGTATCTAGTGCACTTGCTAGAGTCTATTCTGAGGGCAACACCCATTCCCCGACAGTTCCAGCTTAATACGCTCATTGATGCTCGCAGGTCTGGTTCCTAGAGCCTGCTTGATTAATGTTTGTTACACTGGTATTCTGTGGAACACCCTCCTAGCGTCTCCTCTTCACCACAGTTATCACCACCCCATCAGAGTCCACCTATTCGTTATCCATCTCCACATCCCCACTCTGAGATTTTGAATTCTGATTAGTGCTACTGGTCGCTGAACTAGTTGTCTCTGTAAAGTCTACTGCAGGGGCGCTGATAATAGGAACTTCGACGGCGGAGGAAGGGCAGTTCGACGGTTCTGAACCTTCATCCATGGTTCGTACGCTTTAATAGCTTTGTTTGGTTCAGACAGCTCTATGAGATCAACGCAAAATTTGTCGGCGTGACCTATCTTACCACAATAGTAACAGAAGGTAGGCAAACGTTCGTATTTGAACTCCACCCAAGAGAACTCCCCCCTTGCTTACTAATCTTCATTCTTCTTTTCAGAGGCTTCAACACATCCATTAGGACCCGTATACGCATATAGGTCCTAACTGTTCCACTAAAGTTATTAGCATTTGCACTCACAAAACGACCCACAAAATTACTGATGCTCTCTGCTACGCGAGCAGACATAAATCCCACAGGTAAGTCGAAAACCTGAATCCAGAACTCTGTCGCACTCAACGACATATTATTTGGGCAATCATCCCCCTCCACATAGTTAAGAATCAACAAGTGTTGTTCGTAGGTCCAAGGGCCCCCCTGAACCACCCGGTCCCGTTCTAACGGGTGGTAGAAATCAAAATGGAATCTATTAGCCCTCAGGTCCTCGATAAACATACCTTTGGACGACCGCCACAACTCCGCAAAGGTGTGTTTCATCATCGGGGCACGAAAGCTGCGGTCCGTGAGCAGCCGTTCGGCTAAGCTCCAGGCCTTAGGTCTCTGCTTCACTATCACATCCTCCGCCGCCACCTCAAGGCACGACGAATCTTCTTCTTCCAAAGTGACGTGATTCTGAAAATCTGCTGCGAGATCCATGGAGAGAGCAAAGGTGAAGTTTGGATATTAGGGAGAGATTTTGTTGAAAGGCGCCGCAAGCAGTAGGAAATTGATACTAGAAACAGGGCAACCAAGTAGAAACCTAGGGTTCACTCGTCAATAGCGAGACAGAAAAGTCACTCGTCAATAGCGAGAATTCCTTTTTTGACAAACAATGATTTATTATAACAGAAAATAAAAGATCAAAAGCGCAGATTTTCTTACTCTTGTTCAATCTATTATGAAATCTCGATACCCGGTTATGAATTGCTTCAATATCTTTCCTATCTATTATACATGTTGTTTAGATGATGTTTGGTTCATGAATTGGAATAGAATAGGTATTGCCAAAGAATAGAATATGTATTCTGTAAAAATAGTTATTCCTATATTTGATTAGTGGAATAAAATAAGATAGAATGGTTAATTTTGTAATTCAAAATACAACTTTACCTTCAAGTATAATTTCTTATTTATTTTAAAATCTTAATTATTATCATCAATCATTTAAATATTTAATATATATTATTTATAGAAAAATGTGAAAAATGATAAAAACGTAAAAGCGTGAAAAAACATAAAAACATGAAAACAATTAAAATGCAAAAATATATAAAAATTGTAAAAACACGAAAAAAATACAAAAAAAAAAAACGTGAAAACACGAAATGTGAATTTTAATTATTACCACTAATTTTTCACGTTTTTCTAATTTTTCATATTTTTACCTTTTTTATTTTACCATTTTTCACGCATTTATCATTCCGTGTTTTTTCCTTTTTTCACATTTTTACCATAATTTAAGAATAACTATTCTATTCATCCTTGTAGTTAACCAATATAAGCACTTATAAATAGCATTTCACCTATATAGTTAACTAATAATAATATGAGATACATAACATATTCTTATGCTTAGAGCTGGATATCTAAAACGGATTCGTAATATGCCAACATTGGATTAGATGGCTCTAATACCATATTTGAATAATAATTTTAAGGATCATAAACATATAGACTCCAATGTAATTAGGTTAACAAACATAGATTTCTACTCTAATGCAACTCAATAATTCCATGAACAAAATCAGGGCCGATTCTAGAATTTTAGAGACTTAGGCAGAGCTGGTCCAGATATTTTTATGGACCTTAAGTGAAAAAAGAGATAAAAAAGCTATTGATAAAAAAAATTGTATTTAAAAATTTAAAATATAAATTTGGACCTATTTTAAACTTAAAATATCATATTATTTGGTTATTTTTTTAAGTATGAATGACTATTATAGCTACATTTAAAAAAAATTACGTAAAAAACAATTTTGGCCTCTTTTGGATCAAATCTTAGGCAGTCGCACTTCTAACCTATGCTCAGGGCCGGTCCATAAACGTTTGGGTCTTTTTATGGATTACTATCCTACTAAATTATAATTTTCATTTTGAATTTGTAAAAATACTTATCATAAAAAATTTGATCGGTACAGGTTGTTACGTGATTAACTCAATATGTTATGTTATAAAAAAATCATTTTTTATTAAATCACATCATAAAACTCAAATACCAAGCTCAGTCTATATAAGCCTGATAACAAGTGGAGAAATTCTGATCGGAGTTCGTCTCTGTGGGGGGGCGTCGTTGGGTTCGACGGGCGGAAGCTCCGATGCCAAAGTCAGTAGAGATTTGGAGAATAAACTGAATTGACAAAGCTTAGAGAATATAGAAAGTATGTGTACCTTTGATAGCCTTAGCTCTAGGCTATTTATAGGATTTGATAAGTTATAACAGCTCAGTTCCATTAATGCTTCATTAATGGCGGGTTACAGGTTTCTTTTAAGATGACCATTAAAAGGAAGTTAATACTCATTTATTAGCTTTTATTCCTGCGTGTAACTTGACCGTTCATAAGGAGATTCGCCTTGGTGATCCGCCTTTGGCGGAGCTCTTTGATACGCCGGACTGGCGCATATGGTGGTCAATATCTCATTTGGTCCTCTGATACACTACTACAAAATACCTATTTACTGACGGAAGATTCCGTCAGTAAACAGCTAAATTCCGTCAGTAACTTGGTTTACTGACGGAAGTTTGACGGAATGAAATCCGTGGATAAAATCCACGTCAAAGATTTGTCTTGACATTCCTCCGACGGAATTGTCTGACGGTTGTTTGATGGAGTTTCCGTCAGCACATTCTGACATTTTGATTGACATTCCTAACCGTCAACGCGTTTGACGGACATACTGACGAAAATAATTTCCGTCAGAATATTTTTCTGTCAGAATGTGATATTTTGACGGAAGCATCCATCAATTATTAAAATAAAATTCAAAAAAATAAAATTCTTCAAATTCTTGGTTTAGGATAAAATTATAATCCGTTAGTAGCTACATTTTATTGCAGCAAAATTAGTTTTAGAATTTATAAATATAAATACACAAAATTATAATTAATATAAACCAAACTTGTATATATTAATAATTATAAATTTAAAAATATATTCATAATTACAAAAGTAACCTAATAAACTAAACCTATTATAATCTTAAGTCTTACATCATGTACAAAAATATTGTCCAAAAAAATACACCATACATCAACATGCTTCAACTATCAAATATGTTGATATTGATGGCCTCCTTCATGAGTGTAGAGTATATACCTGTTAAAAAAAAAGAGAACACAACATATGAACATCAACCAAATTGCAAAGTAAACTACAAATGTACTATTAAATAATAATGAATTCTTTTTTTAGTGAGTTTGAAGAAGTCTCCGTGGCAAAAAAAAAAAAAAAACACGATAAGGAAGTTTGATTCAACACAGTTTGGGATAACAAAAATCCCAAACTAGTTTGGAGAGACTGTTAAACAAATCACACAATGAAACACAATATTTGTAAATCGAATAACATCAAACCGCTTACCTGCATTGCTTCAACAACAATCCCAAATCTCAAACCACTACATGGAAAAGCAAAACAATAAAATACATAATTATTTCAAACCACTACATGGAAAAGCAAAACAATAAAATACATAATTATTAGTAGGCCAAAAGTGAACTATCAGTTCCCATAAATAAGAAATATTTGCTTCGGCTCCAAATTCACCCGTTTGTACATCTGTAAATAACAAAAATCAACTTTTAAACATAAGAAGAAACAAGGAACTAAACTGAATCTAAACAGATCTTACTAAAAATAAGAACCTATATTAAATATGAATAGTTCACAGGTCAGAGGATGACCAGATGGTCATCTAAGAAAATAAAATTACCATATAAATAGTTAACAAACCCGAGGATGACCGTCTTCAATAAAAAATAATATCACCGTAAAAGGAGACCGTAGACAGATCGAAGCTGTATAGCTCCTATTCTTTAATATTCAAAGCAAATTAAAAAATAGAAATCTACATTTGAAGATGCAAAAAAAGCCACAAAGAAAATCAAAGTCCTTAAATTCCTGCTGAAACTAAAAAAAAAACATACAAAAATGAGAAAATACACATCCACGTAAAAATAAAATGATTAATGCCTAACCTAATAAAAAAAATAGTTCCAAAATAAGTGAAATAAGAAGACGAGCAAAAATGATAATGAAACAATAAGAAAAAGCGAAAGTACACTGAAACTTTCTTCCTCAAAACATCAACCAGTGAGTTTTTGGCTTGCTCAATCTATTTGTACATCCAAATACCCCTCCATTTTTTTAAAAGATAATAAAATAAAGAAATAAAAATCAGCTGTATAGCATGGATCTAATGGAAACATAAAAATCAAAACAAGATAAGTATATAGCTTAAACAATATAGATCTAACCAAAACGTAATATGAAAAAGAAGAAGAATCAATTTACCTCGACATTAACCGCAGTAGAGACAAAGCAACTAAACCGTCAAGAAAACGCACAGCGGGCAGACAACGCGAACAGCCCAGGCAGAGGATGGAACGCCCATAGCCGACGACGGTGGCAGAAGGTCCGGCCATGGCTGTTTTTCCTTTGTGAAAGATGGAGAAAGAAGGAGAAGGGAAAAAGAGGGTGGCTGTGTGTGAATAAGGTTTAGGTTTAACCCTAAACTTATGAATTTATACCCCTATTTATCTCAAACCAGTCCATACATACTTTCTATTATTACGAACTGACCCCTCCTGTTTTTTTATGTTTTAAGTTCGACCCTATTTATTTTATTTCACTCGATTAGATCCTTCCCCATCACAATTACCACCCTTTTAGCTTATTTAAGTTTCAATTTAACCCATTCCCTAAGGATATAATATTTATCTCAAACCAGTCCATACATACTTTCATTTATTACGAACTGACCCCTCCTGTTTTTTTATATTTTAAGTTCGACCCTATTTATTTTATTTCACTCGATTAGATCCTTCCCCATCACAATTACCACCCTTTTAACTTATTTAAGTTTTAACCCATTCCCTAAGGATATAATGATATATAATTTATCAATTATATATCTGGATGAATCTAAACTTTATCAAAATGATACCACTGTTTTCAATGTTTTTTTTTATTTTCTTTAATCTTCATTTTCTATATATTTAGTGTAATATGATTATAGAATTTTGACATCATGTGTATAGTAAATAAAGCACAAATTTATTTACCAATTTTTAAATCGATTAACTTAGAATTAAAATGTCAATTGAATTTAAACATATATTTCTTATATTTATGCATTAGCATACGATTACCCATTTCATTTCAGCCCCATATGCCCGCTCAATTGCGCCTGCCCACATATCAAGCATTGCCGCAGGCGGCCTGTTCTCTTCTGTTTGATCAACCTGAACATCGCTGGTCGCTGGTAGACTAGATGGTGTTACTGATGGAGTTTCCTCTCCTCTTGTGGGATTTTGATCTGCACTTGTCATATTTCTCGAAATGTTCTTGTAGAAACCTTGGTTTGAATTAAGGTTCCACGCTCACCGCACCAATTGATAACAAGTGGAGAAATTCTGATCGGAGTTCGTCTCTGTGGGGGGGCGTCGTTGGGTTCGACGGGCGGAAGCTCCGATGTCAAAGTCAGTAGAGATTTGGAGAATAAACTGAATTGACAAAGCTTAGAGAATATAGAAAGTATGTGTACCTTTGATAGCCTTAGCTCTAGGCTATTTATAGGATTTGATAAGTTATAACAGCTCAGTTCCATTAATGCTTCATTAATGGCGGGTTACAGGTTTCTTTTAAGATGACCATTAAAAGGAAGTTAATACTCATTTATTAGCTTTTATTCCTGCGTGTAACTTGACCGTTCATAAGGAGATTCGCCTTGGTGATCCGCCTTTGGCGGAGCTCTTTGATACGCCGGACTGGCGCATCTGGTGGTCAATATCTCCTTTGGTCCTCTGATAATAACCTAATGTTATCAAAGCCCACAGAAAATACATATATTATTTTTAAGAATAAATGGTTTGCGGCGGTCCATAACATTTTGCGGTGGTTCATAAATATTCGGACCTTCTTATAAATGGATGTCCTACTAGATTATAATTTTCATTGTGATTTTGTAAAAATACTCACCATAAAAAATTTGATCAATACAGGTTGTTATGTAATCAGCTCAATAGTAGGAGTAAATTAGCGAAAATTAATTGTGTCCTAAAATATATTGTAACAAGTAAATTAAAATTTATAAATCAATATATATTAACATTTTAGATTGAATATATATTAATATTTTGGTTTAAGGAAAAAATTAAGATTATAAAAAAATAATTATTAAAATTATATAATAATAATAATAATAACAAAACATATATGAAAAATAAAGAGAAAAGAACTTTATTATAAGAAAGAAAATCAGAACCAAAACATGTATATATAAAAATCGAACTCCACTACGTTTTTCCTATTCAGTCTAACATTATATTTTGTTATAACTCCAAGTCTACATAGTTTTTATGGAAAAGTACAAAAATAAACCTTGTGGGTACACCTGTTTTCGATTGAAGCCTTGTGGTTTAAAAATTTACAAAATGATATCTTGAGGTTCATTCCGTTAGCAACCACATACCAAATTGACTAACAGTGTTAAAAGTAAAAAAGAAAGTAGTTAATTTGATCCTTATATTTATTTATTTTATAAATTAACCCTCCTTATTATCTAATTATTACAAACAAACCCCAAAATTAAAAATAAAAATCAAATACACTTTCTTCTCTATCTCTCTAATTTTTTATTTTTTTCTTCTTTCTCATCATCTTTGTTAATTTTCCGGTCACACGATAACGACGTTTACGTTGCGCCAAGGCCCGCCCTCAATCAGAATATATTTATGCTAGAAAAAGAATTAAATGAAATGAGGATAAAAGGGCTAATGATTTGGTAAGCTTTCTAAGAGGGATGATAACTATCCCAAGATACATACTATGCAGAATCTTTGCATTTATTTGGAACCAAGTGTATGCGAACCGCTACGATAAATGACATTTCATTTATCTAAAATATATGATACACGAGTACAGCAGAAATATGGAAAATTTTATATATAAATTAATAATATATATATCATTTGTAATGGAAAAAATTAAATGGCACATAAATATATAAACACAAATCATATTCATAAAGTCATTATAAAACCACAAATAAACAATATTAACTAATAAGTCATTAATTTATAAAAGGCATACATTTAATACTTAAGCTACTTGAAGTCAAAGTTGAACAGAAGTCGAATGAAACTTCAATCGAACTGAAGTCGAAGTTAAACAGAACAAGTTATGCGAACAGAACCTACATGGAATGGAAGTTAGGGTTCGAGAGAAAACTAAGAACAATTTGGGTGGGTTTTTTAATTTTTTATATCTCTGTATGTTTCAAACGGTGAGTAGGTGGTATGTTAGTATTACTTTATTTTATTTTTTGGTAGGAACAAGAAAATAAAAACAAACAAATAAAAATTAACCCGGAATCAGCATTGGGAAGCTAACCCCCACCACATCCTCCAGAAGGACCGAGGAAAGAAAGGCTAAGGAGAAGAATAAGTAGTGATTCTCCAACTTCCTTTATGACCAGCAGCCGCCAGCCGATCCGCCACCCTGTTTTGCTCCCTAAAGATATGGCAGAAAGAGATAGAAACAAACGAATGGCAGAGCCTCTTGATCCCTTTAATCAGATTCTTGCTATTCAAACCAATAGCTAAATTATTTGAAATTAACCTGATCGCTTCCTGATTGTCAAATTCAACAGTCAGATTAACTACCCCCAAACTCTTGGCTAGGATGAGACCAGAATAAATACCACATAACTCAGCCAAAAAAGAAGAACCTATGCCCAGATTATGCGAAAACGCAGAAATCCAAGCACCCTCATCATCTCTCAAGACTCCACCTGCAGCAATATTACCATTGGCAAGACAAGAGCCATCTATATTAAGCTTCAACGTACCTTCTCGCAGTCTTCTCCAGCAAAGAAGGTGAATAGCCTTTCTTTGAATATATCTATCAAGAGAATCTTCCTTAAAACTATTAATAACATGATAAACCTTTTTAGAAAAAAAGTCAACCAAGTTAGGGATATTAATAGAATCAGTTCCAAAAATCTCCTTATTTCTCCAATCCCAGATTTAGTGACAGACAACAGAAAAAAAGATTTCACCATGCTCCAGATTAGTAAGCAACTTTCCACTCACCCATCCTCAAACCACTCAAGATTAGAATGAGAAAACATATCAATCATATGACTAGGAATCCTCCAAATAGCTTTACTTCTCTCACAATCTCTAAGCGCATGACAAATGGTTTCTTCATGCCCGCTACATCTGCTACAATCTCCAGACTCCTCCACATGGCGTCTTTTTCTATCTGAATTAGTAAGCAGTTTGTTTTTTACCCCAAGCCACAAAAAACTTCTAATTCTGTAAGGCACTTTCATTGATCATAACAACTTCCAGATATCTGAATGAGGCTCTTCATCACTGTTGCTAAAAGCCTCAAAAGCAGACTTACAAGTATAAGTACCATTATTGGTAGAAGCCCAACAAGAATTGTCCTTATCCTCTTCCATGCTACTAATCTCCACTCCCCTAATTCTAAGGAAAGTATCCAAACTAAAAAAAGCCTCAAATTTAGACCAAACCCAATGACCTTCAGAATCCACCACATCAGCAATCTTTCAGTTACGAAAATTATCAGGAGGAAGAAAGCTACAAACCTCTAACAAAGACTTGTCACCAATCCACTTATCATACCAGAAACTGATAGTCTTACCATTACCCACATCCCAACCAATCCCATAACAAAATTCTGAAAAAAAAGAACTAAGGCCTTTCCAGAGAAAGGAACAATTAACAACTCTTTCTTGTATCATATAATCCTTATATTTTAAAGTTAAAAAAACCTACAATTTAACTAATTAATTATGAAAAGTATCTCTAAAGTATCCCCGACGTATCCCCTAATCAAAAAGAAAAAAAAGATACTTCCTAACCGTATCCCGTACATATCCCGTCGTATTTCCATATTTGGAATATCGGATACGTGTACGCTGACCTCCAAGAAGTATCGGTGCTTCATAGAAACTAACTTAACCGAGTACACAATAGACTATCTCTTAACTTTCTTGTGTCACAACATCCTTTTTGTAGCCTCTTCAAACTCTGTTTCAATTCAACAACAAAATTACTTTTTTTTTTGAAAGAATTAACGAATGTTATTAACTTGCTGAATCGGCCAAAAGAATGTCAAAAAGGAATGGAGGGGGACATGCCCACTCTCCACGAACAGACTCCGAAACAACCGCTCTTGCCAAGCAATGAGCTGCTGAGTTTGCTGAACGTTTAACGAAAGAGACGGAAACTAGTTCTAGCTCTTGAATAAAATCTAAACAAAATAAAATAATATCAGAGAAGTAAGAATTATTAGTTGTTGATGCTTGCAGTTCTTGAACAACTAATAGACAATCAGTTCGCAGTTCGACTCTACTAAGCCCAGCAGTCTTGATCCATGATAATGCTTCTTTCACCGTAATAGCTTCTGCTACAACCGGATCAAAACAACCAGTCACAGCACCATGATACGCGTAAAGCACAAAGCCCTCCCTGTTACGAAGAATGAAACCCGTCGAGCAGTATCCTGCTTCCATAAACACACCTGCGTCTACATCACACGCAATGAAACCTTCAGCTGGCCGTTGCCATTTTATTGGGGGCGGTATGCTACCATTTCTACGCTGAAGGCAGGACTTCTGCGCATCTCTCCAGCCTTAAATTTCCTGATGTATCAGAAACACGATATTCAGCGGGCTGGATTTATTGCCATTCCAAACAGATTCATTTCTGTGTTTCCATATTTGCCAAACAACCACTGCTAGGTTACTCACTTCGTCTATATCTCCATGCTTCACCCTGTTTCCAAACCATTCAAGGAAGTCACTGACTTGATCCATCCTCCTATCCCGAAACCATATCTCCCAGACACATCTTGATGTCTCACATACGGCTAACAGATGATGTTCAGTTTCATCTGGGAGCTTGCAAACCGGGCATAAATTTGGATGCAGGCTATGTCGCACCGCCAAATTGTGCATTGTCGGTAAGCAACCTGTGAATAGCCTCCAGGTATAGTTGCGAATTTTGGGAGCTACAGTCATCTGCCATATACGGTTCCAATCTACAGAAACCTGTGGTCCATCTTCTTGTCTTTCTTCATTTGCTAACCTGTATCCACTTCTGACCGAGTAATTTCCTTTGTTATCAGGTCCCCAAAACCATCCATCCTCTCTACCTGATAATCCCCGTGGAATGGAGAAAATGAGTCTCTGATCCCGCTCGTTGAAGTGTGTCTGAATTAACTCCCTGTTCCAGTTACCATCTTCTTTCAAGAGATCCTGTACCATACCTGACTGGAATTCAACATTTATTTGGCTTGTTGGTTTTGGATTTCGTGAGTCGGGTAGCCAAGGGCTGTCCCTGATCGATACTGTTTGTCCGCTGCCCACCTTGCTTCTAATCCCTTTCATAATCAGATCTCTCCCTGCCAATAAACTGCGCCATATATAAGAGGGATTGTGTCCTATTACTGCTTCCTGAAATGTATGATGAGGAAAGTACTTCGCCTTAAGGACTCTTGCCAGTAAAGAGTTAGGATTTTTTATTATATGCCAGCCTTGTTTAGCTAACAAGGCAATATTGAATTGTTTTATGTCACGAAAACCCAAACCTCCTTGGCTCTTCGGAATGCACAGTCGACTCCACTGTCTCTAGTGAATACCCGAGTTAGAGTCACCTGAGCCTCTCCACCAGAACCGATTCAACATTTTGTTAATCTCATCACAAAAATTTTCCGTCATCAAAAAAACACTCGTGATAAAAGTGGGAATTGATTGTAAGACGGCTTTAATTAAGACCTCCTTGCCTGCTCAGGAAAGGAATTTTTCTTTCCAGTTGTTGATGCGATTCCAAATCCGGTCCTTGAGATATCCAAATGCCTGAGCTTTGCTTCTGCCGACAATGATCGGAGCTCCCAAATACATGCCTAGGTCATCAGTTTCTGTCACACCAAGCAGACAGGATACTGATTGTTTTATCATATTGGTCGCCCCTTTGCTGAACAGTAATGCTGATTTTTGGTAGTTTATTTTTTGCCCGGATGTTGCTTCACAGGCTTTCAGACACTGGATAATAGTTTCGGCTTCGTTAATTTTAGCTTTGAAGAAAAGGAAGCTGTCATCGGCGAAGAACAAATGCGTGATACTGGGGGCTGATCTCGCTACTGAACCTCCATGTATTAGCCCAGCTCTTTCTTTAACTTTCAGGATTGCTGATAAACCCTCAGCACAGATTAGAAATAAAAATGGAGAAATCGGGTCACCTTGACGGAGTCCTCGAGATGGAGTAATTGTGTTTCCAGTTTGCCCATTGTGTAGAATTTTGTATGACACGGAGGTGACACACATCATCATCCATCTGATCCATTGAGGATGAAATCCCATTTTCTGAAGCATACTACTCAGAAAGCCCCATTCAACCCTATTGTACGCCTTGCTCATGTCTAGCTTTAGGGCTGCCATTCCTTTGCCTTTTGATAATTTCAGTTTATGGATCATCTCAAATGCAATAATTATGTTATCTGAAATAGATCGTTCGGATAAAAAGGCACTTTGGTTGTCAGAGATAACTTTGGGAAGGACCTTTTTAAACCTGTTAGCAAGCATTTTTTATATGATCTTAAATAACACATTACATAAGGCTATGGGTCGAAGGTTCGTTACCCGTGTTACATCTTGCTTCTTGGGAATAAGCACAATGAGCGTCTCGTTCAACTGAGTTGGAATAGTGGATGAGTTGAGATGATTTAAACAGGCAGAGACCACATCAGGTCCTACGATACTCCAGAATCTCTGATAAAATGCAGGATTTAGTCCATCTGGCCCCGGGCTTTTATCAGGATGCATTGCAAAGCAAGCAACTCAAACTTCTTCTGCGTTAAAGGGTCGTGTTAAGTACCTGTTATCAGCTTCCGTTATAGTCGCATTCACGCCCTCAAGAATCTCCCTGGCTTCGCTACCTCGACTTGTAAAGACATCCTGAAAGTAATTCACCAATAGTTCGTCAAGCCCTGAACCCCAACTGCATTTGGCCCCCTCATCATTAATCAATTCTGTTACTGTGTTGTTCCGTTTCCTGGCGGACGCGTACTCATGGAAGTATCGAGTGTTAGAGTCGCCCTCACTTAGCCAAAATAGCTTGGCTCTTTACCGCCAAAAGTCCTCTTGATGCGAGAGAGCCTTATTATATTCTTCAGAAGCTTGTCAAAACAGCCTGATCCCGAGCTCATCTGTTCGATTTTTTAGTCTTGCGACTTGATCACGCAGGCTTCTAATTGTTCTGCTGAAATTACCCTGACAGGTTCTGCTCCACTGCTGTAACACCTCGGTGCACGCGGCAATTTTCTGTTCAATAGTGTTGCTGTCCGCCTGATTCCAGGCCTGTTCTATTACTGTACCACATTGTTCATCCCTGAGCCAGGTGTTCTCAAACTGAAATCGTCTCGAGTGGGATACTTGGATCCAAACTTTGATTTCTAACAGGATTGCCGTATGGTCAGAACATGTCGTGATTAGGTTGTGCAATTTTGCCTTCGAAAATTGTTCTTTCCACTAACGATTAATAAGGGCACGATCTAGGCATTCCTCAATCCAGTGTGTCGTTCCTCTACCGGTTTCCCATGTAAATGGGTAACCTTGCATTAGCATACTGAATAATCCACAATCCTCAATAGTTAGCTGAAAACCCTCCAATAAACGATTCGGGTGCCTGTTTCCCCCCTTTTTCTCAGATTGTCTTAGGAAATCGTTAAAATCTCCGATGCAGCACCATGGTTGGTTGGGTGAGGAAGCTAGAAATTGGAGTAATTCCCAAGATTCCCCTCTTCTGCTGCGTTCTGGGTAGCCGTAAAAGCCTGTTAACCTCCAGTTCATCATTCTGTTACCCTCAATCTGAGCATCAATGAAGTTGTCTGTCGAATTTGTTACTGTTACTGTTAAACTTTTCTTCCACAGGAGAGCCAAACCCCCTCCTAGACCTCTACTGTCCACAGCATACCATTCATCAAAACCAAGTTGTCTGCAAATTATCCTTATTCGCTCTTTAGCCACCTTTGTTTCCATAAGAAAAAGAATCAAAGGCTTGTGGGCACACACCAAGTTCCTTAGGACGTTCACTGTCCGTGGGTTGTCCAGGCCCCGACAGTTCCAGCTGATGAGGCTCATGATCCCTGACGGGCCTGGGTCTCAGGTCCCGTCTCATTTCCGCTTTTAAACTGTGCGGTGCAGTCTACGTCAACAAAATTACTTATTATTACAACAAAAGCATCATAAAAAAGGCAGTCGTTTGGTGATTTAGAGGTTTGAGTTACGTACTGTATTGAGTTACATTAGGTATCCATTGTCATGGAACTGTTTTAACTAAAAGCTCAATCTGAAAGTTAAGGCCCAATCATAGATCTTGTATTAATCTCTGACACCCATAAAGACAAGTCTTGCACTTGGCAGCTGCAGTTTGTTGAGATAATCAACTGTTGAGGGGAGCTTAGAATTGAAAAGCTTTGCTTGCTTTTAATACCTTACTCCATTTTCCTTAAATTCTACCATCTGGAATTCTGCAACAAATATTATTCATGTTGTTCCATCTCAACAGTGAAGTAACTCAGATTCGAACATGACACGGTTAATACCATTTTCGTGTCATTTATAATACATATAATCATGTGAAATACAAAGACTACATAACACAATTATGTGACACCCTTGTGAAAAAACACCAGAGAAAAAAATATAATCAATAATTGAGTTCGGGATCATGAACATAGACTCCAATCTAGTTAGGTTAACAAACACATATTTCGACTCTAACTTCATATGTCGACATTTTCTTTTCTTAATCTCTTAATTAACCCCAATTTTGATTTGATCCAATCTTAAACTACATTAAGAAAGTGTACTGTGATTGAGTGAATATTTATTGTACTGTTAAGTGTAATTTCATGGATACAATTAAACAATGTTATTATAAGTGCAGCATAACAATCAAATTCAAAACACACAGCAAAACAAGGTTCAATTGTAAATTAAGAATATATGAATATATATATATCACATTAAAAATGTACTGAACTATGGTGATCAAGTGAATACAAATTATACTGTTAAGGGTAATTTCAGGAACAAATCACTGACTTTCACCCATTACATTTTTAGAACGAACTGGCTACATAAATCCTATATATTAAATATGTCTTTGAAACTTTAAAAGCAGGAAACAAAATAATGTAGTAGACCATTTCAAGTACTATTTCTTAACTAGGAAAAAAGATAAGTTAATCAGTGCACCTGTCACATGATAAGCAAAACGAGCACACAAATTACATAATATTCTATCTGAATCAAAATGATTAAAAACATATAAATTACCTCTTCTCACATTCCTCCACAAGAGGCTCAACAGGAAGCAAACAACGGACGGAAAGAATCAAACCATTAATGAAGTCTTCAGGGCACTCATTGTCCAACGACTAGAGGTGCAGTACTTGGGGACCTTTCAAGAGAGAAGTATTCAATTTCCCAAAATCAATAACATAAAAGATACTACACAAGTTAAGAGGGTTAAATTACCTACCTTCTGCACACAGACATTAATCAGAGGCCGCCCTTGCGCCTGGAAGCTTGGCCTCCATCAGAATGTTCTTTGTCTTTTCAGCATCATAAAAATTAAATTGGATTCTATAGTAACTGATACAGATTAATATCGAACTTAAGGTTTCAACCTTGCTCTAATGGAGGTTTTGATAATTTGATTTCATAAAAGTTATCTTCGTTACAAATAAAAAGGCTTATATAACTCTCTTAACTTAAAAGCAAAAAACACTAATACCCTAATACCAACAATAAAGAAAGGATAGGGGTAAGGAGGGAACAAGTAGTTAAATGGCAACTAGGAGAATAGGACTACATGGCAAAACAGGCACACCGTGCAAATGAACCTCCTCGAGCCAGGAACTTTTCCCCTTCGCCACACGGCATGTGCCCTGGTGACACGCCATGTGGGAATACAGCTTCACAATTCTTCCTTCGTCCCGTGTGAGGCATTTCTTCCTGCTAGCTCGAGTTCCTAGAGAAGATGTCCGCATCAGTAACAAGTTCAACTTCCTTTATCTGTCCGGTTTTAGTGCAACCTCAATGTACTTGAAGTGTATATCAGGATCCTCACTGTCCCATAAACAAGAAACCAGAAAATATATAAGATATATAAAGTAAGATTTTAATGCAACTAGGCCCGTGAAAACCAATGAAAAGACTAGTTATTCATTGAAAAAGTACAGTCCTTCATAGGATTTAAATTGATCGAAAAGTTATATGCATGCACCCAACTGTTCACAGTATTCTTTTGCAGTCTACACAAATGCAGTTAAGTTATGCAGTGGCAACATGCTGTTATTCACAAAATAAATCATCTTAAAACATTAGCTACCTACCTGCACAATTATTTGCAGATTGCCTCTAAGGTTGACCAGTAGCAGACCCTTTATGCACTCCAAAGCCCATTCACGTGAAAGGGTACCAAATAATTCCATAAGTGCCTGAAAGAACGTCAAGTAACACACAAGCAAAGACTAGCGAATACAGTTGGAGATAGATAAAACCATAATGGACAATACGAACACGACTGATTGAAACCACTCCTAATCTTTTGCAGTGAGAAGAACAATCGTCTTTGAAGCCACTCCTAGAAATTAACTATTTATTTCAAGAAACATAAACTTTGGTGCAGCAGAAGCTCAAATGCCAAATGGAAATATACGATTTCAAATATGGATTAAATCATGTAAATGATTTCAAGTCCTTGGTATAGTGTTACACATCACTGCACTTGGCACATGGTAAACGAAATGAACACAAATTATAATCATAATGAATAATAACAGTGAAGTAATCAGATTCAAATGGTATTCGTAAACCATCCTCACAAAAATCTTACAACAGAACCTTACTACAAAAGCCCCTAATCTCACACCATGGTGCTGCAGAACCCAAAACAATAACACCAAAAAACAAAAAAGGCGCCTATTCTTCTGTTTATCCAATACAAAACTGACAACCACTAATTTTTACCTTCGGCATCGCATTATTCTCTAGTTAAATTTGTAGAATGAGTAGCTCCATAAATCCTATACGTTAAATATGGCTTTGAAACTTCAAAAGAAGGAAGTATATAAATGTGTTTGAAACTTTTTATGATAAGAAAAATGAGCACATAAATAAGATAAAATTCTATCTGAATCAAAATGAGATGCGTAACACGTTCTCACACTTATAACTGGATATTTGGAACGTGAAGTTTGTGATATTCGACGTATGCAGCTTACGTTAAGTGCCCAACATCGGAGTAGACGGCTCTAGATCAGCATTACTTAGAAGACATATCTCACAAGTGATATATGTTTTCTCATTGCACCAATGTTGAACATACTTATGATAAGAGACGTAGCAGCCACTAATAAATAAGAAATTAAAACGTAAAATAACACGGATAAATTCAGAGAAACAGTTTGTGAAGAAAACACTAATTTCCAACCGTTGCATTTGCAAAATGAAGTAGCTTCATAAATTCTTTACATTAAATATTTGATCAATTCTTTAAAAGAAACAATTGCAGGTAATAAATAAATCCAATCTATTAAACATGCGTCACATGATGAATGAAATGATCATACAAATAGTCACAAAGAACAGCAGTGACTATAACAAAACTAAAACACTACAATGAGGATTCTAACTGGAACCCTAGAACCAAACTTCACTATAACCACTAATCTTACCCAGGGGTCACATTCTCTGGCATGCTCTCCAAATCTTTAGGCCATGTGAGAGTTGTTACAGAACATGCCACTTATGTGCACAGTTTATTCATGTTTCTAGTGGATTGCTTTCTTGAATATACAGTGTCCAGTATTATGTTCAGTTTTACAATTAAAGAGCCACCTCACAGGGCCAAGTGTCCAAATGCAAAGACTGCCATTTATTGCAAACCCAAAAATTAGATTTAAATTAGAAATTGATAGTAATCTGGTTTTCTTTTAAGAACATTCATATTTTGAAATTGATTTGCAGAATCTGGATATACCTAAACTAAAAACATTAAATAATTTTGTAAATTACCAGGACCTGTAATCCTTTCAAAGACAAATTTCAACTTTATTCTCCAATTTCTCATGTTCACTAAATCAATAAGTTTAACTTAGAAAATGAAACCAATGCATTCAACCATAAATACAAAGAACAAATAGCAGCTATTAACAAAGGAAAAAGTAGGAAGAAGAACAACTCATAGTATTGATATTAGTAAAACGAAGAAAGTAACACAGTAATATTTTCCAGGGAGACAGAGGCAATTCTGTATCAACCATCATTTGAGTAATTAAACTGAATTGCGGGGGCCAAATTGTTTCATTGGAAACCTCTGCTTGTTGAAACACAACCTGTATCAAACTCAATCGTGCTTCAACTACTCTAGATAATGTGTTCATAAAAAATTACAGAACTCATGCTTGCACTCATGGCTTTTCAAATGTGACTTGAAGTCGAGTTTCCATTTTTAATGTAATCTGTGTATTTTTCTGAAAAAACATCAATATGCTAATTTCAATATAAAAACCAATTATGACTACTTTAAATGGCCTTTTTTGTTGCTGGCTCAGGTGGGGGAAACAGAACAGTGCGAGATGTTGTGTTTGTGCACAATGAGTTCTTCTTTGCAGCTACCCAGAAAAAGTAAGTTCATTTCATTTCTCTAGAAACTATATATATACTTACTTAGATAAGTTGGTGACTGTAACTGTTGAAACAAATTTCCAATTGGTTTAGTTTTTCTGTTTCTGCTGACAGTGATAGCAGAATTCCAAAGCCAAAGGTTGAGAAGCCTAATAAGAAGAATGATACTTCTAAGAGCAATGAGGAAGCTCCAGCAGCAGACAAATCAACTGCTGATTCAAGCAGTTTGCCTCAGGTGGAACCCAAACCCAAACCACACGACGAGTTATCACTTTAAGTCCGGAATTAATGTTGATTAATCCAAACAATAAAAAATAAAAGCTGATCCAAAGGGCATCCTATATTTTGAGCTTAATAAATCAGAGGATTTCAATTACCTCTTCTTAAGTAGCAAAAGAGGAAAGAAAAGATATGTTAGACATCACTGCACTTGGCACGTGATAAACGAAATTAGCATAGAACATGAAATGAAGATTCAAACTGATTTTTAATTAAACAGAAATGGTACAATGGTAGAAACAAGAACAAGCCCCTAATCTCACACCACAGTGCCAAAATAGTTAGATCAAAAGCAAATGGCTATTCTTCTTTCTGTGTCCTACTATCAATCTGCCTATAAAAACTACTAATCTTACCCACGTGTCACATTCTTTAGGCATGTGAGAATTGGTACAGTATGAGCCACTTATCCCCACTGGGAGATGAATTGTTCTTATCAGCACAACTGCACAACATTAAGACAAAGATAACATTTTCTTTACCATCTCATAATTGAAATATAATAACTAACAATTAAACTATATTTATAAGCTATGCATACTGTACGTCGAATTCCCAACTGAAAAGACGAAACTCACAAGCAAAGCAACACAAAATGCTTAGCAAACAAGAAGATGAAATTAATATAAGTTTTAGCAACTTAGTGCAACAGAAAAATCATTTAAAAGAAATTAAAACATAAGAAAAGTTCATTTCGTTGTTTTACCTTAATGTCAACAAAAATGAAGCTATAGTAATTTGCTACCAACTCCCCTTAAACCCTTATCACGCATCTCATGGATAAGTTTTTTTGCCCTTGGTAGATCATTGTTCCTGAGAAATCCACAGGTCATGACATTATAAGACCACCTATCTTGGGAGCAACCATTCTCTTCCATTTTCTTAAAGACACTGTATGCTTCATCCAACCTTCCTCCTTTGATAAGTCCATCAATTATTATAGTAAATGTGTAAATATCTAGCTGCAACCCATCAACACAAAGCCTATAAAGTAATTCCTTTGCATCTTCAAACCTTCCAACTTTGCACATGCCATCTATCAAGATATTATATGTAACTATATCAGGGTTCAATTTCTTAGAGAACTCCAGGGCTTCCCAAGGCCTTTTTACAAGACATAGACCATGTAAAAAAGAGTTATAGGTATAAACATCGGGAATCAACCCTTCACAAAGCATTTCATCAATAAGATCTTTGGCAACATCTATCATTTCCCTCTTACAATACAAATTAATCAAGATGTTGTAAGTATAAACATCCGGATTAAAGCTTTTCCTCCTCATGACATAAAACACTTCGTCTACTTGATGCATTTGTTCGTGTAGACCATACCCATCTAGTAACGAATTGTATGTAATCACATTAGGTTCTAAACCTCTTTAAATATCCCGAACCCAAAGGAGGGGAGCATGTAACTGTTGAAAGGAACGCCAAGACGTATTACAAGTTCCATAGAAGAAATGGCCACCACATTTTGAAGCTTGCTGGGAGCTGAAAAACTAGATAGATTTGTCCAAATTAACAAATAACAAGACGACAAGAAGAAGACAGATCCCAGAAAGAAATTCAAAAGTGTCATTAATGTCATATCAAATGGACCAGTGTATCATCCACCCGTGAAAAAAGCAAAAATATCCGCTCTGGATAAAACATCCCTCAATTGCCCCTTTTGCAGAGACAGGTACAGTAATCTCTCCACATACATATGCATTGGTCGTGACAATGACGATTGAAGGATGGGAGATAAAATAAAGTGAGTAATGGTAGACACGGGCAGTTCTTGCAATGTCATCGCCAGAGGTGCATTCGCCAAACTAAAGGTTGATCCGATCCAAATAGAAACAACCATTGTTGACATCATGGGAGTAATAGGTCACACTATCAAGACCAAGGGCCAGGAAACTTTGGAATGCAAGCTAGCGGATGATGATCAAGCGTGGATTGGTGACCTAGAGTTCTCTATTGTGAATGGACAATTAGCTTATAACATCATTCTTGGGCGGCCCTTCATCTCAGAGGTTGCAGCCCTAATTTCCATCCGTCGTCTGGCAATGTACATTCCCCCAGCAAAGAAAGAGTAATGATTAACGGGAACCAAAAAGTTGCTCAAGAGACATACTCGACATCCTTATCAAATCGCCCACAGTCTAAAGATAATGAAGAGGATGAGCTTGTTACGACGGCTCTGGGAGATATAGAAATGTTCCTCATTGCGGATGGAAAGCAAGTGCAGATCTCTAAAGGATTGCAAGCTGAGGTTAAGGATGGTGTTACGAAGGTTCTCCTCGAGTCAAAGAACGTATTCGCGTGGAAGGATGAGATCCTCACAGGGGTCAATCCAGATGTGATCACTCATAAACTCAATATCACCGAAGATGCGGTTCTAGTTGCTCAGAAAAGACGGAACCATGGGCCTACAAATCAGTATTTTTTACGTATTCTTATATGTGCATTAAACTGTTATAGTATCCTATATTTTATAATTTATTCTTTCTTGCCATATTTCTTATATTCATTTGCCTAGTTTTGTTCTATATCTTTCCAAATTATATAGAAAAAGAAATAGCAAAGTTGAACAGGCGGATGTAATCAAAGAGGTGATATACGCCCAATGGCCGGCGAATGAAAAGTTCCACAGACAGATCAGTTACCTCAAAGATAGGACAATTGATCCCCACCAAGGGCGGGTCCCCTTTCCACAAAGATAAGAAACACAGACCCTCAAGAGCTTTTAAATGAGCTCAACTCTCTCCTCAAAGACAGGAAAAATATTGGTCACCATCAAAAGCGGGTTAAAACTATCTCAAACATGAGAAACTTACACCCTGAACTTTCTCCTCAAAGATAGGAGAACACCCAATGCATTCCCGCATAAGAGAATAATGCTATCACAACATAGCCAATTTATTTACTTTCTCCTCAAAGATAGGAGAACAATCTCATGAGTGGATCATACCTTAAGTGATCACCATTCGAGATAGAGTTAAAATATTTCTCGGATGCAAGATCTTTACACTCTCTTGCACCTTTTCCAAAGAAGGGTTCATAGACCTAAGGGCGGATCGATTCACCTCAATGATAGGAAGCAAATCGATCACCTAAGGCAGCTTAACTTCCTCTGAAGGAATAAAAGCTTCAAACCTTCACAAAGGTTCATATCCCTTTCCAAAGAAGGGTCCCAAGACCTAAGGGCGGATCGGTTCACCTCAAAGATAGGAAGCAAATCGATCACCTAAGGCAGCTTAACTTCCTCTAAAGGAATAAAAGCTTCAAACCTTCACAAAGGTTCATATCCCTTTCCAAAGAAGGGTCCCAAGACCTAAGGGCGGATCAGTTCACCTCAAAGATAGGAAGCAAATCGATCACCTAAGGCAGCTTAACTTCCTCACCATGAATAAAAGCTTTAAACCTTCAAAAAAGGTTCACACATTGGGGTATAGCTGGCCACCTGCCCTAAACAACCAGGAGAAGTCCTAAGTAAACCAGGTTCTAAAAAGTTACTTGCTAAAAGATATAATGCATTAGTAAAAATAGTTCTGGAAAGAAAAGGGTTCATCCAAATAATGAAGCCTCGTCTTCATCTCCAAATAATGAAGCCTCGTCTTCATCTACAAATAATGAAGCCTCGTCTTCATCATAGAAATAACGAAGTCTCGTCTTCACAAATGCAAAGTAAAAACACTTTGAAAAATGAGTAAATACTAGAGTCCCAAAATGCCCCCACGAGATGCGTAAAAAGTCCCTGAATGGCTGATCATTCTTACTGATCCCTAAGGGCGGGTCATTCTCCTCAATATGGCAGAACTGAAGAAAAGAAGTCCCTAAGGCGAATCATAATCCTACGCGGATTAATGCAAGGGTGAGTATGCAAATAATGAGGAAAAGGAAGGAGTCTCTAGCATTATGCCACGCCACGTGGACCATTGCGAGATACGCCATAATGAGATACGCCCGATGAGAGCGAGTAACCGAGACCCGACATAGCTCTCAAGGAGATCGTACATACGCCTTGACGAATCTAAGAATACCAAAAGACGCCTTTATTACCATCCATAAATGGGAATAAATACAATTAAATGGCAATTAATAGCCATTTAAGGGGAATAAAGACTTGACTGTTCGAATACTCCAACTCTGAGGGTTTCAAGGATAAATGCTGGGATTAGTGGAGAATTGATAACATTAAAGATGAGTAATGACATGACTGTTCATCTACATCTCCATAAACATCCAAATATCATACATGGGGAAAAAGGATAATTTGACAAAGAATGAAGGATCCGCCATCAATACTCTTATGGGGAAGGATCCACCAACGGATTTATAAATTCCTCAACACGCCTCAAAGGGTCAAACGCCTTGGGAGACCCGCCGTCAACATCGAAACGCCCAAGGAATGGCCAAGCCGATTTCCAATAAAGGCAGCTAATAACCCATTAATGAGCTAATGGTCATACTTGAATAAGAATAGTAACCGCCATTAATGAGGCATTAATGAAGACTTTCTAGTTACCACATTGATGGTTACAAGTATCCTAGTATAAATAGCTTGCATCCTAAGCTATTGAGGTACACTTACTGATTCTCTAACTTTTGTTATCAAACGTGTTTATTCTTTTGTTTGCAGAGTTCACAGACAACATAAAAAGTCTCCATACATTGGGATCCCAGTGAAAGAAATCCATAAAGCTTATCATAAGCTTCTAGGGGACGGCTGACCACCTACCCTAGTAATTCGGAGAAAATCTAAGGCAAATTGAAATTCTTTCTGAATTTTCGACAAAGTCCTCGTCAAGAGGCATCACATTTTTTACCAATGTGTACATTTTTTTACTCTATCAATTGAAATAAAGGCAAGTCATTCTTTGCTCACTAATATTGGAATATATAAATGTCTTCTTACAAAGAAAGGGGGAATCCTCATCAAGAGGCATTACATTCTCCTTCGTTGATCGCCATGCGCTTCTTATCAATATCGGTTTTAGGACATTGATGATTGTTTAACTTTACTCCATGTAACATGGGTAAGTTACATTGTTTCGATTCAAGCATGCTAAACCGATTTAGCACCTTTTTAATGTATGTAGCCTGAAAGACCAATCAGTCTTCTTGATCTATCTCTGTAGATCTTTATACTAAGTATATAAGCTGCTTCACCAAGGTCCTTCATTGAGAAGATACCAGATAACCATACTTTTACCGACTGTAGTAGAGCAACGTCATTTCCCATTAATAATATATATATAGTATCAGAAATGCTATAGAGCTCCCACTTGCTTTCTTGTAAATGCAAGCTTCTTCGCAATTTTGTTCGAAACCAAATTGTTTTATGGTTTCGTATTCCAACTTCTTGATGCTTGCTTGAGTCCATAAATGGATCTCTGAAGTTTGCAAACTTTGTTTGCATCCTTTGATATGAAACCTTCAGGTTGCATCATATATACATCCTCAAGCAGGTTTCCGTTTAGGAAAGTTGTTTTCACATCCATTTGCCAAATCTCATAATCGTAGTGAGCGGCAATAGCAAGCATGATTCTGATTGATTTGGACATAGCCACAGGAGAGAAAGTTTCGTCATAATCAATTCTTTGCTTCTGACGATACCCTTTCGCTACTAACCTAGCTTTATAGGTGCTAACCTTTCTATCCGCGTCAGTCTTTTTTTTGAAGATCCACCTGCACCCGATGGATTTTATCCCTTTGGGTGGATCAACTAAAGTCCACACTTGGTTAGTGTACATGGAATCAATTTTAGAATCCATGGCTTCAAGCCATGCTTTAGAATCTGGACTAGTAAGAGCCTCTTCGTAGTTTTCGGGTTCATCGTCTAACACGGGAACCTCATCATTATCTCCCACTAGAAAACCATATCTAACTAGGAGTTCATGAACTCTTTGTGATCTACGAATAGGTGGCACTAGAGTCTCATCTGATGGGACTACTTTGGGTACCTCAACCGCCTCTGTTGTTTCAGTCGGTGTTTCTTCTTCTTGAACTTCGTCAAGTTCAATCATGCTTCCTTTTTGTGTTTCTTCGAGAAACTCTTTCTCTAAGAAGGTTGCGTGCTTGGATACTATTACTTTCTGATCATCTGGATGATAGAAGTAATATCTCATAGTTTCCTTAGGGTATCCAATAAAGAAACATTTATCAGATTTAGAATCTAGTTTGTCGAACGCAATGCGTTTGACAAATGCTAAACAACCCCATACTCTCATAAATGAGAACACGGGTTTCCTACCAACGAACAATTCATATGGTGTGGAACTAGCAGATTTAGTTGGTACTCGATTTAGGGTGAAGAGGGCAGTTTCTAAGGCATAGCCACAGAATGTCTTTGGAAGTAAGGCCATGCTCATCATGGATCGTACCATATCTAGTAGGGTACGGTTTCTCCTATCAGATACACCATTGTGTTGTGGTGTATAGGGAGGTGTCCATTGTGAGCATATCCCACATTCAGTTAGATAATTCAGAAAATCATCTGAAAGATATTCTCCACCTCGATCAGATCGAAGCATCTTTATTTTCTTTCCTAATTGATTTTCCACTTCATTCTTGAAGCATTTGAATTTCTCAAAAGCTTTTAATTTGTGCTTCATCAAGTAGATATAACCATATCGGGTATGGTCATCTATGAAGCTTATGAAGAATCTGAATCCTCCTCTCGCTTGGACTGACATAGGACCGCATACATCTGAATGAATAAGTCCTAGAGTGTCTGATACACGCTCACCTTTATTGCTAAAGGGTGTCTTTGTCATTTTACCTTTTAAACATGATTCGCATGTTTCCAATGATTCAGGATCGATTGGATCTATAAGCCCATCTGAATGTAGCTTTAGCATGCGTCTCTTGTTTATATGGCCTAAACGATAATGCCACAAGTAATTGAATTATCTAGCTTATGTATTTTGGTATTAATTGCGAAAACAGAAATTTTTTCATCCAACACATAAATCCCATTTTGTGATATTCCTGAGAAATAGAAAATCGAATCTCTATAAAAATCGCAATGTTTGTCTTTTATTGAAATATGAAAACCATCATCAACTAGACGGCTAATAGAAATAATGTTGTGAGACATTTGAGGAACATATAAACAGTTCCTTAATTCTATTACAAGCCCAGAGGGCAAATTCAAAACATAATCTCCAATTGCAAGGGCGGAAACTCTTGGGCGGAAACTCTTGCTCTCTACTCGCAAGTTTATGCTTCCTTTCTTTAGTTCCTTAGTCTGTTTTAGTTCCTGCATATTTGTACAAATATGAGATCCACATCCGGTATCAAGTACCCAAGATTCAGACTGTGAAACTGTATTTATTTCAATATAAAACATACCAGATGTCGAAGCACCGCCTTTTCCCTTCTTGAGGGAGGCTAGGTACTCCTTGCAGTTCCTTTTCCAATACCCATCTTTACCACAGAAGTGGCACTCTCCTTTGGGCTTCTTCACTTCCTTTCCCTTAGCTTTGTTGGGCACGACTTTTTTTACCTTTCTTGGGATGTTTAGAATCGGGAGAATTCCCTTTCCTCTTCTTTGATCCCTCTACGACAAGAGCTGGTATAGCCTTGTCTTTCTTCATATTGGGCTCAATTAACTTGAGCATATTTGCAAGCTCTTCAAGAGAGGTTTGCAAGTCATTCATCTGATAGTTCATGATGAACTGTGAATAACTCTCTAGGAGGGATTGAAGAATTAAGTCTATGCTTAATTCGTTATCCATCACGAATCCAATACTAGAAAGTTTGGTAATGTAGCCAATCATCTTGACACAATGTGTCATGACAGATGTGCCCTCTTACATCCTGCAACGATATAGCAACTTGGATATCTCGTAGCGTTCGCACCTGGTCTGTTTCCCAAACAGTTCCTTTAGGTGCATGATGATGGAATAGGCATCCATTTCTTCATGTTGCCTTTGTAATTCCGATGTCATCGATGCAAGTATGATGCATCCGTCATAATCATCATCAGCCTTGTGCTTCTGATAAGCTTCGATTTCCTCGATGGGAGCATCATCCTCAGGGACAGGGGGTATCAATGTATCAAGTACATACCCTATTTTATCGAACTTCAAAATGATTTTGAGGTTACGAAACCAGTCGGTGAAGTTTGAACCATTCAATTTGTTATCGGTTAGAATGTTTTGCAGATTGGTTTTAGTCATGATTTTAAGAGTGTGTTTAATTAAACCTGAGAGTGAGAAAGAGTAAACGTATGTCATTCATTTGCTTTAAAGTATATCAATCTAAAATTATAGGCCTTTTAGTTTATTTTAGATTGCTCCCACTATTTTGCCAAATTAATAGCCCTCCATATTAATTCGAAGAATTTCACAAATCCTTTAGTGAGCTAGGATCCTAACTCCTGAGATTTTGCCTTGAGTTTACTCAACAAGCTAGTCTCATTCATTAGGTAGATTCATGTAATCAATCACATCTTTAATGTGATTCCTAGGTTATTAGGTTACTAACCACATTAGTAACTAATATGTTATTCATATTAATCCCAACCATATTGCCCATTAGTTTATAACAACATGAGTTTACTCGTCCAATTATCATAAGAATTTCACAAATCCTTTAGTGAGCTAGGATCCTAACTCCTGAGATTTCGCCTTGAGTTTACTCAACAAGCTAGTCTCATTCGTTAGGTAGATTCATGTAATCAATCACATCTTTAATGTGATTCCTAGGTTATTAGGTTACTAACCACATTAGTAACTAATATGTTATTCATATTAATCCCAACCATATTGCCCATTAGTTTATAACAACATGAGTTTACTCGTCCAATTATCATAATCTAATTTAAGTATTACACCATATTCATGAAAAATGATTTTCGATAATTCAGGTGTTACCGTAAGACCCCGAGCTTGAGTTTACTCAACAACCCAAAGGCCCTCAGTACTGCCGGCTGAATTATAATATTAGGGAGGGGCAACCGATTTTAATAACTTGTTTATTTACTTAACTTTTTAATGAGGGATTTTTATTTTAAGTCTCATAATCTAACTTAGTCTTGATTTGCTTTAGCATACATCAGACACATACATTGGCGTTATGGACATATCATCTAAATTATTCTGTCGAGCCAGAGACGGAATAAAATGCCAAATCTAGGGAAATACTAACTATTACATATTTCTCTTTAGGTCCTCCGTCTTCTCCATGGCGCCTTGAAATTATATATTAATTTCTATACTACTAAAGAAAAATTCAATTAAATTGAAGGGAATTAGATGAGAGGAGAAATTACAATAGATAGTAGAAAGGCAGGACTCGTAGGCCCTATTTCAAAAATACCAAAAGACTAAAAGAGGGTCCAAATATGTCCATAACTCCAAACATGCATAGACTCAATTAAATAAATTTAATTGGTTGATTACATAACTATTTTATGTAATATTTAGGTTAATCACATTAACTTATTAAATTTAACTTTCATCTAATTTTACTTCTAATAGTTTCGTATCTTCTATATTAATCTTTTAGATTAATACAACTATAAAAAACTTCAATTATGCACGTCCCAATTATTTTGATTTCAATTCATTTAATATTTTGATTTACAAATAGGTAAAACAAACTTTTAAACAAATTTTCATTCGATAATCAAAACAGAAAACTATCAATTTCTGAAACATATATATTTAATTATATTTAAAACTAATTTTAACCAATTAAAATTAAACGGGTCTCGGGCCGGGCTGCTGCCGTTTGGCAGCAGCCCTATGGCGGCTGAACCGAGCTGCTGTCGTATTTATTTTTTTTTAATATTTTTAAATATACATATATCAGTTTTAAAACGGTTTTAAAACGATTTTCAGAAAATAGGAAAAACTACTATAGATTTCCGTTTTATCTTTTAGAATCAATAAAACTGATTTTATCAATCTAACTATAAAACTAATAGATTTTGTTATAATGATTATCAACCAAAATAATTAGGAACATGCGCATAATCTATTTTAATTAACAAGTAATTAAAACTTATTTATCTCTAGAATTAATTAATCAAAACGATTTGTTAATTAATCCTAACTATAAATATTTATTCAATCCTATTGAAAAACTTCTAAATTTTCATATATGAAATAACGGATTTAACGATGACTCTGATACCATTATAGCAGCGGAAATATAATTTTTTTAACCTATTCCAATTAACCCTAGGATCCGTTAATCGTTATTTCATATAAAGAGGGATAGGAAGAATTACCTTTTGATGATCAATCTACCGTTGCAAACGAAGTGCCCACAACTCTTACTTCGAGTTCCCAAGCACAAAATAAAACACAAGAAGATCAAGTTAGAATCAACCGTTAATAACAACCAAAGTAGATTGTCTCTAATTAATCGACACAAGATCAAGGATAAAGAAATAAAGATGAAATCAATTGAACGGAAGGAAGCCGTGGAAAATCTCGTCCTCGAACTGGAGGTCGAAATTCTCTCTCTTGCACTAGGGTGGAATTCGAAATTCTCTTTAGGGTTTGCTCTTGTTGGATTTCGAAAATTCTAAGGGGGGGGTATTTATAATCTCTTGTATCTAATCCTTAGTTAGATAGAATTAGGTTATTGAAATAAGAATCCAATATGGAATAGAATTCATAATTATTATCCAATAATATATCTAATATATAAAGGATAATAACAATAATCTTACTGGATAATAATAGGAGTATTATAATCTAATTAAAACTCCTAACTTATTTATCCTTTAATTAATCTAATTCATAATCCTAATCTAATTAGGATTGATAAAAAAATCAAGTTAATTATTCCTGTACATACTACATGAATTTCGACCCCCCTTTCAATTGGGCTTCCATCAATTAATTAAGTGAAATCTGTATTTCAAGTCTTAAGCTATCACCTTGCAAGGATTTCGAGTCGAGTCTTCCACAGGCGATCCTTGGATGTATCTCCCATTTATCGGGAGTGATAAATGCTCAATCCAATGTATGACTATCCTGAAATTACCTCCTGTGACACCCAACTTTTGCTGTTCACACCCCAGAGTCATCTCTGTTAAGGATCGTGTTACAACAGGATCAAAGTCTCACATTCAGTAATTCAGAATGACCAATTAACATTCCTTTGAGTCTAAGGATTATTTATACCTATTAATACCAATGAGATGAATAGGTGACAAGGATGAATCTACCCATCCTGTTATCTCAAATCGGATCCCCAATCCTAATGAACTCCCCTTCATTGGATCCACGTAACTGTCCAGATATCTGTATATATGAAGCTTGTGAGATCAGCTTTCTGTCGGATAGAAGACATTGTTACATGCAAGTCTCAACAGTGATATGCCTATAGGACACTAAACCCCAACAGAGATTGGTTGCAAAAGGATACTCACAACAATTTGGAGTCGACTACAACGAAACATTTGCTCCTATCTCAAGGCAATATACAGTTCGTACAATTCTTGCACTAGCAGCACAAAAGGCGTGGAAAGTTTATCAGCTAGATGCGAATTCAGCTTTTCTAAATGGGTTTCTCAAAGAAGAAATCTATGTTGAGCAACCACCGAGTTTTATTGTTGAGAATGAAGAAAACAAGGTACTAAGGCTAAAAAAAGCCTTGTACGGTCTCAAACAAGCACCGAGAGCATGGTACAGCAGAATCGACGCCTACTTTAGTGAACAAGGCTTCAAGAAAAGTCCAAGTGAGTATAGTCTTTACAAAAAGGCTGATAAAAATTCAAATATCATCATTGTTTCACTTTACATTGATGATTTGATTGTGACGGGAAACAATCCATCCTCAATCTCCGAATTCAAAGATTAGATGAAGAAAAATTTCGAGATGACGGATTTGGGCTTAATGAATTATTTCCTTGGCATAGAAATTATTTAAAGTGTTGAAGGAAATTTTCTCTGTCAAAAGAAGTATGCAAGTAATATTCTCAAAAAATTCAAGATGGAGAATTCAAAGGCAGTAACTACACCTTTAGTCAATAATGAAATATTGACTAAGGAAGATGGTTCACCTCCAGCAGATCAAAGACAATACAGAAGTCTGATCGGTAGCCTGTTGTATCTTACATCTACTAGACCAGATATTATGTTCGATACAAGCCTATTATCACGTTTTATGCAGAGTCCAAGTCAAATTCATTTGACAGCAGCAAAACGAGTGCTAAGACACATCAAAGGCACTGTTGATTTTGGAATCTGGTATAAACCAATGAAATTTTATCAATTAATTGGTTTTTCAGACAGTGATTGGGGAGGTTCAGAAGATGACATGAAATTTGCATCCGGTTACAATTTCAGTCTTGGTAGCAGAGTTTTTTCATGGATCTCACAAAAGCAATAAACAGTCGCGCAGTCAACTGCAGAAGCTGAATATATTGCAGCATGTTTAGCGGTCAATCAGGTGATATAGCTAAGAAGAATTTTAGCGGATATGGGCGAAATACAGCACCAACTGACTAAGATTTTTTGTGATAGCAAGTTTGCAATTGCCATTGGTAAAAATCCAGTTCAGCACCGAAGACCGAAGCACATTAAGATCAAGTTTCATTTTGTTCGTGAAGTTGAAAACGAAGGCGAAGTTAATCTGATTCACTGCAGTAGTGAAAATCAGATTGCGGATATTTTTACAAAAACACTCCCGAAAAATAAGTCTGTGCATTTACGAGCTAAACTTGGTATTTGTGGACAATACATTAAGGGGGAGTGGTGAAATTGATTATTATCCAAAATTAAGATAAAATAATAATAAAAAATATATAAAAATAAAAAATAAATCAAACCAAATAAATAATTACCCGTAGGTCTACCTTAGATTCACACAAATAAATTATTTGTGCAGTAAACTGCAAAATAAGTACAAAAAAAAAACAATAAATATGACTCATGCTCATTTAATGAATTTGAATATTTGATTTTTGGTCATCATCATGTGTGAAAGTTATTAAATATTGGCTGAAATATATAGTTGAACAAGCCAAATTAGGAATAGCATTTTCTTGCTTTCAAACTATGTACACGTATTAGAAATTCTATTTATAGGCTTTATGTTTTCAGTTTGTACATGTTAATGTTGTCAATGAAATTCAATCATAATAAAATTTGAGTTCAATTCCTTTCTTTCCAAAGTATTATTTTCTAGCAATACTATTTTATGCATTTTCATTTTTTTTAATTAATTGCTTCCGCTAAATTAGTCGCAATACATCCAACAAGTGGTATCAGAGCTTAGTCGGTCAAGCGGCTAAATCAAAAATTTCTCTTTTCTCCCAATAACCAAATCCAGCAAAAATATTATTTCTCTCCATGGCAGTCACCAACTCAACACTCGTTGTCCCAATTTTCAACGGTGAAAATTGTGATTTTTGGAGCATCAAATTCAGAACGATACTACGTGCTTCGAATTTGTGGGATATTGTAGAACAAGGAATTCCACAAAATTCTCCATCAGCAGAAGCAGAACCAACTCCAAAATCAGGCAGCACCACCAAGGCGGTTCCAGATCAACAAAAGGAATTGACCAGGAAGGATGCAGCTGCACTAGCAAAAATTCACAATGCTGTTGCAGACTCAATTTTTCCAAGAATCATGAATGCCACTATGGCTAAACAAGCTTGGGAAATATGGAGAGATGAATTTCAATGGACTGCCAAAGTTCGCAACATCAAGCTCCAAACTCTTCGGAGAGATTTCGAGAACCTTAAAATGAAAAATGGCGAAGGTATCAAAATCTACTCGTCAAGAGTTAATGAAGTTGTGAACCAGCTATGAGCTTATGGAGAAGATATTAGTGATCAAAGAGTTATCCAAAAACTCTTGATTACACTAACTGAAAAATTTGATTCAGTTGTCAGCGTTATCGAATCCAATGATCTTTCCCAGGCATCGGTCACCGAAGTATTAGGCACTCTACAAGCTCATAAAGGAAGAATTTCCATACGAGCAGAAACTCATTCTGAGGGAGCTTTGCAGTCCATACACAAAAATAAATCCTCTTCTTTCAGATCAAAAAATAAAACTGAAGGAAAAGGAGGCCAAAATTCGGGAAACAATTGGAGATCCAAAGATGGAGACAAGAAAGGGAAATTTTCTCCTTGTGGAGTATGTCAACTTACAAACTACTTGGAGAAAAATTACTAGAAGAAAGGAAAACCCAAATGCAATTATTGTCACAAATTCGGTCACACCGAAAATGATTGCAGAAACAAGCCACAACAGCAAGCTGCAGCCAGTCAGGAGACTCAAGATGAAGAATATTACTTGTCCGTTGCTTGTCAAGCTGCTACAGAAAATAAAGATATGTGGTTAATAGACAGTGGATGCACTAACCATATGTCTAAAGACCCTCACATCTTCACCAAACTGGATGAATCTGTTCAAGTCCTAATTACGATGGGAAATGGAGCTGTCGTAAAATCGGAAGGCAAAGGAACGATCGCCATCAACACGAAGAAAGGAACAAGACTAATAAATGATGTCTTGTATGTTCCTAGGTTGAGCCAAAATTTGCTAAGTGTGCCACAAATGATGTTTAATGGTTATTCTTTGCACTTTGAAGGTAACACATGTGCAATTTATGATTCTCAACAAAAAGAGGTTGTATGTGTGAAGATGGAGAACAAGGCATTTCCTATTAAATGGGAAAGTATAGCTATGGCAGCAATGAAAGCTCAAACTGAAGCTGACAGTTGGCTTTGGCATAAGAGGTTCGGACACAACAATTTTCAAAGTTTGAAGTTACTCTCTCGACGGACCATGGTGAGAGATCTGCCCATAATCTCTGACTGAATTGGAGTTTGTCATGGCTGTCAATTAGGAAAAATGAGTCGGCATTCATTTCCTACAGGTGAGGCTTGGAGAGCAAAAGAGAAGCTTCAATTGGTACACACAGACATCTACGGGCCAATGAGGACTCTCTCACTTGACAACAACAAATATTACATTTTATTTGTAGATGATTATCCAAGAATGACTTAGGTTTACTTTATAAAAGATAGATCTGAGGTTCTGAATATCTTCCAGAAATTCAAAAGTCTAGCAGAAAATCAAAGTGGCTGCAAACTGAAGACAATCAGAAGTGATCGTGGCACGGAGTACACATCCACACAATTCAACAAGTTTTGTGACGAAGAAGGTGTTCATCATCAACTCACCACTCGATATACTCCTCAACAAAATGGCATTTCAGAACGGAAGAATAGAACACTGATGGAGATGGCCAGATCAATGTTGAAAGAGAAAAATATGCCTAACAAGTTTTGGGCAGAAACAGTCTATACATCAGTTTATCTTCAGAATCGCAACACCACAAAAGCGGTTCAAAACATGAGTCCACTTGAAGCATGGACCGGTCACAAACCTTCTGTCGGACATTTGAAGGTGTTTGGTTGTATTTGCTACATGAACGTTCCAGTTGAGAAAAGACACAAGCTAGAAGCAAAAGCTGAAAAAAGGAATATTTGTTGGTTACAGTTCTCAATCCAAAGGCTACAAAATATACAACTTGGACACATCAAAAATTGTCATTAGTAGAGACGTCAATTTTGTTGAAGAAGCTTTTTGGAATTGGGAGCAGAACAAAGAAGAAACGAGACTATTGGACATTCCATCATCTTAGCAAAATACTCAGCCAGATCCGGGTCAACCGCAGGAGGAGCACCAACAAGACTCAAGTTCAGATGATGGTTATTTAAACGATTCAGAATCTCCACCAAGAAGGACAAGACTCTTAACTGATCTCTACGACAACACCGAGGTTGTAGAATCTTGTAATTATGTTTCACTTGAACCAAAATGTTTTGAAGAAGCAGCTCAACATGATGAATGGAGGCTTGCAATGAAGGAGGAGATCCGGATGATCGAGAAGAATCAGACTTGGGAGCTAGTTGAAAAACCACCTTATAAAGATGTTATCGGAGTTAAGTGGATTTTCAAAACCAAATTCAACCCCGATGTCTCAATCCAAAAGCACAAGGCGAGATTGGTTGCAAAAGGATACTCACAACAATTTAGAGTCGCATACAACGAAACATTTGCTCCTATCTCAAGGCAATATACAGTTCGTACAATTCTTGCACTAGTAGCACAAAAGGCGTGGAAAGTTTATCAGCTAGATGTGAAGTCAGTTTTTCTGAATGGGTTTCTCAAAGAAGAAATCTATGTCGAGCAACCATCGGGTTTTATTATTGAGAAAGAAGAAAACAAGGTACTAAGGCTAAAAAAAGCCTTGTACGGTCTCAAACAAGCACCGAGAGCATGGTACAGTAGAATCAACGCCTACTTCAGTGAACAAGGCTTCAAGAAAAGTCCAAGTGATTATACTCTTTACATAAAGGCTGATAAAAATTCAAATATCATCATTGTTTCACTTTACGTTGATGATTTGATTATGACGGGAAACAATCCATCCTTAATCTCCGAATTCAAAGATGAGATGAAGAAAAATTTCGAGATGATGGATTTGGGCTTAATGAATTATTTCCTTGGCATGGAAATTATTCAAGTGTTGAAGGAATTTTTCTCTGTCAAAAGAAGTATGCAAGTAATATTCTCAAAAAATTCAAGATGGAGAATTCCAAGGCAGTAACAAACACCTTTAGTCAATAATGAAAAATTGACTAAGTAAGATGGTTCACCTCCAGCAGATCAAATGCAATACAAAAGTCTGATCGGTAGCCTGTTGTATCTTACATCTACTAGACCAGATATTATGTTCGCTACAAGCCTATTATCACGTTTTATGCAGAGTCCAAGTCAAATTCATTTGACAGCAGCAAAACGAGTGCTAAGATACATCAAAGACACTGTTGATTTTGTAATCTAGTATAAACCAATGAAATTTTATCAATTAATTAGTTTTTCTGACAGTGATTGGGCAGGTTCAGAAGATGACATGAAAAGTACATCCAGAGTTTTTTCATGGATCTCACAGAAGCAAGAAACATTTGCGCAGTCAACTGCAGAAGCTGAATATATTACAGCATGTTCAGCGGTCAATCAGGTTATATGGCTAAGAAGAATTTTAGCGGATATGGGCGAAATACAGCACCAGTTGACTAAGATTTTTTGTGATAGCAAGTCTGCAATTGCCATTGGTAAAAATCAAGTTCTGCACCGAAAAACGAAGCACTTTAAGGTCAAGTTTCATTTTGTTCGTGAAGCTGAAAACGAAGGCGAAGTTAATCTAATTCACTGCAGTAGTGAAAATCAGATTGCGGATATTTTTACAAAAGCACTCCCGAAAAATAAGTTTGTGCATTTACGAGCTAAACTTGGTATTTATGGACAATACATCAAGGGGGTGATGAAATTGATTATTGTCCAAGATAAAAATATATATAAAAAAAATCAAACCAAATAAATAATTACCCGTAGGTTTACCTTAGATTCACACAAATAAATTATTTGTGTAGTAACCTGCAAAATAAGTACAAAAAAAACAATAAATATGATCCATGCTCATTTAATGAATTTGAATATTTGATTTTTGGTCATCATCATGGGTGAAAGTTATTAAATATTGGCTGAAATATATAGTTGAACAAGCCAAATTAGGAATAGTATTTTCTTGCTTTCAAACTATGTACGCGTATTAGATATTCTATTTATAGGCTTTATGTTTTCAGTTTGTACATGTTAATGTTGTCAATAAAATTCAATCATAATAAAATTTGAGTTCAATTCCTTTCTTTCCAAAGTATTATTTTCTAACAATACTATTTTATGCACTTTCATTTTTTTAATTAATTGCTTCCGCTAAATTAGTCTCAATACCTCCAACAAATTGCAAAGCCAACTTTGAAGTTTCAGAAGCATACCAGGAGATTAGAAAAACGATGGGTAGATGTAGGGAGAGACTGAAGAAATTAGAAATTAGCAGAAATGGAAGAAGCAACATGAACTGGAAAGTTTAAGAAGCATACCTAAGGAGCAATTGGTAGAGGAAGTGATAGGGGTATTTTATCTTTTAGCGTGATTTACGGGTTAATTTTGTATGAAATAAATAAGTTTAATTACAAAAAAATAGAGTGTTTTAATAAAATAACAAAACAAAAATAAATTCCTTACTTTCGGTTAATTTTCCTTATTTTTTATTAATATTAGAAAATAAAACGTCAAGCTAACTCGGCTCTCGAGAATTGTATTTCAGGTACGAGCAAGGAGTGGAAATCTACCAAAATACGCGGGGCGTGGAACACTTAGTCAGAAATAATTGCCTTATCCGCAGACTCCATGTGGGATCCAACCATTGATATGCGGGGCGTACCCCAATCTACGCGGGGCGTAGATGCAATGATGAGCCTAATCATAAACGTCAGACTGCATTGTCTCCTAAGTCAACCATCAGTACACGAGGCGTGTTTAAGGATACGAAAGGCGTAAATGGTGTATTTCAAGCAATAAAACGCCAGGAGCTCAAACACGTGCGGCGTATATGACTATACGTGGGGCAACAAGACCCGGATTAAGTCCACATGCAGGAAATTATTAAAGGAATGGGTCATTATGATCATGTTGCTCCATGCTTTGCCCCATGCTTGTAGGAATGAGAGATATGCACAAGATCATGTTGCTCCATGCTTGTAGGAATGGGAACCATGCTTGTATTATGATTTTGCCCCTAGCTTGATGTGTATAAATAAGAGTGACTAGCACTCATTTGAGAGGCCCCTTTTGATATACAACTTTTGTATAATTTAAGTTCTTGTTATTTTAGTTTTAGATTCAGATTTTAGTTAGCAAAACTCTATCACCTTGAGAGCTTGTTCGTTCATTCCGGCATTCCGTCAAAGTTCTGTTTCATCTCCGCTCACCAAGCTCGAAAGCTCCACCTCCAAGTCCTAAGAGACGGCCTTGAGTCCGGTTAGCTAGTTCCAAGGGTGGATTCTTCCCTTTTCACTTGCTAATTAGCTTGTACTCTTCCTATGTACTAGGCTTGGTTGTATTTCATATTTACATTCTCCATATTTATAATTTATGATTCATAATCTCTTTCTCTATATATGTGTTGATGTTTGCTACTTTTTTTGATACTCGTAATTGATTATTATGTAGGGGTATGCGATTTCTGACGCCATTCAAGCTATCTTTAGGGATTATATAGGTGTTGCCTTACCGGAAGTGACGCACCGGAAACCGTAGAAATTGACAAGCCACGGAACTTACGGGCCCTAGTTTCTAATCCCCAGCATTAGACACGCCTTGACTAGGAATCACGTAGTCTAAGTACCTCACGGATCGGTCAAACTACACGTAGTCGTCATTGCAAGAGTAAATCATTAACCGCATATATATTGGGAGTCAGTGTTTGTCACATTTATAACTTATCGCCATCCGCATCATTTCGTAGAGTTTTTGCTATATAAATTTGTCTCACCGTAGTTAGGAGTAGTTTGTAGTTGGTTCCCACATTAACCCCAAAGTATTCACCGCTTAGATAACGCATAAAACTGAGTCGTTTAATACTTATAGTTATAAATCCCGTGGATTCGATACCCGGTCTTAACCAGATTATTACTTGATATGACGGGGTACACTTGCCCCTACGTAGTAGTGTCTAGGAAGAGTTAGAGCATTGAAAAAGGTCACATCCGTAGTCGTAGCACATCCATCGTAATACACATTTATCGTCGTAGAAAAGCTCTACCTAGGCGCTGCACATCAAGTTTTTGGTGCCGTTGCCGGGGATTTATAATTTCTTGCAATATTAGACAAAAGCGTTTTATTGTTAGTCTAAGCATTTGTAGATATTACTTTCTTTTTGTGAATAATTTATTTTGTTTCTTATTGCTACTAATGATTTTTTCCATAGTATGATGCCTCATATTCGTCATATGTGGGATGACCATATGGAGGACGAATGTTCGCACCAACACCCAACCTCGCGATTCGATGTGGTTCTCTATGCTTAAAGACATTCATACAAGATTATCTAACACTGAGGCATATTGCAGGGATTTGGGAGATCATATCACTAGATTGAAGTCTCATATTGATTCAACCGCGGATGAATCAATTAGAGATGCCAATCAGGTTGATCAAAATGAAAAGCTCGAGTTAATTGAACCGTCGAAAGAGGATTCCCCAAATAATGAAGGTTCTCTCAGTTGCGAGGAAGCAGACATCGAGGAGCCAGCTGTGTGCGGACCCATGGAAATGAATCCAAACCTATAAGAGATTGAGGTTCCTTCTACCTCGGAATATGTCACTCTTTTTTAACTAGCAAAGGAGTAAAAAAGGGAGCAAACTAAACTCTTCAATAATTTCTTTAAATATAGCTTTTGGTTTTCATTAAATTTCTTTGAATCTAACAACCCGTATTGTAGGTACGGATTGTTTATTCAAGAATTTGCATTTCTAACGTGAAGGGAAGCATACACCTAGGAGGAAATTCTAAGTCGAGCTCACCGACTATAAAGTAGCGCTTCTTGGGAGGCAACACAAGCTCGAATAAAGCTTAATTTTATGACTTTAATTTACCTTTTCAGTTTTTACATTTAAGTAATTATCATGTGATTAATTTTTTTTCTTTTCTTACATTTTATTAGGTGTTCGTGTAATTTTGTGTCAATTCGGTGGGACGATTTGAAAGAAAGTCGTAAGTATTGACGTTGGCAAAAAAAAATATATTTTATTTTATTTTATTTTTATTCAATTTTATTTTATTTTTATTTTTGGAATATATGATATATATATGTTGATTTAAAATTTAAAAAAAATGTGTTACTGGCCGCTACGGTACGCGGGGCGCGCGGTAGCACGCTCCGCGCGCAAGCGCTGCCGCAGCTCCAGGAACTGCGGCACGCGGGGCGCGTGCGGCAGCACCCTCCGTGCGCAAGCGCTGCCACAGCTCTAGGAGCTGCGAACACGGGGCGCGCGCGGCAGCACGCTCCGCGCGCTGCGCTGGCAGGCAGCGCTGGGCACCGCCGCTATGCAACGCACGCCGACCGCAACGAGTTGAAATTTTATTTTTATTTTTTCTTTCTTCTCTAATTTTTTTTATTAATAGTAAAAATATATATATATATATATAATTAAGTAAAAAAAATAAAAACAATAAAATTATATATATATATATATTTACATTAATAATCTTTCCATCCAATTTAAATTTTAAATAAATACCAACCGAGTTCGAGAGTTGATGCCTCGAACACTTTGTTGGTCCCTTGTATAGTTGCAAGTATAGTTCCAAGGGGGGGGTTAGAAACTATTTTAACTTTTTAAACTTTAAGGCAAACTTCTTTTCCGTGGGAAAATGTTTATAACAGCTGCGCTGAATGATCAGCAAGATACTGGCTTAGTCAACTGGTGACTAGGTCAGTTTCTCAGCTTGAGTCAGGAAATAGCACTTGGAGTCTATTCCTGAACTCAGACTTTTACAGCGCACAACTCAGCTTGACCTCTATTACTTGGTCAGTTTTAGGTTGTATTAAGCAAGCAATATAAACAATGAGTTAAAGGTTTAGAAATACGTTACTCAGCAGATTTATCCAGGTTCGGCTTCTCTTAAGCCTACTCCTATCCTCGGGACTCCGAGATTTTGAATTCTCTACTGAGCTCTTTAAAGGTAGAGCACCAAACCTTTTACAAATCAGAAGCTGAGTATAACAAGAGTACCTTCCTCTATACCTCTACTCACTTCTATTCTACTCGCTGAGTACTATAACCGAGTACTCAGCCTCTCCTTTCTATTCTTCTAGAAATGATAACGATTTGTCCTAAACAATAATTGCTAAGACACTTTAGATGATTGAGGATCAATCACTCTAGACTTTTACACAAATGAATAAGCTTGTGGTGTAAGAATTTGCTTTACTTTTGATGGAGAACTTTTTGTATGCGTTAGGTCAGCGTGACGACTTGATCAAAAGTTCTCTCTGGAGTGCTTTTTGAATGAAGCTTGTGATGGCACTATTTATAGAGACATCTTGGTCTTTGGTCATTTCAAATTTCGAAATAACCGTTGGAGAGAAACGGCTATGTGTCGTTGTCATCCTGACTCGTGTAGAGCTCTTGGCCAATCACAGTTGTGTATCTTCTGTTCTTCGGTCAGTGTGGCAGTGTGTTCCTCCATTTTGGGTAATGTCAACTGGACAGCTTTCTGCGTCTTCTGTTCATTACTCAAAGAGGAAATACTTTGTCTGGAAGTTGTCTTGCGTTCAGCGGCTGTCTTGTACGTTTTGTCTAGATAGCTCAGCAGCTTCTAACCGAAGTTGTCTACGTGGATCTTCTGGATCCTTCTTTACTCAGCATGCGCTTTATTACTTCAACGGCAGCGTTTTGAATTACGCGCGCTGAGTGGCTTTGAGTTTGTTTTGACTTTGGGCCTTGATTTCCATATAGGGCTTGAGCCTTATGATCTTTTATGCCTTATAATAAATTATAAACTCAACATTGAACAAACACATTAGTAACACTAAATCAAAGCATTTAAACTTAGTGTTTCTTAGAATATTTAATTGCACTTAATTAATTTTGTCAAATCAAAATCCTGTGGAAAGGTGTTTCAACAAACTCCCCCATTTTGATGTTGGCAAAACTAATCAGTAAAGGAACTCAGCGTTGAGCTCCCCCATAATAGTTGACCTTTTTAATTAGGTGAACTCCCCCGTCAGGGCTGAGCTACTGACTTAGTTTTATTCTAAACATTCTAAGGTTTAATTGAATAAGTCTAAGATCAGTTTTCAGATATAGGTCAGCTTATGGACATATTCTATTTTTACTCAGTTTTAACAAAAGTTTTACTTCGTTGAAGGGCGCTGAGTAATTAATTTGTTCAATGTTTATTTTAGACAAAGTCAAACATTTCATGTTATAGGCAGCATGCGTTCAGCAGATAATACTTGGCATTTAAAAGATAAATAACACAGGTTATGATAGAGAAATGCAAGATATTATAGCAAACTGATAACATGAGAACATATTAAAAAGACAAACACATTAAAAACATAGAATAGAATTTTAGCTCCTAAATACTCTTAATCTATCTCATTTCTGAGTTCCTCCTCCTCCTTAGTTTCCATTTTTCTCCCCCATGTTGCCAGCATCAGCAGGGAAAATGGACTTGAGTGTTTCTTGCAGCAAGTGGATTTGACCTTCTAGAGAGTTTAGGTGAGTGACCATAGTGAGCATCAATTCTATCATTTTGGTCACTTGAACTTGGGTTGGTTGCTGCGATTGAACAGAGGAGAGGTGGTTTATCATGTCTTTTAGGCTTTGGATTTCACTCAGGATTTGTTGAGTGGCTGATGGAGTGCTGGACTGATCTTGAGTTGACTTGGTTTGGTTTGCTGATGGAGACTGAACTTGTTCTTTAAGCAGAGAATGAGCTGAGGCAATGACACGCCTTCCTGATTCAGTAGCGCCTAGATGCGCGAATGTGGGAGGAGTGGGCTCGCACTGAGTGCCTTTAGTGGCAACAGGACTATGCGGTGCATCAGCTTCAGGTACTGAGTTGCTCTGGCATTGAGTTGGAGGTTGAATTTAAGCTCCTTTTGGACTAGCAGGGTTTTTGGCTTGTTTCTCATTTCGAGGAACAGAGGCTTGTTTTTTAGAATCCTCTTGAGTGATATTGTTCTCAATGACAGGTTCTTTGACGATTTCCTTTTCTTTCTCACAGTCTGCAGCTGTTCTCATTTTCTTCTGAGCTGACTCGGCTACGTCCTGATCAACTTTGTTGTTGTTTCTTTGCGCTAGCCTCATTTTTCTTGGGACAGCATGAATGTCTTTTGAGCTGGTCCCCTTTTCTTTTTCCTTCTCAGTATTCGCAACAGCAGTTGGCAGAGTAGAAGTGTAGTCAGTTTCTGATTCTGTATCCTCATCAGATTGAGTGGTGTCATCAGACTGACTCAGATTCGTTGGAATTTCCATTTCTTCACTGGATTGCTCTCTTTCAGGCTCACTATCTTCGGTATACCCTTTCAAAGGTTGACTGTGTGATAGTCCATTCAGCATATTAGCAGTGACAACATTTCCTGATGAGCGTATTTCACTTATCGTCTCTATGTTTTTGTCTTGTATTATCTTTGTGATGAGAGAGCCCAAGCGGAGCTTCCTTCCAGTTCGTTGAAGAGCTCCGACTAGAAAACAGGAAAATTGAATGGAGTACTGGTCAGCATATGCCAGATGAAGCATTGCTCAAAGTTGGAGGCAGATGATGGTGAACTGAGCTTTGGAAAAATGACGTTGGTCAGCATGTAGTGAGTTATCTTTTGATTTTTACCCATGCAGGTGCTGGGTATTTCTCCCTTGTAGTCCTTGGGTTTACAAAATCCCTTCATCTTTTCTGCAACGGCTTTGGGGATTGGCTCCTTCGTTGTCCTGAACTGGATGCATGTGTTTGGTATATTCAGCAGTGTTGCGAGATAGTCATGAGTGATTACTATCTTTTGACCTTTGACAGTGGTCTCAAGATAGTCTGAGTCATCTGCATCAAATCGCATGTTTGAGTAGAATTCCCTTACCAACGTGGGATAGGTTAGTCTGATCAGCGAGAAAAGGCCTCTCCAGTTGTTCTTTTCAATCCATTCACAGAATGGTTTTTCAGAGGAGACAAGATCAGATGAAAAGTAGCGACTCCTCAGTACTTCCAAATTTTTTACCCACGAGTGTACTTTTATCATTCTTCTTACAATGCTAGTTGAAGGGCCAGCCTGGTTAGGGAGAGCTGGAATGATGGTGCATTTTCTGGAAGACATGTTTGATAAAAACTTTGACGTTCTTGGAGGAATTTTAGGTTCTTAAAAACTTTCTGAAGCTTTTGAGAATTTTAGTAAGTGTAGAGAATAGGTTGTGAGGAAATGTCTGCTATTTATGGATTTTGCAATTAGTGTTGGCGTTAATTTTGAGTCGGTTTTGCCCTTGGATTGTCCAATCGGCAGAAATCCTGACATTTATGACACTTTATGACATTTTCGGCGCATACGTCATCCAGGTGTCATTACGCGTGCATTAGCATTAAATGCTAATTATTACTTTTACTCATCGTTTATTATGACAGACTCTTCGTATTCGGAGTAGTCTGCTTTGTTTAACGGATAGTTATTGAGATTAGTTACTCGGCATGAGATAACTTACTCAGTGTGCATTAAATACTTAGCATGTGATTTTAAGATTTAAAGCAATCAGCATGGTATCACTCAGCATGCATTCATTTGATTTATATACTAAGGAATTTATGACAATGGATTAAACATACCAATGGCTTCTCTCAGTGTGTTGAATTGTTCTCGTGCTAGAGGCTTTGTGAAGATATCAGCAAGCTGCTCATCTGTTGGTACATAGGTCAGCTTGATCTCTTCCTTGAGTACATGATCTCTGATGAAGTGGTGTCTTATGCTGACATGCTTCATCCTGCTGTGCTGGACTGGGTTCTTTGAGAGGTCAATTGCACTCTTGTTTTCGCATTTGACTTCAATGGTCTTTGTTTGAACACCATAGTCTTCAAGCTGTTGCTTAATCCATAGGACTTGAGCAACACAGCTTCCAGCAGCAATGTACTCAGCTTCAGTGGTAGACAGTGCTACTGACGCCTGTTTCTTGCTGAACCAAGATACAAGACAGCTTCCTAGGAAATGGCATCCTCCAGAGGTGCTTTTTCTTTCCAGCTTGTCTCGTCCATAGTCAGCGTCAGTGTATCCAATGAGTGTGAAATCATGAGTATTTGGATACCACAAACCTGCATTCACTGAGCTTTGCAAATATCTAAGGATCCTTTTTACAGCTATGTAATGGGATTCCTTAGGGTTAGCTTGATATCTAGCACAGTAACATACTGAGAACTGAATGTCCGGTCTACTTGCTGTTAAGTAAAGTAAAGAGCCAATCATACCTCGGTACAACTTGCTGTCTACTGACTTACCATTCTCATCAGCGCATAGGACAGTGTCAGTGCCCATAGGAGTGGATATTGGTTTACAATGTTCTAATTCACACTTCTTCAATATCTCCTTGGCATATTTAGTCTGACTGATAAAGATGCCATTCTTTCCTTGTTTGATTTGAAGTCCAAGGAAGAAGTTGAGTTCTCCCATCATTGACATCTCGAACTCAGTCTGCATTTGCTTACTAAATTCCTTGCACATAGATTCATTAGTGGCCCAAATATGATATCATCTACATATATTTGAGCCAGCAGGGTATCTTTACCCTTTCTCTTGATGAATAAGGTTGTATCAGCTTGACCCCTGACATAATTTCTAGTCAGTAAGAAGTGGGTCAGCCTCTCATACCAAGCACGTGGTGCTTGTTTGAGACCATACAGAGCCTTTTTGAGTTAATAAACGTGGTTTGGGAACTTAGGATCCTCAAACCCTGGAGGCTGATTAACATAGACTTCCTCGTTTATAACTCCATTAAGAAATGCACTTTTAACATCCATTTGAAATAATTTAAAGTTCATGTACGATGCATATGCACACAAAATTCTAATTGCCTCTAGCCTTGCCACTGGGGCAAATGTCTCACCGTAGTCAATACCTTCTTGCTGACTGTAGCCCTGAGCTACAAGTCTTGCTTTGTTTCTGACCACGTTTCCTTGTTCATCCAGCTTGTTCCTGAAGACCCATCTTGTTCCAATGGTCTTCTGGCTTCTTAGATGTGGCACTAGCTCCCACACATTATTCCTCTTGAATTGATCGAGTTCCTCTTGCATGGCATTCATCCAGAACTCGTCATGCTCAGCTTCAGCAAAGTTCTTCGGCTCTTGCACTGAGACGAAGGCTACATTGCTGAGGTACTTCCTGAGTTGACTCCTTGTCATCACAGTGTTTCCAGCTGAGTCAAGGATTGCATTTTCTGAATGCCCTCTTGGGACTCTTATCTCCTTAGGTAGATTTATGTCTTGTTCTATCTGTGTTTCAACTTTCTCTGCAGAAGTAGATGGGTCAGTAAAAACAATTTCAGGTACGCTCTTACTCTTGGTCAGCCGTTTAGTGAAGGACTCAGCAGCTGGTTCTTGATCAGCGGGTGCTGATCTTGGTTCATCTTCCATCTGCGGCTGGTATCTTCCTGCAGGGTTAGTTTCATCGAATTGCACATGTATAGATTCTTCTAAAACTTGAGTTCTCTTATTAAAGACTCTGTATGCTTTGTTGTTCGTTGAGTAGCCTAGAAAGATAGCCTCGTCAGCTTTGCAATCAAACTTAGCTAAGCTATCTTTGCTATTCAAAATGAAGCATCTACAGCCAAAGGCACGAAAGTATCCAATATTGGGCTTTCATCCTTTCCAAAGTTCATAGGGGGTTTTCTTAAGTATAGGTCTAACTAAAGCCCTATTAAGAATGTAGCATGCTGTGTTAACAGCTTCTCCCCAAAAATATTTTGGAAGCCTATGCTCATCCAGCATTGTCCTGGCAATTTCAACCAACGTTCTGTTCTTCCTTTCAACAACCCCATTTTGCTGAGGTGTTCTAGGAGCAGAGAAGTTATGGTCAATGCCGTTGGCTTCACAGAATTCAACAAACTTTTGGTTTTTGAATTCTCCACCATTATCACTACGGATATGAGCTAATCTTAGGTCTTTCTCATTTTCAATTTTTCTAACCAAAGTTGAAAATGTCTCAAAGGTCTCATCCTTGCTGGTCAGCAGGATAACCCATGTGTACCGAGAGAAATCGTCTACAATGACCAATGAAAACCTTCTTCCACCCAGACTCAGCGGCTGGACTGGACCAAAGAGATCCAAGTGTAGCATTTCTAACGGACGCTTAGTTGAGACAATGTTTTTACTGTGAAAAGATTGTTTGGTTTGTTTTCTAGCTTAGCAAGCATGGCATAATTGATCTTTTTGAAATTTAAGTTCAGGCAGTCCCTCAACTAATTGCTTTCTTGCTAACTTGGCCAGGAGGTCCATGCTTACATGACCAAGTCTCATGTGTCATAGCCAGGAATCTTCTTCCTTAGTAACTAAGCATACAATTTTTGAAAACTTTTTCTCTAGGTTCAGCATAAAGACATTATCTATTCGAGGGGCAGTTAAAATCAACTCATTTGTTTTTCCCTCGTATATTTTACATCCAGTAGCATCAAATATAACTTTTCTCCCATTGTCACATAGCTGAGCTACGCTGAGTAAGTTATATTTGAGTCCGCTGACTAGGGAGACAGATTCAATAGTAGGATTACCTCCAATGGTGCCTGAGCCTACTATCTTACCCTTTTTGTTGTCTCCAAAACTTACGCTTCCTCCTCGTTTACGCTCAAGTGTGATGAATTGAGTTTCATCACCAGTCATGTGCCTTGAGCATGCGCTGTCAATATACCACATTCTTGACTTCTCAGCACACCTCAGGCTTACCTCATTTGATTGCCCTTCATTGTTTGACTCGTCAGAATGGTCAGTATGCTCAGAAATGCATGGCTCAGCAAGTTCGTCAGCCATGAAGCATATCTTTGCTGACTCTGTGGCTTCAGCTTCAGTTGATGAAGACTCATCACTGTCACTCCATGTTGCCACCATTGCCTTCTTGCCATTCTTCTTGTCTCTCCTCAGCGTTGGGCAGCTCGACTTGATGTGGCCAGTTTGATGGCACTCAAAGCATGTGATGGGCTTTGAAGTGTCCTTTCTGTATTTGCTGTCACTTGAGTCAGCTTTATACTTATCAAACTTTTTGTAAGGCTTTTTGGAATATTTGTCATTCCTTCTGAACAGCCTTTTCATTTTTCTTGTAAACATGGCCATCTCCTCATCATTCGATGAGCCATCATCAGTTGAGTCAGCTTTTATGACAAGTGACTTTTGCTTCTTGTCTTCGGATTTTTCTTTCACCTCAAAGTTCTTCATGGATATCTCATGGGTCAGCAGGGAGCCTATGAGTTCATCATACTTGTAGGTGGTTAAATCCTGAGCTTCCTCAACAGCAGTCTTCTTTGCTTGCCAGTCTTTGGAAAGACTCCTGAGTATCTTCTTGACTTGTTCTTCCTCTGTGAAGATTTTTCCAAGTCTCTTGAGCTCATTTATGATGTTGGTGAATCTTGCATTCATTTCAGAAATGCCCTCATCATCGTTCATTTCGAACAGCTCGTACAACCTCATTTGCTGGTTCACCTTGGACTCCTTAACCTTGTTGGTTCCTTCGTAGGTGACCTCCAGCTTCTTCCAGATCTCTTGCGCTGTCTCACAACCTGAAATTTTATTGTATTCTGCAGCATCCAGCGCACAGTGAAGCATATTTATAGCCGAAGCATTATTTTGTAGCTTCTTGAGATCATCCTCTGTCCACTCAGCCTCTTCCTTCAAAACTTGTTGGTTAAACACAGTTTTCATGGGTACAAACGGTCCTTTGACTATTACTAGCCAGGCACTCATGTTTGTAGCCTGAATGAAGTTTTTCATCCTATTCTTCCAAAAGGTATAGTTTGACCCGAAGAATAGGGGAGGCCTAGTGACGGACAGCCCCTCAGGTAATATCTGAGTTGTCTCGTTTCTAGGGAGAAACCGAGTGCTGTTTTCACCCATGGTAGGGATCAGCTCAAGGTTGTTAAACCTTTAGCAGTGAGCTTTTAGGCTCTGATACCACTTGTTGGTCCCTTGTATAGTTGCAAGTATAGTTCCAAGGGGGGGTTAGGAACTATTTTAACTTTTTAAACTTTAAGGCAAACTTCTTTTCCGTGGGAAAAGGTTTATAACAGCTGCGCTGGGTGATCAGCAAGATACTGGCTTAGTCAACTGGTGACTAGGTCAGTTTCTCAGCTTGAGTCAGGAAATAGCACTTGGAGTCTATTCCTGAACTCAGACTTTTACAGCGCACAACTCAGCTTGACCTCTATTACTTGGTCAGTTTTAGGTTGTATTAAGCAAGCAATATAAACAAGGAGTTAAAGGTTTAGAAATACGTTACTCAGCAGATTTATCCATCGGCTTCTCTTAAGCCTACTCCTGTCCTCGGGACTCCGAGATTTTGAATTCTCTACTGAGCTCTTTAAAGGTAGAGCACCAAACCTTTTACAAATCAGAAGCTGAGTATAACAAGAGTACCTTCCTCTATACCTCTACTCACTTCTATTCTACTCGCTGAGTACTATAACCGAGTACTCAGCCTCTCCTTTCTATTCTTCTAGAAATGATAACGATTTGTCCTAAACAACAATTGCTAAGACACTTTAGATGATTGAGGATCAATCACTCTAGACTTTTACACAAATGAATAAGCTTGTGGTGTAAGAATTTGCTTTGCTTTTGATGGAGAACTTTTTGTATGCGTTAGGTCAGCGTGACGACTTGATCAAAAGTTCTCTCTGGAGTGCTTTTTGAATGAAGCTTGTGATGGCACTATTTATAGAGACATCTTGGTCTTTGGTCATTTCGAATTTCGAAATAACCGTTGGAGAGAAACGGCTATGTGTCGTTGTCATCCTGACTCGTGCAGAGCTCTTGGCCAATCACAGTTGTGTATCTTCTGTTCTTCGGTCAGTGTGGCAGTGTGTTCCTCCATTTTGGGTAATGTCAACTGGACAGCTTTCTGCGTCTTCTGTTCATTACTCAAAGAGGAAATACTTTGTCTGGAAGTTGTCTTGCGTTCAGCGGCTGTCTTGTACGTTTTGTCTAGATAGCTCAGCAGCTTCTAACCGAAGTTGTCTATGTGGATCTTCTGGATCCTTCTTTACTCAGCATGCGCTTTATTACTTCAACGGCAGCGTTTTGAATTACGCGCGCTGGGTGGCTTTGAGTTTGTTTTGACTTTAGGCCTTGATTTCCATATAGGGCTTGAGCCTTATGATCTTTTATGCCTTATAATAAATTATAAACTCAACATTGAACAAACACATTAGTAACACTAAATCAAAGCATTTAAACTTAGTGTTTCTTAGAATATTTAATTGCACTTAATTAATTTTGTCAAATCAAAATCCTGTGGAAAGGTGTTTCAACACACTTCACAAGTCATTACTATCGGGAGCGGAACTTGTCATATCCACCACCATCGGAAGATGTTTGAGGGAGTCTTCTCTATCTTACTCTTTTTCTTTACACTTTGTGCTTCAAATTTATTTCGCAATGTTGGAACTTATTACGTTTTTAAGTGTGAGGAGGGATAGGGTAGATAACCCTCTATCTTTCAATTTAAATTCTATCTTTCTTTTTGTTTTTGTTTTTCTTTTCTTTTCTTTTCTTTTGCGACGTCCTTGGAATAGACGTCATTTTAATAACGCGGAGGGTCGTGCAACCCCGCACCTTCAGTTTGTTTTGCACTAACAAAAACAAAAATAAAAATCAAATAAACAACAAAATAATTAAACTAATCTATTGATCCCTAAAATTCTTCTGACACACTACCCCCCTCGGAAATCAATTAAATGTTCCGTTATTTGTCCTTAAATAAAAAGACGTTGACACAAAGGATCGGTTTTAGTAAGAAATTTTAGTCTTAATTTTGAAGTTCTAGAATTTATGCAAAGCCTAGGTTCGTACCAAACAAAAGCATTGAGTCCTAATCTATAAGTCATCTCTATAATGAAATTTAAAAAGGCAATAAAAACGGGATAGTTGAAAATTTGACGAGAACTTGAACATACACATTTTAACCCGAATTTTTGTAAGGTATTTTTGAGCATAAAGGAGTTCATACGAGAACTCTATTTCTTTCACAATTATTCGAGAGATTTGACTTCACTCGACTCATAGAGTTTGCACCTAATACCGGGTTTAGTACACTTATTTTGGTTAAAATGACAATAGATGATAAAACGAACCCACTTAGTCTAACTCTTTTCTTAACTTATTTTTCTCGTTTTCATTAACCTCTAGGAAAACCCCTCGAGCCTATTAACCGACTTTTTATTGTTAATACCCTTTCTAACATTTAACCCTTTTTCCTCTTGTTTAAATACCAACAAGATCAAATCGCACCAAAATTACCTGAAATAAGCCAAAGGCCTTGACAAGTAAGCACCAAAAGCTTTCGAAATCATTTTTTGTGCCGCTCTAAAACAAAAAAGAAAAATACAATGAAGAGCAAAAAGGCATTCTCAAGCTCTACCCGAGCAATTTCGAGTTATATCTTATGAACTCGCCAAGGCCAAAATAAAAATACGGTGTGATCATCAAAATAGTATTTAAACTCGAGTTTCCAAAAATTAACCACTAAAAAGCCACCCACATTACAACCCCCCTCCGGGTTCATTTTTAATATTACCGAGACCATAACATAGGAGGAAAAATTCGGATGAAAATGCAAACTCAAAGTGACTTCGAGTAAGTGCAAAGAAGAGTGCTAAAACACCGACCCACTAAAATTTGAGCGAAAGAGTGAAATCCCTTGCTGAGGTACTATCGGGTTCTCAAAAGATAATCGATCCCCGTTAATATTGCCTATTAACTTTTTGATCATGGAGGTTTCAAACAAGTTTTGGTCACTCGTTTGTTTGCGTAGGTACTTACTGAAAACTTTGCATAAAACTTTAACTTTGAAATCACGCACTTGGTAAAACCAACCGACGGTTTGTTTCATAATAGTCTCAATCCCTTGTCTTTCGATTTCTTTTACTTGAGGACAAGTAAAACTTTAAAGTCTGATGAGGTTTGATAGGGGTATTTTACCCCTATCTTTTAGCGTAATTTACGGGTTAATTTTGGATGAAATAAATAGGTTCAATTACAAAAAATAGAGTGTTTTAATAAAATAACAAAATAAAAATAAATTCCGTACTTTCGGTTAATTTTCCTTATTTTTGATTAATATTAGAAAATAAAACGTCAAGCTAACTCGGCTCTCGAGAATTGTATTTCAGGTACGAGCATGGAGTGGAAATCTACCAAAATACGTGGGGCGTATCACTCCTCACGCGGGGTGTGGAACACTTAGTCAGAAATAATTGCCTTATCCACAGACTCCGCGTGGGATCCAACCATTGATACGCGGGGCGTACCCCAATCTACGCAGGGCGTAGATCCAATGATGAGCCCAATCATAGACGTCAAACTGCATTGTCTCGTAAGTCAACCATCAGTACGCGAGGCGTGTTTAAGGATACGCAAGGCGTAAATGGTGTATTTCAAGCAATAAAACGCCAGGAGCTCAAACACGCGCGGCGTATATCACTATACGCGGGGCAATAAGACCCGGATTAAGTCCACATGCAGGAAATTATTAAAGGAATGGGTCATTATGATCATGTTGCTCCATGCTTTGCCCCATGCTTGTAGGAATGGGAGATATGCACAAGATCATGTTGCTCCATGCTTGTAGGAATGGGAAATATGCACAAAATCATGTTGCTCCATGCTTGTATTATGATTTTGCCCCTAGCTTGATGTGTATAAATAAGAGTGACTAGCACTCATTTGAGAGGCCCCTTTTGATATACAACTTTTGTATAATTTAAGTTCTTGTTATTTTAGTTTTAGATTCAGATTTTAGTTAGCAAAACTCTATCACCTTGAGAGCTTGTTCGTTCATTTCGGCATTCCGTCAAGGTTCCGTTTTATCTCCGCTCACAAAGGTCGAAAGCTCCACCTCCAAGTCCTAAGTCCTAAGAGACGGCCTTGAGTCCGGTTAGCTAGTTCCGAGGGTGGATTCTTCCCTTTTCACTTGCTAATTAGCTTGTACTCTTCCTATGTACTAGGCTTGGTTGTATTTCATATTTACATTCTCCATATTTATAATTTATGATTCATAATCTCTTTCTCTATATATGTGTTGATGTTTGCTACTTGTTTTGATACTCGTAATTGATTATTGTGTAGGGGTATGCGATTTCCGACGCCATTCAGGCTATCTTTAGGGATTATATAGGTGTTGCCTTACCGAAAGTGACGCACCGGAAACCGTAGAAATTGACAAGCCACGGAACTTATGGGCCCTAGTTTCTAATCCCCAGCATTAGACACACCTTGACTAGGAATCACGTAGTCTAAGTACCTCACGGATCAGTCGAACTACACGTAGTCGTCATTGCAAGAGTAAATCATTAACCGCATATATATTGGAAGTCAGTGTTTGTCACATTTATAACTTATCGCTATCCGCATCATTTCGTAGAGTTTTTGCTATATAAATTTGTCTCAGCGTAGTTAGGAGTAGTTTGTAGTTGGTTCCCACATCAACCCAAAGTATTCACCGCTTAGATAACACATAAAACCGAGTCGTTTAATACTTGTAGTTATAAATCCCGTGGATTCGATACCCGGTCTTAACCGGATTATTACTTGATATGACGGGGTACACTTGCCCCTACGTAGTAATGTCTAGGAAGAGTTAGAGCATTGAAAAATGTCACATCCGTAGCCGTAGCACATCCATCGTAATACACATTTATCGTCGTAGAAAAGCTCTACCTAGGCACCGCGCATCAGGAAGCATACGTGAAGAGCAGAGCAATTGGTAGAGGAAGCATACGGGAAGAGTAGTTTGGTAGAGAGAGGATTGATTAAAAGACGTGAAGGAAAGTGGTTCTGGGTAATGGAATGACATTTGGTAGAGTTTTGACGGAAGATGAACGGTATAAAATATGAAATAGATTAAAACAAATAACATAAATAATAAATTAAATTGAGAATTACCTCAAGCTGACATGTAAGCAATTTATCTCTAGCTTTTAGTATATGTATAGATGTATAGAATTCTCTACTAAGGTAAATTACACATATGGCCACTAACTTTATATATTTTAATATTGTGCCATTAAACATCAATTTTTAATGGTATGACTATTGAATTTTATACTTTTTAACACTTGTGGCCACTCAACGCCTCAAAATGACCGTTGACGGTCTCAAAATAAACAATTCAAAGTGTTAATGATGTTCTAGACAGAGAAAAACCCAAAAATGTGATTTTGAAAAATAATAAAAATATGGTTTCATGGAAAATGTTGTTCTGAACAATTTTAATTCTTGATTTTTTTCATTTTGAGGTCGTTAACAATTATTTTAATGAATTGGTTAAAGTTGAGTTTTCATCGGTGTGAAAAAGTGTAAAGTTCATTATCTTTTAGATAAACCTCTTAAAGAATTAGAAGGTCTAGTATACTGCGATGTGTGATTTGATCGAAATTCGGATTTTACAGTTTTGGAATGAAAAACCGTCATCCTATTTAATCGAATTGGAATGCCCTGGATCTGACATGCCTCTTGAGAGGAGTATACCTCTCTTGATTGGATCTTTGATCGGTAACTAGAAATTTCGTATAAAGAAGAAAGAAAGAAAGTAAAAAAAAGAAACTTATTAAAGTCATCAACATATATTAAAACGGTCATTTATGTCATTAACGTATGTCGAAACTATCAATTAGTTCGGTTTTTTTCAGTATTTTGTAATATTTATAGTTTTGATAATCGGTTCGATTATTTTATATTTTTAGTTTAGGTTTAGTGGGAAAAATGTTCCGCCCCTAGACTCGGGTCCACAATTGCTTCAAATTTTAAAGCTGAAAAATGATGAACCTTGCACGTATTTCCACCCCTAGAAGAGTCTAAACACCTAATTTATATAGATATATCAAGCTCATATATCAAGCTCATACAGGAACATCAAATATCCCTGCTCTTTTCCTCTCTATTAAGCTGGTGTTTAGAAACCAGATGATACTGATATCGTGTACTAATTATCATCAACTATAAAACCTGAATTCTTCGGATAAAGAAAGAGCTTTGCATAATTAGAACAACATTGTCTCTTACCAGATGAATTCCTGATAATGTGATAGATATCCAACAGAATAGACTTGAACGAGCTTTCAACATTCAACGCCTGTAATGCTGATGTTCCGAGGAACGAAAGGCCTTCCTTTTCGGCTAACAGTCAAGCATCTTCGGGTGATACCACTGTCAGATGATGCAGAAAGATTTGTAACCAGCTAACATTATGACAATCCCTGCCATCTCGTAAAGTTGTCAGATGTTTGCCTCTTTGTAATGTCATAAACCAAGAGTGCACCAGCTGCAGCTCTGTGGTATGCAGTAGTTATGGCTCTGTACCTTTCTTGACCTGCTGTGTGCCATATCTGTGCTTTAACTGTCTACCTGAATTTTGCAATTCATCCAAACTCAATCAACCAGTAATGATCATATTGCTTTTTAATCAATCATGTCTGTGCCTAACAAGAGAATGCTTTTTAATCAATCATGTCATATAATATTAGTAAGCTCATCCAATGCCTTTATATTATTAACAAAGTAGATGTAGTTTTCGGAGCAATGTTTGCACAATCTTGTTGTTAGCAGATAATTCTAATCAACAAAAACTTTGTATTCAACAAAAGTCTTAGCTTTTAAGTTTCGATTGGCCTCTCAGTATAATTACCCTTATAGCGTGAGTTCAGGATCCCGTGACTCCGATGAATCCCGCATCCGATCTACTCTTTCTAAGTCTGAAAATCCCGCATGATGACAAATGAAGTCCGTAATCAGACCCACCATGTAGAGCTTGGTGTCCTCTACAAGATTAGTGAAGGTTATTAGTTTGCTATTTGATCTCAAACTCTACTCCAGAAAAGGTATTCTTACTATATACGAAGTTATCAATTGTGTCAATATCATTTCTATCTGTCTGTGAGTTTAGCATATAATAATATTATATTTTTCATCTTTATACACTTGTATAATTGTGGTACAACAGAAAATCAAATGCCAAAGTTTATTCATGTTCCTAGTGCTAGGGCTGTAAACGAGCCGATCCGAGCCGAGCTTTGACCTGCTCGAGCTCGGTTCGGCAGTTACTTATCGAGCTGGAGCCGAGCTTCAAGCTCGGTTCGAGCTCAATTGTCTGTTCAAGCTCGGCTCGTTTAGCAGCTCGATTGTTCACGAGCCGAGCTCGTTTATCGAGCTCACGAACAGCTCGTTTTATTTGTTCATGAGCAGCTCATTCGTTGTGCTCGCAAGCTTTGTTCACGAGCAACTCGTTTATTTTTCTATGAAAAGCTCATTTTTTGTGCTCGTGAGCTTTGATCACAAACAACTCATTTGTTTTGCTCACGTACGAGCTCGTTTATGGTGTTCAAGAAAAAAATAATATCAAATTCGGTACATCAAATAATATTAATTGTATACACATATAACATCCTTTATTTTTTTAAATATATAAATATTATAATCGAGTTGGCTTTATCGAGCTTGTTCATGAACTTGTTCACGAGCCTCTAATCAAGCTTTCGAGCTGAGCTTTGGTCTGCTCAAGCTTAGTTCGTTTACAAACCGAGCCAGAAAATCATACTCACGAGCGGCTCATTAAAAAATCGAACCGAGCTGAGCTTTTACCGAGCCGCTCATGAGCGGCTTGGCTCATTTACAGCCCTACCTGGTGCATTGCTTTCTTGAATTTACTGTCTCTAGGATTATGTTGAACTTTATAATTATAGATTATATTGATACGATTATAACATTATCTGTTTTGACATCCTTGTGAAGACACAACAATCTTCATTTTAGATTGCTGAATATATTCATAACTTTATAGGTTTCATTAAGTTTCTACACAGAAAGCCGAAACGAAACATAAATTTTATTCCATTAGAATAATCACTTCTTAGCAACATTGATCACGGGCAAAGATAACAATTTTCTTCATGAGTCTGAAATTATTAGATCCAAAATAGAGAATAACAAGTGTAAAATGAAAAATAATCCAACTCTGTGTAATAAAATTTAAATTTGCAACAAAGCAACCAAAATGAGTTTATGAGCTTGTAAAATGAGTTTAAAGTTGCAATATCTTCCATTAACATCAAATCTCTTTACCTGTAGACTCTCCAAAAGCCCCACAATGGACAGCAAACATCTCTCATCGTTGCTGTCGCTGCATTCTCCACTTCTTTAGATCTGGTCTGCCACAAAGTAACGCGACTTTACTGAATACAGTCCGTTTTTTTAAGCAACCAGAAAACAACATCTTCAAACAACTGAAAGCTCATAGCATCAGGAATAAAACATAACAACTGGTAGCACACAATTTATCAACTCAACTTAATATGATTATCATTTTCGTGTCCGTTATATCATTTATAATTATTGGAAATATATAGATTACATAAAACAATTATAACCCGATAAGACATTTTGAGTCTTTTAACACCCACCCCTACTAAAAATCAACTTGAAACGAAGCAAGCACCAAAGAAGGACATAACATAATAATGACAAACACAAGAGAAAATTGTTATTAAGAAATAAATAACATAATAACGTTCAACCACCTCCAAACATTTCAGAATTTCTATTTGATCTGAAGCAAAATGGAATTTTATTATTAACCCAATTTTGATACTAAGTATGCATCGATGAAGAAAATTCACATAATAACGTTCAACCACCTCATGAATCGATGAATCTCCACATCCGATGAGAAATGAAGTCTGAAACTTAATATAGTTAATGTAGTTTAGCTGAAAATTCACGTCTGGTCTACTTTTTCCACTTTTCCCATGTCTAAAAACAATGTCCTATACAAAATTCTATCCACCCTGATGTCCTCCACAAGATTAGTGAAGGTTTTAAGGTATGGCTTTTTTTTGGGCGGCCCGATGTGTTGGTCCCGTATAACGTGACAAGGTTAGTTCCGGGGCGGGTTAGGAACTATTTAAAATTTTGTCCGTTAAGGCTGACTTCTTTTCTTTGAGAAAATGTTTACACAGCGGCGCTAAGTAGTTTTAAGACACAAGCTTAGTCAACTGGTGACTAAGTCTGTTTCTTTCCTTGAGTCACGAGATAGCACTTGAGTCTATTCCCGAACTCACCTTCTTAGTGCACTCAACTCAGTGTGAGTTCGTTACTTAGTCAGTTTTATAGCAAGCAATATATAAAGGAATTTAAGGGTTAGAAATATGTTACTCAGCGGACATATCCTGGTTCGGCCTCTCCGCCTACGTCCAGTCCCCGGAACGCGTTCCGAGCTTTTTGAATCCTCTACTGAGCTCTTTAAAGGTAGAGCACGAAACCTTTTACAATAGAAGCTGAGTATACAAGAGTACCTTCCTCTATTCCTCTACTCACTCCTATCACTACCGCTGAGTAATATAACCGAGTACTCGGCCTCTCTTTTCTATACTTCTAGAAATGATAAATGTTTGTCCTAAACAACGATTGCTAAGACACTTTAGATGAATAAAATCACTCTAGACTTTTACACAATGATTGGAATTGGTGTAAGATTTGCTTTGTTTTTGTCACGGAACTTCAAGTATGAATTTGGTCAGCGTTTCGACATAATTGAAGATCTGCATCGAATGAAGCATTTGGGAGGCCTATTTATAGTGACACTTCAAGCATCGGTGATTTCGAATTTCGAAATAACTGTTGGAAGCTAACAGCTTCCTGTCGTTGTCACTCAGTACGTGCTCAGTGTCGTTGGCCAATGAGATTCTTGCATCTTCTGTCTATGGTAGTATTCAGCAGCTTTTCATCAAATGAACAGAATGTTTGCACATTTATAGTAAAGTCTTCCAGACAGCTTATTGCGTCTTCTGAGCTTTACCAAAGTAGAAATACTTTGTCTCCAAGTTGGTTTTGTTCTGACGTTGACCTGACTGCCTTGTCGCTCAACTCAGCAGCTTCGTCTTGAAGCTTTTGTTAGAAGGCTTCTCGATCCTTCTTCATGCTGAGCTGTCGTTTTACTTGATACGACTGCGTTTTGTCTTCCTGGGCCGTGAGGTCTTGATCTGTTGACTTGGGCTTGACTTTCTCTTGTGGGCCTTTAGGCTTTTTATCTTAATGTCTTATAAATCAATTAACTCAACATTGAACAAACACATTAGTGAATAAATCAAAACATTTAAGTTTAATGTGTTAGAATATTTTTTATCATTCACATAAATAATTTTGTCAAATCAAAATCATGTGGAAAGGTGTTTCAACACGATGCACTATGCGGCCCCGTTAAGCGAGAGTCCAGAAAGGGATCCCACCACAAGGGTATACTTGGGACAAGTCTTCCCCTACCAATTTTTTATTATCAAGAAGCCGCTTCTAAGACTCAAACTCATGACCTCTCAGTCACACGACAACAACGTTTTGGTAGGGCAGTAACACAAAATTATTCAAGCATTGCATTTTTTATTTTTGGTATGACATACTAACAAATTTCCACTCTACAATTACATTACATGTTTTAGTAAATGAACAAACACGGATTTGGAATTTACAAATTTCTCCATTATAAATTAAGCTAAAAATGATTACTTCTCTCCTAATGCAACTTAATAAATAAAAAAGAGAAAGAGAATTGCCATAGGTGTTAAAAAGTGTAAAATTTATTGACTATAATTAGTCGAGAAAAGACATAGTAGGGGTGAGAAAAAATAAATCGATCAAATCATTATCCGAACTGAAAAATTAAACTCAATAAGGAAAACCGTTTAACCGAGCCGATAGACCACAGTTTAGGTTTGTATATGTTGATTATAACGGTTAATTAGGTTTTATATTTAAAAAACTGACACTTTCGGTTAACCGAACCGTTTATATTATTATATAAATTACATTTCTACATTTTATTTACTAATTAATGTGCTTTATTTTATTATATGTATGATTAGGTTTGGAAAATAACGTAATGAGCAACGAGCAATTATTAATTTTGTTGTATGACTTAATTTTGTTTTGGTATTCAAAATAACTCATAATGAGCAATTATTGTGGTTTAAATATTTAGATAAAAAAATACGGTTAACCGTTATAATTTGGTTCGGATAAAAAAAAATATAGTTAACCAACATTTTTTGTTAACCGTATGGATAAGCAAATATGGCTAACCGCTGTTTTAGGTTAACCATTGAGATAACGATTAACAACCGTTAACCGAAAATCATGATTAACTTTTAATACGGTTAAGTAGTATATTTGAAATGATTTAGGGTTTAATTTCTTAAAAACCACTCAAGCCTCTCATAAATTTGACAATATAGTCAATCTTGTTCTTGAATAGCAACACAATCTTCTCAACTTTGAATTGCATCAATAAACTTATCCAACAAAACTTTAAGCTTGGTAAATAATAAGTTACAGATACATTTTCTTGAATAAAAATAGAAAGGTAATATTGAATTTCTGCTATCCTAACCAAATAAACATCATATAAGGTCAAATATAACTTTGTCCATCCCAAGACATTCGACCACTCAGGAGATATAGCCTGTCTGAGCTTACTGTGGCATGTCACTAATCAGCTAACACAAGCAACGTCTAGCAAATACAGTTGTCCCACCTTCTATGAACTACACAAACAACACAACCATAATGAACAGGACAGACTTTACGCAAATTTCCACCTCTAGACTCAGGTCCACATTGCTTCAAATCTATGAAGCACCGGTACGGGTACGACAAACAACATTTCTAAAAAATGAGATACAGATACGACGGGGATATGACAAATTTTATATAATTAATAATATATATCATTTGTAATGAAAAATTTAAAAGATACATAAATATATGAACCGCAAATCATATTTATAAAGTCATTATAAAACCACAAATATCACTCATAAGTCATTATAAAACCACAAATAACATATATAACACATCATCATGATATCTCATCACAACTATAAAATCTAAAAACTATATCCGTTAATTTTTTTGGTTTTAGAAGTTAGTGTTTGTCGAGAGAAAATAGAGAATAGGTTAGATGAGTTATAATTTTTTTTATATCTGTATGTTTTGCACAAACGGTGGGTGGGTGAGTTAATATTAATTTATTTAATTTGTTACATAATCCCTATATTATCAAAGTTTTTTTTTAAAACACCCCTACAATTTATCTAATTAATTTATGAAAACTATCACCGACATATTCCTGCATATATCTGATGTATCCCCTAATTAAAAAAGGAAAAGAAAAAAAAAAAGGAATACTTCCTAACTATATCTCGCCATATTAATATCCCCAAAGTATCTAATACGCGCAAGATGATCTCTTAGAAGGATCAGTGCTTCATAGCTTCAAATATAAGATATTATATTATAGAATATATTTTTCCATTTTAAAATTTTATACAATTTTTCTCTTTCACCATTTGCTAATAAAGCTTAAAATTGTCCAAATAAAAGATACAAATCGTGGAAAAATATTAAACTTCTAATCTTTTATCATAAGAGGTCAACTGTCTCGATAAAACGTTTTGAGTCTTTTGACAACGCTACTAAAAATGAACTGCAAACCAAACAAGCACAAAACAAAGACAACAAAAAGACAAACACCAAAGAAAACAATATAGTGTGAGGCAAGCATTACTTGGATGACAAATCTCACAAGTGATACATCTATTCGGATTCCAAAATGTTGAATATGATAAGGGACTGGAGCCAGCCACTAACAGGGACGGATCCAGAGAGGGGTTTGAGCACCCATTAGTCGTCAGAAAACGCTAAAATATCTATGGAAATTATGTAAAAACACCAAAAAATATCAAATTACACTCATAAATCACGAGAGACCACTACAAAACACCCATGTCAGTGAATCTTGGATCCGTCACTGACCACTAATAAGTAAGAAATTCAAGGAAGCATTTGGTGCCTATTCTTCTTTTTGTCCCACTATCAATCTTCCTGTAGCAACGACAACCAATAATTTTACCCACGCGTCACATTCTTGATTCCCTGGCACGCTCTCAAAATCTTTAGGTCATGAGAGTTGGTACAACACATGCCACTTATCACATTTTTGGCTGAATATATTAGAACAACGGCACAATATTAAAACAACGATAAGATTTACAATCTCCCAGTTGAAATATAATAGTTCAATAATTAAAGGTTTAATACATCAGTTGCCCTCTGAACTTGTCCAAAAAGTTTTATTAGTCCCATAAACTTGTTTAAATTATTATAATTAAGTGTCTAAATCTATAAAAGCGTCATAAAGATATACAAAACAGAAAGTTAATTTGTTTTACTGACTAAGAATCACGAATTAGGCCTTTATTTTTTAAGTTTTAAATTTCTTTATGACAACTTAAATGTATATCACTTAAACAAGTTCAGACAGCAAATAGATCACTGCCAGCAAGTTCAGGAGGCTAATAGATCACCTTAAACAAATCTAGGTAGCCAATTTTTAAGCAAGTTGAGGAGGCTAATGGAACACCATGTAAGTTGAAGGGGTCAATCAACCATTTTGGACAAGATCACGAGGCTGTTGATATATTAAGCCGTAATTAAACTACATCCATAAGCCCTCGTATTGTAAGTTGGATTCCCGACGGATAGGGACAAAACTCAAAAGCATAACAACATAAAAAAAATTTGGTATTGGACATCATTTTCAGATCCTGCTCCAAACATTCTTTGCTATCTAGTAGAAATTAGGCAGCCCAAGTAATCTAAAACATACGAGTAACATTTTGTACAATAGATGATAGCTTTTTTTTCTATTTCTTGAGCATTTAACAAGTCACATGATATGAAAATATAATTAGGAGTTTGGATAGGAATGTTATCAAACCTTCTAGCTATACCGTAAACCTTCCATTTCGAGATTAGCTGTCTTACCAGCTCTCTCCCTACAAGCCCGGTGGCCCCGAAAATTTCAGCAGCTTTTGGTTCTCCATTGATGTGTTCGCTTGCTGCCATTGATTATATATGCAACGTATTTAATTCCTGGACATATAGTTAGATGATCAGTTATAGACTTAATAGTGGATGTTAATTAATGACCTTATAACAGTGTTTTAGAATAAACATCTAATCTATATCAAAACTTTTCTTTTGAAGGGACAATGTATGCTAAAAAGCTACTTATAATTCCATATATCAAGCTCTCATCCAAAACACTACAATTTTAATTCTCTATAAAGTATAAACCAAGATTATCAGTATAGTTACCCTTATAGCATGAGTTCAGGATCCCGTGTAGAGTTTGACCCTGATGAATCCCGCGTCCGATCTACTATTTCTAAGTCTGAAAATCACGTCCAAAATTGGATCCACCATGTAGAGCTTGGTGTCTTCTACAAGATTAGTGAAGTTTTGGTCTGTTATCAAGTTTGCTGTTTGATCTCAATCATTTCTATCTGTCTGTCTGAGCTTGGTGTCATCACAGCATTTCGATGACAAATTCATGTAGATGATTTCAAGTACATTTTCTTAACTAGCAAAAGAGGGAAAAAAGATATGTTAATCACACACAAATTAGATAAAATTCTACCAGAATCAAAATGATTAAAAACAAAAACAAGAAACATATAAATATAACTGTGGTGCAGCAGAAAATCAAATGCCAAAGTTTATTCATGCTCCTAGTGCATTGCTTTCTTGAATTTACTGTCTCTAGGATTATGTTCAATTTTATAATTAAAGAGCCACCTCATAGGTCCAGATGTCCAAATACAGAGAATGCAAAAAGTAAAAATTAGATTTAAATTAGAAATTAATAATAATCTGGTTTTCTTTTAAATTTGTCACTAGAATTTAACTAATTGGATTAGAACTTAAAAGAATATTCGTATTTTGAAATTAATTTTCCCAATTAGGATGTGCCTAAACTAAAAACATTGAATAATTTTGTAAATTTCCATGTGTTTAGCATTCTTTGACATGTAAGCCTTTCAAAAACAAATTTCAACTTTATTCTCCAACAAGTTCTCATGTGCACTAAATCAATGCGTTTAACTTAGAAAATGAAACCAATGCATTCAACCATAAATACAAAGATCAATTAGCAGCTCATAACAAAGAAAAAAGTAGGAAGAAGAACAACTCATAGTATTGATCCCGTATCAAAACTTTTTTTCAGTCTCATTTTACATTTTTCTCAGCTAAATATTTTTCAGCAGATACTTTTGGGGAGTCATCTTGCACCCCAAAGCCTCAATATTCTGGAGAAAAGAGGCTGGAACCATCGCTGGTAGGGGTGATTCCGGAGGCCTGGGGCCGCGGCCCTCCCTGGCACCCCTTGTTTCTTCTGTATCAACCATCATTTGAGCAATTAAACTGAATTACAGAGGCCAACTTGTTTCATTGGAAACCTCTCCTTGTTGAAACATATCCTGCGTGAAACTCAATCGTGCTTCAATCACCCTAGATAATATGTGTTCCTAAAAAATTACAGAACTTATGGCTTTTCAAATGTGACTTGAAGTTGAGTTTCCAGTTTTAATGCAATCCATGTATTTTTCTGAAAAACTCAATATCTTCTGTGGGTTGTAACATGAGTTCTTATGATTCCATGATTTGAACTTATGAATCCTAATTTCAATATAAAAAACAATTATGACTACTTTAATTGGCCTTTTTTGTTGCTTGCTCGGGTGGGGGAAACAGAACAGTGAGAGATGTTGTGTTTGTGCACAATGAGTTCTTCATTGCAACTAGAAAAAGTAAATGTATTTCATTTCTCTAGAAACTAAATATATATTTACTTAGATAAGTTGATGACCGTAACGGTTGAGACAAATTTCCAATTGGTTTGGTTTTTCTGTTTTAGCAGAATTCCAAAGCCAAAGCCAAAGGTTGAGAAGCCTAATAAGAAGAAAGATACTTCTAACAGCAATGAGGAAACTGCAGCAGCAGACAAATCAATTGCTGATTCAAGCAGTTTGCCTGATGCAGAACCCGAGCCCCGACCACAGGACGAGTTATTATTTGAAGTCCGGAATGTTGATTAATCACATATTTCAGCTTAGGACAACGATTTGGGTTTTCTTTGATAGGCTTTGATTTCGAAGTCATGTCCGAAAAAACATAAAAAAAAATATACCTGCTTAGTAAAATTCATATAAGGTCAAATGGGAGAGCACAAATGGAACAAATAACACAGAGCAGCAACCTTTTTTTTCGAAAAATATAAATATATAGGAAATTAATAAAAAGGAAACTTGTGGTATTGAAACGTACAGCACCCTTAATAGAGCTATTATTTCATTTTACTAAGTTTATTAACATCACTCCATTGAAAAAGACAATAATGAAATTCACATATTTCATCAGGCTCATGTAGAAAAGTACCTTAATATGTGTGTCACAATCTTTCTCATGTTCTCAATATACTCAGGAACTGGAACATGAGGACCTAGTCCAGATGAATGAGGTCCCATTGAATCATTACCACCAAAATATACTACGACTAAGTCTGGCTGTGCGGCAGCATCCTATCCCACAAAAAAAAAAATGGCAGCATTGTCCATCCCAAGCCTGAAAGTGGCAGCAGCTTATCAAGTAGCATAAGCAAACACTAGCAAATACAGTTGAGATACCATTCTCCCACCATCTATGAACTACACAAACAACACGACCATAATTGACCACACAACACGAATTGACACCCCTAGTGTCAAGTCCGCTTTGCAATAAATATAAGATATTGGATTACCAAATCTAGTGCACCAGAGAAAAGGATATATTTTGAGGTCAGCATTACTTAGAAGACATATCTCACAAGTGACAAGGGGTCATCTTGCACCCGGACCCTCAATTTTCCAGAGACAAGGGGTCAGAAGGGTGATTCCAGAGGCCGGGGGCCGAGGACCCTTTCTAAGCTAGAATCCCGATATCGAAAACAGATTTCTCCAAAACGTAGTCTCCCATCTCATGACCCCAACACAAACACACATATATATAGCTCAAATCTTTATCACAAATCCCTATAGAAAACTACTCAAGCTAATAAATCTCACAAATGACCATACACAATGAACTCTTGATATGTTGTTCAGATTATAAAGAACCATTTTTAATGCAATCTGCGTATTTTGCCAGAAAAATCAATATCTTCCGTGGATTGTAACAACAGTTTTTATCATTCCACGATTTGAACTTATGAATCCTACTTACAATATAAAAACCAATTATGACTACTTGGCCTTTTTTGTTGCTTGCTCATGTAAGGGAAACAGTGCGAGATGATGTGTTTGGGCACAATGAGTTCTTCTTTGCAGTTACCTAGAAAAAGTAAGTGTATTTCATTTCTCTAAGACTAAATATACATTTACTTAGATAAGTTGGTGACTGTAACTGTTGAAACAACTTTCCAATTTGTTTGGTTTTTCTGTGTTAGCAGAATTCCAAAGCCAAAGCCAAATCCAAAGGTTGAGAAGCCTAATAAGAAGAATGATACTTAAGATGGCAATGAGGAAACTACATCAGCAGACAAATCATATGTCGATTCAAGCAGTTTGCCTGATGCAGAACCTGAACCCCAACTTTAACTGAATTTATTGGACTTTGAAAATGGAAAACTGACACCTAAACCATTAATTGGAAATTTCAGAATTGAAAATCATAAGATAGTCTTTCAGTTCTGGTTAACCTAATTTGAGATATGTCGAAATTGAAGATCGTCCTTACACATCATTGATAATGATGATGACAAATTCAACAACAGCGACACAATATATAACATGGGTAAATTCAGGGAAACAAATCATTAATTTCCACATTGCATTTGCAAAAATGAGCATAAATCTATATATTAAATATTTGATCAATTCCTTAAAATGAAAAAAAAATGCATAAATCTTATATATTGAACATTTGACATTTTATCAACAAAGTTTCAAACTAAACCATGATAAAGTCAAGATATTATACATTCTGCACAATTACAGCCACAACAGCAATGAATACTTTGTCATATGCAAGTGAATAATTAAATTCTGCAGATTCATATGTTAGGCATGGTATACTTTTAATTGGAATCACTAATGGCTACAGTTATATTTCAGAAAATGATAATATAAGCAAAGTAGCATCTAGAATGGTGACAGACAGTAGTTTTCACCTGGTCAGTGACTCACCAAGTGAATTTGGTCCGTCACCGTTAGATGTAGAAGGTGCAAATCTAAGCCATACGATTGTTTTAATCTCCACCATATGGTTTTAACAAACTTAGATCTAACGGTGACCGACCAAATTCACTTGGTCAGTCACTGACCAGGTGAAAATTACTGTGGTAACAGAAAGGATTAGACAGTAACATAAGAAAATATCACAGGCTGGTATGAATCACTACTCTACTTAAATTTAACCAAGAAAAGTAAATAGGAAAGCAAAAGGATCAAGTGACATACCACAACCAGCATAGCAATATTTAGCAGAGCATTCCTCCTCCCTTAGGTCAAAGTCAAGGAATAGGTTAACTGTTGACGCTGGCCCAACTAAGGTAATATAGAAAAAAAAATCCAGTAATTGAGGATCAATAAGCGCAAGTCTCGTATTCCACTGTCAAGAGATTTTGGTTTATGACCTTCCACGGCCACAAGAGCAGCCAGGTAGAATTAAATCGTAAAGTTGGGAAATTGGTGAATCCTACAGAAATCTGTGCACTTGACTATCTACCTTTTCGTTTGAAATCTCTTGGACCAGCCAGATTTGGAAGAGACGCCTTCATTTCTTTCAAAAGGGTCATAGCTAACTCCTCCTTTCCCATTTTTTTTGAACTATTGATTAGTGATCTATATATGTATATTGATGGACGGATCCGACTTTTTTTCATCTCATTGAAGAGTCTCAATTGTTCCTCAATCTTTCCTGAATTTCCAAAACTCTGAATTAGTGCAGTATATGTAAGCAAATCCGGTCTAATACCCCTCTCACTCATCTCCCTTATGTATACCAGACACAAGTCCAACCTTCCAGCCTCTTGCAACTGGTTTAATAATGTGTTGTAAGAAATAAAGTCAGGGATAATTCCTGCTTCCTTCATGGAAGAAAACTCATGGAGCATTTCATCAACCCGTCCTGCATGACCTAACATATCCAAAACTGTATTATAGGTTATCAAGTCTGGCATACAATTCAAACCCTTCATTTGATAAAATATTAGAAGCGCTTTGTCGAACTGCCTAGATTTAGCGAAGGCAAAGATAATTCTATTTATAACCGTTAAAACCATCATACTTCTTGGAAAATTATGCTCCAAAACTTCCTCAACAAGTCTCAGAAGCAGAGAATTATTATCATTTGTGCTTATAAAACCCTTAGCAAGACTAAAATAAGAACTTGAAGGCAATGATTCACAAGACATTAGTAGATCCTTGAAAACCTGGGAGACAATCTCAACCTTATTTACTTTGCCTGCTGCTTCCACAATAAGATTATAAGCATCGGGAACAGGGAAGATGTTTTTACCCTGTAATGATTGCAGCAATCTAGCAGCAATTGAAACTTTTCCTGCATTGCATAGCTCCAAAAGATGAGCAGTACAGATTCCTCCACTAGACATTGGATCATTTTCCATGGCCGAAAGAATCACATTCAAGTTCCTTTCTACAATCTTGTCCTCATCTAAAGATGCATGTGTTGCAATTAACTTATAATTGGTAACAACTTCAGTTATGCTATTGACAAGTGGCGACATCCAATATGAACCAACTGGAACCGATATCATACAACTCTGTATTATTAATATAACCATCATCACTTTTTATCCCAAAAAAAAATTACATAACATAACAAACAAAATCTCAGTTATTTTGAGAGCTTGAGACCAAAATAAAATGAACAAAAGTCTAGGACAAACTAAAAGATACTAACCTTTCTGGCCAAACAAAGTCTAGAGAAAAATAAGGTTCTCCCAAGGATCGCAACCAAACTCCTCATCTGGTCAAGGGAAACAGCAACCAAATCAGACAAAGTCATTTGATAGTACCAATTTGTGTTTTAAAAAAAAAAAACTAACAAAAAGAAGTAAGAGCTAAACAACATTTTGAAGAATAACCACAATCAAAAAAGCCAGGAGCCCTAACAATCATAAAGCTCTTATAAACAATTCTAGTATAAGCACAATAGCTTTTCAATTAACATATATGAGACATAGAAAAAGCATAGAAAGAGTTGGACACGGCAAGTGAGGGTAAGAAGGAGAGAAATGAGAGAGAATTGATCCCTCAATATCTAACTTTTAAAGTCCACTTCTCAAGAAAGTCTTACAGAATAAAACTTTATTTGACTGCCTAATATCCTTACTGGAATACACCGACTAAGATTGTCCTAAACATGTGAGCCATGTCAAATGCATATGTAGTTTCAATTAGTGAACATTGATAAACGAAACGAGCACACAAATAGTCACAAAGAATAGCAGTGAAGTAACTAAGCTGAAAATGAAGATTCAAACTGGTTTGGCAGTCCCCACAAGAACCCTAGAATCAAACTTCACTATACAAGAACAAGCCTCTAATCTCGCAACATATTGTTCCAGAACCCAAAATAGGATAACAAGAAAAAAAGGCAGGTGCCTATTCTTCCTTTTGTTCTGTTGTCAATTGCCTATAGAAAACAACAACCGCTAACCACTAATCTTACCTACGTGTGACAGATTCTTCATCTTCTGGCACACTGTTCAAAATTTTTAGGCCATCTGAGAGTTTGATACAACACAAGCCCCTTTTTCCCATTGTTGGATGAATTGTTGTTATTAGCACAACTGCACAATATTAAGACCGCATTAGCATTTACCATCTCTTACAAATTGATAGAAACTCAATGCAACACAAAAATCATTTGAAAGAAATTGCAACATCAGAAAAGCTCAGTTCATTGTTTTACCTTAATATCCACAAATAGAAATTTATAGTAGTTTCAGAATGAGATTAGTATCCACTTCTAACGCAAGTGTGGTGTCAACTACCCTTAATCCCTTCTCACGCATCTCATGCATAAGTTCATTTGCCTAAAGCTGAAGGGAACGGTTTTCAATTGACAACATAGAGATTATTATAGTAGACCATTTCAAGCACTATTGCTTAACTAGCAAAAAAGAGGAAAAAGCATAAGCACACAAATTAGATAAAATTCTATCTCAATCAAAATGAGTAAAAACAAAATCAAGAAACATATAAATATAACTGTAAAATAACATAGGTAAATTCAGAGAAACATTTTGTGAAGAAAACACTAATTTCCAGTCAGTTTCATTTGCAAAATGAAGTAGCTTAAATCCTATAAATTAAATATTTTATAAACATCACAGGTATTAACTAAATCCTATATATTAAACATTAGGCACATGATAACATGATAAACATGAAAATAGTCACAAAGAACAACATTGACTACATCAAAACTATATACTACAATGAAGATTCAAACTGGTTTCCAATGTGGTAGTCCTCACAAGAACCCTACAATAGAACTTTACTACACAAGACCAAGCTCTTAATCTCACAACATAAAAGACTAAAAAAAAGTGTATTCTTTAGTTTTTCATATGGTCAATCTGCCTATAAAAAGACTGTTAACAGCTAATTTTACCTAAGTGTCTCATTCTTCATCTTCTGGTACGCTCTCCAAATATTTGTCCATGTATAGTTGGTACAACACACGTCATTTATCCCTATTGTGGGATGAATTGTTGTTATGAGCATAACTGCAAAAACATTAAGACAACGATTACATTTTTCCACTCTTAGTTGATATATAATAGTTAAGTAATTAAGAGTATGCTTATTGTATGTTGAATTCCCAACGGAAAAAACTCAAAGCAAAGCAACACAAGGCTTTGGTAAGCATTCAAAGTATGCTTCGCAAACAGCAAGATGAGAGTAATATAAGTTCACAGCACAAAAACCATTTGAAAAGAGTTGCAACATAAGAAAAGTTCAGTTAATCGTTTTACCTTGATATCCACAAATATAAAGGTATAGTAATTTCAGAATCAGATTCATATCCACTGCCAACGCAAGTGTTGTGTCACCAACCCCTTAAACCCTTATCACGCATCTCATTATTAAGCTCTTCTGCCCTTGATAGATTATTGTGCCGGAGAAATCCACCAATCATGATATTATAAGAGCACTTATCCGGGGAGCAACCATTTTCTTCCATTTTCTTAAAGACACTATACGCCTCATCCACCCTTCCTCCTTTGATAAGTCCACCAATTATTATATTAAAGGTGTAAATATCTGACTGCAACCCATCAACACAAAGCCTAGAAAGTAATTCCTTTGCATCTTCGAGCCTTCCAACTTTGAACATGCTATCTATTAGGATACTATATGTAACTATGTCAGGCTTCAACTGGTGCACTTGCATTTCATGAAATAACGAAATAGCAACATCAAGGCACCCTTGTTGACAAAGACCATGTAGCAGAATTGAGTAAGTTACATTATTCAAAAGATAGCCACGTGCACACAGCTTCTTAGAAAAGTCTAGGGCTACCCAAGGTCCTTTTGCAAGGCATAGACCGTGTATAAAAGAGTTACAAGTATAAACATCGGGAACCAAACCTTCACGAAGCATTTCATCAATAAGATGGTTGGCAACATCTATCATTTTCCTCTTACAATACAAATTAATCAAGATGTTGTAAGTCTGAACATTAGGATTACAACCTTTCCTCCTCATCACATTAAACACTTTGTCTACTCGATGCATTTGTCCGTGTAGACCATACCCATCTATTAACGAGCTGTATGTGATCACATTAGGTTTTAAACCTCTTTGGATCATCATTCCCAAAATACATTCAGATTTTGTTATAAATCCTTCTTTACAAAGTTTATCGATCAATATGTTGTAAGTAACGATATTTAGTGCTACATTACTATCCAACATTTCACTAAGCAAAAGTGCAACTTCCTTCCACTTGCTCGAATAGCATAGCCCATGAATTAATGAGCTATAAGTAACAACATCAGGCAAAATGCCTCGACTCTTCATCTTTTTTAAAAGGTCGAATGATTGAGTAACTAAATTATGTTTGCAAAGACCATCAATGATGGTATTATAAGTCACCAAATTAGGCTCGCAACCTCTCTTAGTCATTTTTCCAATTAAACACTTAGCCAAGTGAACATTTCCAACTTTACATAGACCATTTAGAATCACACTATAAGTATAAATGTTAGGTTTATACTTCATAGCTGATATCTTATTAAACAACTTCAATGCATCATCAATTTTACATTCCTTGCATAATCCATCAATCAGAGAAGTAAACGTAATAATATTAGGCTCAAAACCAATTTTGAAAATCCTAGCTAGAACAGAGAATCCAAAACCCACACAATCTAAATTGCAGAAGCAATTAATCAAGATGGTACAAGAATAAAGATCAGGTCTTATTCTCAGGCATTCCATTTGCTCCGACAAAGAAATGGCAGTCTCAAAACGGTTCATCCTAACAAAAGCAGACAACAATTTGCTGAACTGAAAGATTGAAGGTTTCATCCTTCTAAGCTCACACAATAAATTATTGAATTCAGTAGCAGGTAAGGGATCCATACCAAGAAACTTGTGAAAAGAAGAAACGAAATCATCTGACCTTGAGGGTGAAGTACAAGTATGGAGAGTAGAAATGATGCCAAAAAACTGAAGAAATGGAGAACGAACCAGAAGTCGAGCCGAAGAGGAAGAAAGAAGCATGGACATGGTGTGAATGGTGGAGTTGCAGAGAGAGAGAGTGAGAGGGGAAACCCTAACAATTTGTCTCAAATTTGAATTTAGAAATTGTGCTACTGATTCCGTGTCTACCGTTGCAAATTCTCACGCTCAAAATGCGTTACTGAAATTTTCAACAAATTTCATATCAAATTTTGAGTAAAAAGACCAAATTAAACATTCAATCTTTATTTAAAACGAAACTGATCTTAAAAAAACAAAGTGATATTTCTTTTGTACCTGTACATGTCTACTGAACCCTAGACCTCGGCATGGGTTGAGCTGGGTCACCTCGGTATGGGTTGAGCTGGATCGGGCTCGGACCGGACCTGTCAGCTTTGTGATAAAACATGATAAGTCCAAGCCCAGTCCAAACCCACATTAATTAGAGTTAGAAAAATAAATAAATAAATATATTGTTAATTATGCGTATGATATTAGAGTAATAAATAAAAAGTTAGGAAATTAAAAATAAATTAATAATAATAATGTATCTATTAGTTAATAATATAAGCAGGTGGTACTTTAAAAAAAAAATTAGGTCCAATTTTTTATTATTTAATATTAGTATCAATCAGTTCATTTGAGTGGAGTTTAGTAACTTACCATTGCTTATTATAATAATAATTATTATTATTATTAGAATCGTTATTATTTTTATAAGCCTTTTATTTTAATTATTTAAATGATTATATTATTATTTTAGTTTCAGTAGAATTCAGTTCAGTTAAATTCAGTAGTATTCAGTTCAGTAAAAAAGAATAGAACCTTGCTCCACTTACCAAATTATCCAATGAAAAAAACGAATTGATATCTATATTGAAAAAAAATGATAACAATATATTAGATAGGCGGGCTGGGCCGGATTTGGGAATTACCTTTTATAGTCTTGCCTAGTCTGACTCAAGCCCGATATAAATATGTGGGTTGGGTTAGGTTTGGACAAAATAATTATATGTAAAGTGCGATTAAGCTCGGTCTGGTCCAGTCCATGAACAAGTCTAGTACAAGATAGAGCATCTCTATTGAAGGTGTTATACAAAGTTCAATAACGCATGATACTAAAATATAATATTTCATTTCCTCACTCATCCGCATCATTTTTGACAACTTTTGTTAAAAATACTTCAATATTAAGCAATTTCAAAAATTGATAATATAATCTCATAAATTATTACTTTATATATAATTTATTTTAATTATAAATATTGTCATACAAATATACCAATAGTAAGCAATTAAAGTTATTTAGAATCCCAAATGAACCTGGCCTTGGATTTTATATTATATAATAATTTTAACTATATATATTATTAATTATGTGTAGTATATTAGAGTAATAGATAAAAAAAAGATAGGAAATTACGACTAAATTAATTATAATGTATCTAATTAGTTAGGCCCAACTAAACCATACGCAGCCCTCTGAACTTGTCAATTTTGGTCATTTTACCCCCTGAACTTACGGGACGACCTATTTGCCCTCATCAACTATTTAAAAGTGGTATTAACAACCCCCTAATTTCATTATAACAGAAACAAAATGAAATTCCAACATTAGTACAAGTGTTCATGGAAGTATTGGAACCAACATGCATATATATAGCCTCATTTGCAGCTTGTTTTAGTGGTGAATAACCATATTTGCAATTTTTACAAGAAAACTTGTGTATTGTCTATACTAACCTCATTTGCAACTTATTTTTGTAGTGTACAACCCTTTTTATTATGACTTTGGTGCTTACAATGAGAAATGTCATAATTGTTTCCATTATAATGAAACCATGGGTTGCCAAAACCACTTTTAAATAGTTAAAGTGGCAAATAGGCCGTCTCGTATGTTCAGAGGGCAAAATGACTAAAAGTGATAGTTCAGGGTGCTGCGTATGGTTAAGCAGGTGGTACTCTTAAAAAAATAAAGGGTTAAGGTGCAAAAATACCCCTAACGTTTTGGGTCAGGAGCAATTTTACCCCTAACGTCTAAAATGGTGCAATTTTGCCCCTAATGTTTGTAGCCAAGAGCAATTTTACCCCTAAAGTTGGTAATTTGGGTCAATTTCAGATATTATTATAAAACACAGATATTTTTATTCATTATTTTGCACCAATTTCATATCAATTCATCCTAAAAAAAGAATTTCATATTTTTTTGTAATTTAATAATAGAATTGGAGATTAATATTTACAAATTCGGTGAATTTTTTGAATTTTTTTTGTCTAATTCATACAAAAGACAATATATTTTTTATTTTTTTCACATCCCAACATATGTTTATGATTTGTTACTGAAAAAATGACGCATATATAAAGTGTAGATGATAAGATTCATGACCGAGAAGACAGTTTGATAAATTATTTCTGAAATTGATCCAATTTATCAACGTTAGGGGTAAAATTGCTCTTGGCTACAAACGTTAAGGGTAAAATTGCACCATTTTAGACGTTAGGGGTAAAATTGCTCCAGACCCAAAACGTTAAGGGTATTTTTGCACCTTAACCCAAAAATAAAAAAAGAATTAGGTCCAATTTTTTTATTACTTAGGCTTCATTTGTTTAGCTACTTTTGCTGAAACAAACACCCCTTTTGCCTAATTTGAGGCTTATCACCCACTTTGAGCACTGAGTTGATATGATACAAAAAAAATTGAACTTTAACCTTTATTCCAGTTTTGGGTGGACACCCCAATCTGATTCACGATATCTCAAAGAAAATAGAACGAAGGAGAGCAGAGGAGGCGAGGGAGGGAGGATCACCGCCGAGTCCAACCACGCCGACCGGAAAGAGGAGGTGGAGGCGCAACACATCCGACCGGAGCGACTCAATCTACTGAGGCTTAGAAATTCACATTTGATCTAATTAGTAAGTACTACTAGCGACTCAATCCTTAGAACCGTTTGATATCAATCATTATCCAATTTAGGGATTTTAGTTATATGTTTGGAGACTTAATTTTCACGGTTTTATATGATGGTTCATGTTAGCCGACCCCGAATCATTTCGGGACTAAGGCTTTGTTGTTGTTGTTGTTGTTGTTGTTTGGAGACTTAATTATCTGTCCTTGAATTCTAATTTCTATTTAATTTGTTGAATTGAATTCCTTGTGTGATGCAGCTTAATTTTTTGCATTAGGTATTATCAGAACTTCTGGAGTAAACTAAATATGAATTATAAGTTAAAAGTTTGATTAGCATTATTTGAATTATGGGGAAAATCTGAATGTAGTGATTTGATTAGCATTATTTGAATTATGGTACACTGTATTGGTCAAATAAATAGAAATGGCAGTAACAAGTTTCCTTTTTAGGAACCAATTTTCTTCGTAAGCATACTTCTTTTTGTCATAAGAATGGAAATTCCATTTGAAGTAGAAAGCAGGGGATATTGATAGATAGATAATCCCTTGTGAATTTGGATGTAGAATCGAATCCACTTTATATCTTTTGGCTTGTCTTACTCTTGTATGTTGTGTCTACTATTTCTTGTTAAGATACCTATGGTTGGCCTTGGTAGCTCATCCTTGTGCTGAAAAGTCACAGGGCTGATGAATTGTTTTTTTCTCCATAGTTGTCATGTTTCTGCATGAATAACAAATTGAAATTTGACTACATTTCATACATACCCATGCTTTAGACTGCAGACTAAATCATATTCTTCATTACATTCTGCTCTTCCCAACTATACTTCAATAGCATATAATGCATCTTAAGTTATTCTGTATTTTGTTTTTAAATTAGAAGATATGGCCTTTTTCAATTCTTGCTCTGTTTCCATGAATGTGCATGACAATAATGATTGGGAGTCTTTCATCAAGCATGGGCTCTAAATGGTCAATAATCTATTATTTAAATATCTTTGGATATGAGCTATATTTATTCTGGATGACTCCACGGCTTCCCGAATGTACTAAATTTGAGGATTTGAACTAACCACCTTCCGTAATCAGTGATGTCAAAAAACAGACGTAGCTGAAACTTTCATGGTATGGAAGCTCGAGGCTTGAGTTCTAGGTTATATTCAGGAGCCACCATTGCAGCCATCGAATCCCCCCCAAAGCAATTTTTTTTAACTTTACATCCTTCTACTACACCATGTAAAAGCTCCTCTCTTCTTTGGTCACCTAATTATGTCTGCTTAACTCTTCAATCATTCAAGAGGTTTGAATGTGTGAAGAAAGCAGAAGTATTAGACAGTGTTGTTTTCGACAAGGAAGATCACAATAAACCTGAAGTCAAAAGGAAAAAGCTTGCGGTTTTTGTTTCCGGTGGAGGGTCCAATTTTAAATCAATTCATGAAGCTTGCCTTCAAGGATCCATCTATGGTGATATTGTTGCTGTGGTCACTGACAAGCACGGTATAGTTTGCCTTTCATTTTCTTCATCTATTCATCTGCTTTAGCTCTGCATTCTGTTGGCCTTTTTTTCCTTTCGCCTTTTTGAAACCGTTTTTTTATTCTTTGTCATCATTCTCCTGAATTTTCTTGTTGATGATTTAAGGAAAAACAAAAAGTTACTTGGTGATAAAAAAAAAATTAACTGTAATACCTGAATCTTTTGCTTTGAATTTGCAGCAGATTATTTATATGTTCCTTTTCTCTTTCTTACAGGGTGTGGAGGTGCAGAATATGCGAGAAGCAACAAAATCCCAGTCCTTTTGTTTCCTAGAACAAAAGATGATTCTGGTGGGCTATCCTCAACTGATCTTGTCTCTGCTCTAAGGTGAGCTACATATTTGAAGTTACTCGTTTTGTACCTATAAATAACTTATGTTTCTTATTCGTATTTGCTTCTTGCAAAGGAGTTGGCATTCGTGCTATGTTTAATTGTTAGATGGTTTGAGCTTTTCTTGTGTTTTTATCATTGAGTCACTAACTGTATGTAATTCGTACAAATATTAATAATCATTCTCTGAATGTCGCTGAGTTAGAACATGGTTAATTTATCATTGATGTCTGAGGAAATATTGACAATCACTTATTGATGTAACAAAGGATTATTCGTTTTCCATCATTTCCTACCTTTGTTACGTTGTTCATCTACCTTGTGATAATATAAATGAGGAAGCTTATGTGACTGCTTATTAGTCCATTTTGGCAGTGTGGAATGTCAGCAAATGATTTGCATAACATGCTAAGAGTATCTTTTGCCTTCCATATCCTCTATTACTGGTTTCTTGATCTAGAAAACCAAATATGCTTGAGCCAATAATATATATATATATATATATATATATAAATTGCTGCTCAAAAATATGTGCTGAAAATGTTTGTTTTCTTCCTCTAATTTTAACTCAAATGGATCAATATAAGCGTTTGATATTATGTTTGGATCAGGGATTTGGAGGTTGACTTTGTTCTTCTAGCTGGATATCTTAAACTTATACCTACTGAGTTAATCCGTACTTTTCCAAAATGCATATTGAATATCCATCCAGCACTTCTTCCAGCATTTGGAGGCAAAGGCTACTATGGTATGAAGGTGCATAAAGCAGTCATTGCTTCTGGTGCGAGGTATCTCTCAGCTTATGTTGCTATTTTCTTTTTATGTTGGAACCGAAGTTCATTCCTCAGTTTAGTTGAACTTTCTTAATTATGTCTTATTCATAGGCCACAAAAGTCCTCATATGTTATATTCTTGTTTGGTTTTCTCCATTCCATCTCTCTTTGCGCCTGATTAGATACTCAGGGCCCACTATCCATTTTGTTGACGAGCATTATGACACGGGGCGTATCCTTGCTCAAAGAGTTGTCCCTGTTCTTGCGAATGACACTCCAGAGGAGTTAGCTGCAAGAGTTCTTAGAGAGGTAATGAGTTATTACGTGGTATCTTTTTTCTTCCTTTTTCATTCAGCCACTTCTTGATTACATCTTGATTCTGTTCTATAAGTTCTTATAGAAAATGCACTTAAAATATTTCATGGAATTTCACTAATGTCAAATTGTTTTGATTTGGGAAATGATATGCTGACTTACTATAAGGGGTCGTTTGGTTTGGGGGTTTCAGGAAAGGGGAGGCTTCATTCCCTTTGTTGGTGTTTGCTTTGCTAATTTAATGATTCCCTTTGCCATTTTTTAGTTTTGGGTTTACCCCTAACTCCTCTAACCCATTCCCCACTCCCCCCTAAGGTTTTCTATTCCCTTTCCCCTCTCTTTCTAACTTAAACTTCTACACTCCTTATAAAATTCTACTTTACTCTATTTTATTTTTTTTATTTTGGTCTCTATATTTTTTTATTTTTACATTTCTTTATCTTTGGATTAATTTCATTTTCGTTATATATTTTTAATTTTTTTACTCAAAAAATATTTTTGACTAAATTTTACTTTTTTTATTTTTGTTTAATCCTTATATTTATTTATTTATATTTTTTTATCACTAGATTAATTTCACTTTTGATCCTTATACTTATTTATTTTAGAAGACTATTGGCTTTTGTTTTTGTTTTTTTTTTTTAATTTGTATGAACTTTGTTAAGTTTAAATTTAACTTTTATGAACTTTATATTATTATCAATAAGGGTAGCAAGTGAGTGACGTTTTGGATTGTTTGGGATTATACATGAAGTTATTGCACGTTTTATGGAAACTATAGTAAAAGAGTTGAATTTTTTTTTTATTATATATGAAGTTAAAAAAAATAGTTTTGATTCTCTATTTGAACCAAACATCCACAAAGAGAATGGGGTGGAATTGCATTCCCTTTCCTAAACATATCCAAACACATAGGGGTATGAATGCTTATTCATTTCCTTTCCTTTAGTTTCCCTTTCTTGATTCCTTTTCCCTTACCCCTTGTGAACCAAACGCCCCCTAAATTGCCCCCTAAATTGTTTGGCTAGCTGATCTGTATTTGATTATGGAAGAATTAATTTTAGAAGAGTTGTTAAATTTAGGGTAGATAATTTATTAGTCTCCTCCTTTTTACCTAACACACTATTTACTCCCTCTATTTTGAAAAACACATTATAAGGTCCCTATCATTTGTCATTCTCAACCATTTGGTCCTTCTGTCTATTTTTTTTAGATTTTTAACCGTTATATTCGGCATATACAGACTGACAGAAAATAACATAGTACCAGAGCCATTTTGTATCATATTATGGCTGTCCTAAAAGCTAAGATATGTTCGGTTAAAAATCTAAAAAAAAAATAGACAGAAGAACCAAAGGGTTAATATTGACAAAAGATAGGGACCTTATAATGTGTTTTCCAAAACAGGTACTAAACAGTGCCTTACATAAAAAAGGCGGGGACTAATAAATTATTTACCCTTAAATTTAAGTAGCCTTATTTAGTTAGTGAAACTCCGTTGGATCACTAACACTTATTTCAACTTCTTGATTCCATTTTCTTCTGTTTTTTAATTGTAGGAGCATCAGTTGTACGTTGAGGTGATAACCGCATTATGTGAAGAGCGTATAATTTGGAGGGAAGATGGTGTTCCTCTCATCCAAACTAGGGAAAACCCCAAAGAATACAGATAGCTTAGTCAAATTTGTTTTGGTTGTGGTAAGTGCCAGTATTCTCCTGTCCTAAATGATTTATTGAAGTAAAGCTACGCACATCGTCATGACAAACCCGAGCCCTATACCTGCTGGTATCTGACTCAATTTCCTACCCTTCTTCTATAGATTGCCCCTGTTGAAGGTGTCACATCCTTTGGGCATTGAACTAGCTGCATTACTGTGACACATTCTGGGTTCGAGATAATATTTGACGATGTTCAAATCAGTTAATTAGTTTACCGAGAATATGACCGAACCTTCTTCCTCGAAGGTCCTACATAATTCAGTTTTACCATTGAAGTGATTGAATTAAAATGGTTTTTCAAAGAATTAGATCATGTGTCCTACATATTGGTTGGACACATGATCTAATTGTATCACCATTTAGTAGTCAAATACTGGCTTTGTTTAATTGGTACGTGAGCATTTGAATTCTGCCTACAAAGACATGTATACTGACTTAGTTGCAGAGCTTTCTTTGAGGATGACAATAAGATAGCGTTTTACGTTCCCTTGAAATTAGGGGTGTCAAAATGAGTTAGCGTGCTATGTAATCTATACATAGTTGTTAAATCTAGATTCAGACTCGTGAATCGAAATCCACATTTTGTGACTCGTGAATCGAATGGGGTGTCAAAATGAGTTAGCGTGTTATGTAATCTATACGTAGTTGTCAAATCTAGATTCGACTCGTGAATCGAAATCCATATTTTGTGACTCGTGAATCGAATCGTAAGATTCAGTTCAAATTCACAATATTATAAGAAATAAAATATTTACCATTTTGAACTCAAAATATTATCAAATATTAGTCTAGAAATGCAATTTTAATGTAAAAAAAGAAATCATATCAGTCAAGTACTTACAATTCAAATCTAATGCAAATGCAATCCTAATAAAACTAATCTTCAAATCCGACTCTGTTTAATAACTTAGTGGAGATGGAGAGTTTGAGCTTCTTACTCTTTCTTTTGCCTTGTTGTCTACTTGATCTCGATGGAATGAAACTAGTTTGAGTTGATTACTTGATAAATAATAATAAGACTAGAGGACAGTGGATTTAGTAGTTAGGGTTGTTGAAGTTTTTGATGAACAGTGATGAAGATCCGACTCGAAATAGAGCTGAATCGAATCATATGATTCGAACTGCGAATCTAAGATTATGTTACAAGTTAGATTCATCCTATAAATTCGGCTCGAAATAGAGCTGAATCGAATCATACGATTCGATTCGTGATTATGACAACAGTTGATCTATATATATTCCGCTTCTATATGATAGAAATAAAGAAAATGATAATTGTGTCATGCCAGATGGGTCGTGTTAGGCGGGCTATCTCTGTAAATGGTGTTGTCGTGTTAGGTGGGCTATCTCTGTAAATTGTGTTGTCATGACAACCAAAGCTTGTCTTGTCGGGGTTTTTTTTTTTTTTTTTTTTTTTGTTATATTCTGATCTTTTGTCAATTTAGTCAATAGATGATGAGAATGGAGTGGAAGGAAATGGCTTGAGAATTTAGCCTTTTTCAGAGACCTTTCTCGTACATCAACTTAAGGTTCACTCACCTTTTTGCCATCTGCTTTGAGTTTCCAGCAGTATGTGTCTGTGGGTGACTACATTTCCTACTTCTTGGCTGTGCCATGTTTCCATCTTATCGAGACCGAGCTTAGGTAGACTCGGTATTGACCCATTAATGTTTCAGGCTGAGCTTTGACCAATCGAGCTTTAACTAGATTCATTATACATGCATAGAATATGTAGTATATGAGAAAAAAAAGTTAAAAACTTATGATATACTTCACACTAGTTTAAAAGTTTTTTTTTTTTTTGCTTAATACATCATTTTGCCCCTGAACCGTCCAAAAAGTTTGATTGACCTTCTGAACTTTCAAAGAGTCTCGATAGCCCTCTCAACTTGCATAAAATGTTCAGTTAGCCCCCTGAACTTGTGTAAAATGTAATTAATTAATCATTCAGTTACAAAAATGAAAGTTGAATGCAAGAGATGTATTGCACGCATCTTAAAAAAGGTAAAACGAGCAAGGTCAGGGTATGAGATTCTAATATTAGAGAAGACACGTTTTACAGTTGAGCAAGTAAAAACTTCATTTTTAATTTATTATGTGAATTATGTAATAATGTTCTAAGGTTCGTGCAATTCATCTTCCGCATACAACTTACTTTTTTTATAACTGAGTGATTAATTGATTATATTTTACAGTTGAGCATTTTATGCAAGTTGAGGTGGCTATTGAGACACTTTGAAAGTTCAGGGAGCCAACTGAGTTTTTTTGGATAAGTTCAGAGAGCAAATGATATATTAAGTTTTTTTAAAAGAAAAAACAGTCATCATGACAGGTTCTAAGAATATTAGCCGATAATGGTGTCTAAAGAAGACAAACTCACAAATTGTAGATAATCTTATTGTTGATATGTACGGTAATTGCTAGTGTTACTGATCAGGGCCGGCCCTGGGCATAGGCTCGGGGTGCAGCTGCCCAAGGCTAAAAGGGGCCCAAAAATTTTAATTTTATTGAATATATACTCTCTTTTTTTTAGTTATAATACCCAATATGTCTAAAAATTGACCAAATAATATGATCTTTTAGGTAAAAAATAGGTCCAAATTTCTATTTTTAGATTTTTAAGTAGAATTTTTTTATTAAGGGCCCATTATCTCTTATTTCACCTGGACCTTCCAAAATGTCAGGACCGGCCCTGTTGATGATATAGATGACAAAGTAAAGAGAGGAATTGGATATTATTCGGTAGGATTTGAAGTTTGAAATTCGTAATTTTCGAACTAGCCATAGGCTCAAAGCACTCGTTGAGTGTTTTTACGGGTCTTGTGAGTTGAGAGTTAATGTCGGAATCAGTTACTAATTTTTTTCCTACAGTCATTATTGATTTTCTTTTGAACTAAAAATTAAATATATATAGTAATTAGAAAATAATCGAGCCTTTTCGTGAATTTTCAAGTCGAGGTTTAGGAAGATTAGGCTTGACTCGTTGATATCCTGAGCTTGAGCCACACCATTTTGACATGACTTTTGACTAAGCTGATCCTTTTGTGGCTTTTTTTATATATTTTTTTACATCACTTTTGACTAAGCTGATCCTTTTGTGGCTTTTTTTATATATTTTTTATTCTAGAAATTAAGATTAAAAATTAGTTGGTAATAACTATTTTGGAATAATATAAAAGCAATGGAACTAAATATGCTTTTAAGGTGTCCGCTAGTTTTATTTTGTGTAAAACAAAGTAATCATTTTGTTTAAAACAAAGTAATCAATAATATGGCGACATGTGGCATATTAATTTAAAATAAAATAAAAATATATTAAAAGTTGATCTGTAATAATATGTTACCACTAAATAGAGAAAAATTAAAGTAACATAAGGTAAAATACAATTCTATTCATCAAATCACTTTACGGAGATTGATAATACTTTACGAAAAATCTATAAAATCTTTACAAATTTTCGTAACATTTAAATAATTTTATGTAAAATAATTATTTTTTCTTAAATCATTAATAAAAAATAATTTTAAATCATCCCCCAAACTACTTTACATAAATTGATAGGTTTTATAGATTTTACATAAAGTAATAATTTTTTGTTAAATTATTAATAAAAAATAATTTTAATTCTATCCACCAAATCACTTTGTGTAAATTGATACTACTTTACGTAAAATCTATAAAACCTTTACAAGTTTACGTAACATTTGTATAATTTTACGTAAAATAATTATTTTTTCTTAAATCATTAATAAAAAAATAATTTTAATTCTATCTCTCAAACCACTTTATATAAATTGGCACTACTTTATGTAAAATCTTTATAAATTGTCGTAACATTTGTACAAATTTTACGTAAAGTAATAAATTTTTATTAAATTATTAATAGAAAATAATTTTAATTTTTTCCATCAAATCCCTTTGCGTAAATTGATACTACTTTACGGAAAATCTATAAAACCTTTACAAATTTCCGTAACATTTGTATAATTACGTAAAATAATTATTTTTTCTTAAATCATTAATAAAAAATAATTTTAATTCTATCCCCAAACCACCTTACGTAAATTGATACCACTTTACGTAAAATCTATAAAATCTTTATAAATTTTCGTAACATTTTACAATTTTACATAAAGTAATAAATTTTGATTAAATTATTAATAAAAAATAATTTTAATTTTATCCACCAAATCACTTTTCGTAAATTGACACTACTTTACGTAAAATCCATAAGATCTTTACAAATTTCTATAACATTTGTATAATTTTATGTAAAGTAATAATTTTTTATTAAATTATTAATAAAAATAATTTTAATTCTATGCACCAAATCACTTTGCGTAAATTTACACTACTTTACGTAAAATCTATAAAACCTTTTCAAATTTTCGTAATATTTGTACAATTATATGTACATTAATTATATTTTGTTGAATTATTAATAAAAATAATTTTAATTTTATCCACTAAATCGCTTTACGTAAAACCCATAAAACCCTTACAAATTTTCGTAACATTTGTACAAATTTTATGTAAATTAATTATTTTTTGTTAAATTATTAATAAAAAATAATTTTAATTCTATCCACCAAATCGCTTTACGTAAATTGACACTACTTTACGTAAAACCCATAAAACCTTTACAAAATTTTGTAATATTTGTACAATTTTATGCAAAGCAATTATCTTTTAGTAAAATATTAATAAAAAATAATTTTAATTCTATTCACTCAACTATTTTAAGTAAATTGCACTACTTTACGCAAAATCCATAAAAAAAAATTCAAATTTCCGTAACATTTATATAATTTTACATAAAGTAATTTTTTTGTTAAATTTATAATAAAAAATAATTTTAATTCTATCCACCAAATCACTTTGCGTAATTAACACTACTTTATGTAAAATTCATAAAACCTTTATAAATTTCCGTAACATTTGTATAATTTTACATAAAGTAATTATTTTTTTGTTCAATTATTAATAAAAAAATAATTTTAATTCTATCCACCAAATCACTTTACGCATATTTATATCAGTTTATGTAAAATCTATAAAACCTTTACAAATTTTCGTAATATTTATATAATTTTTATTAAATTATTAATAAAAAAATAATTCGAATTCTATCTACCAACCACTTTACATAAATTAACACTACCTTACGTAAAATCCATAAAACATTTATAAATTTCCGTAACATTTGTACAATTTTATGTAATGTAATTATTTTTTGTTAAATTATTAATAAAAAATAATTTTAATTCTATCCACCAAATCACCTTACATAAATTGACACTACTTTAAATAAAATCTGTGAAACTTTTACAAATTTTCGTAATATTTGTACAGTTTTACATAAAGTAATTATTTTTTAAATTATTAATAAAAGTAATTTTATTTATTAATTAGTTTATATTTATTTATAAATTTAGTAAGCAACGCTAAATTATTTTAGTAAAAGGCAAATATTTGACGGGAAACTCGATTTTGGAAACTTAGTAATATTTTAATGAAAAATAACAACTTTATGTAAATTTAATCTTATTTACGTATATTATGTCTATCAGTATAAGATTGACGTAAAGTTGTCATATATTACATAAAACTCAATTGTTTTTGTGAAAATAGAGATTGTTTTTTTTTTTGTAAAATAACAACTTTGCGTATATTAGATCCTATTTTATGAAAAATGACACTACTTTAAGTAAAATATATAAAATTGTTATAAATTTCCATAACATTAGTATACTTTTACGTAAAGTAATTATTTTTCATTAAACTACTAATAAAAAATAATTTTATTTGTTAATTAATTTATATTTTATTTATAAATTTAGCAAATAACAATAAATGATTTTTTTAAAAGACAAATATTTTACATGATGTTGAAACACCTTTCCACAAGATTTTGATTTGACAAAATCATCCATGATTAAGAGGCAATTAAATTTAAATGCTTTGATTTAATTGTACTAATGTGTTTGTTCAATATTGAGTGCAAATATATATATAAAGTAAGACAGGTTAAAAGTCAGCATAAGCCAAAGCTGAGTGAAACGGAACTCATCATGAGAAGAATAAGAAGCTGAGTGGAGTAGAACTTAGCATCAGAAGCTTTCTTCTAAGTTACCAGAACGAAGCTGACTAAACTAGAAGACTCCTTCAGAATTATATAGACAAGAACAGAGCTGACTAAGAAGAAACTCAGCATGAAGATTAAGCATTCGAAGAGAACGAATGAAGCTGAGTGACAGTCAGGATAGCATGAAGGATCCGTTTACTAAAAGACAAAGTCTGCCAATCTTCTGCACCAATAATTGAAGTCTCGAAAATACAAAGGAGACTAATTCCAAGAATCATGGGTCTATGAATTATTGGTAAAAGACAACTGGCACAAAAAGACAAGTCTGATGCAAGAAGACAAAACCTGATGCCTCAAGAAAACAGAGAAAGGGAATGGCGGAACAGACTGAAGCTGACCAGAAGATGTCTGCTAAAAGAGCCGTTTTGGACTTAACGGCTAAATCATCTCAAATGATCCAATCTTCAGAAATTTACGGCTAAATCATCTCAAATGATCCAATCTTCAGAAATTTATCTATAAAAGGACAATGATAGTTCTTGGATCACTTGCACAAGCAATCAAAAGAAAAATCCAAGAGAGAAAATTCTGAAAGCACTCAAATACAAATAGATCTTACACCAACTTTTCTATTCTCTGTGTAAATGCTAGATTGATTGTGTTGTAATCATCTAAGGTGTTATTTAGTTTGAAAAAGAACAAGTGTGTGATCAATAGGAATATTGAGAGTGTTGAGCTAAGTACTTGGTTGTAAGTATTCAGTGGTAGAAAAATCTAAGTGCTGGGTTGTAGTACTTAGTAGGAGTTGAGTAGACGAATAGAGGACGTACTCTTGCATACTCACTGCCTTGTAAAGGGTTTGTGCTCTACCTTGAAAGAGCTCAGTATTGGATTGAAAATCCCAGGAGAAACTGGGGACTGGACGTAGGCAGAGAGGCCGAACCAGGATAAGTCGTGCTGAGTAACTTCTAAACTCTCTCTCTCTCAATATATACATATATGTATGTGTGTTGCTTGTTGTATTTACTCAGCTTATAAATTGCAAAAACTGAAACTGAGTAACTCGGAGTGCTAAGTTGGAAGCTGACCTCTCAAGGGTCAATTCCCAACTCTCAAGTCAAGCAGTCTTAGTCAGCATAGAACTAAAATTGTCTGACTGAACAAACGCCCGTGCTGACCAACACGCTGAGTTATCAAACTCTTAAAATAACTTTAAGTCAGCATTATTAAAAGCGAAAAAGTTACATTAGTTCCTAACCCCCTTTGGAACTAATTACTAGGGACCAACAAGTGGTATCAGAGCTTAAGCTCACTACTCAAAGATCTAACAATCTTGAGCTGATCCCGAAAAATGGGTGAGAATAGCACTCGTTTCCTCCCAGGAAACCAAACAACACAGATACTCCCTGAGGGATTATCAATCACTAGACCTCCCCTATTCTTTGGGTCTAATTATACATTCTGGAAGAATAGGATGAAGAACTTTATTCAAGCCACAAATATGAGTGCATAGCTTGCAATAGTTCAAGGTCCACATATACCTTATAAAACTGTTGATAATGAAAAAGTTATCAAGAGTGAAACTGAGTGGACAGAGGATGACCTCAGAAAATTATAAAATAATGCTTCGGCTATCAATATGCTTCACTGTGCTCTAGATGCTGCAGAATACAATAAGATTTCAGGTTGTGGATCAGCACAGGAGATCTGGAAAAAGCTGGAAGTAACTTATGAAGGCACCAGCAAGGTCAAGGAATCCAAAGTGAACCAACACATGCGATTGTATGAGCTGTTCGAGATGACTGACAATGAGGACATCTCAGCAATGAATGTCAGGTTCACTAACATAATAAATGAGCTTAAAAGACTCGGTAAGAATTTCACTGAAGAAGAACAAGTGAAGAAGATCTTACGAAGTCTTCCCAAAAGCTGGCAAGCCAAGAAGACAGTTGTAGAGGAAGCTCAGGACCTGACCACATACAAATATGATGAGCTGATCGGATCCTTGCTGACTCATGAAATTTCCATGAAAAACTTTGAAGCTAAAGAAAAATCTGAGGATAAGAAACAGAAATCACTGGTGATGAAAGCTGACTCCACAGAAGGTGAGTCAACTGATGATGAGGAAATGGCCATGTTTACTAGAAAAATGAAAAAGTTGTTCAGAAGAAATGAAAGAAATAGTAAGCGGCCATACAAGAAAGGAGACAGATATAAAGCCGAGCCCAGTGACACCAGATACAAAAAGGACAGCTCCAAGCCTGTCACATGTTATGAATGCCATCAAACTGGGCATATTAAGTCAAGCTGTCCTAGTCTGAAGAAAGATAAGAATAGAAGCAAAAAGGCAATGGTGGCCACGTGGAGTGACAATGATGAGTCAACATCATCCGAAGCTGAGCAAAATGAAACAACCAACATATGTTTCATGGCAGATGATGGAGCTGACCAATCTCAATCTGAGCAAGCCGACCTCTCTGGAGATTCTGAGCAGGAGGAAAACAACAATGAGGTAACGTCCTTACTTTTGCTTAGAAACGAAATGGTAAATGCCCTGAGTGACTTATATACACTAATTAAGAAGTGTAACAAAAGAAGTAAGGCACTCAGTAGGCGCTGTGACGAGATTGAGGAGGTCAAACTAAGTGACCTTCGATATCTCCTCCAGGACAACTCAAATTTACATACGAATATGCAAATCTTACATAAGTTTGTCACAGAGGTTCAAACTGAGTCTAGGAAACTTAGAAAGGATGTCACAACCTTACAGAACCAAATAAACGGTTCAATTAAGAATAAACCCCATGCTGAGTACTCAGGTACTGGTCAGCATAAACAGTTTACTCAATGTAGCTGTTGTGGGAAGAAAGGACACACAAAAGCTGTGTGCTGGCATAACAAACAGACTGTCCAATGTGACTTCTGTGGTAAGAAAGGTCATACTACCAAAATATGTTGGCATGCTCAGCACAACAATACTCAACATCGCCCTCAAAGGGTAACTATGTGTGGCTTTTGCGGCAAAAGTGGCCATACTACAAATGTATGTCGTCACAAGTTAAAATATGACTTTGCACCTGTCTACACTAACAAGAAAGGACCCAAAAAGAATTGGGTACCTAAAAACGAATAGTTTAAAATGCAGGTCAGCTTGACATGCGTGGAGAAATCAAGAGACATCGCATGCTCAAGACACATGACAGGTGATGAAACTCAGTTCATCACATTAGAGCTTAAATGAGGAGGTAGTGTAAGCTTTGGAGACAACAAAAAGGGCAAGATAGTCGGCTCAGGAACTATCGGAGGTAATCCTAAAATTGAGTCAGTCTCCTTAGTTAAAGGTCTCAAGTATAATCTTCTAAGCGTAGCTCAGCTTTGCAAGAGTGGAAGGAAGGTTATATTTGATGATACTAAGTGTCAAATACTCGAGGGAAAAACAAATGATTTGATTTTAACAGCCCCTCGTGTAGAAAATGTTTACATGTTGAGTTTGGAAAAGGAATTTTCAAAAAGTATATGCTTGGTATCGAAAGAGGACAACTCCTGGCTATGGCATAGGAGACTTGGGCATGTCAGCATGGACCTCCTTGCCAAACTAGCTAGAAAGCAATTAGTTGAGGGATTACCAAAATTGAAGTATGAAAAAGATCAACTTTGTAATGCTTGTCAGCAAGGTAAACAAATCAAAAAGTCATTCTATAGCAAAAAGGTTGTCTCAACCAAAAGACCATTGGAATTACTACATTTGGATCTTTTCGGACCTATCCAGCCACTCAGCATGGGTGGTAAGAAATTTTCCTTAGTTATTGTAGATGATTTCTCTAGGTATACTTGGGTCATCTTGATAAGTAGCAAGGATGAGACATTTGAGGTGTTCACCACATTAGTAAAAAGGCTTGAAAATGAAAAAGACCTAAGAGTAGCTCACATTAGAAGTGATAATGGTGGAGAATTCAAAAACCAATTGTTTGATGAATTCTGTGAAACTAATGGTATTGACCACAATTTCTCTGCCCCTAGAACTCCTCAACAGAATGGAGTTGTTGAAAGGAAGAATAGGACAATAGTAGAAATTGCTAGGACAATGCTGAGTGAAAATAGGCTTCCAAAGTACTTTTGGGGAGAAGCTGTCAATACAGCATGTTATATATTGAATAGGGCATTGGTAAGACCTATATTAAAGAAAACCCCTTATGAACTTTGGAAAGGACGAAAGCCCAATATTGGATACTTTCGTGCCTTTGGGTGTAAATGTTTTATACTCAACACTAAGGATAATCTGGCAAAATTTGATGACAAAGCTGACGAAGTGATCTTTTTGGTATACTCAACAAACAGTAAAGCATATAGAATTTATAATAAAAGGACCCAGGTTGTAGAAGAGTCAGTCCATGTAGATTTCGATGAAACTGACCCTGCAGGAAGAACAACTCAACACACAGAGGAAGAACCCAACCCAGCACCTGCTGACCAGAATGGACATGCTGAGTCATCAATACAAGGACTGACCAAAGGTAAAATCGAAACTGAAATTACCTTCGCTGACCAATCTGTCCCTGCAGAGATTGTAGAAACACCTGTTCCAAACAACTCAACATTACCCAAGGAGATAAAAATTCCAAGAGGATACTCAGAGAAGTCCATCCTTGATGATGCAAACAACAAAGTAATGACTAGAGATCAGCTTAGGAAGTTCCTTAGCAACGTTGCTTTCGTATCAATTCATGAACCGAAGAACTTTGCTGATGCTGAGCATGATGAGTATTGGATCAATGCTATGCAAGAAGAGCTTGATCAATTCACGAGAAATGAGGTATGAGATTTAGTACCTAAACCTAGGAATCAAAAATCCATAGGAACTAAGTGGGTTTTTAGAAACAAACTAGATGAGCATGGAAATGTAATTAGGAACAAAGCTCGACTTGTAGCACAAGGCTATAGTCAGCAAGAAGGCATTGACTATGGTGAAACATTTGCACCAGTTGCTAGGTTGGAAGCTATACGTATATTGTGTGCATATGCTAGCTTCATGAACTTTAAATTGTATCAAATGGATGTTAAAAGTGCATTTCTTAATGGTTTTATAAACGAAGAGGTATATGTTGATCAACCTCCCGGTTTTGAAGATCCAAAATTTCCAAACCACGTTTATAAGCTTAAGAAGGCCTTGTATGGCCTGAAGCAAGCTCCAAGAGCTTGGTATGAAAGGTTGACCAACTTTCTGCTAACCAGGAATTATGTCAGAGGAAAAACTGACACAACCTTGTTCATTAAGAAAAAGGGTAAACATACCCTACTTGCACAAATCTATGTAGATGATATAATATTTGGTGCTACTGATGAATCTTTGTGTCAAGAGTTTAGCAAACAGATGCAGACTGAGTTCGAAATGTCTATGATGGGAGAACTCAGCTTCTTCCTTGGACTTCAGATAAAGCAATGTAAGAATGGCATATTCATTAGTCAGTCCAAGTACACCAAAGAGATGTTAAAGAAATTTGATATGGAAGATTGTAAGCCCATATCAACCCCTATGGGTACTGATACTGTTCTATGCAAAGATGAGAAAAGTAAGTCAATAGATAGTAAACTTTATCGAGGTATGATAGGCTCCTTACTTTATCTCACTGCTAGTAGACCTGATATACAGTACTCAGTATGTTATTGTGCAAGATATCAAGCTGACCCGAGGGAATCTCACTTAATTGTTGTAAAAAGAATTTTTAGATATTTGCAGAGCTCAGTTGATGCAGGTTTATGGTATCCAGCCTCAAATGATTTCACACTCATTGGATACACTGATGCTGACTATGGACGGGATAAGCTAGAGCGTAAGAGTACATCAGGAGGATGCCATTTCCTTGGAAGCTGTCTAGTATCATGGTTCAGCAAGAAGCAGTCATCAGTTGCTCTGTCTACAACTGAAGCTGAGTACGTTGCTGCTGGAAGCTGTGTAGCTCAAGTCCTATGGATAAAGCAACAGCTTGAGGATTATGGAGTAAGAACTGAGACAATAAAGATCAAATGTGACAACAAAAGTGCCATTGATCTATCCAAGAATCTTATCCAACACAGCAGAATGAAGCATGTCAGCATAAGGCATCACTTCATCAGAGATCACGTACTGAAGGGTGAGATCAAGCTAACTTATGTACCAACAAATGAACAGCTCGCAGATATCTTCACCAAGCCTTTGGCTCGTGAACAATTTAACATACTAAGGGAAGCAATCGGTATGTCTAATCCTATTCAATAATTCTAAGTATTTGAATAAATGTTGAGTGATTGTCATGCTGACTGATATCAATCTAGTTACTACTGCACAATGAGCTTAATAGTCTATGCTGAGTAAATACAAATGCTGAGTAGATATTCTGTGCTGAGTAGATAGACGTATTAAGTAATCACTTTATGCTGAGTGAATGTACATGTTGTGTGATGAACATATGTTGAGTCACTAAGAGATAGGAAATCCATCTCCGTAAAATTAAATACTCAGTATCATAAACGATTCATATTCTAGCAAACTGAGTAAATGCCCACTTGCACCAATAAGCAATGACACGTGTAACAAATCATACCTAGGAAAACGCAAGTAATGATAAATACCCATGCGCCGAACCTGTCATAAATGGCAGAATCTTTGTCGATTAAAGTCCCAAGATAAAAACGGCTAGTTCATTAATGACTAAAAACTCTATAAGTAGTGGAAGGATCCCCACTCATCACTCTTTACGCCTACGATCTTCTAAAATCGAATTTTCCTCTCTCCCTAAATCTTAAAAACCTTTCTCGATAACAATGGCTTCCGGCAAGAACGAAATCCCTAACCTCACCACTCAGCCTGGCCAAACCTCTGGCAAACACACTCAAGCTGACCCCGCTGGCTCTTCGAGGCAAATCGAAAGGAATATGATCAAAGTCCATAAGAAGGTCAATAACTTGGAAGTATTGAAATGTAGATGGTTCTCTCCGGGTTTCGTGACTTCAGAGAAACCGTTCTGTGACTGGATCGAGAAGAACAAATGGACCGATCTCTTCTCACTCGCCGGAAAAACGTACCCCAGGCTGGTTAGAGAATTTTACTCTAACATGCTTGTTGATGAGGATGATTCTGACTACTTGGAGACTACAGTCAAAGGTCAGAAAATCACCATAACCCCTGCCTATCTAGCTACCTTGCTTGATTTACCAGAGGAAGGAATAGAATTTAGGACAACAAAAGAGAAAGTACCAAAAGAAAAACTTGATAAGATCAAGGGGTTCTGCAAACCCAAAGATCACAAAGGTGAAATACCCAGCACGTGTATGGGGCAAGACCAGAAGATGGCTCACTACATATTGACCAACTTCATCTTCCCCAAACTCAACTCAGCCTCATCTGCCTCCAATTTTGAACAGTGCTTCATATGGCACATGTTGACCTACACTCCACTCAACATGCCCGTCTTTCTGGTTGGGGCTCTTCAACGCAGTGGAAAGAAGCTCAGGCTGGGTTCTTTGATTACCAAAATCATTGAGGACAAACAGATTGAGACAATCAATGAAACTGACACTTTGGGAAATGAGATCACAGCAGCTCTGCTAGTGGGACTGTTGTACAATCAACCATTGAAGGGATATGAAGAAGTTGGTGATGATGAAGCTGAGCTAGGCATTGAGCCTGAAAATGAGCCTGAAAAGGAAGTAGAAGTTCTTGCTGAGTCGCCTAAGGAAAAGAAGACGAAGAAGAGAAAGGCCATTGAAACATGCGCCAAAGACATACATGCTATCCCAAAGAAAGTGAGACTAGTGTCTCAAGAAAAGGTTAAAGCTGACAAAGCCTAAGGAAAAAGCTGAGTCGGCAGAAAAGAGAAAAAGGCTAGAAGAGCCTGAGGATGAAGAAGAGGATACTCCAGAATCCCCCTTGATGAAAAGGAAGAAGGTAAATTCCTTAAAGACAGTTGAAGCTGATCCCCTAGATTGGGTTGTATCGTCTGAGAAAGAAACCCATATTGAGGAAAATGTCCATACTGAGAATGAAGAACATGCTGATATTGAGCAACCTCAGGGTGATATGGAGCAAAGAGCTGAGGAAGAAGAAAACGTTGCTGTTGAGGATCATGCTGAGCAGCATGAACATCCAACCATGGTAGAGGAGACAGTTAATACTGATAAGGAAAACAGTGATGCTGACCCTTCTCCTCCCAAGGAACAAAAGCTCAAGCGGCTTAAGAAGAAAGCCCATAAAACTCAAGTCATTGATCTTCTTGCAGATTCTCCTCTTCCAGAATAATTCACTGGCATGTCTGAGCTACAGTTCGCATACTTTGCAAATGCCCCTGAGTCTCCCTCAAAGGAAAAACAAGCCTCTGTTACTCAGGATGAGGAACAAGCCAAAACCCTTGAAGATCCAAATCCAACTGGTCAAGAAGGAACAAATACTGTCTCAAATTCACCCACTCAGGATGAGCAAGTCAACATGACTAATCAAACTCCACTATCAACTCAGCCTGTTGACAACTCAGTTCTTGAAGGCAATATGCACCAAAGTCCAGTCATCAATCAAGGTGATCATTCTGGCAAAGAGCAAACTCCTCCACCATCAAGATCAATTCCAGCCTCTGAGACTAATGCGGCTCAATTTACCTACTTGAATGCCATTGAGTCAGGTCGACGCATCATTGCCTCTGCTCAGTCCTTGCTTCAAGAATTGAACCCTCCTCAAGCTGATGCTGCTAGATCTTCTGATACTGAGTCCTCTCAACTGCCCGGAATCACTCAGCTTCTCAATGAAATAAAAGGACTCAAGGATCTAGTAAGTGTTATGACCACCATTCAAACTCAGCAACCGCGGCAAGACCAAATCACAAAGCTGACTGAATTGGTTCTCACTATGGTAAACCATCTGAATTCGCTTGAAGGTAAAATTCAACAACTATCAGAAGTAAATCCAGGGTATGCCACTTCTGCTGACCTTCAAGGATATTTTGCTAAGTTAACTGCAGACCTAACTAAGTCAAGCGCACCTAGCAATGTTGAGTTTGCCACCTCTGCTGAACTTCAAGAATGCTTTACTAAGCTTAATGCTGAGCTGAACAGTACGCGTGACTTAGTATCCTCCTCCTCTCAGTGTACAATTGACCAACTGAGTGAAGCTGTCAGCCTACTCAACCTCAACAAAGCACAGATGGATGTTGATCCAGTCTCTAACAGTGAACTCTTGAGCTTTTCCCAGGCGATTATGAAGGAAATGAGAATCAACAATTCCCAGCGCATATTTTATGACTCTGCCTTGCTCAAGATGTACCACCAATCTTTTGGTCAGCTCACCAGCTCACTCACATGGCTTAGCAAATCTCATGAATGCATGCTCAGTATGATTAGTAGTTCTCTTCGGGTTCCTCGTCATGTTTAGGATGATAGTGTTCCTATAATTGATGGCTTGAGAGAAAGTACTACGAGGCTCCAACGTTACTCAACTCATCTCTCCGCTCATGCTCGCACTGATACATTCATTTATAAACCCGATGATGGCAAAACGGGGGAGACAAGTTAAGGAGGAACTCAGCTTGCAGGAAATGCCTCAGGAAGTAAAGACAAAGGCAAAGGAATAGCTAAAGATGACCATCAAGCTAAGAAGAAGAAGAACTAGATATAGTCTAGTAAATGTTTAGAACTTAGCATAGAAACCTTCATATATGTGTTTGCTTTATTTTCTTGTTTAATCTATGCCAAGTACACCTTCATATATGTGTTTGCTTTATTTTCTTGTTTAATCTATGCCAAGTACTATTTTCTCAATATAGTCGATAAAATTGAACAAACAAATTAAGAAGTAAAACATACTCAGTATACATTAACACTAAAACACTTAGGTAATAAACTGAGTAACAACATACTTCTAATATTTTTGAAAGCTGACTTAAAATTCGAAAAGTTCAGATCTTGAAAAATCCAACAGTAAACTAAGTCAGTATACACAAATGTCTTAAAAATAATTCAATTAAATCTTGGAAGGTTTAGAATTAAGTTAAGACAATATGTGCAACCCTTACGGGGGAGTCATTTCAAAAATATATCAATCATGGGGTAACTTATAACTGAGTTCCATCACTATGTATTTTGCCAACATCAAAATGGGGGAGTTTGTTGAAACACCTTTCCACAAGATTTTGATTTGACAAAATCATCCATGATTAAGAGGCAATTAAATTTAAATGCTTTGATTTAATTGTACTAATGTGTTTGTTCAATATTGAGTGCAAAAATATATATAAAGTAAGACAGGTTAAAAGTCAGCATAAGCCAAAGCTGAGTGAAACAGAACTCAGCATGAGAAGAATAAGAAGCTGAGTGGAGTATAACTTAGCATCAGAAGCTTCCTTCTAAGTTACCAGAACGAAGCTGACTAAACTAGAAGACTCCTTCAGAATTATACAGACAAGAATGGAGCTGACTAAGAAGAAACTCAGCATGAAGATTAAGCATTCGAAGAGAACGAATGAAGCTGAGTGACAGTCAGGATAGCATGAAGGATCCGTTTACTAAAAGACAAAGTCTGCCAATCTTCTGCACCAATAATTGAAGTCTCGAAAATACAAAGGAGACTAATTCCAAGAATCATGGGTCTATGGATTATTGGTAAAAGACAACTGGCACAAAAAGACAAGTCTGATGCAAGAAGACAAAACCTGACGCCTAAAGAAAACAGAGAAAGGGAATGGCGGAACAGACTGAAGCTGACCAGAAGATGTCTGCTAAAAGAGTCGTTTTGGACTTAACGGCTAAATCATCTCAAATGATCCAATCTTCAGAAATTTATCTATAAAAGGACAATGATAGTTCTTGGATCACTTGCACAAGCAATCAAAAGAAAAATCCAAGAGAGAAAATTCTGAAAGCACTCAAATACAAATAGATCTTACACCAACTTTTCTATTCTCTGTGTAAATGCTAGATTGATTGTGTTGTAATCATCTAAGGTGTTCTTTAGTTTGAAAAAGAACAAGTGTGTGATCAATAGGAATATTGAGAGTGTTGAGCTGAGTACTTGGTTGTAAGTATTCAGTGGTAGAAAAATCTAAGTGCTGGGTTGTAGTACTTAGTAGGAGCTGAGTAGACGAATAGAGGACGTACTCTTGCATACTCACTGCCTTGTAAAGGGTTTGTGCTCTACCTTGAAAGAGCTCAGTATTGGATTGAAAATCCCAGGAGGAACTGGGGACTGGACGTAGGCAGAGAGGCCGAACCAGGATAAGTCGTGCTGAGTAACTTCTAAACTCTCTCTCTCTCAATATATACATATATGTATGTGTGTTGCTTGTTGTATTTACTCAGCTTATAAATTGCAAAAACTGAAACTGAGTAACTCGGAGTGCTAAGTTGGAAGCTGGCCTCTCAAGGGTCAATTCCCAACTCTCAAGTCAAGCAGTCTTAGTCAGCATAGAACTAAAACTGTCTGACTGAACAAACGCCCGTGCTGACCAACACGCTGAGTTATCAAACTCTTAAAATAACTTTAAGTCAGCATTATTAAAAGCGAAAAAGTTACATTAGTTCCTAACCCCCCCTTGGAACTAATTACTAGGGACCAACACATGAAACTCGATTTTTTGGGATTTCAGTATTATTTTAACGAAAAATAATAAATTTACTTGAATGTAGCCTTACTTTACATAAAGTATGTCTATCAGTACATGATTAACGTAAAGTTGAAACATATTACGTAAACCTCATATTTTTTTGTGTAATTAGAGATTTTTTTGTAAAATAAAAAATTTACATATATTAAATCTCAATTTATGTAAATTGGTACTATTTTATGTAAAATGTATAAAACCTTTAAAATTTCTCTAACATTTATATAATTTTACGTAAAATAATTATTTTTGATTAAAATATTAATAAAAATAATTTTATTTGTTAATTAATTTTTATTTTATTTGTAAATGTAGTAAATAACAATAAATGATTTTTGTAAAAGGCAAATATTTTACGTGAAACTAGATTTTCGTGGAATCTAGTATTTTTCTTTTTGTAAAATAACAAATTTACCTAAATTCATTTTTACTTTACGTAAACTATGTCTATCAATAGAGGATTGACGTAAAGTTGAAACATATTACGTAAACCTCATATTTTTTGTGAAATTAGAGATTTTTTTTTGTAAAATAACAACTTTATGTATATTAAGTCTCACTTTGCGTAAAGTGACACTACTTTACGTAAAATTTGTAAAACCACAACTTTTTCTAACATGTGTATACTTTTACGTAAAGTAATTATTTTTCGTTAAAATATTAATAAAATTAATTTTAATTGTTAATTATCTTATATTTGATTTATAAATTTAGTAAATAACACTACATGATATTCGTGAAGGCAAATATTTTCCGTGAAACTCGATTTTCGAACAATTCAATAATATTTTAACGAAAAATAACAACTTTTACTTTACATAGACTATGCCTATCAGTATGTGATTGACGTAAATTTGAAACATATTACGTAAATTGAATATTTTCGTGAAATTAGAGATTTTGTTTTGTAAAATAACAACTTGACTTTCAGTTGGGTTCACATGGACCCTGATGACCACGTAAATTTGGTCATTCACCGTTAGATCTAGGCGGATTAAATATAAGCCTAAATCCGTCTAGATCTAACGGTAAATGACCAAATTTACGTGATCATTAGGGTCCATGTGAACGCAACTGACTTTACATATAGTAACTCTCACTTGCAAATTGACATTATTTTATGTAAAATATATAAAACCTTTACAAATTTTCATAACATCTCTATACTTTTAAAAAAATATTTTTATTTGTCAATTAATTTATATTTTATTTTTAAATTTAGTAAATAACACTAAATAATTTTTGTAAAAGGCAAAATATGTTTTTTTTTTTTTTTGTAAAATAACAACTTTACCTAAATTGCATTCAATTTTACGTAAATTATATCTAAACATAGAATATTTTCCAAATGTTGACAAACAAAATTGTGATTAGCTTGTATGTCACGTACTTAATTGTAACATTTGTTTTGTAACTGTCTTAATAACACATTAAATATCTTAGATGTAGTTGACATTTGAAATGTTCAATAGTACAGTTAAATAACATTCGAACCAAAATTTTCCAAAATTTAGGTAACATAAGGCTATAATTGATCTTGCTTGGAAACGTTAGGGTTAAATTTGAACCGTTTCGTACGTTAGTGTTAAAACTGCACTTCATTAAAATTGTTTAGGGTTAGATTTGAACCATTTCATACAATTGTATTAAAATTGAATTTCACTAAAATTGTTAAGGTTAAATTTAAACCACTTAAATACGTTAATGTTAAAAATGTACTTCACTAAAATTGTTCGGGTTTAATTTGAACCATTTTATACGGTTGTGTTAAAATCGCACTTCACTAAAATTATTAGGGTTAAATTTGAACAATTTCGTATGTTTGTGTTAAAACTGCACTTCACTAAAATTGTTAGAATTAAATTTGAACCATTTTGTATGGTTGTGTTAAAATTGCACTTTACTAAAATTATTAGCTTTAAATTTGAACCATTTCATACGTTAATGTTAAAATTGCACTTTACTAAACTTATTAGGGTTAAATTTTAAAGGATTTGATAGAAATGACTTAAGTACCCTTCATTTAACTTAAACATATTAAACACGTGTTTTTTTTTGTATTAATCCTCTTCACCACACATTCGCGCAGCCTGGGAAAGGAAAGGATCTCCTGCCGCCATTTGAACTTTGAGGAACCTTCTTGCTGCTGCCGGCGTTCGTTTGCTGTTGCCGCCGACGTCGTTCATCGCCGCCGTCGGAAGTTGGGGAGAAGAGGTATAGAGGTAAGTTTTAATTTAAGGTTTTGATTTTAGGTTTGTGATTTTAGGATTTTAATTCTAGGGTTTTTGATTAAATTTGAATTGATAATGTGATAGTTAAGGTCGCTAATTGAATTTATGATATTTAGGGGTTTTGATTTTAAGATTTATTGAATTGATTGAAATTATTGAATTGAATGTGATATTTTTTTCGGGTTCAATTGAATTTAGGATTGAATTGAAATGTGATATTTTGAGAGTTCAATTGAATTTAGGATTGAATTGAATTGAATATGATATTGAATTGAATTGAAAGATATATTTTGAGGGTTCAATTGAATTGAATGTGATATTTTGAGGGTTCAATTGAATTTTGCGGAACAATATGGGTGATGACTTTCTCGTAGATTGTCTAGTATGTTACGTTGAAAAAAGAATTTTTATCGGTATAGAACATGTATTGATTGTGCAAAAATATTAGAATATGACGTCGCGAAGGGGTAAATTGCCACTTGTTAGTTAGGCATTAGTTTTTTTTATAATAGGTAAAAAAACTAGGAAAAAGTACAAAAATAAACCTTTGTGTCATTTTTAAACCTAAACTATGTGGTTAAAAAATCGGCAAATCGGTAGCTTGAGTTTGATTCCGCTAACAAACACAATCCAAATTGATTAACGGTGTCAACAAAAGTAAATATCAAAAAGAAAATAGTTAATTTTATCTTTATATTGATTGATTTTATAAATTAAACCTCTCATTATCTAATTATCACAAACAAAAACAAAAATAAATATTCAAACTCACCCACATATTCTTCACAATCTCTCTCCCCTTTAAAAAAGAAAAATCAAATATACAAGATCCTGAAATCAAATGAATTCACATGAACCCTAATGACCACGGTGAATTTGTCATTCACCGCTACATGTAGGTTGATTAAAATCCTAAGATGGAGATTCAAAGTATCTTAAGGCTTAGATAACGGTGAATGGCCATATTTACGTGGTTATGAGGGTCCATGTGAAAAATACTGTGAAGATTACATATCCATCTTACCTGGTTCCCACTAATTCTATTAACTAAATAAATGTAGCATTAGAGCAAATATAAATGTAGCATTGCTTTGAATTTGTCAATACTTAACCCTACTTTTCCCAGGAGTGTATTCCCTATATCTTTGCTGCTCAAAAAAAATAAACACATTTCAAACTAAATTAGACACATGTTTAATGCCTCAACAAAAACAGCTTTCCACAACACATGAATGGCAATAAGAACAAGGTCAATCGTTATCCTTACCTATGAAAGCACGGATACTTCAACATGCCTGCGTATCACGTATCCGATACGTTTTGGATACGGAAACTCCCGTATCCTTCTAGGATACGTTTCGGGGGCGTTTCTGTAATGTTCAAAAGTTGGATACCTGTATCTGTCTGAGAAATCCGTTTCCCAGATAAAAAACGATTGCATTGCATTTCGGAAAAAACAGAGGTAAACAGAGCAATTATGATCGACCCTTATTTGAAGGGAAAATGAGCATGAATATCCAAAGAAGTACGTGGATCTTTATGTACAGCAATAAATCTTTGGTAAACCAAAAGACAATGAGGAAAACTTTAGATGAACCGAAGCTAGAATCCCTACTTGTTGGTGAAGATAGAAATAAACTTTGAAGAAATAGATTTTTAGTATTCAGTAGGAAAGTTTTCATTGTTTTATCTTTTTTTCTCTTAACGTTTTTTCTCTTGACATTTTTTTTTGACATAATTCATATTTCATGTATCTAATAATTATGGTTAGGTAAGAGTTTTATAATTTCTTTTATATGTATTTATTTAGTTATATTACAAAAATTCAAATATAAAAATATATGTTTAATATTTATAAATGTGCCCCAATATTTTTAATATTTACACGTTTCCCCCACATTTCCGTGTCCTATGTTTTATAGAAAAGACGTTTTCCGTGTCCGTGTCGGATACCGTATCCGTGTCCGGGTAACATAGTCATTACCTATTCATTTTTCTGGCCTATAAAGTTAAACATAACTTATAAGAGCTAAAATTCAAATGGAAAACAAGGAAAAAGGATAGAATAATTATGAGGCAGGAAAAAAAATCAGAATCTTTTAATTTTCCAGATCATGAGCATCAAGTATCACGAACACTAGGGAAGGTCAGAAAAGTTTATCTTATAAAAGCGAAGGAGTTACCAATTGGGGTCGAAGAAGGCTGTACTAATAGTATGGTTGTTAATAGTGAAGAATTTGTCAGTTGCATCAGGTGGAGGACGATCCTGAAATCAAATCAAGATTACAAATGTATACATCACGATGGATATGTAATCTTGATTTGATTTCACGATCTTGTTTATCGATTTCCCGATTTCATTTTGTATTTGATTTTTTTGGAAAGGAGAGATGGTGAGGAGGAAGAGAGAAGAGATGGTGAGTTTTGAATTTTTACTTTTGTTTTGGGGTTTGTTTGTGATATTTAGATAATAAAAGGACTAATTTATAAAATAAATAAATATAAAAATAAAATTAACTCTTTCCTTTGAGTTTTGACTTTTGACTTTTTTTAATACTGTTAGTCAATTTGGACTCTGTTTGCCAATTTTTTAAACCACATAATTTATGTTTGAAAATGGTCCAAACCACAAGGTTTATTTTTATACTTTTCTCAAAAAACTATCCTACATTTTTATGATTCAATTTACATTTTGTAATGTTTTCTTTTATTAATATTTTTAAGTACCATTTAATTTTTGTTTTTCTTACATGGTCAAGCCCCCGAGATTTAAATCCTGGCTCCGCCACTGCATAAGTTCATCCCAAAATGAATATGTATCACAGTAGAGGTGACAACGGCGTGAGGCGGGGGTGGGTTTGCGTCCCCCATTCCGCCCTAATATTTTGGAGGGCGGTTTCGGAGAATATCAAATTGGTACTCGGGGATTTTTAGCAACCATACCCGCCCACACGGGTGCCAACGGATGATGGGGAATCCCCAAATAAAATTTAAAATCTTAAAATCTAATTTGTAATTTAGTTTAGTACTGATTTATATCAACACATGTTTATACATGGACCTATTTTTTTTTATTCTACCTCATATTACCTGTGTAGTCCATGGATCAATTCTTTCTGATTCTACCTTATCATCTTTTCTCACTTGTGTTTCCTCCTTTCCAATTATCTCTTTCATGTCTTCCATATTATTCATCCAACAACAATAAAGTCTTAGTCCCGAAATGACTCCATATTATTCATCCAATAATCTTAATTAATTCCTCCAAATGGAGGATAAGGAGACACAAGTTTGATTAGCATTAAATGTTGTTCCTAGTTCCAATTAAAATAAACTCATATATAAATTTATTAATGTATTAAAAAACAGGTTCAAAAGACATAAATATAAATAATGGTGGCCGCTATTCTCACTAGGTTGAAAAACAAAGTATGTACACTTTGTTTTTAATATAATTGTTTCTTAGAGGTATGAATTATATAATTATTTCGAAAAACTCAGGGATTAATTAGTGTGCTATGGAAAACCATATGTTCTATTTAAGTTTAAATTTTCAAAAAATTAATGTTCATATCATTTGTTTTTGTTCAGTTTATGTCAATAAAACTTTGTTTTGTTGCCTTTTAATTGTGAAGTATTTCCGTATGTGTGTATGTATATAATTATTTTTGTTTTACATGTTTAGAAAAAAGTCTAGCGATAAATTTTTTAGTTGATTTATTTTAGGTTGTTGATCAAGCATTTCATTTACAATATGAATGATAGAGGAGAACATAACGAAGATTATCATTCTACTCAAGAAAACGTTGTTGGAATTGAAAGTATTAGTTCGCCAATAGTATCAAATCAAACCGTTGATGAAGTTACCAAAAAGATTTTTGACTCATTAGAAGCAGCACAATCTTTTTTTAGACAATATAGCAAACAAATGGGTTTTAGCTTTCGAGTTCGTGATTCACAGTTAAATAAAAATGGTTTGCCAAGAATGAAAAAATGGGTATGTGAAAAGGAGGGAACAAAAAGAACAGTTAACAATAATGAGCCACAATCGCGTAAAAGAAGGAAGCGTAGTGAGATTCGTCAAGAGTGTCCTGCTTCTTTTCATGTGAAGTTGGATAAGGAAATCAATAAATGGGTGGTCAAAGGCTTTGTTCCTATGCATAACCATGCATTAGCTCCACCTAATCATGTTCAGTTTTTGAAATCTCATAGAAGCATTGCCGATGGTGACATGACACAAGCCAAAGCAATGCATGATGTTGGTGTTGACTTTATGGCACATCAGAGTGGTGGTTTTCAAAATTTGGGATATACCCCTAAAGATATGTATAACAATATGAATGTTGAGAGAAGACTGGATATACAAGATGGTGATGCATTCATAACATTGGGTTTTTTAGCTGCCAAACAAGAAATGGACCCTGGATTTTTTTATAAGTACACAAGTAAGGAAAATGGACAATTGTGTAACTTATTTTGGTCAGATTCCATATCTAGACTAGATTACTCTGTTTTTGGTGATGTGGTTGCATTTGATGTATGTTATAAAAGAAACATTTATTGCACACCAGTAGTTACACTTATAGGTGTTAACAATCATTGGCAGTCAATTGTCTTTGCATGTGCGTTATTAGAGGATGAGCAAGCATCTTCTTATAATTGGATGTTACGTACATTTCTAGATTGTATGAGTGGGAAAAAACCTCTTTCTGTTGTTACTGATGGAGATTTGGCTATGCGTGCTGCTATTAGAGAGGTTTTTACTAATGTCAAACACAGATTGTGCATCTTGCATATTCAAAGGAATGCAACTAATCAGGTGAGAAATCCTAATTTCAAGACTGATTTTAGAGATGTGATGTTAAATCCTCTGGAGGTCTCTGAATTTGAAGAAAAATGGACATCTTTGGTTTCAAAGTACGGTCTGCAAAATAATTCTTGGATTGAACGTATGTATGATGATCGTGAGTTGTGGGCTGAGGCATATTTTAAGGGCTTTTTCTTTGGAGGTATTAGAACCATATCTAGGTGTGAAGGTTTTCATTCTTTTTTGAATGATTATATGAACAAGAATTTGAATTTGTTAGAATTTGTGAAACAATTTGATAGGGCATTAGATAGGATTCGTTACAATGAAACCAAAGCTGATCACAAGGCATTATATTCTAATCCTGTATGTGCACATGTTCTCAAAGTATATGAAAAGCAAGCTGCTGAAAAATACACACCAAATTCTTTTGAGAAGTTTCAAGCTGAGTTGAATAAGGAATCTCTTTATCTTGTGAACGAGCCTGTGGAACATAATGATAATGAACATATTTATCAGCTTACTAAATGGAGAAGTGGAGGCCGTAAAAGGACAGTGACATATAATTCCATTTTCAAAACAATCAAGTGTTCTTGTAAGCATTTTGAATCGTCTGGATTCCCTTGTCGACATTCTCTTTGTGTTATTAAGTTAGAGGAAATGTCTTGCATTCCAGATTCTTGCTTCCTTCAAAGATGGACTAAAAATGTCAAAACAAATATGTTAGATGGAGTTACTACTAACAATATTTCTGATGATGTCTTGTCTATGATTCGCTATGGTGCTTTGACTTCTACTTGTAAGAGAATGTGCAAATTTGGTTCCAAATCCAGTACAAGCTTCAAAGAAGTTACAAGTGTGGTGACAAATATTGTTAGACGTTTTGAACAAGAAGATCATTTGCATTTGGCTAGTTCGCAGTTTGAAGAAATTCATGACCCAAAAAATACATCGACAAGGAAATGCAGAAATTGTAAAATGCCAGGACATACCAGAACCACATGTTCTACGCGAATCGGGATTGATCATGCTGTTGTTACAAGTAATGATGAAAGTGATCATAATGATATTGTTTCAACTGATGAAGACACCCAAAGAGACGTATTAATAACACAATCAACTCAGGTTTCATTTAATATTTTTGCTAAATTTGTAATTGAATCATTATTTTGTTATATGTGTCTTATGTATTTCTTTTAATATGTAGGATGCAAGGGTTATTTCATCTCAAAATATGATATCACCTTATGGGAGTACCGAGTTTCAATATAAGGTCAGTAATTTATAGTATTAAAAAATATTTTGAGATGATTGGTATGTAGTATTTATCAATAGCAATTTATTATTTTTTTATCAGTTTGAAAACAATGTTTTTTTAACAGGAGGTTGAATCACAATCGGATGTTAAGGGCACGAGCAAAACAGCTTGAAGTGTATCAGGAGATATTCATTTTGAAATCAACAATATTTTGTTTATTAGTTTCTCTAGAATTTAAAGCTGTTTGCAAGTGAAGATAATATGCAATTTTTAGTTAATTGAATATGAAATTTGTGCTGATATGCATTTTTAGCTGTTGCACTTGTTGGAAGGTAATTTTGAATTCAGACTAAAATGCCAAACAATGAGCTGTTGAGTCTTAATCGAAGATGATTGTTTTTCTTTCCTTTTTACTTCTCTCAATGCCCTGCATGCAAGTAGAGCTGATGAAGAATATAGTTCTTTTGGAGAGGTTTGTTCTGTTTCTCTTTCTAGTTTTAAGTTTGGTTTAATACATACGCAGCCTCCTGAACTTGCCCTTTTTTTATTCATTTTACGGGTTAAATGCATCATTGGTCACTGAGTTTACATTGTTGTTTCAAAATGGTCACTCAACTTCAATTTGTCTCAATAAAATCATTCAACTTTGAGTTTTGTCTCAATTAGGCCACCCCATCAATTTTAGTGATTAAAACGCATCGAAATCATGATATAGATGACACGTCAACATGAATTAACTCAAATCTCTGACCGGACCGAAATGTGACAGTCGCATGTTGGGTATTTTTATGAAAAAAACTAAATTTTAGTTTTTTTTTCCCATAAAAACAATCAACCCGTGATAGCCATGTGGTGCATATGTGGATGTCATGTGTCATTTCGGTTAGAAATATGAGTTATCTCATATGGACGTATCACTTATGTCATCATTCCGATGATTTTTAATCATTAAAATCGTTATAGTGACTTAATTGAGATAAAACTCAAAGTTGAGTGATTTTATTGAGACAAATTGAAATTGAATGACCATTTTGAGATAATCATGTAAGTTCAGTGACCAATGGTGCATTTAACCCTTCATTTTACCCCTAAACTTAAGGGACAACCTATTAACCCCCTAAATTTCCAAAAAGCCACCCAATTTACCCATTTTCTCCGATGTGGCGCTTGGATTATTGCAGCTTTGTATTTTGTCAGGTCAGCGCCACGTCGGAGAGGATGGCTAAATTGGATGGTTTTTTGGAAGTTTAAGGGGTCAATAAGTTGTCCCTTAAATTTAGAGGGTAAAATGAAAAATGGAACAAGTTCAGGAGACTGCATATATAAGTTTATTCTTCTTATTATCATGGATTCTATTGATCTTATTGTGTTGAATTCTCATTGCTTACAATATTACTAATTGCTTATTGCAGGTATTGGGTAATAAACTCTTGTCACATATGGGAGAGGTTGATTCCATTCTTCAGGTTTTAATCCATATTTATTCAGATCAATTATTGTGGTTATCCATATTGTATGAGTTTCGTTTGGAATAGATTCCATTTGGAGAGAGTTGAAAAAGCGCTTTATCCTGGGTGAGGATAAAGCCTGACCCTTTTTCGAATAAGATAAGATAAAGGCTACGGGAATGCCCCACTTCCTAACGCGAATTGGTGACCTTCCTACTTCTTAGGAACAGGCTTTCACCAGGTACTATACGGCCGGTTTATGATCTGATGGACCTTTTTTACTCGTTTTGGTCTCTTTCTCCTCAGAAAGTCCATAAAATAGCGTAATTGAAGGGCAGCAAATAGCAGCCTTGGAGCTCGTTCTATAGGAGCTTTTCCCAGTCTTTCGGCCGCTATTTTCTGGCTTCTTCTGTGAAGTTCTGTTAGCTACGGATATGCTTCTCGAAAGAAAAAGCACTTTCCCGCTCTAATGGTTCTTTCTATCTCGTAAGAGGTAAGGCTTTACGACTTAGACGCCTATAAATAAGCCCGGCTTTGCGGGGCTTTGTTTGCCCCAGCTTGGCGAATCGCATCCGATTTCCTGAGTGGTTCGATATTATCACTGATACGACCTTGAATGGCTGTCTTACCAAAAATCTTCCTATCCCAAAAGATTTAAAAAACGAAATCCTATGCTGCTTGAGGGGGAGTTTATTTGAGGGAGACTTTGAATGCTCTAGTCAGCTTCGTCGGGTCAGTAGATATGCCCAGCATCTATTTTGACTAAAGATTAATAATTTTAGGGTAAATTACACCCATGACCACTGAACTTTACCTATTTTTACATTGGCCCTGTTTGGGAATTAGCTGTTAGCTGTTAGCTGATTACATTAGCTGTTAGCTGTTAGCTGATTATATTAGCTGATTTGACTAGCTGATTTGATTAGCTGTTTGTTAGACCTGTTTGGTAAAAATTAGCTGATTGATAATAGCGGTTTGTGCAAAAAGACAAATAAGGACATTAATTTTGGCGCAGGAGAAGAGAGAGTCTATTTATTGGGGTCAAAAAAGTCCATTAATTTTAATATCCCAAAACGCTAATTGAAAAAGCTCCTAAAATGAGCTTTTTCAAAATTAGCGTTTTCATCCCAAAACGCTCTTCCAAACCTCTCTCCACCAAACACTCTAATCAGCGGTTTCAGTGGTCAAACTGCTAAAGTTGGTCAAAAACGCTCTTTTTATCCCAAAACGCTCTTTGCCAAACAGGGCCATTATGGCTACTGAACTTCATTTCTTCCTGGTATGGCCACTGAACTTTACATTTTTTAACACAGGTGGCTACTCAATTTTAATTAACTTCTCAAAATGACCGTTAACGATCGTTAACGATTTATGAAAATATTCAAGAATTAAAGTTGTTCAGAACGACATTTACCATGAAACCATATTTTTTATTTTTGAAAATCACATCTTTTGAAGCTTTCTCTCTCTAAAAAATCATTTTCTCTCTCCTAACCAAACAACACACCCAAATGACCTCAAAACGAAAATTTTCAAGAATTAAAGTTCAGTGGTCATACCGTTAAAAATTGAAGTTCAGTGACCACAATGTTAAAATAGGTAAAGTTGAGTGGTCATGAGTGTAATTTACCCTAAAAAAAGGTTTTTTCTTTTTGCCATTTTGTTTCTTATTTTATCAAACAGTATGGTGAGTGGGCATCTGTATTTTGTAGCCACAATGAGCTAAAATTAGATTTATGACTCAGACTTCAAGCTAATCTTCACTTTTATTTTATATGTATTGTCCAAATTGGTCATTTTATCCGAACTTATCGAATGTCCTATTTATCCCTTTAATTCCATTAAAATAGTATTTCTCACCCTCTTAATTTGTCTAAATTGGTTTTACCCCTCACTAATTCATCGAATGTTCTATTTACCTCATTAACTTCATAAAAATAGTATTTCTTACCCCTTTATAGTGCAAAATTAATAGGACTTATTCAAATGAGTTTGAAAATATATTTTTTTAATATTAATTTTTTATTTTGTTTTAATTTGATAATTATATTAATAATATTGTATTATAAAAATTAGATAATCAATATTTAATTAGCCAAAAAAGTTGAAAAGAGAAAGAATGAATAAAAGATACAAATAACAAGAACATAAATATAAACAAGTTAAAGACATTATATGTAGGGATAATGTATCAAAATAGGCCTACGATTTTTAGGGAGTATCAATTTAGGTTCTACGTACAAAATAACACAAATATAGGTTTAACGTTTAAAAAACGGTATGAATTTAGACCTCGATAACGGATTGTAAGGGGTGAGAAATACCACTTTTATGGAGTTAATGTGGTAAATAGAACATTCGATGAGTTGAGGGGGTAAAATGACCAATTTAGACAAGTTAAGAGGACTGGAAGAACATTAAACCTATAAGCTATATTTAATCATTTTTAAATTTGTTAATTATGCTATGTTTTATTTTTATATTTAATTAAAAAAGAAAATTGGGAAAAATAATGCTGTACTCACCATTTGTGTCCTCCATGAAGCTGAACACTTCATTTTATTATTTAAAACAAACATCACCTCATTTTTTCTTATTGGCTATCAATTTCAAAGGTTAAGGTGTAAAAATACTCCTAATGTTTAAAATGGTGCAATTTTACTCCTAACGTTGGAAGCCATGAGCAATTTAACCCCTAACGTTGATAAATTAGTTCAATTTGAGAAATAATTCGTCAAACTGTCTTCTCAGTCATGGATTTTGTCATTTACACTTCACATGTGCGTCATTTTATCAGTAACAAATCACAAGCATATGTTGGGATGTGAAAAAAATAAAAAATATTCTGTCTTTTTGTACGAATTAGACAAAAAAAAATTCACCGAATTTATAAATATTAATCTCCAATTCTATTATTAAATTATAAAAAAATATGAAATCTTTTTTTTAAAACGAATTGTTATACAATTGGTGCAGAATAAGAAACAAAAATATATGTGTTTTATAATAGTATGTGAAATTGATCAAATTTATCAACGTTAGGGGTAAAATTGCTCCTGACTTCTAATGTTAGGTGATAGGGGTAAAATTGCTCTTAACCCAAAACCTTAAGATATTTGTGCACCTTAACCACAATTTCAATATGGATATTATGTGTCGTTACTTTTTTGTCAGATTAATCCATTCTAAATTAATCTTGTCACGACTGATAGATTTTGGTTGGCAAAAAGCAACATTAGGTCCTGATCTTTTATTTTTTGACTCATTAAGTTATTCATCTTTTATTTGGATACATTAAGCCTCTAGTCATTTATTTTTAGTTTCATTAAGCTTTTGATGACCATAAAAAGTAAATTTGAACATAAAATTTGGTTAACAGACTGTTATTCATTGTACTTCCATTCCATTGCACATTTGATTACATTACAACATTGATTATATTACATTGCATTACAACGTACCAAACGAACCTTTAGCATGCAGTTCCAAATAAGATAAGTTGTAAATACTAGGAATTTACCTCACCAAATGCAAGTAACAGATAATAGCGAATACATGATTACTCAGTTGGGGGGACCGATTTTACATGCGCGTTCGGAAAATTTTTTTTTTTTGCTAAATCGAACTTGCTTAATTTTTTTTTGTATATATGCGTGTTATAATTTGAATGGTCAAGAACCAAATTTAAGTATTAATGTATAATTTTTCAAAATTAAGCTAGATTTCGTTTAATAGTCCTAATAGTAAAAAAAATTGGATTTAGGGAGGACTGGACATGTAAAAAAATTAGAAAATTTGATTTCAGATAGTCTACCAGGCCAAAAAAAAAATTAATAATTTGGATTTAAGGAGGCCTAAGAGGCCAAGTAAAAAAAATTAGAAATTTAGATTTAGAAAGGCTTAACAGGGGAAAAAAATTAGAAATTTGGATTTAGACAAACCTAAAAAAATTAGAAATTTGGATTTATGGAGTACCTAATAGGTCCAAAATATTGAAATTTTGAATTTTGGACAAGCTTAACACGTAATGGGATATATTTAATTTTTTTTATTAGTTCAATGCTAGTTTCTAAAAAAAAATAATAACATTTTTACATTTCCTTTATTTTTAGTTTTAAAATTTAATTTAGAAATTCAGTTGTTTAAGTTTCAAAAATAAGAAATTATTATTTTTAATGGAAAAGACATAATAAAAATGAGTTCAAAAGTGTTATGAAAATAAATAAATAAATTAATTAATTATGGTAATGTAATTTTATAATTATTGAAAAATAAAATTTAAATAAATAAATACTTTCTAAAATAAATTGAGTTTGAGGGGAATTGAACCTGTGGTTTGCAAAATTTTGCACTTGAGTTCACTTTGTCAGAATTTGATTGATGACGACTTTGAAATTGAAAATTTTCAAGAGTTAAATGATATTTTAAACAATTTTAATTCTTCTAACTTTTTTGGTTTGAGGTCATTTAGGTGGTGTTTTTTACGAGAGAGAAATATAATTTTTAGAGAGAGAAAACTCCAAAAATGATGATTTTGAAAAATTAAGAATATGGTTCCATAGTAAATATGATACAAAACAAGTTTAATTCTTGAAAATTTTCATTTTGAGATCGTTATCGGCCAAATTTTCAAAATAAAAAAACATGTAAGATTTTGCAACCATAGGCTTGTATTTGCAAAAGAAAAAAAAAGAGTTACAACTTCGCAAATCGGCCAAACCACATAGTACTTTTTTGTAATTAAGTAAATAAAAGAGAATTTTTAGAATAGAATGATGAAAGTAAAGGTTGGAGAAGTCGACAATGTGTTGATGTCACTGCGGCTCGAGACTCTTTTGATACCAACATCTTCCATTTTTCTCCTTTCGGCATCTTCATGAGCCCCCCCCCCCCCCCCCCCCCCCCCCCCCCCACCCATCGTCATAAACTAAAAAGGAACTCTCACTTGGTGCGTTTTCCATCTTACGGATCCCAGGGTCAGCTCCTTAAATTCCCTCTCCTTCATTGGCTACTTCTTTCACCTGCTCATCACTTTCCACCTCCTCTTCGTCCGCACATTGCTCATTCACACGAGCATAAATCACTGGAATGTCGATTAGCATTTTCTCCTTTTTGATCAAAGTCCTAGGGGACATTTTCGTTTTATTACCTTGAGGATTCAGCTCGTCTTCAGTCAAGTCGATAGGATTGGTGTTGGTGTTATGGAAGTCAAGACCAACCCTATGGTTTCGTCTCAGGCGCCTTGTATTCCTGTCATAAATCGGCCCACCCGATGTCACCTTTGTAATTTTCTCTGCGGGATTGGGAAATGTTGTCTTTACAGGCCGTAGAGTCCTCAATTCTTTCCCTGAACTTCCACTTGCATCTGTCAAAAGCAAATAAAAGAGAATTTTTAGAATAGAAGGACGAAATTGAAAAAATTAAAAAGTCAAAAAAGCAAAAATGATAAAAATAAAAATTAAAGGTGAGCAATAGAAAAAGGAAAATAAAAAAAGCTTAAGAGTCTAGAAGTTTACCAGTAGGAGGCATACACGAGTTAAAGACAATGCTCCACCAAGAATCAAAACTCGGATAATCCGGATGAAGAAAAATTATCCCATTGGATCTCTCCACACCCGTCTCAGCCTCTGCTAGAGCAGCAGTGATGTCATCCTCGTTTGCCCTGTGCCTTTCTTGACTAGAGGGAAATGGTAAAGGCCCAGGAATGCCTTGGAACAAGCCAAATTGTCGAGCCCATAAGCAAGGAGCATATAAGACGCCGATGTTCGTGAACTTCGGGTCTTAAACGTACCGTGATACAGCTTTCGTGTCAAGCAAAATAGTTTCCACCACTGGCGGTCTTCTTTACTAGCAGCATGAAAGAAAGTCCTGACACATGGGGGCAAGTATGAATCACTCCGAGTTGAGAAAATGAGCAAGTCATTGAGAGATGAAAGGATCATGGTCCGGAAATAGCGAAGCACCTCTTTCAAACTCAAGTCAGAAGAGCGGTAGCACATGTCAATTCCTAGAAATTGAGACTTGGGCCTGTAATTTCCTATTGACAAATGAGGGAAATAAGTAGAGAGCCACAACTGGAGGGGCCACAAGCCACCGTTCAACTTGGCAAATGGTTGATTTGTCACTACAATGGACAAACGGTGATAAGTGTTGGCCAGTAGCATCGTTCCTAAGGCGAGTTTCTGCCCCGTCACCAAGGCCTTTGCAATCACGACCATTTCCAAAGTTGGAGAACATCCCATGGGCTTGAAAACCCATTGGCTCAAGAGAATCCAAACGAAAACCAGGTGATCATCTTCAGTAAAATTTTCCTTATTTGCAAGATTGGTTATCATAGCAGCATAGGTTCTCGAACCCTTTCATGTCACATTTGGGAAAGCTTCATATATAACCCGACTTGGAACTTCACCTCCAAAAATCGGCAGCCCGGTAATTTCCACCATATCTCTCAAGGTAATAGACATAGGCACAAGAGGTAGAATCAAAGAGTTGCAATGAGACGACCAAAAATTCAGAGCTCCCTCTAATATCGTGGAAACCATGGTAATCTCATGAAGCGACAAATAAACGAGACCAGCTATGCCCATACATTCCCAAACGGTTGAGTAAGTACCTTCGATCTCCTTAACGAGATCATTACACTCCGTAAAGTAGCGAGGGAAAACGAGGGACTTCTTGGTTGAATGGAGCTCTTGAGTATTGACGTTTAAAGCCAAATCCTGATCACTTGCAAGCGGAAAAGGAGGAGGCAGCACTGTATCAGACTCAGTCATAGGTCCACACGACATGAGCATGTCCTGCAATTTGGAGAAAGAAATTTCAACAGAGTATCATCAAGGAGAAAAACTTCCATCACATAATTTGTGAAATTGCAACATCAATGTTCATATAAATCTTACCTCGGTGAGTTTCATCTTCTTTCCGAGCCATGAGCCGGGAGAAACCATACAAGCACGTGACGAGGAAGCTATCATAAATATGATGAAATTCGTCAAAATGCGGCTTGTAACATCATCCATTTGCGTTTATTTTCACCAAAGATTGATTAATAAATCATAAAAATGATTACAAGAGAAGATTCAAGTAAGCAAAAGAAAAAAAAAGATGAAAAATACAGGGGAACGTTAGTCGAGCTCCTGCCGTCAATGGAAGATATCAACAAAATCAATTTTCTCAAATCATTTGGTTCCAAATCAGTTCCTAAAGCTCATACACGTAATCTAAACACCACCAGCACCTTCAATTTCGAATTTCACGAACCGAAAATACCCATAACCGAACCTCCATTTTTTCACAAATATTAAAACAAAAAACCAGCAAACACACATGCAAAACCAAATTCTAGCTTTCCACTATGATCCTAGAAGCCTAATCACAGATTTCCACAAGAAATTCACAAGAAAAAGCACAGAGTTTATCAAAAACCGAAATGGGTATCCATAGCCATTTTTTTCACAAGTGCAAGCTTCTCAAACTATGAAATTTCATGGAAAATGAGTAAATAAAGAGACAAACGAAGAAAAACTCACCCATTTGTGATTGATTCTTGGTCTTGAAGCTTGGAATCGTGTTGCCTTGATGTTAAATGAGTTTTTTCGATTTTCACTAGGTTTGAAAAGAGAAACGTATTTGAGTGATTAAGAGAGGAAGAGGAAGTGTTTAGGTGGGAGAGTTCTATTAAGAGAAGGAAAGAGTTAAGTGAAAATGTGAAAGAAATTAGGGCCAAATGTTTGAAATTAGAAAGTTGAGGGTTATTTTTCAAAAACTTATTTTATATGCAAAGTTTTCTCTAAATCCTTTACATGTAAAATAAAAGGGCAATTGTTGGGGGCTAATTTAATTTTTTGTGTTTTAGCACAGCTTATAATTTTTACTCCATAGTTATTTTGTTTTAATTTAATTCATTTTGCAAAAAATAAAAATATGATAAAAAAAATAGAAAATAATATCAAAAGATTATTATAAAAAAGAAAACAGAAATAAAAAAGAAATAATAAAAATCAGGGGCAAATTTGCACCATTTTTCAGCAACCCGTTCAACAACTTCGACAGCGAAAATGGACCCCAAAACAGTGAAATATCGGGCAGTCAATATTTTTTTCAGAAAGTTCGGGATGTTAGCTTTCCGGAATGTAAAAAACGGAGCAAAACGAAGCCGGTAGAATTTTTCAAAAAGCACCAGTTCTGAAAAACGGGTTTGAACTTGTCTACACATTTTAGGAACGTATTTCACGGCTTTAACTCCATTTTTCCAGCTCCTAACTCACCCATCTTCTTTCTTTAACCTATGGGACGGTAATGAGATCATGGATGAGAAATTTAAAGGCCACTAACATGGAATTTGTTGCTCAAAATCCTATAAATAGAGCTCATTTCCTTCATTCTAAAATCCCACTAAAAAATCAATCAAACACAGAACAAACCAATTTGTCTATCGAATTCCTTGCCAAAATCGATCATTTTATCAACTCTTATGTCCTTAGAAATCATTCTTTAGCATCTAATTAGTCTAAACAAAGTCTTAATTTCCAGAATTAGTTCTTCAATCTCCAGTTCCTCAGAAAAGCTTCCAATTTTCAAAAACTTCAAATCCAAAATTCTCTTAGTTTACTCAATCAATTCTCAAATCGTTTTTTGCAACCTCTTAGTTAAGTCAGTAGGATCATTACCCAATCCTCATTTCGAGCTCTCTTAGTCTAAATCAAATTTCACCATTGTCATCTTCCTCCAAGCTTTAAGCATTTTTCGTGAAACCAAGATCATCGAAACCCTATTTTGGAGTCATTCTCAGTTTACACACATTTTCTAAATCATATTTAGAGACTTTTTATTGATCCCAATCAATTAAAAAGACCCAGAAACAAGCTTTTGAGTTTTTCATTATTGAAAGATTCATCAAACAACTTTTCTGGTGAGCCGTTTTTCAAATTTTATTTTGAGTTCGTTAGCTGATCATTTTATCCCAAATTAATTTTAATCTCTTTATTGACATCAATTCTCAAATTCTCAAATTCTATTTCGTAAAAAACGACCCCTATAGCCTTCTTAATCGTCCTTAAAACACCCCCACGAAACAGAATCAAGCTTTTGGTTTTTCAACCATCAAACAATTATTATGTCGCCCCATTTTCAATAATTTATTCCGACTCCTTTACTCGACTTTTTTTTCTGAAATTGAAGTTCCAGACATTCCCTTTGCACACTAACTTTAAATACCAGCCTTCGTTTCGCTCAAATCCAGCAAAATATATATACTTATCATTGAGTTTTAATGGAAGTGTTAGACAAATTCCGCAAGTGCACGGCTTCGCTTGTAATAATAAAAGATATAGATCCTACAGAGAATGTAATTGATACTTAATGTATATTATTTCTTTATTCATTTTCTCGAGGTTTATAGAAAATCATTAATTGAGTGATTGATTTAATCTAAACTAATCCTATGATTCGTTTCATGCCTAGCTCTGATACAACTTGATAATAATTAAACAGATTGAACAATTATTAATACTTTCAATCTTCTGCAGTCATACTGGAGAATGACTCTTAGTCCAATCTCTCGATTTAGGATTAAGAAACTTAAGTTTAATTAGATTAATAATACTATCTCCTCGACCTATCGTAGTGAATTAGGATTTTTAAACTAAGAAAACAAGTTTAGATATACAATATGATTATCATCTCATAAATTGAATCTTTTCTAGATTTATGAACTGATAATTATTCCTATATTTTGCTTGTATGAATTTCTCTAGAATAGAAATAATGCAATAAAGAATAAAATATCGAACATAGAATAATTTGCATTTGATTCATTGATGTTTGGTGAAAATGTATTAACAATGTTGAACATGAATTGAACATAAAGAACATAGGAAAAAGACTGTAACAAAGAACAATATAGGGGTTGTCAATCCTTTTACTTACCCTTGTAAGGTTTGTCAAGCCTCGGGGTCATCTTCTCTCTTGTATCTTCTTCTTGCATCTCGAGAAAGCTTATCTCTCGACCTCACTTCTTCCGGTGCATGGATGAAATCTCTAAGTAAGATACCTCAATATCTCAGACTCAGAGTTGTCATCTCTGGTTCTGAGATATATCTGCATCTCTATGTATTTCCATATATATCTACATGTCTGTACATATACAGCTTACACGTGTCTTGTGATTGATGTGGAACTCCCTTTAGATAGATGTAGAAAAGTCGTGTTCTTTGGAAGACATCTCTCCATAAAGGTGTGATGAATGGACGTGGCTAATGGTGAAGAGAAATGTTGATTTAGACGAATGGATGTGCTTCCTAGATGAAGAATCGTGTCTTTTTCTGAATAAATGTCTGTCACGAACGAGACAGTAGTGTCATGTTCGTGACATGAGGAAAGCAACCTTGTCTGGCAAAAGTGTCTGTCACGAACGTGACATGGACTTTTTTTCCTTCAAGAGGTGGAAAACTCACTGTCACGAACGTGATAGGTGAGTTTCTCTTCCTTTGCTCCTTATTTGCATATCTTTTGCTTGTTTCTTGCTGATGTTTCTTCATATTGAGTTTTTGCCCGTGTTTAACCTGTCTCTGTTCAAATCATAAACAAATAAGTGAAATCTTTTCAAAACATTTATAAAGTTAAGCTAAATGCATGAATATAAACGTGAAAATGCATACGAAAATACGTATATTTCAGCCCTATCAGGAAGCATGAGCAATATCTTCCATCTCTTTCTTACTCCTAACCACACACTGCCTTTCGGTTTCAGAATCAAGCTCATCTAAATCACTTGTTATCTCCATATAGCCATATAGGAAACTTTCTATGTCGTCTAACATGACGTTTTGAGTCTCCTGATGGTTCATTTTGTGGCCAATACAATGGATTTGTTGGAACTCATGTCCTTAACAGAATAAGAAGCTAATGTCCTTAACATAATAATAAGCTATAAAATAGGTATACCTCCTCTCAATAAATCGTCATCTAAACATGACTTCCAAGATGTACCGTATAAAAGTGCTCTATCTAGCAATTGGACCGAATCCTTTAACATCCGAGTATTAGAAAACACAAATCTCATCTATCAGTATCACTTTATTCAAATAACAGAAAATTAAACTTCTAAAAACACATAATATGAGTAATATAATTCGGTTTGGTTTTTCATATTTTTCTCCATAATAATCGAATGGAACTAAAATACCGAAAACTATACTTAAAAGCATAACCTATTCCAAACCAAAAAGCTAAAAAAACCGAACCTGAAACCAAATTGAATCAGATTTGATTCGGTATATTTTTACCAAAATCCAATCCTAGCATTAACTAGAGATGATATAGAGAATAAAAAATATATAAAAAAAATCTCATAATGAACTTGAAATTCGTCTCATCAGTTTCCTAAACCAATGAGAGGTGGGCTTGAGCGGACTAGCGTTCTCATGAAAGACCTATAAACAAATATCCTTAACCGAATAAGAAGCTATAAAATAGATATACCTCCTCTCAAACAATCCCCATCTAAACATGACTTTCAAGGCGAATCATTTAAAAATGCTCTATCTAGCAATAAGACTGAATCCTTTAACATCTGAGTATTAGAAAACACGAGTCTCATCTATCAGCATCACTATATTCAAATAACAAAAAATTAAAGTCTCAGTGTATGTTTTGTTTTCCTTTTGGAATATAATTACTCATTTTATGATAGGTTACCTTCAGATTATTGCTTTTCCTTGCTAATAATTTTGTTACCTTTATGGCTAGAGATTGAAAAAACAACCAAAAGCTGATCTGTACCTATTTTATGAAAGGCTATTGAGGACTCTGCCGCATAAATATAAATTTGATTGTTGACTTTAGATTCATCTAATTTAATCAAAACCCTTAAAAACACAGACCTAAAATTAAAAACTTACCTCTATACCTCTCTTCCCCAACTTTCGGCGGTAGCAGCAAGAAGGTTCTTCAAAATTCAAATGGCGGCATGCGACAGCTCCTCTCCTTTCCCATGTTGCGATTCGCGAATGTGTTGGAGTGGTGAAGAAGAGTAAATATGAATTAATTGCTATACATAAAAAAAACACATGTTCTCTAAATTGATTTAAAGAACTAATAATTATCCTAATCTGAAAATATAAATTAATCTCTATTCGAGATGCTTAGGGCGAAAATTGATAACATACCTCAGTTCTCTTGAAGAAAAACAATTTTGTGATTGTTCTAGTATATTTGAGAGTGGAGATTTTTGAAGAAAGAAACAAATTGAATAGCAATTGATACGCCAGATTTGCAAAAACCGAAAACGGCATCCGTGAGGAGCAGCCGCATCGGTGCTTGACAGGCCGATGGACGGACTCTAGGTCGGAACCAGTGATGAACCGATTTAGAATTTTGAAAGAAACGATACCAGAACAGCAATTTGAAAGTAACTGGAAAAGAAGGTAGCAGGTAAAACGTATATAATTTTACAAGAATAAAATGTGAGGTGTACTTGTATTATTGGTTTAAAAAAACAAAGTGTATGTACTTTGTTTTTAAACAAATTGAGGATAGCGGACACAATGCTTTTAGTACTTGCATTCTTAATAATAGGATAATCCTGTCTTTAGTTTGAATAATGGATTTGTTGGGGTAAATTGTATCGATAGTTATTAAAGTTTAAGGTAACTTTCATAAAAGTTATTGTAATTTTATTTTGTTTTAGTAGTCATTGATTTTTTTTTAATTTTAATAAAATCGTTTTGACTAATTCTAACGAAAAAAGTTTTAAAGAATATTGACATGATAGCTGTGTTTGGAAGTCCTTCTTCCATTCCTTTATATAAGTCATTCTAATAAATTAGTTTTTTCTCCAAATATAAGTCAGTCTAGGATTCCAATAACTTTTAATTTAGTTTTTTAGTGCAAATATTCTTTTTTTGTATTGGTACATGTGTTTTTTAATATTCAAATGTTTATTCTCCAATAGTAACATGAGAGAGAATTTTTTTTAGTTAACCAATATATTTCTTAATTTGTGTGAACTATCCTAAAATGACTTATATAAGGGAATGGAGGGGGTAACATGTAACATGTTAGCCAAGTGATTATCACATTAAAGAGAAAAAAATATATACTTTTTTCGCTTTTACATGGCAGTTTTGAATAGTTGAATTTGGACCTGTCCATGGGCTGGGTCTAACGGGCTTTTATGTAAAAAAGGTTCATCTCAAGTCCATCTCACTATTAATTTAGGCAGGTTTGGGCTTAAAAATCAAATCCTAAGTCTAGTCCACATAAATCCACCTAATTAATATTAATAAGGCGGATTAGGTCAGTTCGTGCTATTCTAATCAATCTCAAACCCGTCTAAAAAATAGATGAGCTTTAGCGGACCTGGATCGGGCTAGGTCTAAGATCATTTTTTATTGTCCAAGCCCAGTCGAAGGGACACGGGCTTGGACATGCTGGGCTGGTATCCGGGCTTGTGGACATGTCTATTTCAATTAAGTAAATATAAAAAAATATATTTTTTTTTTCTACTGTGTTAGTTACAAAAAGTCATTTATTTTTAACATGGTTGTTATATCACTATTTTGATGTCTGGAATGACTAAAATAATTTTATTGAAATAAAAATGAAATTTTAACGATTTTCTTGAAATAAAATAAAATTTAGGAACCATCGAGTTAAACCTCAAAATAAGCTTTTTGGAGAAATTATTCCCAATTTAATAATGGTTGGGAAATAATTTTCTAGAATGGGCTATTTTTAATTGGTCGGTTAAAATAGCGTTATTGTGGTGCCTAAGTTCTACAACACCCACTTGTCAAAATCAAGACCGTCTGAACTGTCTTGGGGCTCGAAATCTAGAATTCATTATGGTTTTTTCTTATCAGTTCCTTTGGTTTTTTTATTATCCATAGGTGATTTTTAGCCGTTTAGGCCGCTTGAAGATACCGCATAGATGCCATTTTAAATCACTTTATTATTATTAATTTTTTTCTTTATTATAATTCATTTTTTAACATTATCGCATGGTTATTCGTGAATTGAATTTATTATTTTTGGATATTTTTGTTTAATTATATTCTCTATTTGTCTTCATGATATGGATTACTTTAAGGACATTGTTGTCTTAATGATATGTAAGATGTGAGATTTGAACCTCAACTTTTTATTTTTCAACCATTGAGTGATACCACTAAACTACTTTATTCTTAGGGTCCGTTTGTTTTACCTACTGTTTGCTGTTTGAAGAAACTGTTTTTCCAAAAAGCAGAGATTTCCTGCTTTTGTAAAATGCTACTTTTCAAGTGTAAAAGGCAAACAGCTGGCCACTAACCAAACATCTAAAAGTGAAAAGGCAAACATGAGCATGAAAATGAGCAACCAAACATCCCCTTATTAATTAAGGTTCAATTTGTTGAATTTTTTGATGTATAATTTATTAAATTTATACTTTGTTAAATTTAGGGTAGTTAATTTATTAGTCCCGAGAATTTGCGATCGTGGTGCTCAGTGTTGTTGCTCGTGCTAACCGCCAACTCACCGATGATCGTGGATCCAGTGTCGCCGGTCATCGTGGTTCGTCTGTCCTGTTGGTCCTGTGTAACGTGATAGTATTAGTTCCAAGGGGGGGTTAGGAACTAATTAAACTTTTTTTACTTTAAAGGCCGACTTATTTTAATTTTAATACTTTTACTCAGTTTCTAGGTCAGCACCGTTGCGTATGTTTTGAGACAGCTTTAGTCAATTTACTAACTAGAGTTGTTTTAGTTGTGAGTTGGGAAGCAACACTTAAGTCGGTTTCCAACTCAGCACTTAGATTACTCAGCTTTAGCGAGTACAGATTATTTTACTGAGCAATGTTAAGCAAGCGACACATACATATATATCAAGAGAAAGGGTTAGAAGTACTCAGCAGACTTATCCTGGTTCGGCCTCTCCGCCTACGTCCAGTCTCCGGAATCCTTCCGAGCTTTTTCAATCCTCTACTAAGCTCTTTAAAGGTAGAGCACAAACCTTTTGCAATAGAAACTGAGTATGCAAGAGTACCGTCCTCTATTCGTCTACTCAATCCTATCAAACACTGAATACTATAACCGAGTACTCAGCCTCTCTCTACCACTGAGTACTATAACCGAGTACTCAGCTTCTCTAACCTTTTACAAATGATACAAGATTTGTTCTCACTTAGTGAAGAACACTTTATATGAATAAAACCACTCTAGACTTTTACACAATGATTGGAGTTGGTGTAAGAACTTGCTTTTTCTTTTTGACAGAGCTTCTAATTTGTATTCAATCAATAGTTTGACTTGATGAAGATATGCTTCTGTCTTATGTGTTATATTAATACAAGTGATGAATTGGCCTTTTTATAGTGATCTTTGAGGCGCCAATGATTTGAATTCCGATATAGCCGTTGTGGGGAAACGGTCTTAATTCGTCACCACTTGGTCAGCACTCAGTGTTACAGGCTAATCTTGTCTTCTATTTTTGTCAGGAGCCAGGTTTGCCAGATTCATCTTCTTGCACCAGGTTTGTCTTCTAGTGAATATCAGATGGTCCATGCTTCTCGAAAAGGTCCTTCCGACAACTTTCTGAGTCTTCTGAATTTTTCTCAGAATACGACAGATTTTATCTTCAACGCTGATCACTATCGAAGCTGACCTGACGAATACTCAGCTTGATATAGCGGCTTTGCCTTCAAACTTTTCTGAAGAAGACATTTCTTTTCTTAAAGCTGAGTTGCATTCTTACTCAGCTCCAGCTGTGTGACTTGTATCTGCTGACTTCTTCTTGACTTTCTCTTATAGATATTCAATTCCTGTTCTTGTTATTTAACTTACTCAACATTGAACAAACTCATTAGTACAATTAAATCAAAGCACTTAAATTTAATTGTTTTAATCATGGGATTAACTTAAATAATTTTGTCAAATCAAAATCATGTGAAAGGTGTTTCAACATGTCCCTCGTCGGTGTGGGTTGTTCTCTCTCCTATGTGAGAGGTTATTTTGTACGATTTGTTGGGTGCTCTATTTCGTGTATCGGAGTTGGGTTTCTTCTTTCTCGCAAATTAAGCATTTCGATTCTGTATGGTTCTTGATTGAATATTTCTGTGTGAGGGTTCCTGCTGGGTGTTGATAATTTCTGAGGTTATAGCACTGAGGTCTGATGGAGGCTGCTATGGCAAATATGGCCATTGTGGAGGAGGAACATGTGGCGTTGGATTTTACCGAGAATAATGAGGGGAGGGAGGAAGAAGATAATGGGCTTGCAGTTGTGGGGAGATTCTTGACTGATAGGAGTATCAATTTTGCTGTTATGAGAACTCGGTTAGCTAATTTATGGAGGCCTGGGAAAAGGATTGCAATCTCTGAATTAGAGGTAAATATTTTTCTGTTTGAATTCTTCCATATTGTTGCTAAGTAGAGAGTATTAGCCGGAGGTCCGTGGTCCTTCGATAATCACCTATTGGTTATGAACGACTGGAAAAAAGGAGAGGTGCCGGGGAGTGTCAGTCTGGATTATGCTGCATTTTGGATTCAGGTGTACGACCTTCCAATTGGGACAATGTTAGAGGCCATTGGTAAGCAGATTGGTAATTTTGTGGGGCATTTTCTGGAGTACGATCCTAATAACAACATAGGTATTAGGAGGATGTATATGAGGATGAGGGTGTTGATTGATGTTAGGAAACCACTGTTGGTCCCATGTAATGTAATAGGATTAGTTCCAATGGGGGGTTAGGAACTAATGTAACTTTTTCGCTTAATTATGCTGACTTAATTTAATTCTTTAAATAACTTCACTCAGTTTTGGTCAGCAAGGCTGAGCGCGATGATAGACAGCTTTAGTCAGAGGCTGACTAGAACTGTTTCACTTGTGAGTTGGGAAATAACACTTAAGGTCAGCTTCCAACTCACCACTCTGATTACTCAGCGTCGGCTTATACAAATTATATACTGAGTAATTTAAGCAAGCAACACATACATATATATATCAAGAGAAGGGTTAGAGATTACTCAGCAGTCTTATCCTGGTTCGGCCTCACCGCCTACGTCCAATTCCCAGAATCCTTCTGGGATTTTTCAATCCACCACTGAGCTCTTTAAAGGTAGAACACAAACCGTTTACAAAGCAATTGAGTATGCAAGAGTACCGTCCTCTATTCGTCTATTCAATCCTACTGAGCGCTATAACCGAGCACTCAGATTTTCTCTACCGCTGAGTACTAAGACCGAGTACTCAGCACCACTCTCTCAATCTTTACAATTGATACAAATTTGTTCTTTCTAGATGAAGAACACATTAGATGAATACAAATTCATTCTAGACTTTTACACAGAGATTGGATTTGGGTGTAAGAATTTGCTTTTTCTAATCAGACAACTTCTTTTTGGATTTTCACTCTTGTGATGATTTTCTTTTCTGTCTGTACTTGCTTTTTCTTTTTGTAAATCGGCAAAGGATCCAAGTGATGAACTTGTCCTTTTATAGTAAAATCTGATGCTTCAATCATTTGAATTCGGACATATCCGTTGAATTCAAACGGTCTTCTTGCGTCATTCATTGGTCAACATACAGATTTGCAGGCCAATCCTGTCGTCTGAAATTAGCAGTCGTCAGGCTTGCTAGTTTCGTCTTCTTGCGCCAGGTTTGTCTTCTTGCAAAACGCCAGTTGATCCATGCATCTCGAAAAGGTCTCTTGGTGCAATTCCGAGGCTTCTGAATTGGTGCAGACCTTTGTCGGGCTTTGTCTTCTAGTTAACGGATCATTGGTGCTGTCCTGACGAACACTCAGCTTGACTTAATTGACGTTGCCTTCGATCTTAATCTTTGACGAGGCTGAGTTACGTTCTACTCAGATTCTTTGGTCAGCTTCATCTTCAAGCGTTTTGTTCTGAAGAAGACTTTTCTTCTATGATGCTGAGTTGTGTTCTACTCAGCTTCTTCGGTCAGCTTCGTCTTCAAGCGTTTATTCAGAAGAAGACTTTTCTTCTATGATGCTGAGTTGTGTTCTACTCAGCTTCTGTGGCTCATGCTGATTACTTCGTTCTGTCTTACTTTTTATTTCTGTTCTCATTTATTAATATACTCAACATTGAACAAACACATTAGCACAATTAAATAAAAGCACTTAAATTTAATTGTCTTAATCATGGGATTAACTTAAATAATTTTGTCAAATCAAAATCATGTGGAAAGGTGTTTCAACAACCACTATGTCGATTTAAGAAGATCAAAAAGTCGACAACCGAGTGGGGATTCATTACTTTTAAGTATGAACGTTTGACGAATTTCTGTTACATTTATGGCCTGCTTGGCCACACTGATCGTTTTTGTGAACAAAGGTTTATTACCCCTGTCAGGCCTGTGTCCTTAAATTTTTATTTTTTATACCCCAAACCCTAAGTTATATTAAATTCATTATAGGATTGGTTGATTAATTGGGTGTTACGAGTATAGTTTTGAGGGTAATTGCACATTTTTATAACAATTATAAGTTTAGGGTAAGTTTTAAAAGAAATTAGATTTTTGGAGGACCAAAAAGACTAATTAACCACTTAATTCAAGGCCTATATATAGCCTTATTGAGAATTGAAAATCATTTGGATCAATTCATCCTTTTACATTGTTCTTCCCCCTCCACTCTCTCTCTCCATTCTCCTCCACCTTCCACCACCACCAAAAACAGGGCAGATCCACCATTTTGAGTGTTTCCAGAGATCTAACCGTCCAAATGACCTTAAATTGTAACTGGAGACTCTAGACACATAGAATCAACTTTTGACCGGAGGGATTTTGATTTGGAGGTGTGAGAGTAACTTCAAAAGTATAAAAGGTAAACCAATCATGGGGAACCTCAATGCTGAGTTCCATAATTAAATATTTTTGCCAACATCAAAATGGGGGAGTTTGTTGAAACACCTTTCCACATGATTTTGATTTGACAAAATTATTTAAGTTAATCCCATGATTAAGACAATTAAATTTAAGTGCTTTTATTTAATTGTACTAATGTATTTGTTCAATGTTGAGTATATTAATAAATGAGAACAGAAATAAAAAGTAAGACAGAATGAAGTAATCAGCATGAGCCACAGAAGCTGAGTAGAACACAACTCAGCATCATAGAATAAAAGTCTTCTTCTGAATGAACGATTGAAGACGAAGCTGACCGAAGAAGCTGAGTAGAACACAACTCAGCATCATAGAAGAAAAGTCTTCTTCAGAACAAAACGCTTGAAGACGAAGCTGACCAAAGAAGCTGAGTAGAACGTAACTCAGTCTCGTCAAAGATTAAGATCGAAGGCAACGTCAATTAAGTCAAGAAGAGTGTTCGTCAGGACAGCACCAATGATCCGTTAACTAGAAGACAAAGCCCGACAAAGGTCTGCACCAATTCAGAAGCCTCAGAATTGCGCCAAAAGACTTTTTCGAGACGCATGGATCAACTGGCGTTTTGCAAGAAGACAAACCTGGCGCTAGAAGACTAAATTCTCAATAACTTCCGTCACATCAGAATGAGGAGAAGAAGAAGATGAGCACAAAGGAACTGAAGGAGAAAATAAATTCTCAAAATAAGTTAGGATTATAGTACCTATTCCTGCAGGGTCAGTATAAGTAACACCATGATCATCCTTAATTTGAGATAGCTGATTGCTCTTTTTCCTAGCCTTAATACATGCATGAAAAAATTTAGAATTTGGATCCCCCATTTCAACCAAAATGCCTTTGCCCTCTGCCTCCAATAATCCTCTTCCATTCTCAACAGTTGATCTAAACTTCTTTTGACCTAAAAATATGCTCTAACCCCCTCAGTATCTTCTGCACTACGGAGCCTAGCAAGCCTTTTTTTACACCCTACTATCTGACGAGTGAATCTGCCCTGCCAACCCGCTCCCCATTGCTCCATCGAATCAGCGGTGGCAGTAAGTTTAGATAAAATGGAGCTACTACCACAAGCCCTCCACACTCTCCGAACCATATCCACGAACCCTTCCTCTTGCAACCATGCTTGCTTAAACCGGAAACGACGTTTCCTAATCTCCCCAACACGAGATTTAAACTATAGATGAATGGGTAAATGATCATAATAATTACTCAGGAGCGTCGTCAACTTGTAAGCGAAATGTCGATCAATCCACTACGGAGAAGCAAATGCATGATCCAATTTTTCTTAAATCCAAAAATTTGTCCCCCTACTCCTTTCCCAAGTAAATGCTTCTCCCTCCATCTGTAACTCTTCCAGCCCATTTGAGAAAATAGCATCCTTAAATGCTTGCATTAAATAGTTAGGATACAACTGACCTCCTTTCTTTCCCTCCTGCTTTAGAATACAATTAAAGTCTCTGAGAATCACCCAAGGAAGGACAGATACAGAAGTAATTGAATTAAGCAAACTCCATGACTCTCTCTGTCGATTCCTGTCTGCAAATCCATAAAATCCAACCAATCTCCAATCCCCCATCAGTGAATCACGTATTTGGATTTCAATATGGTGATCCGAATACGAGTTCACCGAAGCTTCAATAGAAGCCTTCCACAAAACAACAAGACCGCCACTTCTACCTCTATAATTCACACTAAAACTGCATGCATAACCAAACTTACGATGAACCGATTCAATCTTCTGAACCTCCACAAGAGTTTCCATGAGAAAGACCACATCTGGCTTATAAGCCCTCAGAACCTCTCCCAAAGACCGAACTGCACGAGGATTGCCTAACCCTCGGCAGTTCCAACTAAGACAACTCATATGGTTCGGCGGACCTAATCTTCAGGCCTCGCCATATCATTAATAGAAAAAACACCTGCATCCTGAACATCAAAGGAAATAGACGTATCTTTAGTTACCTTTACCCCCTCAACCACCACCGGCTCACCATTACCCTCCTACGTTTATTATCATCCACAAACTCCAATATAGTGTTTTCCTGTTCCACATTTGAAGCTACTTCCATAGCTTGAACTTCATCCACCACTTGACACCTCTGGGAACTGGTTTGAGCATTCACAACCTTTACATTTGTGATATCCTCCAACACCCTCTACTTAACCACTTGCAGCTGTTGTTGAAGTCCCATCCGACCACCCGGCTCCCGAAGCCATTCCGAGCCCTGTTGCTCAGGATGTCACACCCGACCCTAGACGACCTTAATCGGCATCAGGCGTGAAATAGAAAGATCATAATCAACACTTAGAAGTCTCCAATTTATCCCAATATCATAATCTCATATTATATTACAAGTGAAATACCAAAGTTCTAACCATAATTCTAACAATAAGCAGCCAACTTCCAAACATCACCAAATCGGACGGTAACCTCTCTATATTCTGTCCTTTATCACCTAAAAACATTTAGACATTTAAAAAGGTGACAAAAATCTCAGTAAGAAACTATCAGCCATAAAAACCAACTTTACTTAACATAGCTACACATATACATTGATAAAGGGATTTAATCAAAACCTTATAAAATATACTCAAAACTTAAGTTCATATATAGTCAAAGTAGTAAACCAAAACCATAAAACTATATAATCTTGTATCCATTCTTGAGTTCAAAACCTTATAAAAATATTGTAATCAAATAAGTGTTTTATCAAACCAACTCGTATTTAATCAAACATAAAACCTTATATCAAAATAAATCATAACCGAAAACATAATCCAAATGAATTTAAAACATAGTATCCATCCTCGAGTTTCTCCCCTTAAGTATCAATCCATAACCACATATATAGTCGAGATGTCTCTTAACATTGCCTATCCCATATGGTCTTACCCAACACTTCGCTGCCATACCCAATAGGTCTTCAGACTGTGTACATAGGCCATGTCCCTCACTGAACATGGTCTTCAAATATAAAACCACCGATCCGGATAACTCTCGATGGATATAAAATCATAAAATCATAACGTGCTCAAATTTCCTTTCACAATCAAATTCCAAACTATTTCATAACCATAAATCATTTGGCTTCAATTAGCCCTTTTGTATCATAAAAATCATATTTGGACTTCAATCCAAAATAATAACAACAATAACCGCAACAGATTTCTCAATCCAAAAACAATTCGTGAGAAATCATCAAATTCATTTTGTTCAATATAGATATATATTGAAACCAAAAACATATATGTATATATGTAAATCAATCAAATTAAGCCTTAAATCAACATAATCAAGTAAAATCTGAAATTCACATAGAAGCATAGTCAATAGCTTCATTTGAACTTTACTTTCACAATAAAAAGCAAAATCATGAAAAACCCTAATTTTACAAAATTCCTGCATAACCCTAAAATATCAATTTCTGACACTTCTTTGATTATATATATATCTATATACATAAAACTCAAAATATAGTTGATAGTTACTTACCTTGGTCACTAATTGAGGAAAACACAACCAATCGATTCTCCTCTAACTGTGTACACATGCCATGTCCCTCACTGAACATGGTCTTCAAATATAAAACCACCGATCCGGATAACTCTCGATGGATATAAAATCATAAAATCATAATAACGTGCTCAAATTTCCTTTCACAATCAAATTCCAAATATTTCATAACCATAAATCATTTGGCTTCAATTAGCCCTTTTGTATCATAAAAATCATATTTGGACTTCAATCCAAAATAATAACAACAATAACCGCAACAGATTTCTCAATCCAAAAACAATTCGTGAGAAATCATCAAATTCATTTTGTTCAATATAGATATATATTGAAACCAAAAACATATATGTATATATGTAAATCAATCAAATTAAGCCTTAAATCAACATAATCAAGTAAAATTTGAAATTCACATAGAAGCATAGTCAATAGCTTCATTTGAACCGTAATTTCACAATAAAAAGCAAAATCATGAAAAACCCTAATTTTACAAAATTCCTGCATAACCCTAAAATATCAATTTCTGAAACTTCTTTGATTATATATATATATATCTATATACATAAAACTCAAAATATAGTTGATAGTTACTTACCTTGGTCACTAATTGAGGAAAACACAACCAATCGATTCTCCTCTAAATTATGTCTAAGACGTTTCCCTCCAAACACTGCCAAAACTCAAAAACTCTTCGGTTGGGACTTAGATCTATATATAAGGATGTTATGTTTTCAATTTCGAATGATTCGGACGGTCGAATCTCCGTAAATCAAAGAAACGGTGGAAAAACGGTCCAGGATCGATAAATCTGCAGAAGAAGCAGAAAGAAGAAGAAAAGGAAAAAGAAAAGAAAAGAATAGGGTAGAACCCGCTGGAGATTTGGGATATATATCCCAAATCCGGTAAAGACCTCGTTTGATCCTCCATCTTTATATAATCTTTAAAAATTACCTTAAATTTTTATTTTACACATAAAACCATCGAATTAACTCCAAACTTTTCCTATACCACCGAATTAACTTCACACACCCAATAATTATAATATATACTAATATCAAAATATAAAGTTTAGAAATTTAGACACGGACGTGACACAGGACCCCTGCGCATTGGCGCCTTAAGCCACTCTCCTCATTCAAATGAAACATTATGTGCCGGGGTTGTCAAACCCGATCCAAAATAGAATCAGATATGACAGTGAGACGTTACCACATGCGTGAACGAGTCGGAAGTAACATCTCACAATCAAATGTTAAGAATTACAAATCATGTTTGAACTTAAAAAAACATTTTCTACATATACTTTTACATTTGTAAAAGGCCGAAATCATTTATAATTTCCAATTACAAATCCTTTTCTCGTGTGTTTTACCAAAACGAGTTTGAAACATAGAAAATTACTCCAATTCTAACTTGTTAACTTTTAATTTGCCTAATCTCACAAATTAACACCATACTTGGACATTCAAACCAAAATCCGGCATACCACAACTTTATATTCGATTCAAAATGGGCGATGTAAGTTCCTACATATTCACAAGCACACAAAAACGCCTATATCTACATGTACAAAATGGTATGTAATACCCTAGAAGACGACTTGGACAATCGTGGCCGTATCCAATCCTCGCCCTAGTGTCGAACACTTCCCTCAGTACCTCGTACTTCTTCGCCTAAAAATATTAAAACATTTGAAAATATGAGACAAAAATCTCAGTAAGCAACTATCAACTATAAAAACTAGTTTTTACGTAAAATAGCTATATGTATACATTTGGGAAAACATTTAACCAAACCAAACCTTAAACTTATTAACTTGTAAACAACATCAAATTAAAATAGAATGTTAATCAATAACCTCAATTCAAATTTAATCAAAACACAACGATTCTTATATAAACATTTACTAAAAACCGAAGTTCAAATCGAATTCAATATCGTATCCATCACTGAGTATCCCTCGTAAATCGATCTGCAACACGTAAACATAATCGAGACGTCTCTTTAACCATGCCTAATCCCGTATTGGACTTACCCAACACTTCGCTGCCAATACCCGACTAGGTCTTTAGACTGTGTATACAGGCCATGTTCCTCACTGAACATGGTCTTCAAATATCAAACCACCCGTCCGGACTACTCCTGATGGATACAAACTTTACCCAAAATCCAACCAAACTTCAATTTCATCAAATAGATCCAACTTTACTACAATCATCAATAAATCGAAATCCAACATTTACTGAACCAAAATAGCAATTGAACCCTGAAGAAATCCAAAATATCATTAAAACCCTTAAAGAATTTCAATTGAACACTAATTGAACCAAATTCCAATTTGAACACTAATTGAACCAAAATAACATTAAAACCCTTAAAGAATTCCAATTGAACGCTAATTGAACCAAATTCCAATTTGAACACTAATTGAACCAAAATAACATTAAAACTCTTAAAGAAATTCAAATCAACATCAATTGAACCCAAATAGCACTTAAACCCTTAAGAAAACCAATTCAATATCAATTGAACTAAATATCCCTTAAGAAAACCAATTCAATATAAATTGAACTAAATAATAATCAAACTCTTAGGAAGAACCAATTCAACATCAAGGTAAAACCAATTCAACATCAAAATAGTTCAAAATTACCATTGTGAACTCATTTCCTTCAAACTTGAACACAATCTCAAATCAACAACCAATACTCAAATAATTTCTAAAAAAAACCTTATGAGACAAATTCATGGAGATTTATAGCTTAATATACATATATTTATACATGCAAACCAAAAACTAGTTGATAGTTACTTACCTTAGCCTAAATTTGACATTAACACCACAAAACCCTAAATCTGTCCCAAAATCTGCCTAGCCCGTATTCTCTTCTCACACCTCCAAATCAAAATCCCTCCGGTTAGAGGTTGCGTCTATGTGTCTAGAGTCTCCTGTTAAAATTTGAGGTCATTTGGACGGTTAGATCTCTGGAAACACTCAAAACGGTGGAGCTTCCCTGTTTTTGGTGGTGGTGGAAGGTGGAGGAGAATGGAGAGAGAGAGTGGAGGAGGAAGAACAATGTAAAAGGATGAATTGATCCAAATGATTTTCAATTCTCAATAAGGCTATATATAGGCCTTGAATTAAGTGGTTAATTAGTCTTTTTGGTCCTCCAAAAATCTAATTTCTTTTAAAACTTACCCTAAACTTATAATTGTTATAAAAATATGCAATTACCCTCAAAACTATACCCGTAACACCCAATTAATCGACCAATCCTATAACAAATTTAATATAACTTAGGGTTTGGGGTATAATAAATAAAATTTAAGGGCACGGACGTGACAATTCTCCCCACCTTAGAGAATTTCGTCCTCGAAATTTTACTTACCCGAAGAAGTGAACAAATAAGGGTATTGGTGTTTCATATCCGCTTCTCTTTCCCAGGTTGCTTCCTCCCGAGAATGTCTGTGCCACAATACTTTCATTAGTGGTACTGTTTTATTCCTTAACACTTTTTCCTCTCTAGCCAAGATTGCTACTAGTTCTTCTTTATAAGTCAAATCCTCTGAAAGTTCGATTGGTTGCTCCTGGATAATGCGATTTGGATCACTTCTATACCTCCACAACATTGACACGTGAAAAACATCATGAATGTTTGAAATATTTTGAGGCAACTTCAAATGATATGCAACAGGTCCAATTCTTTCCACAATTTCATGCGGACCAATGAATCTAGGGCTCAACTTTCCTTTCTTGCCAAATCGGAGTAAACCCTTCCACGGTGATACTTTCAGAAATACTTTATCTCCCACACTGTACTCAATCGGTCTATGTTTCAAATCTGCATAACTCTTTTGTCTGTCTTGAGCTTCTTTTAGTTTCTGCTGGATAATTGTACCTTTTCAGTCGTCAATTGCACTATCTCAGGCCCCAATAGCTGTCTTTCACCCACTTCAGACCAACATAACGGAGTCCTACACCTTCTTCCATATAATGCCTCATAAGGTGCCATATCAATGCTAGACTGATAACTGTTATTATATGCAAACTCCATTAAAGGCAAATGCACATCCCAGCTACTTTGGAGATTTAGAATACTAGCTCTTAACATATCCTCCAAAGTTTGAATTGTACGTTCACTTTGACCATCTGACTGTGGATGGAATGCAGTACTGAAGTTCAATTTAGTTCCCAATGCATCTTGAAAACTAGGCCAAAATCTTGATGTAAAACAAGGATCTTTATCAGACACAATAGAAACTGGCACACCATGAAGTCTCACAATTTCTTTGACATACAACTGTGCCAACTTTTCTAACGAGAAAGTTACCTTCACTGGCAGAAAATGGGCTGATTTCGTCAATCTATCTACAATTACCCATATAGCATCATTACCATGTTGTGTACGAGTCAATCCACTGACAAAGTCCATCGTAATGTGCTACCACTTCCATTCCGGAATAGGAAGCGGTTGCAAAGTACCAGCAGGTCGTTGATGTTCGGCTTTGACTTGTTGGCAACTCAAACATCTGCTCACATATTCAGCTATTTCTCTTTTCATCCCTTTCCACCAAAAATGATCACGAAGGTTTCTGTACATATTTGTACTCCCAGGATGCATTGCATAGGAGGAATCATGAGCTTCTTCTAATATCTCCTTCTTAATATCACTAATATTTGGAACACACATTCTATCTCCAAACATTAGCATACCATCTATTGAAATCTTGTAATCAGTACACTTTCCTTGCACAACTTCATCTTTAATCCGCTCCAAGAACTTATCTTGACTCTGAGCTTCTCTGATTCTATCCCTAAGAATTGGTCTCACTTTCAACATTGCACATAACACTCCTTAATTTTCACAATTCAACTCTACATTCAAAGCCCTCATTTGAAGTAACAAAGGCATTTTTACAGATTTAATATAACTCAAACTTCCAACATTCTTGCGACTCAAAGCATCATCTACAACATTAGCTTTACCCGGATGATATTCAATTGTCAGATCATAATCTTTCAGTAGCTCAATCCATCTTCTTTGCCTCAAATTTAATTCCTTCTGACTCATTATGTACTTCAAACTCTTGTGATCAGTGAAAATGCGACATTTCTCACCATAAAGATAGTGTCTCCAAATCTTCAAAGCGAACACAACAGCAGCTAATTCAAGATCATGTGTTGGGTAATTCAATTCATGTGGTCTTAACTGTCGTGATGCATAAGCAATTACTTTATCATTCCGCATCAACAAAATTCCAAGACCTTGCCTTGAAGCATCACTATATATTGTATACCCTTCACCCACTACAGGTAGTGTCAACACTGGAGCACTAATCAGTCTTGACTTCAAAGTATCAAAACTGCTCTGACACTCGGGTGTCCACTTGAATTTTACTCCCTTTCTCAGCAACTGCGTCATTGGAGAAGCTATAAGTGAGAATCCATTCACAAACCTTCTGTAATACCCTGCTAACCCTAGAAAACTACGCACTTCATGTACATTCGACGGTGCTTTCTAGTTAGCTACAGCCTCAACTTTCTTAGGATCCACTAGAATTCCCTTAGCTGATACCACATGCCCCAAGTAGGGGTGAGCATGGTCCGGTTCGGTCCAAAAACCAAAACAAACCGAATTGGACCGAACCAAATTACCCCTATTTTTTTGGACCAAACCAAACCAAATTATAATTCGGTTTGGTCTGGGCCGAACCGAATTATTTCCGGTTTGGTTCATGTTTGGACCAAACAACGCACTAGAGACCTACAACTACTTGTATCTTTACTAACTAAATAATTATTTAAAGAAAATAATCATATAATTAGTTTTTCTTTTGTATGTATAATTAGTTGAGAGAGAAAAAACATGTTTAATTATTTTTTCTTTTCTATATATAATTAGTTAATTAATTCAAAACCGTAAAATTAAGAGTAGTACATATTGTATTTCGGTTTGGTTTTGTTCGGTTTTGGACCAGACCAAACCGAACTGGACCGAGAACCAAACTAACTTAACAATTAGGACCGAACCAAACCAAAATATAATTCGGTTCGGTTTGGTTCGGTTTTTTCGGTCCGGTTTTTTCGGTCTTTGGGTTTTCGGTTCGGTTCGGTTCTGCTCACCCCTAGCCCCAAGAACATAATTTCATCAAGCCAAAACTCACATTTACTAAATTTGGCATACAACTGCTTCTCTCTCAGAATCTGCAAAATTGTCCTCAAATGCTTGTTGTGGTCTTCCTTACTCTTAGAATACACAAGAATATCATCAATAAACACAATTACAAATGTATCTAAGTAAGGTTTAAATATTCGATTCGTCAGATCCATAAATGCAGCAGGTGCATTAGTTAACCCGAATGGCATTACCAAAAACTCATAATGCCCATATCGAGTTCTGAAAGCTGTTTTCTGAACATCTCCTTCTCTGATCTTCAACTGATGATATCCGGTTCTCAAATCAATTTTTGAAAATATTATTGCCCCTTGCAACTGATCAAACAAATCATCGATTCTAGGCAACGGATACTTGTTACGGATTGTAACCTTATTCGACTGACGGTAATCTATACACAACCGCATTGTTCCATCTTTTTTCTTCACAAACAACACCGGAGCTCCCCAGTGTGACACACTAGGTCGTATATATCCCTTATCTAACAACTCTTGCAACTGTATTTTTAATTCTTTCATTTCTGCCGGTGCCATTCTATATGGTGCTAGGGATATAGGAGCAGTACCCGGTTGTAAGTCAATTGCAAACTCGACTTCTCTTTCTGGTGGTAACCCTGGTATCTCATCTGGGAACACATCTGGATATTCATTCATAATTGGCACATCTTCTAATTTAGGAGGTTTTTCCCTGCTGTCTATCACATATGCTAAGAAAGATTCACACCCCTTCCTTAACATTTTCAAAGCTGTCATAACAGAGACTATATTTCTATGTACACCTCTCTCGCCTTGAAACACATATTTTTCCCCATTAGCTAATAACAGATTAACTTTCTTCCTACAACAGTCTACCAAGGCTTGACACTTAGATAATGAATCCATGCCTAATATCACATCAAATGTTTGAACCATTAAAGGTATCAAATCCGCATGTATAAAGGACTCTCCTAATTTTACTTCACAATTAGGATAGACATGTGTACATACTAAAGATTCTCCCATAGGCATGCTAACAATTAAATATTCAGGCATCAATTTCGACTCCCACATTACATCAGACATAAATAAAGGAGACACAAAGGAATGCGTAGCACCAGGATCAATAAGCACATAAGCATCTTTTCCAAATAAATAAATCATACCAGTGATAACTTCTGCAGATGCAACAGCTTCTTGTGGAGTTATAGCAAAAACTCGAGGTTGAGTTACAGCTCTATCCAACTGAGTACCCTGATTTCTAGCTCCCTGAGAAGTATTACCAGCTCCTCTGGCCATATTGGTACCTCTACCATTACCACGACCATTTCCTCTTCCAACTGAATTACCTCCACTTGTTCTGTCACCCTGTGATCCTCGACCTCTCCCAACAGTGTTCAATTTAGGACAATTAGTACGTACATGCCCTTCTTCACCACACTCATAACATGAAATTATTATTTTAGATTCTGTTATCCTCCCTGATGACGGGCAATCCTTTTTCAAGTGACCCCTTCCTCCACACAGAAAACATCCCAGAGATCTTTTCCTGCATTCTCCAGAATGAAATTTCCCACACTGAACACATTTTGGACCATTACCACTACTAGCAATGGAAGGACTATACGAAGCTTGGCTAATAGTATCAGATGCTCGAAAATTAGTACGACTCACAGGTGCTCCTCTTGTGTTCTGACTCTGAGTTTGACCACCTCGAAACTGAGATGATCCCCCTTTCACAAACTTGGATCTCCCAATATCCCCTGACTGCTTCTGACTGTTCTCAGATTCTAACTTGCCTTTCAACTTTTCTTTCTCCAATGCTTTTTCCACCCAGCCTCGGTAATGTGTACCTTCATACAAACTCAGTTCATTCTGATAAAATGCACTCAGTCATCTTTGAACCTTTCACATTTAACTTCCTCAGTGGGAAACCACTGACTTGCATAACGGTATAAATCATCGAACTTATCCACATACTCCCTCACAATCATAGTTCCATGTTTCAAATTAAAGAACTCATTCCTCTTCTCTTTCTGAAATGATTCAGTCAGATATTCTTTCATGAATTCACGTTTGAAAACATCCCAGTTTAAACCTTCAGGATACAAACCCCTAACTCTAGTTAACCATGTATCTGCTGGCCCATGTAATAAACCAAACACGGTCTTTACTTTATCTTCAGTACTTAACTGCATAGTACTAAAGGCTTTTTCTGTAGCTTTTAGCCAATTATCAGCTTCCTCAGGTTTAATTGTACCCCTGAAATCAAATGCCCCACAGTTTTTGGCATCTTCAACTAACTCACTAGGCCTTCGACATGCCTCACGTGTTTCCATCATAGTTACTAAAGCTTCAACTAATGTTCGGGGTTCAAGCTGTAGGATTTGTGCAACTTGTGGCATTGCAGCTTGTGGAGTCACAGGTGGTACACGATGTTCAGGTTCAGGTGGTATTGGTGGAGGATTAACAGGTTGATTTTTTGGTGGTTGTCTTTGAGGTTGGGAAATAGGTGGAACTCTAGCATCAGAGGCTACACTATCCTCTGTGCTCACGGGGCCCCGTCCCAATTTTCTTCTTTCTGCATTTCTACCTCTACGCCTATTTAGAGGTGGTCGGCCACGTTGTCGTCTTGGATGCATCTATATGATGAACAAACTATTACAATTTATATATGTGATATGCATGAAATTGAGACATGCCTTTACTGACTTAGTTCAATTCTAGACCTTCCAAGATCTAATTCAGATGAGCCTAGGTCAGCTTTCACAAGTAGGTCAATGCTTGGAACATTTAGTTATTACTCAATGTCAATTATAGGTATTAGAGTTGTATGCTGAGTATATTTTACTTGTATATTCCTTATGTTCATAAGTTTAAATTTGTTGTTCAATGATTAGTTAAGTATGACAGATCAGCATATAAGCACAACAAGTAAGCATCGCATATATAAAGTCAGTGTGGATAAAAGATGCTTATAAATCATATTACTCAGCTTTAACAAGAACATGCCATAAAATATAAGTTACAAGCACTATAGACTATTGCTAGCACTATTTCCTAATATTGGCTTGAACTTGATTCGACTTAGGTTTGGTTTGGGCAGTTCATTGTTGTTGAGTGCGGGTGCTCGAATCAGCAGAAGTTGAACCAGGCTTCTGCTAAGTTCCGGCAGCTAGCGTAGATATCTCCCCCTTTTTCTGTTGAGTTCGTTCTTTCTCCCCCGTTTTGCCAGCATCATGAGATGGAGGAGAAGGAGCATAGAAGATTCCTTGTTGAATAGCACGAGTCAGTTTTGATGAGTATAGTTGGGGTTGACTCGTACTCTCCCTTAGACCTTGGAAGACCTGCATGCCATCGGCCATACTAGAAGCGGGGATCTTAACGTTGGCACTGAGCATACTTAGCAGATACTCTTGAGATTTCCCGATCCAAGTTATCGATTCTGTCATCCGGGCATAGGATTGATGATACATCCTGAGCAGGGCAGTGTCATATGCTTGACGTTGAGCATTTATATGCCGGACTTGTGCAAGTGTGGACTGAGTGCATTGCAGAATCTCGTTTATCTTCACTTGGTCAGTGTCCATTTCCTCTTTACTCAGGTTGAGTAGGCGAATGGCTTCACCAATCTGTTCAATGGAGCACTAAGAGGAGGAGGAGATTAGTTCACGAGCTCCGGTCAGCTCAGAGGTCAGCTGGGAGAAGTGTTGATTGACCTCAGCAAAGGTTGCATATGTTGAGTTCGCAACTGATAAGGTATTGAGTTGACATTGGATGGAGTTCATATGGTTCACCATCATCAGCTGGAGTTCAGCCAGCTTCACTATTGACTCTTACTTGGGCTGTTGAGATGCAAAAGATGTCATGACACTCATCAAGTCTTTGAGACCCTTGATTTCGGTCAGAAGCTGAGTGACAGAGGATATTTGTGTTGGCTCAACATGAAGTGAGTTTGATGAATATCCTGAAGGAGAGCTTGAGCTGAGTCAATAATTTTCCTACCAGACTCAGAAGCATTTAGGTAAGCATATGATTCATCAATGTTTTGCTCAAAGGCCGGAATTTTGTCAGCACCGGATGGAAAAGGTGTTTGGTGCTGAGAAGTGGAGGTGCCAGCTTGGTCAGCAGTTGCACTTTTATTCAGGTCAGCAGCAGGAGCTGACTGATTTTCATTCTGCTTTGTAGGAGTATGAAGAGGTGGATCAGTAGAGATATTGACCTGCTCAGTGTCAGTCTGAAGTTGAGTAGATTTTGAAGGTTGAGGCAATTCAGAACTGACTTGAGCAGGAGTTTCCTTTACTAGCTCATTGTCTTGAGCAGCAGGGACTTCGAGCACTTGCTCAGTGGAAGGTTGAGCAGAAGTGTCGGTAGAAGTTTGACCTTGAGGAACATTGGGGTCGGCTTGTTCCTCAGCTCGAGAAACAGAGGCTTGTTTTTCCTTGATTTGGTCCGGAGTAGGCTCAATGACGTTGGTGAAGAACTGGAACTGAAGTCCGATCAAATCTGTGATTGGATCTCTGAGTGGGGAATCATCCAATAGATCGATGAGGTTGGGTTTTTGAGCTTTGCGTTTGAAGCGATTGTCCGTACTGTCCTTAGGAGTTTTGGTTGGTGGAGTAGGATCAACAGGAATAGACTCAAGGGACTCTGAGGAGGAGTTAAGGTCAGTATCAATGCCTTCCACAACCTTGTCCTTCACTGGTGACTCAGCAAGGTGCTCAGCTTGGTCAGCATCAACTGGTTTACTTTGCTCAGTAGGACCCACCTTGTCAGCTTGAGGTTGTCCCTCAGTATCACCCAGTTCTTCCTCTTGACCAGAAGGAACTTTTTCCAGATCAATTTCTTGACTCCGCACGAAGTGTGATTCCTTAGTAATCACGAAGTCAAGTGGGTCAGCTTCAATCGGCTTCAACCCAGAGGTTTTCTTCCTCTTCAGGGGCTAATCAGGTGTCTCCTCACTTTCTTCCTCAGGCTCAACTTGCCTTTTCTGTTTCTCCGCTGACTTAGGTTCCTCTTGAGCTTGCTCAGCAGCAGCTTTCTTCGCACTAGAGATTATCCGAAGCTTCCTCGGAGCTGTGTTAATATCTTTGGAGGAGTATTGGTCAGCTTTCCTCTTTTTATCCTGCCTAGTGCGGTCAGCGGGTTCTTTGTCACCCATCACTTTCTTTCCCTTCTTGGTCAGCGCATTCTGTGATGCTTCAACCATATTATCCCCTTCTTCATTTTCATCAGTGGGATCTTCTTCAACCATAGTCCCCTTTCCCTTTCTTGGGCTTAATGGGTTGGTTGTAGGCTAAGCCGAACAGTATGGCAGCAGTGATTTCTGTACCAGAAATTTCAATCTCCTCGACCATACTGGCCTTATGATCCTGCAGTATCTTTGTGATGAGAGACCCCATCCTGAGTGTCCATGTACTGCGTTGGAAAGCACCGATGAGAAATACGGGCATGTTGAGAGGCTTATAGTTCAGCATGTGCCAGATGAAGCACTGCTCAAAGTTAGACGCTGAGGAGGAGGCGTTGATCTTAGGGAACAGAAAGTTGGTCAGGATATAGTGTGCCATCTTCTGAGGCTGAGCCATACATGTGCTGGCTATTTTGCCTTTGTGGTTCTTTGGTTTACATAACTCAATGGGGTACGTGATGCGCGTGTAGTCATTAATGCATCTGAGTTCTGAACCTTTGGCTGTCATCTTTAACAGTTTAGAGAGATAGGACGGTGTGATGGTGATGTCCTTGTTTTTGACCTTAGTGACTAAGTGGTCAACATCATCTTCGGTGACTCTGAGGTTCGTGTAGAATTCTCTTACCAACTGCGGGTAAGTGGTACTAGGGAGTTTAAAGAGTTCGGTCCAGCCGTTTTTAGAGATCCATTCGCAGAAAGGTTTCTCAGCTTCTACGAATCCTTTGGAGAACCAACAGGAACAGAAGACTTTACAATTCTTTACGCTTTTGTATACTGGGAGGAACACCTTCTCCTTAGGTTGCTTGTTCTTTTTCTCCTTCTTCTTTCTTGAAGGAATTGTTTGGTCAGCTTTGGGGTTTTTTGCTGGGAGTGCTGATAGGGGTCAAAAACCCCTATCTTTGGGTACGGTTTTAGGACGGGTTTTAGTGTTATTTAGTTAATAACCGAGCAATTCTCGCATTTAAATGCTTTTGTGTGAGTTAGTTAGAAATTGGAAATGTTTTATTTACTTTTCACTGTTTAGGCTCATTTTGTGATCAATTTAGGCAAATACGGCCAAATTGGCATGCATCTAATAATTCCGTTATCTTTTGGAGCTAATTGATCCGTCAAAAGTCGCACCAAACGAAGCGTTTGCTCAAATAAGCGATTGGCGGGTCAATTTAGCCTTTGGACTAATGTTGTTTGGAGTTTTTGTGCATGCGAAGGGATAAGTTCGGGCGAAAAGACACGTTATTGGCATTTCGGCGACCGCGCGGGAGCGTATCGGGCTAGACTGCTCGACGAACTGGCCTATTTTAGGCCAGCTCGCCGAGCTGGCCATGCCGGCTCGTCGAACAGGCCCTTAGGGGCCTGCTCGGACAAGCTGGCGTGGCCAGCTCGCCGAGCAGGCCCCTGGAGGCCTGCTCGCCACGAGCATGCCTGCTCGCCGAGCAACAGTGCCTGCTCGCCGAGCAGACCTGCGGGAATTGGTCAAAAAGACCAATTCCGCCCCCACGATGCCACGATGGATGCCATGACTTCCTACACGCATAAGGACACGAATTAGGTCAAGAAGAGGGCCCGAACCGCGTCTATAAATAGGATTTTTCCAATGTAAATTAGGCATCTTTTATCTTTGTAATTTTCTTAGCTTTTCATCTTGAGAAATCCTCTCCACCTCCTCCATATCCTTCAAACCTCCATTGAAGACACCTCCGAAGCTCCGTTCACCGAGGATTGCTCAAGCTCCATCCTTAAGTCCTAGGAAGACGCCTGCATTGGTAGACAGGTTCCCTGAAAGGGATTTTTCTTCTTTTATATTCTGTCTAGCCTCTGATACATGTTATGAATCCTAGGCTCATTGTAACTTCATGACAATACTTTCATCTTTGATATATATTATAGTTCTTATTCATTCAATTGTTTTAATGCTTTAATCTTTGTCTTACGCTTTGTCTGATTGGTTTAACTCATTCGATAATCCCAAAATCAAGTTGGCACATATTGCGAGCTGAATCTGACCTAGTCAGTGCCTATAGGATTGACAACCCTATAGAAGATTAAGCCCAAATTGCTGAACCTTAGAGCTAGTTTCGGCCTTACAAGGGAATCACGAACTAGGGACTTTAGGAGGATAGGTCGGGTTAATCGCCTCGGACACAAGTGACTTAGGTTTTAATTCAATTGCTTAAACAATCTATTTTCATTATCATCGTATCCCTTCATGTTCCTTCGGATAATTGTATTGGTAAAAGATCACTTAGGAGTAGTTTAACTTAATTAGGGGTAGAGTAACTTAATTAGGCGTAGAATAACTTAGTTAGAATCAGATAACTTAGTTAGGAATAGTATAATTCAACCTAGGAGTAGATTAACTTAGAAAAACCAACTCAAAACCCCCTAGGCCTAGATAACACCTGAAACCAAGTAACTCGATACTTGCAGAAATAAATCCTGTGGACGATAACCTGTACTTAACCAGAAATTTATTACTTGATAACGACGGGGTACACTTATCCCTTAGTGAGTCTTCACCAAAGGCGCATCAAGTTTTTGAGTGCTGACCTTGGATTGGTCATGCTGACCTTGTCCTTGAGACTCAGTGGAAGTCTCTTCATAGTCTTGCTCAGCAGGAGACAGAGGGTTTAGGTCGGAGTGATTGTCATTGTAATCCCGACCGGAGTTGTTTTGGGAATCGTCAGACATGATGTTCTTGAGGGTTCTTGAGAGAGTTTAAAGGATTTGGGATTTAAGAGAGAGAAATCGAATGCCAAAGATTTCAAGTGTAAAGAGAGTTTAGTGGGAAATCGTCCACTATTTATAGTCGTTTTGGGTTAATCTGATGGGTCGGAATGGCGGTTTCACCTCGAGTTGATCAATTAACCGTTATCTCTGGCATTTATGACACATTCGGTGCATGTGTTTTCTATTTATTATGCTTACATCATCCTAGTTGGCTACTTAATTCGCGTGCTAGCATTTATTGTGCAAGTGGCTTTACTCAGTATCTAGAATACGAAACGTTTTGATGTTTTGAGTGCACAGTTTTACGTAGAAGGGATTTTAGCATGCTTAGTAACTCAGCTCATAGTAATCACTCAGTATGTGTGTCTACTCAGCATAGAGTGATTTTATCTCATTCATATCAGCTCAACATATCATGCACTAATCACTCAGCATGTAATAATCACTCATCATTCATTTAAGCGCAGAAATCTATTGAAGAGGATTAGTCATACCGATAGCTTCCCTTAGTATGTTAAATTGCTCGCGAGCCAGAGGCTTCGTAAAGATATCCGCAAGCTGTTCATCTATTGGGACATAGGTCAGCTTGATCTCACCCTTGAGTACATGGTCTCTGATGAAGTGATGCCTAATGCTAACATGCTTCATCCTGCTGTGTTGGATTGGATTTTTGGATAAGTCAATGGCACTCTTGTTGTCGCATTTGACTTCAATTGTTTCTGTTTGTACTCCATAATCCTCCAGCTGTTGCTTAATCCATAGGACTTGTGCCACACAACTTCCAGCAGCAATGTACTCAGCTTCAGTTATTGACAGGGCCACTGACGATTGCTTCTTACTGAACCAAGACACTAGACAGCTTCCAAGGAAGTGACATCCTCCTGAGGTGCTTTTACGCTCCAGCTTGTCTCGCCCATAGTCAGTATCAGTGTATCCAATGAGTGTGAAGTCATTTGTGTTTGGATACTATAAACCTGCATTAACTGAGCTATGCAAATATCTAAAAATTCTTTTGACAGCTATATAGTGAGATTCTATGGGGTCAGCTTGATATCTCGCACAATAACATAATGAGCACTGAATGTCTAGCCTACTAGCAGTTAGATAAAGTAGAGAGCCAATCATACCTCGATATAACTTGCTGTCTACTGACTTACCTTTCTCGTCAGCACAAAGCACAGTGTTAGTACCCATTGGGGTAGATATGGGCTTACATTCTTCCATATCGAATTTCTTCCATATTTCTTTGGCATACTTAGACTGACTAATGAAGATGCCATTCTTCCCTTGCTTAATTTGAAGTCCAAGGAAGAAGTTGAGTTCGCCCATCATTGACATCTCGAACTCAGTTTGCATCTGTTTACTAAATTCCTTGCACATAGATTCATTAGTAGCACCAAAGATAATATCATCTACGTAAATTTATGCCAGCAGGGTATCTTTCCCTTTTTTCTTAATGAATAAGGTTGTGTCAGCTTTACCTCTGACATAGTTTCTGGTCAACAGGAAACTAGTCAACCTTTCGTACTAAGCACATGGTGCTTGCTTCAGGCCGTACAGGGCCTTCTTGAGTTTATAAACGTGGTTTGAAAATTTTGGATCTTCAAACCCTGGAGGCTGACTAACATATACCACTTTGTTTATAACTCCATTAAGAAATGCACTCTTGACATCCATTTGGAAGAGTTTAAAGTTCATGAAGCTAGCATATGCACACAATATTCTTATAGCCTCTAACCTAGCTACGGGTGCAAAGGTCTCACCATAGTCAATTCCTTCTTACTGACTGTAGCCCTAAGCTACGAGTCTGGCTTTGTTCCTGACTACATTACCTTGTTCATCTAGTTTATTTCGAAAGACCCACTTAGTTCCTATGGTCTTTTGATTCCTAGGTTTTGGCACTAAATCCCATACCTCATTTCTCTTGAATTGATCAAGCTCTTTTTGTATCACATTGATCCAGAATTCGTCATGCTCGACTTCTGTGAAGTTCTTTGGTTCATGAACTGAGACAAATGCAACATTGCTGAGATATCTCCTGAGCTCGTTTCTTGTCATCAGGTTGTTCTCAGTAGCATCAAGAATGGACTTCTCCGAATGTCCTCTTGGAATTTTGATCTCTTTGGGTAATGTTGAGTTTTTCAGGAGCAGGTGTTTCAACAATCTCTGCAGTTTTAGATTGGTCAGCAAAGGTAATTTCAGGTTCGTTTTTACCTTTGGTCAGCCCATGTGGTAATGACTCAGCGGCTCCATTTTGGTCAGGGGAAGCTGAGCATGGGTCATCTTCGGCAGACTGACTTGACTTTCCTGCAGGGTCAGTTTTATCGAACTCAATATGTACAGACTCTTCTACGAGCTGAGTTCGTTTATTGAACACCCTATATGCTTTACTGTTAGTTGAGTACCCTAGAAAGATCGATTCGTCAGCTTTAGAGTCAAACTTGGCAAGGTTGTCTTTCATATTGAGTATGAAACATTTACAGCCAAAGGCACGAAAATATCCAATGTTGGGTTTTCGTCCTTTCTAAAGTTCGTAGGGGTTTTTCTTAAATATAGGTCTAACTAGAGCCCTATTGAGTATATAACACGCTGTGTTGACAGCTTCACCCCATAAATACTTTGGAAGTATATTCTCACCCAGCATTGTCCTAGCTATTTCAAATAAGGTTATGTTCTTCCTCTCAACTACCCCATTTTGTTGAGGAGTTCTAGGAGCATAAAAATTGCGATCAATGCCGCTGACTTCATAGAATTCATCAAACTGTTGATTTTTGAATTCTCCGCCATTATCACTTCGGATGTGAGCTAATTTTAAATCTTTGTCATCTTCAAGTTTTCTAATTAGTGTTGAAAACATCTCAAAAGCTTCATCCTTGCTACTCAGCAAGATGACCCAAGGAAAATCTCTTACCGCCCAAGCTGAGTGGCTGGACAGGTCCGAAAAGATCCAAGTGTAGTAATTCCAATGGACGCTTGGTTGAGACAATATTTTTACTTTGAAAAGACTTTTTGGTTTGTTTACCTTGCTGACAACCATTGCATAATTGATCTTTCTCAAATCTAAGTTTGGGCAAACCCCCAACTAATTGCTTTCTTGCTAATTTGGCAAGGAGGTCCATGCTTACATGACCAAGTCTCCTATGCCATAGCCAGGAATTATCTTCCTTTGACACTAAGCATATGTTTTTCGAAAACTTCTTTTCCAAACTCAACATGAAAACATTGTCAACACGAGGGGCAGTTAAAATCAATTCATTTGTTTTTCCCTCGAGTATCCGACACTCAGTGGCATCAAATACAACCTTTCTACCACTGTCACACAGCTGAGCCACGCTCAATAGGTTATACTTGAGACCCCTGACTAAGGAGACTGACTCAATAGTAGGGTTTCCTCCGATAGTACCTGATCCTACTATCTTACCATTTTTATTGTCTCCAAAGCTTACATTTCCACCTTGTTTATGCACAAGTGTGATGAACTGAGTTTCATCACCAGTCATATGCCTTGAGCATGCACTGTCAATGTACCATAGCTTTGACTTCTCCGCGCACCTCAGGCTCACCTGTAATTTAAACTATTCATCTTTAGGTACCCAATTCTTTTTGGGTCCTCGTTGGTTAGCATAAACAGGTGAAGCATCATATTTTATTTTGTGACGACATACATTTATGACGTGGCCATCTTTACCACAATAGTCACAAAAGATTACCCTTTGAGGGTATTTCCTCTTTTGGTCAGCACGATGGTGCTGAGCATACCAACACACATTTATAGTGTGCCCTCTTTTTCCACAACAGTCACACTGACTATTCTGCTGAGTGTACTGTCTATGCTGACCAGTACCTTGATACTCAGCATTTGGATAGAACCTTTTCTTAGCCGATGTACTCAGCTGGTTCTGTATAAATGTGATGTCCTTTCTTAGCTTCTTAGAGTTTGATTGGACTTCCGAGACAAACCGATGCATGATTTTTAGATTTTCATCTTGCCTGGTGTTGTCTTGAAGTAGATGTCGGAGGTCACTCAGTTTGACCTCTTCAATCTCATCACATCGCCTGTTGAGTGCTCTTATTTTCTTATTACACTTTTTGGTCAGTGTATAGAGATCACTCAGGGCATTAACCATTTCATTTCTGAGCAAAAGAAGAGATGTTACCTCATTGGAGTGTTCCTCTTGGCCAGATCCATCTGAGAGGTCAGCTTGCTTAGATCGGCAGTGGTCAGCAGATTCATCAGCCATGAAACATATATTTGCTTACTACAGTGGCATCAGCTTCTGATGAGGTTGACTCATCACTATCGCTCCATGTTGCCACCATAGCTTTTCTGCTACCTTTCTTTTCTTTCTTCAGTGTGGGACAGCTTGATTTAGTGTGCCCAGTTTGATGGCATTCAAAGCAAGTGACAGGCTTCGAGCTGTCCTTTTTGTGTCTACTGTCGTTGGACTCAGCTTTGTATTTATCGCTCCTTCTGAATGGCCTTTTGCTGTTCTTGTCATTCTTTCTGAACAGATTCTTCATCTTTCTAGTGAACATGGCCATCTCCTCATCATCTGATGAGTCAGCTTCTGTTGAGTCAGCTTTCATAATAAGAGATTTTTGCTTCTTGTCCTCTGACTTTTCCTTAGCTTCAAAGTTCTTCATGGAGATCTCGTGGGTCAGCAGAGATCCTATGAGCTCATCATATTTGTATGTGGTCAGGTCCTGAGCTTTTTCCACAGCTGCCTTCTTAGCTTGCCAGCTCTTGGGGAGACTCCTCAAGATTTTCTTCACTTGCTCTTCTTCTGTGAAGTTCTTGCCGAGTCTCTTAAGCTCATTTATGATATTAGTGAATCTTGAGTTCATATCAGAGATGTCTTCATTTTCGTTCATTTCAAACAGCTCGTACAGTCTCATGCGTTGATTCACCTTAGACTCCTTTGTTGGGCCCGTATCAAAATCATGTGGAAAGGTGTTTCAACATCCTTGACTTTGCTAGTACCTTCATAGGTCACCTCAAGCTTTTTCCATATCTCCCGTGTTGACTCACAACCTGAAATTTTATTGTACTCTGCAGCATCTAAAGCACATTGAAGCATATTGATAGCCGAAGCATTATTCTGTAATTTCTTAAGGTCATCTTCTGACCACCCAGTTTCACTTTTAACAACTTTCTCGTTGTTTACAATTTTGTAAGGAACAAACGGGCCTTGGACTATTGCAAGCCATGCACTCATGTTTGTTGTTTGAATACAATTTTTCATCTTGTTCTTCCAAAATGTATAATTTGACCCGAAGAATAAAGGAGGCCGACTAATAGATAATCCCTCAGGGAGTATCTGTGTTGTTTGATTTCCTGGAAGGAAACGAGTGCTGTTCTCAGCCATTTACAGGGATCAGCTCAAGATAGTTTTATCTTTGAGTAGTGAGCTACTGCGCTTTGATACCACTTGTTGGTTCCGTGTAATGTAATATGATTAGTTCCAAGGGGGGGGGGGGGGGTTAGAAACTAATGTAACTTTTTCGCTTAATTATGCTGACTTAATTTAATTCTTTAAATAACTTCACTCAGTTTTGGTCAGCAAAGCTGAGCGCGATGCAAGACAGCTTTAGTCAGAGGCTGACTAAAACTGTTTCACTTGTGAGTTGGGAAATAACATTTAAGGTCAGCTTCCAACTTACCACTCTGATTACTCAGCGTCGGCTTATACAAATTATATACTAAGTAATTTAAGCAAGCAACACATACATATATATATATCAAGAGAAGGGTTAGAGATTACTCAGCAGTCTTATCCTGGTTCGGCCTCACCGCCTACGTCCAGTCCCCAGAATCCTTCCGGGCTTTTTCAATCCACTACTGAGCTCTTTAAAGGTAGATCACAAACCGTTTACAAAGAAATTGAGTATGCAAGAGTATCGTCCTCTATTTGTCTACTCAATCCTACTGAGTGCTATAACCGAGCACTCAGATTTTCTCTACCGCTGAGTACTAAGACCGAGTACTCAGCACCACTCTCTCAATCTTTACAATTGATACAAATTTGTTCTTTCTAGATGAAGAACACTTTAGATGAATACAAATTCACTATAGACTTTTACACAGAGATTGGATTTGGGTGTAAGAAATTGTTTTTTCTAATCAGACAGTTTCTTTTTGGATTTTCACTCTTGTGATGATTTTCTTTTCTGTCTGTACTTGCTTTTTCTTTTTGTAAATCGGCAAATGATCCAAGTGATGAACTTGTCCTTTTATAGTAAAATCTGATGCTTCAATCATTTGAATTCGGACATATCCGTTGAATTCAAATGGTCTTCTTGCGTCATTCATTGGTCAGCATACAGATTTGCAGGCCAATCCTGTTGTCTGAAATTAGCAGTCGCCAGGCTTGCCAGTTTCGTCTTCTTGTGCCAGGTTTATCTTCTTGCAAAACACCAGTTGATCCATGCGTCTCGAAAAGGTCTCTTGGTGCAATTCCGAGGCTTCTGAATTGGTGCAGACCTTTTTCGGGCTTTGTCTTCTAGTTAACGGATCATTGGTGCTGTCCTGACGAACACTCAGCTTGACTTAATTGACGTTGCCTTCGATCTTAATCTTTGACGAGGCTGAGTTACATTCTACTCAGCTTCTTTGGTCAGCTTTATCTTCAAGCGTTTTGTTCTAAAGAAGACTTTTCTTCTATGATGCTGAGTTGTGTTCTACTCAGCTTCTTCGGTCAGCTTCGTCTTCAAGCGTTCATTCAGAAGAAGCCTTTTCTTCTATGATGTTGAGTTGTGTTCTACTCAGCTTCTGTGGCTCATGCTGATTACTTCGTTCTGTCTTACTTTTTATTTATGTTCTCATTTATTAATATACTCAATATTGAACAAACACATTAGTACAATTAAATAAAAGCACTTAAATTTAATTGTCTTAATCATGGGATTAACTTAAATAATTTTGTCAAATCAAAATCATGTGGAAAGGTGTTTCAACAACCACTATGTCGATTTAAGAAGATCAAAAAGTCGACAACCGAGTGGGGATTCATTACTTTTAAGTATGAACGTTTGACGAATTTCTGTTACATTTGTGGCCTGCTTGGCCACACTGATCGTTTTTGTGAACAAAGGTTTATTACCCCGGCACAGAATGTTTCATTTGAATGAGGAGAGTGGCTTAAGGCGCCAATGCGCAGGGGTCCTGAGCAACAGGGCTCGGAATGGCTTCGGGAGCCGGGTGGTCGGATGGGACTTCAACAACAGCTACAAGTGGTTAAGTAGAGGGTGTTGGAGGATATCACAAATGTAAAGGTTGTGAATGCTCAAACCAGTTCCCAGAGGTGTCAAGTGGTGGATGAAGTTCAAGCTATGGAAGTAGCTTCAAATGTGGAACAGGAAAACACTATATTGGAGTTTGTGGATGATCGTAAACGTAGGAGGGTAATGGTGAGCCGGTGGTGGTTGAGGGGGTAAAGGTAACTAAAGATACGTCTATTTCCTTTGATGTTCAGGATGCAGGTGTTTTTTCTATTAATGATATGGCGAGGCCTGAAGATTAGGTCCGCCGAACCATATGAGTTGTCTTAGTTGGAACTGCTGAGGGTTAGGCAATCCTCGTGCAGTTCGGTCTTTGGGAGAGGTTCTGAGGGCTTATAAGCCAGATGTGGTCTTTCTCATGGAAACTCTTGTGGAGGTTCAGAAGATTGAATCGGTTCGTCGTAAGTTTGGTTATGCATGCAGTTTTAGTGTGAATTATAGAGGTAGAAGTGGCGGTCTTGTTGTTTTGTGGAAGGCTTCTATTGAAGCTTCGGTGAACTCGTATTCGGATCACCATATTGAAATCCAAATACGTGATTCACCGATGGGGGATTGGAGATTGGTTGGATTTTATGGATTTGTAGACAGGAATCGACAGAGAGAGTCGTGGAGTTTGCTTAATTCAATTACTTCTGTATCTGTCCTTCATTGGGTGATTCTCGGAGACTTTAATTGTATTCTAAAGTAGGAGGGAAAGAAAGGAGGTCAGTTGTATCCTAACTATTTAATGCAAGCATTTAAGGATGCTATTTTCTCAAATGGGCTGGAAGAGTTACAGATGGAGGGAGAAGCATTTACTTGGGAAAGGAGTAGGGGGACAAATTTTTGGATTCAGGAAAAATTGGATCATGCATTTGCTTCTCGAGAGTGGATTGATCGACATTTCGCTTACAAGCTGACGACGCTCCTGAGTAATTATTCTGATCATTTACCCATTCATCTGTAGTTTAAATCTCATGTTGGGGAGATTAGGAAACGTCGTTTTCGGTTTGAGCAAGCATGGTTGCAAGAGGAAGGGTTCGTGGATATGGTTCGGAGAGTGTGGAGGGCTTGTGGTAGTAGCTGATAGGGGTCAAAAACCCCTATCTTTGGGTACGGTTTTAGGACGGGTTTTAGCGTTATTTAGTTAATAAGCGAGCAATTCTCGCATTTAAATGCTTTTGTGTGAGTTAGTTAGAAATTGGAAACGTTTTATTTACTTTTCGTTGTTTAGGCTCGTTTTATGATCAATTTAGGCAAATACGGCCAAAATGGCATGCATATTATAATTCCGTTATCTTTTGAAGCTAATTGATCCGTCAAAAGTCGCACCAAACAAAGCGTTTGCTCAAATAAGCGATTGGCGGGTCAATTTATCCCTTGGACTAATGTTGTTTGGAGTTTATGTGCGTGTGCAGGTTAAAACATGATCAATTTCAGGCAAAAATCGAGTATCGGGGACCCCCGGTAGTCGCTCGGTGAATTGAGCATCGGCGCGCAGCCCGAGCGCGGCTCGGCGAGCCGCCCAGGCACTGCCCAGGCACCACCCACGCACTGCCCAGGCACCGCCCAGGCACTGCCCAGGCACCGCCAAGGCACCGCCCAGGCACTGCCCAGGCACTGTGCCTGCTCGCCGAGCAGGCCGCCAGAGGCCTGCTCGCCGAGCAGCTCGCCCTGCTCGGCGAGCAGACCTGCGGGAATTGGTCAAAAAGACCAATTCTGCCCCCACGAAGCCACGATGGACCCCACGACTTCCTACATCAACGGGGACACGAAAATAGGTCAAAAAGAGGGCCGAGCCGCGTCTATAAATAGGGTTTTTCCAATGTAAATTAGATATCTTTCGTTTTTGTAAATTATTTTAGCTTTCCCCTTGTAATTCCTCTTCATCTTCTCCATCTTCCTCAACATCCATTGAAGCTCCTTCAAAGCTTTCTACCGAGGAATTACCAAGGTCCGTCCTTAAGATCAAGTCGCCGGCTGCAGAGTAAACAGGTTCCCTGAAAGGGATTTTTGTATCTCCTTTTATCTTTCCATGTTTGTACTCTTTGATACAGTTGCCGAACTTGACTTATTGTATCTTGTGACAATTATCTTCGTCTTTAATAATAATTTAGCTCTTGTTTTGTTCTATGATTATTTGTCTAATCTCTGTCTCATGCTTTATTCAATTGGTTTAACTCATTCAAAAGCCCCAAAATCTAGTAGGCACATATTGCGAGCTGAATCTGACCTAGTCAGAGCCTAGGAGATTGACAACCTCTTAGTTGATTAAGCGCCAATTTACTGAGCCTTAGACCTAGTTTCGGCCTTAGGGAATCACGCGCTAGGAACCTCAGGAGGGTAAGTAGGGTTAATCGCCTTGAATACAAGTGACTCAGATTAGGTTTTTATTCATTAGACTTGATAATCTATCTTTATTATTATCGTTCATACCATGTTCCTTCGAATAGTTTCATTAATGAAAGATCAATTAGGGGTAGAGTAACTCAGTTAGGCTTAGAATAACTTAGCTAGAATTAGATAATTTAGTTAGAATTAGATAACTTAGCTAGGATTAGCATAATTCAACCTAGGAGTAGATTAATTAAACAAACCAAACTCAAAACCCCCTAAGCCTAGATAACATCCGAGACCGAGTAGCTTGATACTTGCAGAAATAAATCCTGTGGACGATAACCTGGACTTAAACCAGAAATTTATTACTTGATAACGACGAGGTACACTTATCCCTTAGTGAGGTTTCGCAGAAACCGCATCAGTAGCTCCATTTTATCTAAACTTACTGCCACCGCTGATTCGATGGAGCAATGGGGAGTGGGTTGGCAAGGCAGATTCACTCGTCGGATAGTAGGGTGTAAAAAAGGCTTGCTACGCTCCGTAGTGCAGAAGATACTGAGGGGGTTAGAGCATATTTTGAGGTCAAAAGAAGTTTAGATCAACTGTTGAGAATGAAAGAGGATTATTGGAGGCAGAGGGCAAAGGCATTTTGGTTGAAATGGGGGATCAAAATTCTAAATTTTTTCATGCCTGTATTAAGGCTAGGAAAAAGAGCAATCAGCTATCTCAAATTAAGGATGATCATGGTGTTACCTATACTGACCCTACAGGAATAGGTACTATAATCCTAACTTATTTTGAGAATTTATTTTCTCCTTCAGTTCCTTTGTGCTCATCTTCTTCTTCTCCTCATTCTGATGTGATGGAAGTTATTGAGAATTTGGTTACGAGCGATATGAATGAGCAGCTTATCGCTCCATTTTCCTTTGAGGAATTTTGTTCTGATGTATTCCAAATGCACCCGGATAAATCTCCTGGTCCCAATGGACTTAATCCGGGGTTTTTCCAGCATTTTTGGCCCGATATTGGAATGGATGTTTATTTGGTTTGTACGGAGTGGCTGAATTATGGTCAATTTCCAGTGCATTTAAACGACACTATTATTGTGTTAATTCCTAAGGTGGACAAGCCTGAAAAGATGACAGATTTGAGGCATATCTCTTTGTGTAACGTTTTGTACAAAATTGTAGCCAATGTGTTAGCCAATCGGTTGAAAGTGATACTACCTGAGATTATATCGAATACTCAATCTGCTTTTGTCCCAGGGAGGTCAATTGTTGACAGTGTTTAGCTTGCATTTGAGGCAATTCACTACATGAAAAGGAAGAATAGAGGAAATCAGGGGCAAGTGGCGTTAAAGATTGATATTAGTAAAGCCTATGACAGAGTTGATTGGGGATTTCTGAAGTCTGTAATGGTAAGAATGGGGTTTGATGCGATTTGGGTTGATTGGATAATGATGTGTGTTGGATCAGTTAAGTATTCAGTCTCTATCAATGGGGAGTTTATTGGTCCTATTATTCCACAAAGGGGCCTAAGGCAAGGTGATCCGCTATCACCTTATTTATTTATGTTATGTGCTGAGGTACTATCTAGATTAATTAAGAAAGCGGAACATGCCAATTTACTACACGGCTGTCGTGTTGCAAGGCATGCACCTAGCATATCTCACCTGTTTTTCGCCGATGAGAGCTTTCTCTTTTTAATGAATCTGTTGAAGAGTGTCGTGTGGTTCAAGATATTCTGACGGATTATGAGCCAACATCTGGTCAGGCAGTGAATTTGCAAAAATCTGGAAACTTCTTTAGTAGCAATGTGGCTGATGATGCCCGTGATTAGGTATGCAATTTATTAAATGTGCATTCCCCTCTGAATATTGGGCGATATTTAGGGCTCCCTTCTTTAATTGCGAGGTCTAAGACCAGTATTTTTGGTTTTCTTAAGGACAGGTTCCGTAAAAGATTTGGTAGTTGGAATTTCAAATTTCTTTCAATGGCTAGTAGGGATGTACTTTTAAAATTTGTTGCCTAGGCATTGCCTTCATTTTGTATGAGCACATTTCTTTTACCTAAAGCCACTTGTGAGGAGTTGCAGAGAATGATGAATTCATTCTGGTGGGGTACGAAGAGTGGTGGGGGTAGATGTATGCATTGGTTTAGTTGGTACAAACTGTGTCAGGCTAAGGAATATGGAGGGTTAGGATTTCGGGATCTTAGAGAATTTAATATCTCCCTTTTAGGTAAACAAGGGTGGAAGTTAATTTCAAAACCACATATTATGGTGAGTCAGGTTCTCAAAGCTAAATATTTTAAGAATGATTCATTTTTTACCTCCAAATTAGGCAATAATCCTAGTTATGTTTGGAGGAGTGTGTGAGAGGCTAAGTCGGTTCTCCGGAAAGGCTTGCTGTGGAAGATTGGAGATGGGGCTGATGTATCTGTGTGGAATGACCTATGGATTAAGGATTGTATGGATTTTAAGGTCCAATCCCCTATCATTGTGGGGTTTGAGAACCTCCGGGTGTCAGATTTAATGGTTGATGATATGCGTGTATGGGATAGGGGAAGGATTGACGGTGTGTTAAATCCGGGTGAAGTTGAGGAAGTGTGCAAAATTGTTTTACCATATCATGCTCAGCGAGACTGTTTGATTTGGAACTGGACTAAGGATGGGGTTTACACCTCTAAGTCTGGGTATAAGTGTTTGCAAGAAGCACGAGTGAAGAGTGGAGGGTGGGTGCATGAAAGAGGCTATGGAATATGGCTACTCTGCCTAAGTTTAAGCTTTTCCTTTGGCGGCTATGTGTACATTGCTTGCCAACCCGATGTCGTCTCAACGGAAGAAATATTGGTGTTCCCTTAACATGTGTTTTATGTTTGCAGGCTTATGAAGAAGATGAGCATTTGTTCTTCTAGTGTTTATTTGCTGATACCTGCTGGCGAGTGGCGAATGTGACTGAAAATGCCTATCAAGCTGATACAGTTAGTGATTGGTTCTTGCGGCTCTGTGTTAATGGGTCGGAGGAGTCTGTCACTCGGGCTGCTGTTGTATTGTGGACGATTTGGTCCGCTCGAAATAATGTTTTATGGAATGGAGGTGCAGCAATAGCCACCGCTGCTGTTCATGCTTCGATTCAATATATTCAAGATTGGCGACAGTTCAATATGATGGATTCTCAATCGGTCCGACCTGCTGTTTCTGCTCCAATTCGATGGCGACGTTCGGCTTCTGGTGTTCTTAAATGTAACTCTGACGCCTCATTGTTTACACAGGAGAAACGCTACAGTTCCGGGGCTGTTATTCGTCGGTCAGATGGTTAGTTCGTGGCGTTACGGTCTTCGCACGACGTGGGGATTGTACCTGCGAGTTTGGCGGAAGCCGTTGGGCTAAGACACTCACTTGTGTGGCTAAGCTCCCTTAATTATGATCGTGTTGAATTTGGGGGTGGATGCTAAAGCTGTAACGGACAGTCTACTCTCGTCTAAGATTGATATGTCTGAGTTTGGAACTGTTATAAGTGATTGTAGACGTATTATCGCTCAAAAGCCTAATTTTCGGGTTTCATTTATTCCAAGATTAGCGAATGAGGTGGCTCATGTTGTAGTTAAACACTTGCTTTTTCCGTCCCTAGTTGGTTAGAGCACGCGTTATGTAATGATCATTTTCATTAATTCAAGTTAACATTTGATTCAAAAAAAAAAACTTATTAGTCCTTATATTTTGACAAAATACACTGTTTAGTCTCTGTATTTTAAAAAACACACGGTATGGTCCCTAACATTTTTCTCGATTAACTGTTTAGTCCATAAAGTTTTTCTCGGTGAACTGTTTAGTCACTACCGTTAGACTTCAATGAAGATTCTGTTAGTCAATTTGGATTAGCAGAAACATCTTTCGTCATCACTGAAGCAGTTGACAGTAAACATGAGTTGAGAATATAGAGAAAATTAAACTCACCATTGAGAGTAAGAGGATTTCCACCTCCAATTCTAACAGGAAGAGTAAGCGAGGGAGATTTGAGTCGATTTCTACCTTCAATTCAAACAGGAAGAGTGAGCATGAGTGATTCGATTATGGGTTAGGGATTCAATCCTTTCTCCATTTTTTTATGAGCGCGAGTTGTGAGAGAAAGACATAGAAGTGTGAATTGCTTTTGACTGATAAATAGTAAAGTGTAATTTAGTCATTTCTGAATTCATAAACGGTAAAAAATCTAACAAACAGATGGAAGGACTAAACAATTCATTGAGAAAAAGGTTAGAGATCTTACTATGTGTTTTTGAAAATACAGGGACTAAACATTATGTTTTGTCAAAATATAGAAACTAATAAATTAATTACCCTTAAATTTATAATATTTTTTTTGTTTTCTTTATTGATTCTTAACCGTGAATTAAATGAGATAGGTATGAGATGCACAAAGTATACCCGTTAAGACAGATACGGGTAGTTAAAAAATAAACGGATAAAAATTTATGATTGACATTATACATAGGTATTCTGCTCATTGCCATCCTTAAAGTTAAAGGATCTCTTTGAAAATGTAGGGATCAATTAAAGTTTTTGGACAAATTCAGAGGCAAATGATATATTAATGGAAAATAAAAGTATCAAACAGTAATTGATATGTTCTAGAGGGTTCCAACATAAGACAATGAAAACGGGCTTTGGCTGCAACAGATAACCAATCTCTAAAGGCACTATTTGAATTGAAGGTAACAAACATTTAACGCTTCTCATCCACAATCCAACTCTCCCTTCTTAAACCCTAGTTTCTGCAGCCGTCTCATTTCCTCAGGTCAGCTTCTTACACACTTATCCTTCTTCTTTTATGGCATTCAATTAACGGTATTAAGATAGAACTAGAATCGATTGATTGATGTTTGTCATTTCATTTCTATCTTCTTCGTTGTCCGTGTTTTCTGGAATGAGCTAATTGGCTACTGTTAGCTCCTTTCTTCTTTTTAGCTTCGTTTATTGGTAATTTGTCGTATAATTGAATAATTTTTCAGATAATGTTTGAGGATAGTGAAGGTTAATCTTTTAGTTTATCTTCGTTTGAAAATTTATTCTGCGGTTTAAGTCACGGACGCTGGGGGCTTTTGATTTTTCAGTGGGTAATTAATCTATTTTGGGAAGTGAATGTATTGAGGACTGAAAATCCGATGTAGTTGTTTGAAATTGCTGGAATTCAGACATTTGAATCTGTATAATATTGTTTACATTATAAAGAGTAAACTGAAATTGAAGTGTTATGCGGTTTAAGTCACGGACGCTGGGGGCTTTTGATTTTTCAGTGGGTAATTAATCTATTTTGGAAAGTGAATGTATTGAGTACTGAAAATCCTTTGTAGTTGTTTGAAATTGCTGGAATTCAGACATTTGAATCTGTACAATGTTGTTTACATTATAAAGAGTAAACTTAAATTGAAGTGAACCCATTTTGGCTCTTTCTTAGAAGAATTTTAACTCGAATTTGAAGTAAACATCTTAATTTCTTGTTGTTATGAGGATTCTTTCCACCTGAAATTTGTATTTGTTTCTTTACCAGCTGTCAAATAGAAAATGGCATCAACCTTTAGTGGAATGTCTTCAGTTGGATCATTGGCTGCTCCAAATGGCATGGATAAGAGACTTGCGTCTTCTTCAAACAGGTTTTCATCTTTTGCCTCCATTTCTGGCGGCTCATTAGGTAGAAAACAGAATGTGGGTTCTCGTAGATTGCGTTCTACCAAGATTAGCGCCATGGCCAAGGAATTGCATTTCAACAAGGATGGATCAGCAATTAAAAGATTGCAAGTGAGTTTGAATTCTGATAAATTTATTTTTGGCTAATTAGATGGGCTTTTTCTATTTTTTTCCTTTTGTTATGCCTTATGAGCTATTGTCTATTGCTGCAGAATGGTGTGAACAAGCTTGCAGATTTAGTTGGGGTCACCCTTGGACCTAAAGGGCGGAATGTTGTTCTCGAGAGCAAATATGGCTCTCCTAAAATTGTGAATGATGGTGTTACTGTTGCTAAGGAGGTATGCTGGTTCTTTTTCATACTAAGGCTGTGTTCTCTGTATAATTTGAAGCTGTAGATAGATAAGAGTTCTGCACAGGAAGCATATCAAATTATTTAGTGGTTGTTCATCCTACACTAGTAGATAGATAAGAGTTCTGCACAGGAAGCATATCAAATTATTTAGTGGTTGTTCATTTCTTACAAAGATTTGTTTCATACATATATATTTTTTTGTTATTATCTAAAAATGCAAAATCTTGCTTAAGATTATTTACTGAGTACTTCACCTGAGAGTTGCAGGTTGAATTGGAGGATCCAGTTGAGAACATTGGTGCCAAATTAGTGAGACAGGCAGCTGCCAAGACAAACGACTTGGCTGGTGATGGAACCACAACATCTGTTGTTCTTGCTCAGGGCCTTATTGCTGAAGGTGTCAAGGTCTGTAGGATGAGTTTTTCTATCTTCTACATGACGATCTTAATAATATGTTTGTGTTAGCTGTTGTTTCATATTCTTATTACTGCCTAATTTCACTCTTCAGGTTGTGGCTGCTGGTGCAAATCCTGTATTGATTACTAGGGGTATTGAGAAGACCACAAAGGCTCTAGTGGCTGAACTTAAGTCAATATCAAAAGATGTAATATGGACCTGCTTAATAGATTTCCATCATTGATTTGATTTTGATGTTTTCTTGTTTAATTTATGTGGAAGGGGTTGAGTGACAGTAGTTGGGATTGCAGGTTGAAGACAGTGAGCTCGCAGATGTTGCAGCTGTTAGTGCAGGCAACAATTATGAAGTAGGTCAAATGATAGCTGAAGCCATGAGTAAAGTGGGGCGGAAGGGAGTCGTAACCCTTGAAGAGGGAAAAAGTGCAGAGAACAGCCTCTATGTTGTTGAGGGAATGCAATTTGATCGTGGATATATCTCACCTTACTTTGTCACTGACAGTGAAAAAATGTCAGTTGAGTATGAGAACTGCAAGGTATGCTATCCATAACACTCATTTTCTTAATTATTATTTTGTTAATTTCTAATAAACGGTGCATATTATGGTTGCAGTTACTTCTTGTGGATAAAAAAATAACAAATGCAAGGGATCTCGTTAACGTTTTGGAAGATGCAATCAGAAGCGGATACCCGATACTCATTATTGCTGAAGATATTGAGCAGGAAGCCTTAGCAACACTAGTTGTGAATAAGCTTAGAGGTGCTTTGAAGATTGCTGCTCTTAAAGCTCCTGGTTTTGGAGAGCGCAAGAGCCAGTACCTTGAGGATATAGCCATTTTAACCGGCGGTTAGTGCAAATGCTACTATCTCCTGTCAATTTTGTCTTACGTTTTCTCTGCTTTCTTTCTCCTTGTCAGAATTATTCTCATTTATTCTGTTTATTGAGCCCCTTCACTATTATAGGGCCAAACATTGAAACGTTTGTTCAACATGCTTACAGGGACTGTTGTTAGAGAAGAGGTAGGACTTGCCTTGGACAAAGTTGGCAAAGAGGTTCTGGGCAATGCTTCTAAAGTGGTCCTTACTAAGGATATTACGACCATTGTTGGAGATGGAAGCACCCAAGAAGCAGTAAACAAGAGAGTTGCACAAATAAAAAATCTTATCGAGGTATGAGAGTTTCAGAAATTTATATTTCAATACGCAATCATCATGTCATGTTTCTCCTCCTGAATTGAGTGTCGATGACTGATTTCATTTTTGCAGGCTGCTGATCAAGACTATGAGAAGGAAAAACTGAATGAGAGAATTGCAAAACTGTCTGGTGGTGTTGCTGTCATACAGGTAGATAATTTGATTCCGAATGAATATTCTTAGACGGAATTTTGTTGCGCACATTTCTTTCTTAAAATACGTTTCCCTCAAATTTTGAAGGTTGGAGCACAAACTGAGACTGAACTTAAAGAAAAGAAATTGAGAGTTGAAGATGCACTTAATGCAACCAAGGTAATTTAATAGTAATGTAATGCTATTTTATCCGTTTATTTTGTGTCCAAAAAAGGTTGTTGTGGCCTCATTGTAGTTTAAACTTGATCATTCTCAGGCAGCTGTTGAAGAAGGCATTGTTGTTGGTGGAGGATGCACTCTGTTGAGACTCGCATCAAAGGTGGATGCTATCAAAGCCACCCTTGAAAATGACGAAGAAAGGGTAATAATGTGTGGGATAACATAAATTCAAGCTTGCATAAAAATGCCGTATAAGTTATTTGATCATGCTAGCTTGTCAAGGTAATAATTTACATAAACTTGTGTTTCTCATATATATATATTTGCTGGTCACAGGTTGGGGCAGATATTGTGAAGAGAGCTCTAAGTTACCCATTGAAATTAATTGCAAAGAATGCTGGTGTTAACGGAAGTGTGGTCAGTGAGAAGGTACGTAATACTGCAATCATTTACACAACGACTTGCTTAGATTTCATATTGTTTGCTGCTGAGATTGTCAATTTCATTTGAACATAACAGGTGCTGTCCAGTGACAATCCCAAATATGGATACAATGCTGCTACTGGAAAATATGAAGATCTAATGGCTGCTGGTATTATCGATCCAACAAAGGTGAGTGTTAACTAAACTTTTTTTCCTTGTATTGTATTTTATGTTGTCAATAAATAACAACAGAATCTGGTGAAAGCAAGTTTGCAAATTTACCATGGTTGAAATTAACTATATGACGGCAAGCGAAGCATGGTTTTGAGAACTGACGAAAACTTGGTTGAAGATAATAATATTGTCGGTAGAAATTTTGAATGCTCGGAAGCGTTATTTGTTTAACACCAGAGGTGAATTGTATGTCAGGTGGTTAGATGTTGCCTGGAGCATGCATCATCTGTAGCAAAGACTTTCTTGATGTCTGATTGTGTAGTTGTTGAGATCAAGGAGCCAGAAGCAGCACCGGCCGCCAATCCAATGGACAATTCAGGTGTGTATCTTTAGGACTCTTACTCTGCCCTTGTGTTGTTTTGATTGTTACTGAAAATTGGTGATATTGCAACAGGATACGGTTACTGAGCTCCATCGAGGGAGGAATGAGGTGAGCCACGAATAAAGACGAGAGTTGAATCACATAATTTTTGTAAATTTAAGTAATCAACGAAATGGTATGGCTAGGAAATATATAGATGAATTCTGATGAGGATAGCTTTACTTAGAATGCGGCATTATCCTGCAATCAAGTTTGTGAAATTTTAATTATTAGCCATTTTAAGCTCCAGTCCTCCTTTTTCTTTTGCTAGCAATTGATTATCAGTAACCCATGGTAAAACCAGTTTCTGCGTAAAACAGAGAAGGGGTGAGGTTGCCGCCTGTCAAGTGACGCCGAGAGGCGTACCCCTTAGGCAGGGGCAAAATTAGAGCTGTAATCGAGCTGAGCCGAGCCGAGCTTTGACCTGCTCAAGTTCGGCTCGCTATAAAATTAACGAGCTCGAGCTTGCTATAAAATTAACGAGCTCGAGCCTGAGCCGAGCTTTGACTTTGCTCGAACCAACCTTCGAGCTTGTTTCGAGCCTAAAATCCTTTTTGGACTTGGTTCATTAAGAAAATTATCTAACCATGAATTATTGTGAGTAATGTTAATTATATTTGTGAAATTTGCTCACAAATAACTCTTTAATTGTGTACATAAGCAAGCTCACAAGCAAAGTTCGTGAATAAATAAATAAGATGCTTACAAATAATGTGTATTACTCATTTATTATGTTGTGAACGAATTCATCTAATAGCAAATGAAATAATATTAAGTTTAGATATTTGTGAACTAATATAAAACTATATAGTTTTCTACAAAATTAAAATTTGTTCATAAATGTTCTCATTGAGTCTGTTCACGACCTTTTGAGCAGAGTTTTGGCCTGTTCAAATATGGCTTGTTTATGAACCGAGTCAGTAAATTGTGCTCACGAGCGGTTCGTTGACAAATCTTGCCGAAGCGGCTCGGCTCATTTACAGCCTTCTAGATGCTTCAAATCTTATTGGCATAAAGCTCAATTCGGCCCTTTCGGCCCTTGATATATACTACACCGTAAATCAATTGGGTCCTGATCTCCTAAAATCAGCAAATCACCTATATCCTTTACCCAAACCACCAATTGGATAGCTGAGATGGCAGATTTTATTCTGTTAATTATCCTCGTACTAGCCTATTCATAATTTCAAATAATACTTTTTTAAGTAAATTTAATTTTTTTACATATAATATAATTAGGTAAATATAATGGCCCTGTTTGGTAAAGAGCGTTTTACGTGTCAAAAATACCAAATATACAAATAATTATGAATTTTTAGAAAGTTCATGGACAGTTGAAATTTAGAATACTGAATGCAATTGAACAATATAAAAGGGTGATTTACAATTTTGAAAGTTAGGGGACAATTGAAGGCTTATTAGAATCCTAAGATGGAGATTCAAAGCATCTTGAGGCTTAGATTTAATAAATTTAAATTTAATAAGTTTATATCTAACGGTGAATGAGCAAATTCATTTGCATGTATGTGAAAATCCTGATACAACATATATATCAAGTCTATACTCTAATATTTAAATATTAGTATAATTAAAAAGAACTGCACCAATCATAATACATTGTATATATCAATCTACCAAATAAAAAAATAAAAAATTATTCAAATATAAAACTAAAAATCTAAAAATTCACATAAACCACAAATAGGGATGTGAATCCCTGTAGGGGAGCGCAATCCCCATCCCGTCCCATCCCCGCTTTTGAGGGAATTTTCTTTCCCCATCTCCATTCTATGAGGAAATTAAATAGTGATTCCTTGTCCTCGTTAGAACGGATTTCCATAGGTACGAATAATTTTCATCCCATTTGCAACCCTACGTGGAATATATATAGATCTCACGAAATCCCTTTTTACCTCTAACTATCACCACGTAATATTATTTTATCATAATCATGTTTTAGTATGAAAAGAAAAAAAATGTGACAAGTCATTAGATACTCCATAAAGAAAAACCTAGTCCTGATAAATCCGCTCTGGACTTGTTCAAAAAACTTGATTGTCCCATGAACTTGTTTAAAATGTCGTGACAGTTCCCTCAACTTGTTTAAAATGTAATTAATCATCACTCTGTTACAAAAAAGTAGGATACATGTAGAAGTTGTGTTGCACGTGTCTTAGAATGTTATTACTGTTACATAATCCAAATGATAGAATAAAACATATTCAAAATGAAGTTCTTACTTGTAAAACTTGACCTTTCTTGTATTAGAATCTCAATACCCCTACCACCGTCGTTTTGCTTTTCCAAGACCTGTGCAACACACATTCGGCATGCAATTTTTTTTTTTTTTTTGTTTTTGCAACCGAGTGATTAATTGACTATATTTTATGCAAGTTGATGAAACGATCTAGATATTTTATGCAAATTGAGAGGGTTATCGAGACACTTTAAACGTTTAAGAGGCCAATCAAGTTTTCCTGGACAAGTTCAGGCGCGGCGGGTGGCCGAGGTATTAAGCCAAAAATCTGTATTAGCTCAAGATTGAAACCAAAAGATGTAAATTACAGAGGCTCTTCTTTTCTTTTCAACTCACCATCTGCTACATTATTGATGACCATAATCAAAGGCTTTCCATTCCCATTTTCACCTTCTTCTGAGACCTGCAAAGGTTCCAAAGAATCAACGATATCCCGCATCAGAGGCCGCGCTTTCGGGTTCCGGTTCAAGCAATGATAAGCTAGCATTGCTGCCTTATGCACCCCTTTGATAGGATAATCCTCCTGTAATCTTTGGTCTACAATGTTCAGCAGTTTCTTCTTCTCTTTCAGTAACGGGAGCGCCCATTCGGTGAGGTTTTGCTCTCGTGCAGGACGCGATTTGTCTAAAGATTTTCGGCCCGTAATAAGCTCGAGAAGAACTACTCCGAAGCTGTATACATCGCTCCTTGGAGTCAAATGTCCTGCAATATATAATGTTCGGGCGAATTAGTACTAACATTCGAATTCGACTTTGTAAAAATGCTGCGAATTAGTACTAATGCTCGTTCGACTTCGTAAAAATGTTGCAAATTAGTACAAATGCTTGAATTCGACTTCGTAAAAATGCAGTGAATTAGTACTAACACTAGAATTCGACTTCGTAAAAATGCTGCGAATTAGTACTAATGCTCGAATTCGACTTCTTAAAAATGCTGCGAATTAGTACTAACACTCCAACTTGAATTCAAATGTTGCGAATTAATACTGACATTCGAATTCGACTTCTTAAAAATGCTGCGAATCATTCGAATTTGACTTCGTAAAATGCTGCAAATTAGTACTAACACTGGAATTCGACATCGTAAAATGCTGCGAATTAGTACTAATGCTTGAATTCAACTCGGTACGAATTCAACTTTGTAAAAATGCTGCAAATTAGTAGTAATACTCGAATTCTTCGTAAAAATGCTGCGAATTAGTACTAACACTTGAATTCAACTTTGTAAAAATGTTGCGAATTAGTACTAATACTCGAATTCGACTTCGTGAAAATGATGCGAATTAGTACTAACACCTGAGTTCAACTTCGTTAAAATGCTGCAAATTAGTACTAATGCTCGAATTCGACTTCGTATAAATGCTGCAAATTAGTACTAATGCTTGAATTCAACTCCGTAAAAATGCTACGAATTAGTACTAACACTTGAATTCGACTTCGTAAAAGTGTTGCGAATTAGTACTAATGCTCGATTCGACTTTGTAAAAATGCTGCGAATTAGTACAAGCACTTGAATTCGACTTCCTAAAAAAATTGCTGCCAATTAGTAAAAACACTTGAATTCGACTTCGTAAAAATGCTACGAATTAGTACTAATGCTCGAATTCGACTTCGTAAAAATGCTGCAAATTAGTACTAATGCTCGAATTCAACTTTGTAAAAATGCTGCGAAGTAGTACTAATACTTTAACTCGACTTTGTAAAAAGTGCTGTGAAATAGTACACACTCAAATTCGACTTCGTAAAATGCTGCGAATTAGTAGTAACACTCGAATTCGACTTTGTAAAAATGCTGCGAATTAGTACTAATGCTCGAATTCGACTACGTATAAATTCTGCAAAAAAATTAGTACTAATGCTCGAATTCAACTTCGTAAAAATGCTGCGAATTAGTACTCATACTAGAATTCGACTTTGTAAAAATGCTGCGAATTAGTACTAACACTCGAATTCGACTTTGTAAAAATGATGATATAGAACAGATTCGAACCTGTCATTATATATTCGGGTGCTGCATATCCGTATGTTCCCATTATTCGAGTAGAAACGTGTGTTTTATCTCCCATAGGCCCGTCTTTCGCGAGACCAAAATCGGAGAGTTTCGCGTTATAGTCCTGTAAGCAAATGCAGTTGGCTAATTTAACTCAAACAAGCAAAAATTCTTCATAAGTTCATAATAAAATGCTCTTTTGATTAGCAGTTTGGACTAATTACTGGGTAAACTATTTGAATTCGATTATATCTATGTTGCACGGAAACTTCTATTCAATACGGTTTCCATGTTTCGTTTCCTAGCTATGTTTTTTCTAGAAATAACTTTTCCGAATGTCCCTTTTTGTTTTCGTGCAACATAGTATTTGTATGAGATGATGATTTTTCGTTAACTAACAGGATATATTGCACGGAAACTCCTGTTCAATACCGTTTTCATGTTTCGTTTTCGTTTCCTAGCTATATTTTTTGTTTGGAAATAACGTTTCCGTTGTTTGTTTCTGTTTCCGTGCAACATATATAGGCCCTGTTTGGTAAAGAGCTTTTTAGAATAAAATTAGATGTTTGAGCCACTTTAGAGGTTTTGACTAGTCAAATCTCTAATAGTAACGTTGGGTGAAAAGAGGTTTGAAAGAAGTTGGATCCAAAAAAACTAATTTTGAAAAAGCTCGTTTTAGAAGTTTTTTCAATTAGCTTATTGTTATATCTCTTTTAAATGATATTTTTACCCCTAATTCATACCCTTTAAGGCCCCTAATAAAATATAGCCGTAAAATATCAATGCCTTTATTTGTCATTTTACACAAACTACAGTAAAACCTCTATAAATTAATAATGTTGGGACCATGAAATTTTATTAATTTAGAGAGATATTAATTAATCGATAGATTAATAATTATTAATTTATAGAGTGATTTAAATTTTTTAAAAATAAATTTTAAATTATTAATCGTTTCAAACATTGTAAGATTCGTACAGGGGATGAATATGTCACAACGAATTTAGAGGAAGCAATCACGGAAGCAGACATTCATGAACTTGAGGGAATGATTGGTCAGCTTGGTTACCGCAATCAAATGAATGTCAATCAAATATTGGATTATCCAGGTGGAAATGATGAATACCCACAAGTCCAAAATTTAGAAGAAATTGTATCAAGTGTTATGCAAAATTCAATTGAGGATGAAGCTGAAGATGATATGGTACCTTTAAAACCAGTCACAAGAAAGGAAGCAATTATAACATCATCCACTCTTTACAAATTTTTTTTAAAATTTGACAAGGCTACACCGGAACTTTTGAATGCACTAAGAATAGTTAAAGATGAAATTCAACTAGATTTAAATTTCAAGAAAAAACAAAATACTATAGATTCATATTTTGCTAAATTATCCCAAGTATGTATATCTATATATATTTCACATATATATTTGAGAAATTATTAATTTATAGAGGTAATAATACAATGTATTTATAAGGGGTTGTTCCAGAAAATTATTATCTTATTAATTTATTAAATTTCATCATTTTTTGAACTGGCCCAAGTCGGGACCAGAAGAAATTATTATTTTAAAGAGTTTATTAATTTATCGAGTATTAATTTATAGAGGTTTTATTGTAATATGAGCTAAATTTACAAAATCAGCTAATCAAATCAGCTAACTAAGCTAACAACTAACGTAATCCGCTAACAACTATTTGGCAAACAGAATCATAGTATTTGTATGAGATGATGATTTTTCGATTAACTAACCGGATCAAGTAGAATATTCGAGGTCTTAAAATCACGATAAATAACGGGTTTTTCAGCTTCATGTAGAAAGGCAAGTCCTTTTGCTGCTCCAAATGCAATCTTCATTCTGATATGCCATGGAAGAGGAAGTAAAACCCCTATATCAATCAAACAAACGTATACATTAATAATAGTATTGTTGTGCGGATTTAACGAAAGAATATATAAACGAGAATCGAAAACAGTCCAACAAGACCACGTTGCTTCCCGCCGTAGTGTGTTATACTGATTCAAGACATTACGATAAGTATATTAATAGATAAGGTGCAAAAATATCCGGAAGCAATTTTGCCTCTAACCTTTAAAATTGTGAATTTTATCCCCCATTAACGCGGGTGGTCACAAAAGTTTGGACAATGTCTTCAAAACGTCACAAAAGTTTAATTTGTCTCATAAAATCATTTAAGTTTGTTTTTGCCAATAAAGTCACTTTTGATGTTTTTCGATCATTTTTTCGTAAAAATTGGTCACGTGGCATCTCAACGTCACGTCAGTGCCATCTAGCATATTAAAAAAAAAATTATTCATTGTAATTAATAATCGATATGCCACGTAGGTTAATTTGTGATTAAAATTTTAATTGACACTTGAGTTAATTTATGGTTAATTTTTTTTATTATGTCACATGGTATAGAAACATGTGATTAGATGCCACGTGAGCAATTTCGGTGAAAAAATGATCGAAAAACGTGAAGTTCAATGGCCATAAGTGTAATTTACCCTACATGTAAATGCCAATTATTTATTATCGGGATAAGGTATCAAAACAAACCTATGTTTTTTTTTTTGGAAATATCAATTTAGGGTTCACGTACAAAATAGCACAAATATAGATTTAACATTTTAAAAAAAGTGACATATAAAAATACGAGAAAATATAACAATAATTTTAAATATTCATGTCTTTCAGAACATCAACTCTAACCAACCAAAAAATTTACGTGTCAGTTTTGTGCCAACCCAAAAATACCACATTATCTACAAAGCTAAACCGAGACACTAAAATTACGTGTCGTGTAATCAGATCATGTGTACTTTTTCCACCTCTAATAAGAGTCACTAAACTTTATACTTTCTAACATTATGACCACAAAAATTCAATTTACCTGTTTTTTTTAGAGATAAGGTGCAAAAGTACACTTAACGTTTACAGACAGAAGCAATTTTACCCATAACGTCTAAAATGGTGCAATTTTACCTCTAAGTTGACAGCCAATAGCAATTTTACTCCTAATGTTCGACAAGTTGGGTTAATTTCAGACAATATTGTAACATATATATTTTGTTCCTTATTCCGCACCAATTGTATATCAGTTCGTTAAAAAAAAATTTCATATTTTCTGTGGTTTAATAATAGATTTGGAGGTTAATATTAATTAATTCGACAAAATATTTTGATTTTTTTTCTAACTCATAAAATTGACAGTATATTTTTTATTTTTATTTTTAAATTTCCACGTCTTATCATATGTTTATGATATGTCACTAATGAATAATAAAATGACTCACATGTTAAATTTAGATGACAAGATTCATGATCTAGAAGACAGTTTGATGAATTATTTCTAAAATTGATCATACTTAAAAACGTTAAGGGTAAAATTGTTATTGGCCGCCAATGTTAGGGGTAAAATTGTAACATTTTAGACATTAAAAATAAAATTGCTCCTGACTGTAAATATTAGGGGTATATTTGCAGTTTATCCCCATTTTTTATAAAGCAAATTTATTCTATTAAAGCAATATTGAAAAGAGAATATATAGTTAAAGAGGAAAATTTCTACAAATGGGACCAGATAAATATTAATCCCTTTCACTCAAATAATACCATGTCATTTCAAGTATTGGTGTGACATCATCTGAGTGGAAGGATCAGTACCGGATTCAGTTTACATTAGAAATTCTTATAGAGATACTTACTTGAAAAGAGATTATTTTCAACACTACCCCGAGCCATATACTCGTATATTAGAACTCGGTGTTCATTTTCGCAGCAATATCCAATCAATTTCACCAAATTTGGATGAGATAGCTGCCCCAAAAATATCACTTCTGCCTATATTTTCCATCACAAACCAATGTAATATTAATTAGAATAAAAATATTTTTTATTGATCGAGTTCCTCGTCTTTTAGTTTGACATGTCGAGCTCTTTATCAATTATAATTACACATGTAAATCTCTAACATCACAAAAGAAATTAGACGTGAACATTGAACTCGTTAAAAGAGCATTGCTCATTTTACCTGAAATATAGATGAAACGTGCAATGCTCTTTTTATTTTATCAAGTTTTAAGGTAATTTTTCTAGTACGGAGAGTTTTATGCGTGTAACAGAAGTTTGAGATCTATTTCAATAAAATCATTCCGGCTCATTCAGATAGAAAAATTTCTGTAGAATAGTAAAGTAATATCCATGTTGGAAATGATTTACTTTATCACGTGACAACAAAAAAAAGTTACATTTTTTATCGGCTTACTATATCAGGAGCTCTCTAAACTTAGCTAAAAAGAAGATTGACTATCTAAACTTACATAGTATCTCATTAATATCATCTGAACTTATTTAAAGTGATATGATCAACTTCTTATGTCCACGTGGTAGAACAAAAGTAAATTTTGACAATTGAAAAGTTTACCACTTTATACAAGTTCAAGGAGTGACTATATCACTCTAAGCAACTTTAAAGAGGTCAATATGTCGTTTTAAATAAATTGAGGTGACTAATAGGTTATTTTAAGCAAGTTCAAAATACTAACGAGATATTTTGTAAGTTCAGAAAACGAATTTACCTAGGGCCAACTTGAATGAGCTCTCCTCATGTTTTAAGCGTTTTTTATTTGCTTAAACCAACTGTTTAGACACTGACACGTGGCACATAAATGACAACTATGAATATACGTAGAAGTTGGTCATTTCTAACAGGATTGTAATATCATTATTCGGGTTGAAAGCACCATTGATCATTGAACTTTCATGGTTGACTCAAAATGGCCACTGAACTTCAATTTGTCTGAATAAAAACATTTAACTTTCAAGTTTGTCTCAATTAAATCTCTTGAGCGATTCAAAGAAAAAAAAGACATGAGAAAAGTGATGTGGTTGCCACATCATCAACAATCAACTTGCACCGTTGGTTGAAACGACATGTGGCTATCACCTAGATGACATGTGACTGACACCTAACTAATTAAAACAGTATATGTCAGCTAGGTGGCAGCCACATGTTGTTTCAGTCACCTATATGACATGCATATGTCGTTTCAGCAACAATAAAAGGTTACTAATGTTGACGTGGAAGTCCCGTCATATTTTCGGTGTCATTTTGCTCTTGAAGCCGCCGAAATGACTTTATCGAACAAAATTCAAAATTGAATAATTTTACTGAGACAAATTGAAGTTAATTGACTATTTTGAGATGAGTTAACAATGGTGCATTTAACCCGTCTCACTGAATTGATTTTATTGAAATAAAAAAGCAAATTTGGTGATGACTTTATTGAAAGAAAACGAGTTCAAAAATATATCTCAAACTTCAATAACATCGGATGCAATTTGTCCGTGTGACTATAATTATACGAGAGTTTAATATATCAAAATATAAGATCGAGAACTTAATCAATAAAATCGAGAAGATTAGGACATAAGATAAGGGTTAAATGCACCATTGATCACTAAACTTACATAATTGTTTCAAAATGGTCACTTAACTTTAATTTGTCTCAATAAAATCTCTCGATTTTGAATTTTGTCTCAATTAGGTTACTTCGGCGATATTAATGGTTAAAAAGCATCAGAATGATGCCACAGCTGACACGTCAGTATAACTCAACTCATATCTTTGACCGAAACGACATGTTGCAGCCACGAGTCAGTTATTTTTATGAAAAACATTAATTTTGTGTTTTCTTTCATAAAAATAACCGATATGTGACAACCGGGTGGCGTATGCGTAAATGTCACGTGTCATTTTAGTCAGAAATCTGAGTTGATTGATGCTGACATGTCACAAATGTCATCATTCTGATGTCTTTTAATCATTAAAATCATAGGAGTAACCTAATTGAGACAAAACTTAAAGTTGAGTGATTTTATTGAGACAAATTGAATTTGAGTTACCATTTTGAGATATCCATATAAGTTCAGTGATTCATGATGCATTTAACCTATAAGATAAGTGAGCTGCTAAATACCGCCTCCAAATGACTTATCATTATCACCGTCCCACTTGGACTTTTTTACCCTTCTCATAATTTTGATCAAAAACTGCAAATTTTCTCTCCAAAATCATGAACCCGAACAACAATAATTGAAATTATGAAAATAATTGATGTGTGACAACCCGAACCCCGAAAATGGATGATTACGAGTCGGAAACATTAAATTTATATTTTTTTTTATCAAAGAACTCATGAAAATAATACATATTTTTTATGATGATTTTGCATTTTTCGTTCTAAAAAATTGAAGAATTTTGCATTTTTCGTCACAAAAAATTGAACGATTTTAATATTTTTCGTCACTAAATTTTTTACAATTTTGCACATTTCAAAATTTGGCCTAAATGGATGCGGTATCCGCCCGACCCATGGTGGGAATGGATGGCGCATCCGCCCCCACCATGGGTCGGCCGTTTAGGCCAAATTTTGAAATTTTCTCTCAATTTTTTTTTTCAGTTTTGAAACTTTTTATGCAAATGGCAAAATTGTCCAAATAGAAACGGTGATAAGTAATTTAGGGTGGTAAATAGCAAAACTCATAAGATAACTTACCAGCCATTCTCTGTGGCCTTGAAAGCTGTTATCACCATCGTGAACTTTGACAGCAACGGCGAGAGACTCAAGTCCTTGTCTTATATCTTCGCCGATGAAGCCTTTATAAACACTTCCAAAGCCGCCGCCGCCCAAAAGCCGATCTTGCCGGAAGTTAGCTGTGATTATCTTAAGTTCATCGAAAGTAAATGCAATCAATGGATTCGCAGCTCCATTACGACGCAAGTCTTCTACTTCTCTAGGATTTGATGGTAATCTTTTAGCATCTATATTTCTTGACGATGCTCTTTCTTCTTTTGGAGATTCTATGTAGAAATTATGGTATCAAAATGAATTATCGTGTGATAATGGTGTGTTATAATTATGTGAGAATAAAGTTCAATGTAGATTGACGGGTTAAATGCACCGTTGGTCACTGAACTTATATGATTGTCTCAAAATAGTCACTAATTTGTTTCAATAAAATCATCCAACTTTGAGTTTTGTCTCAATTAGGCCACTCCGTCGATTTTAGTGGTTAAAACGCATCGAAATAATGACATGGATGACACGTCAACATAAGTTAACTCAAATCTCTGACCGGAACGAAATATGACAGCCGCATATCGGGTATTTTTATGAAAAAAAACTAAATTTTAGTTTTTCCATAAAAATAATCTACACATGATAGCCATGTGGCGCATATGTGGATGTCACGTGTCATTTCGGTTAGAAATATGAGTTGTCTCATATTGACGTACCACTTATGTCATCATTCCGATGATTTTTAATCATTAAAATCGTTATAGTGACTTAATTGAGACAAAACTCAAAGTTGAATGATTTTATTGAGACAAATTGAAGTTGAGTGACTATTTTGAGATAACCATGTAAGTTCAGTGACCAATGGTGCATTTAACCCGTAGATTGACTTGTAACGTATGCAATTATGCAATTTTACCCCTTATGTTTCTAAACAAGATCAATTTTACTTGTATTTAACAGGAAATTTAGTGGACTGATTTGACAGTTATTTGATAATTATTCGACTATTGTCTTACTAAACAGAAAATTTAAATTAACTGTTTTACTGTTATTTGACTCGTTATTTAATTATTAAATCGGACATTTCAAACGTCTAAAATATTTATTCTATTAGTAATACATTTATATACAACCTTCGAATGTTAATATTTAAATCTTCCGGATAAGTTAATTATAAAAAAACCAATTATAAAAAAACCGTATAAAATATTTACAATGTTACTAAAATTTAAAACAATTATAAACATCATGTCTAAATGTACCTAACTGATTCAGTTTATCGATAAAATTATTTGGAAGATCGACATAACAGTCGAATAACAATCAAATTAGTTCGCTAATTTTTTTTGTTAGATGTGGATAAAATTGATCTTGCTTGGAAATATTAGAAGTAAAATTACACAATTTGATATGATAAGGTAAATCTGACTTCCCCAAAACTGATTGGGACAAATTTGGACCTTATCCCTATATATAATTATATATAGGGATAAAGTTTAAATTTTTGCCCTTATTTAGGAAATTTAGATTTACCCGCAATATAAAAATTAATTTTACCCTTAGAAAATCATTAAGTCAATATGTTATATTATTAAATTAATATATAGCATATCAATAAAAGTCAATGATTCATTATGTCACGTCAATAAAATCAACTTACAAACGTGAAAAAAAAATTAATATGGCCAATCAAATTCCTTACTTTTGTTAAGGAGAGTCGGTCCTGGACAAGATTCAGGGTAAAAAAAACCCTTTTTCTTTATAGGGATAAAATACCAAAATAGGTCTATATTTTTTAGGAAAGTAGTTACGTATAAAAATAGTATTAATATAGACTTAACGTTTAAAAAAAATGTATCAATTTAGACCTGAGCCTAAATTGATACTTCCCCAAAAACTATAAACCTATTTTAGTACCTTATCTCTTATTTATATATATATATATATATATATATATATATATAATAATAATAATAATAATAATAATAATAATAATAAATTTTTTTTTTACTATGTTGATAGTTATAATATCATTCAGGTCTTTTTGAACAAAATAACATGAGGTTCGTTTTCTATTTAAACTTTTAAGTGCAATTTTTATTATTAAGAGTCCTTTATCTTTTATTTCGTCTAGAACTCATAAAATGTTAGGACCGGTCTCGTGTTAAGAATAGTGATTTGTAAGAAAAAGAACCAAATTTCTAAATTTTTAATTTGTTTTTTCTTTAAGATAAAAATACATCATGCAAAAATAACAAAACAAGAAAACCCAAAATAGTAATAGCAAGCAATTTCAAAAAGTTGGTATCTGAATGCTTAAAATACAAGTGATCTAAAGATACTAAATATGAAGATAAGTTTGAGGCCACCATATTGAGAAGCTTCCAAAAGATAATAGAAAAATAGAAAAGTGGAAAACCTTTATTAGTGGTGAGTGGGAATAAGTTGAGTGTGAAACTTGAAAAAGGTACCTACATGTTCTTTCTTTCTTTTCCTATTATAATATTCCTACCCTATAAACATAAATCTAGAAATTTAAATTTTAATAGGAATATAATATTTGTAAACTAAAATTTTAAAATGAATTAGTAAAAACCATCCATTGAGTCATTATCTTGTCTTAAAATCAGAAACTATGACTATTTAGGGGGCGTTTGGTTCACAAGAGGTAAAAGAAAAGGAATCAAGAAAGAGAAACTAAAGGAAAGGAAATGAATAAGCATTAATTTCCCTATGTGTTTGATATGTTTAGATGGTCGGTTCACAAGAGGTAAAAAAAAAGGAATCAAAAAAGAGAAACTAAAGGAAAAGAAATGAATAAACATTAAGGGGGCGTTTGGTTCGGGGTCTTTAGGAATGAGAATGGGAATGGAAGGGTTTCATTCCCTTTGTTCTTGTTTGTTTAACAAAAAAATTCATTCCCTTTACCCATTTTAGATTATAGGATTACCCCACTTTAGGTTAACCCATTACCCCAAATCTTGTAGGGAATTGGATTCCCTTTCCCAATTTTTTTGTTCTTTTTATTTTATCGAACCACAAATCTCTAAAATTTATAAAATTCCAGAATTTCTGAATTTTTGAAATTTTTGAAATTCCAGAATTTTCAAAAAGTCCAAAATTTCTGGAATTTCTAAAATTTCAGAATTTCTGGATTCTAGAATTTCTGAAATTCTAGAATTTTCAAAATTCCAGAATTTTGAACTTCCAAAATTTCTAGAATTTCAGAATATCTGAAATTTCAGCATTTCTAAAATTCCAAAATTTTTGAAATTCCAGAATTTTTGAAATTCCAGAAATTCTAGATTCTGGAATTTCAGAATTTCCAAAATTCTAGAATTTTCGGATTCTGGAATTTTAAAAATTCCAAAATTTCAAAATTTTTAAATTCAAGTTCCAAAATTTCCAGAATTTAATAATTTTTGAAGTTCAAGAATTTTTTGAAATTCTAGAAATCTGAAAGTTCAAAAATTCAAGAGGTTTGAAATTACATTCCCTTTCCTAAACATAACCAAACACATAGGGGAATCAATGTTTATTCCTTTCATTTCCTTTGGTTTCCCTTTCTTCATTCCTTTTCCCTTACCTCATGTGAACCAAACGCCCCCTAATTCCCCTATGTGTTTGGATATGTTTAGGAAAAGGAATGGGGTAAAGAGAATCCAATTCCCTACAGGGTCTGGGGTAATGGGCTTAACCTAAAGTGGGGTAAACCCATAATCTAAAATGGGTAAAGGGAATGATTTTTTTTAAACAAACAAGAACAAAGGGAATGGAACCCTCTCATTCTCATTCCTAAAGACCACAAACCAAACGTCACCTTAATATATACTGTACTGATCTATGAGTTGACTAAGGAAGTGTTTGGTTACCTACTTTTTCACCTCTCGTTTGCCTTTTCACTTTAAAAGGCAGAGTTTTAGATGTTTGGTTAGATACCCTGTTTGTTTTTTACAGCTAAAATGTAGCTTTTTACAAAAGCAGAGAATATCTGCTTTTTGAAAAAACATTCTTTTCGAAAGACAAACAGCAAACAATAAGTAGCTAAACAGATCCTAAATATAGATTTGAGGAATAAAATTTGGAACATTTCGAATTTAATTGATGGGTTTTGTTTAATTCAACCAAATAACTTGGAGGATAGGATGATATAATAAATAATATATATAATTTAAAATTATAAATCAACTATACAATTTGATAATTGAAATTGTTTATTTTTTTCATGTGTAAGATTTTTCACAACCATATTTCATATTTCAGTATCATTACAACTATTGATGCCATTAATATTTCAAAGTTAATATTTATTATTATTTAAAGTCCAAGTGAATTATAAAAGTAATGAAAGTTAAATATCTTAACTCTTTTTGAACTAATATTTATACTATTGATAAATTTTATACTATTTGATAAATTTTCTTAACAACGTTAATCCATTTGAACTCATTTTGCTAACAGAATTAAGGAAAATTTTAGGGTACTCCTAGAGTAATACTTCCGACCAATCAATTCACGACATATATATATATATATTTTTTCTTTCCACCAATCATGTTCGTATAGTGGTATTTAAAATGATTTTTATTGACTGTGAGCTTACTCCCGGAACACTGTAAAATTTCTTCAAAATTAACTTTTTTAGTTATCACGTCACCTTTTTTTACACTATTAACTGATTTTGACTGTATTTACTAACAGAATGAAACTTAATAGCCCTGTTTATCAAATTTTAAAATACGGACAGTGTTTGAGTTTATTTTAATACTTTTCTCGATTTATTATTCAATTAATCCGAAAATATATAAAATTTCACTCTCTAAAATTCAAAGTTAAAGAATTATACAGAAAATTCCTAGTGAAAGAATCATGACAGATACAGTGAAACAGAAGATGAACATTAAAAGAACAAGAACATATCCCAATCTTGAATAGAATCAAATATTGAGAAAGAGATACTCATAAATAGAATCAAATATATTCATATCAGAATCCAAAGAACAAGAAATGATAAACAGAGAATCAAAGAAACAAGAAAGAACAAACAAACAAACCTGGTTTAGCATTTGATGAAACTCTGTAAACTGAAGATTCCCATCTACACAAACAATTCCCCATTCTTATATATATATAAAAAGAGCAAAGATTTTTTCTTTCTTCAAAGATTTTTTCTTTCTTCACCACAAACAAAAACCCATCAATCAAAACATGAAATAATGATCAGATTTTTAAGTAAAATCAAGAAAACTTCAAGAAAAAACAAGTTTAGAGAGAGAGAGAGAGAGAATGAGAATGGAGATGATGAAAAAGGCAGTGTTGTTGAAGAGAAGAGAAGAAAGGAGAGGTAGTGAGTGGGAAGTTCTTGGCTATGGCGGAGATGGGATGGGCCCACAATAGAGAAAGGTTTCTTCTATTTATTTATTTAATTATTTATTGGTATATGAATGAATGAATATTCAGAATTGATTATGATTTTAGTGGGTGGTGCACTTTGATACCCACCAAAGCATCATTCTTTTATTTCCTCTATTATTCCTTCTCAACACTATATATTTCGATTACGAGTATAAATGAGTCCAACCGTTCATGAGCGTAAAACGGTTAATTTATAAATGAGTTGAGTTTGAGTACGGTGAATCTCGGTTTGAAAGTTTACAAGTAAACTTGATTATATGTTCATGAATAAACTCAATTATAATATAAACACACTTGTGAGCAAATTTGGTTCAATTATTCTTTTAATAATAATTTTTTGGAAAATATAAAAAAAATAAATTAATTTTATGTAAATTTTAGCTTTGTAGATTTTAAAACTAGTTTTGTATTAAAAAAAGTCAAATTAATATATATAATTAATGAAAATAATTAATGAGTTATTTGCGTGCGAAGTTCTGGAACTGAATTAACGAATTGGTCGCGAGCAAAGCTCGTTAACAAGTTCGCGAAAAGGTCGTGAGTAGCTCATGAACAGTATGTTAAGTTCGAGATTGTTAATTTTTTTGACGAGGCAAGCTTGAGCAAGTCAAAATTCGGCTCAGTTCGATTACACCCTAATTTCCATCATTATATTCCATCTGTCCCACAATACATGATTTAGTAAAAAAAGGTTATGAATGAGACCTTCAATAATGAAACATCAGTTGCCATACCGGTAAAGTCTGTGGGAAACGGCTTAAGCCTTTGAAATATGTGTACATGTGAAATGTTTTTTCAATTAAAGTAGCTTTTTCTATTCCACATGGGAAACTTATGAAAGGTTGAAAGAGTTTATAATAGTTTGGACCTTATGAGCTTTTAAATTGTGTTTGGTGGGTTTTGGAAAATATACCACACACACGCGCTTGCTCGTTCGTTCGCGCCTGTCCCGATAGGGTCCGAATTTTATTTTTCCTCACAATTTATTTTACTTTTTTTTAACTATTTCCACAGCTACTTAGTTTTATTCAAACAAGAAAACCAGAACGTTTAAGTTCCTAATTCTTCTCCACTAGCCAGAGATATTTTCTCTTATTCTTTCTCCTCAACTGCGCGTTCCAACGTTCAGTTTTTACTCTGAAATACAAAGGTCGTTTTTTTATCTTTCTGAAAGACATGTTTTTTTTTATTTTCTTTTCTCTCCAAATTTTTCTGGACAAATAAACTACTTTGTGATATTCCTCTGGTTTCCAACTTTGAGTGCACAAGTTTGGAAGCCTTTTGTGTTAACTTTGGGGTGTGAACGGATCTCAGATTGTATCTCCGTCTACTGAAATCGCTTTCAAGAAAGTGGCTCCTGCCACGACACAGTTCGATTTCTTGATAAGTTTTCTGTAACCTAATTATCTTTTCTACAGAATCTATTCACAAATTCCTACAGAGGGTTGCTTCTAATATGAGTCTAGAGGATGCAAACATTTTCTCCACTATACTCACTATGATAGCCTTTCAATTTGGAAAAACGAACGAACCTCCCACAAATTCATAGTTAAGCTTCACGAATAGTTTTATTATTATTATATCCAACATAAATAACATACATGTATTTGTAAATTTTTAAGTTCATCAATCCAATAAATCACATATACAGTAAAACCTCTATAAATTAATAATATCGGAACCATGAAATTTTATTAATTTATAGAGATATTAATTTATTGAGTATTACTTTAGTGAATTGGTCCAAATCGGCACCAGAAGAAATTATTATTTTAAAGAGCTTATTAATTTATAAAGTATTAATTTATGAAGGTTTTACTGTATTTATTTTATACTTTGCCCAAATAAAGAATATTATAAAATGACTAAAATTTATTTATTTACTAGCACTATTTTAGTGCAAAATTTTGACATTGTTTGGAAAATAGTTGTTAGGTGATTACCTTTTTAGTTAGCTCATTTGACTAGCTGATTGTGTAAACTTTTGTTTGGTAACAATTAGTTAGGTGATTACCTTTTTAGTTAGCTCATTTGACTAGCTGATTGTGTAAACTTTTGTTTGGTAACAATTAACTAATTACCATGATTAATAAGAACATTGTAAAACATTTATTTGGGGTTAAAGAATAATAATTAAGGGTAAAAATGTCCTTAAAAAGAGATGGAGCAATAAACTAATTGAAAAAACTCATAAAACTAGCTTTTTGAATCCAATAAGCTCATTCAACCTCCTTTTCACCAAACATCACTATTAGAGGTTTGACTAGTCAAAACTTCTAAAGTGACGCCTTACCAAGCAGAGCCTTTATCTTTACATATAGATAAAATCTCGATTTCCTAGCTACAAACTTTCAAACTACATGTTCGTTTGTTTTCATTTGTTAGAACTACTTTTATCTTTTAATTTTAAACAAGAGATAAAAAAGTATTTGATAATATTTCAAAACAACTGTTTTTAACAGAAAATCAATTAATATTCATTGGCTAATAAGAAACAATAAACACTAAATAGGAACATGTGAACTAAACGTAAAGTATTTATTTATAGATACATGAAATCACAAAGTTATTTTGTATTTAGTTCTAATTTAATTTTTGTTTTTCCTACATTAATAAATTGTCCATGTGCTTTCTATAATTGTATAAAACCATGTTTACAAGAAACTTGCAACCACTTTACCAACTATACATCATTATTACTTATTTATTAATTTCTCCCTGCTTAAGTTAAGCGGGTATCAACTTCTACTTTATTATTATTGTTAATTTTTTTTTTTGTTTTGAATTTTTTTAAATTGTTAATAAATTTCACAAGTTAGGTTCTGTTTGTTTTACCTGTTATTGACTGTTGCTATTTTGCTGTTACGGTTTGTTGTTTCCTGTTTAAAAAAAACTGATATTCCAAAAAGTATGGATTCTCTGCTTTTATAAAATGTTACTTTTCAGATATAAAATGCAAACAAGAGATGTTTAACCAAACGCCTAAAACTCTTCATTTTCCAAATGAAAAGACAAATAGGAACATAAAAACAGCAACCAAACACCTTCTTAAAATCACTGGTAAACATAAAAAGAAAAAGAAACGGATCAGTCCAAAAAAACTCACATGCTTTCATGTTTATTAAAAAGGTATTTGTAGAATTTATTTTATCTAAATGGGGAGGGAATTTTTTTTTTGTAACCAAGAGATTATTGAGGTTTTCCACGTTACTAAAAACAAGAAACTCAAACTTAAAATGACCATTGACAAACTTAAAATTAAAAAATTCGAAGACTTAATGATATTTTAAACGATTTTAATTTTTCAAACTTTTAATTTTGAGATCATTTATGTGTTGTTTAATGAGGAGAGAAAATGAATGTTTAAAAAGAGAAAACTCCAAAAATTATGATTTTAGAAAATAAAAATTTTGGTTCTATATTAAATGTGATACTAAACAACTTTAGTTCTTAGATATTTTCATTTTGAGGTCGTTAATGGTTATTTTTATAATATAAAACTAAAATATCCTTATTTTTAGCAAAACGAAAACTTCAGTCATTGTTTGGAGAAAAAAAAATTCACATGTACCTGTTTAATAAAACATGAAATCATATGTTTTTTTGGACTTTACTTTTTAATATAAAAAATATGTGTATTTGTAATATATATCATTAAAAATGTGCAAACAACACTATATTAAAACAACTCAAACGAGTAAAACATATTATTCATAAGTTATATAATTAACTAAAAAACTATTAAACAATATCCTTAACGTCAAACCATATCATGAAAATAAGTAGAAAACGTAATTAAATAAAAATATTCAAAAACAATAAACATAATTCGCCACAACCATACAACTATGTTCAAAAATAAATTATAATAAAATAATAAAATGATATTTTTTATTTTATTTTGATCATTGTTTAGACTTTGCCGAGACAGTCTAAGCGCTGCTCAAGGTAGGGGTGAGCATGGTCCGGTTTGGTCCAAAAACTGAACCAAACCGAATTGGACCGAACTAAATTAGCTCTATTTTTTAGGACCAAACCAAACCAAATTATAATTCGGTTTGGTCTGGACCGAACCAAATTATTTCGGTCCGGCCCGGTTTGGTTCATGTTTGGACCAAACGAAACCTACAATTACTTGTACATTCACTAACTAAACAATTATATAAAGAAAATAATCATATAATTAGTTTTTCTTTTATATATATAATTAGATGATTGAGAAAAAAAACATGTTTAATTGTTTTTTCTTTTCTATATATAATTAGTTAAATTAATTTAAAACCTTAAAACTTAAGAGTAGTACATATTATATTTCCGTTTGGTTTTGTTCGGTTTTGGACCGGACAAAAACCGAACCGAACCAAAAACCAAACTAGCTTAAAAATTAGGACCGAACCAAACCAAAATATAATTTGATCTGATTTGGTTCGGTTTTTTCGGTCCGGTTTTTTCGGTCTTTGGATTTTCGATTCGATTCTGCTCACCCCTAGCTCAAGGGACCTAATCGGAGATAAGATTCTTGATTTCCAACACCTAGATATACCTGGGTTTTTTTAGTTCAATTTCTCCATGGAATTTATTTCATTTTCAATTAAATTCCTTTACTTGATATTTGATAATTCAAATTTGAAACTCATTTTGAATGAAATGGTTTTTTTATATGAATACCAATAAAATTACAACTAAATAATACTATCAAAATTAATTCTAAATATGTAAATTTTTTTTATATATTATAAATAAAATATAATTTTATATCTTAATTTAAAAAATTTAGATCATTATTTATAAATTCTAAAAAATATATCCTAAATTCATAATTTATAAATATTAATTTTCAAAATATATTAAAAATAATGATTTCGTTAGTATGATATAATTGAGATTAAAACATATTTGTAGATAATTTTTATTAATTTTTCCTTTTTAGTGAACTAAAAGCAGGCCCATAGACTAGGGGAAGGCCCATGGCCGTCCAAAGAGGCTTTGGCCCATGACTTTTCGCTTTGTTAGCAGCTGGCTCATTTTTAATAGGGTTGGTTATTACTCATAATTACTTTAAATAAATAGATATATCTCAATGTTAAAGAAATTATTGCTTATTATATCAAATACTAAGAAATTTATATTGAAAATGTCAAGTATCATCCCCCACATTCCTAATAAACAAAACGGGTAAATTACACCCGTAGCCACTGAGCTTTACCCATTTTCACATTATGGTCACTGAACTTCAATTCTTCCCGATATGGCCACTAAACTTTACACTTTTTAACACCGGTGGCCACTTAACGTCTCAAAACGACCGTTGCCGGCTAAAAATAAAAAATCCAAATCGTTAATGATATTCTAAAGAACTTTAATCCTTGAAAATTTTCGTTTTGAGGTCATTTCGGTGTTGTTTGGTTAGGAGAGAGAAAGTGAATTTTTAGAGAGAGAAAACTTCAAAAAATTGTGATTTTCGAAAATAAAAAATGTGGTTTCATGGTAAATGTCGTTCTGAATAACTTTAATTCTTCAATATTTTCATTTTGAGGTCGTTAACGACCGTTAACGGTCATTTTGAGAAATTAGTTAAAATTGAGTAGTAATCAGTGTTAAAAAATATAAAATTCAATGACCATACCGGGAAGAAATGAAGTTATATGGTCATAATGTGAAAATGGGTAAAGTTCAGTGGCCATGGGTGTAATTTACCCTAAACAAAACCGTTACTTAAAAATAGGTTTTTTTGTTTCAACAGCTTAACAAAATCACATTTGATTCTCTAAAAAAACAAATTCACATCACATTGATGCTATTTTCTATCTTTTAATGATATTCTTATTTTTGGGTAAATTACACCCATGACCATTGAATTTTACCCATTTTTACATTATGGCCACTGAACTTCATTTCTTTCTAGTATAGCTATTGAACTTTACACTTTTTAACACCGATGGCTACTCAATTTTAACTAACTTCTCAAAATGACCGTTAACGACCTCAAAATGAAAATATTCAAGAATTAAAGTTGTTCAGAACAACATTTACCATAAAATCACATTTTTTGGAGTTTTCTCTCTAAAAATTCACTTTCTCTCTCCTAACAAAACAACACCTAAATGACCTCAAAACGAAATTTTTCAAGAATTAAAGTTCCTTAGAATATTATTAACGCTTTGGATTTTTTATTTTTAGCCGTCAACGGTCGTGTTGAGGCGTTAATGGCAATCGGTGATAAAAAAAAGTGTGAAGTTCAATGGCTATACCGGGAAGAAATGAAGTTCAGTGGACATAATGTGAAAATGGGTAAAGTTCAGTGGCATGGATGTAATTTACCCTCTTATTTTTCTTCAACCACTAGTTATCAATGTCATTTAATATTAGTTTTCTACTGATAAAGTAATTTCCACCACGAAGTTATTTGAATCTCTTGAAAATTAAAAAAAAGAGTGAAATATTATGATCCCTTTGAGATATGGACAAGGATAAATAGTTGGGATAATGATAAAAATATAATTCGAGAATTATTATTCAATGTTTGGTACGTGGGATAGGGATAAGGATAAAATAATACATTTTACTATTTTAACCTTATTTAAACTACATAACATTAATTTGAGGGATAAGATGGACTTTTCCATCCTATTAAAATCGCAGGAGCTTATCTCACCTCCTTATACCACTCCCCTCCTGGGTATAGGATTTGAGGAATAAGAGACTTATCTCTCATCTGTCTCACTCTTCTATCTCACAAACAAACGGAGGATAACTTATCTCGTGTATTTTATCCCTATCCCACCTCCTATATCCCTCCTAACAAACACCCTGTAAGTATCTTCCGTTCTACCTTCTCTGAAATTCAGTTTTCATAAAGATTCATATTAAACAAAACATATGAAAGTTGGTGTTTCTCTTATATGTCTTTGACACATTCTTTGCCATTAACACGGAAAATGCGAAAAAAAAAACACCCAAAAAAGAAAAGATACTGTGAATAGTGATTATACAATTTGAAAGAGGGAACTTGTCCACAGAGAATGCAAAAATGGCAGAACCCAGGAAAAGAAAAAAAGTTGTAAGAATGGAAACGTGAATTTGGGGAAAATTAATTATCTAGTATTAAACTACTTTTTAGTAATATATAATTTAAATATATATTTTAACTGTCCAGTTTTGACAAAAGTGTAATAAAGTTTGAGTTTTTTTGATAATATAATTAGAAAAACTATTTTATTGATAAAACATATAAAAACATATGCAGTAAGTGTAAAATTAAATTGACATGTGAGTTTTCGTGTAATTTCCTCTTTTTAATAGGGATAAAATGTAAAAATACTCCTAAAGTTTATAAAATATTAGCAATTTTATCCTTAACATCTAAAATGATGCAATTTTATCTCTAATGTTGACATTTAATAACAATTTTACTCCTAATATTGATAAATTTGATTAATTTTAAACATTATTATAAAATATAGATATTTTATTCTTTAATCTACAAAAATTGAACGTACTTTAATTCTAAAAAAAATCATATTTTTTTATTTAATAATAGAATTGAAGATTAGTATTTTTAAATTTGGTAAAATATTTGAATTGTTTTTGTCCAACTCGTACAAAATACATTATGTTTTGTTAATTTTTAAAAAAAAATTCACATTTGGTCATATGTTTGTGATCTGTCACTAATTAGTGAGGTGAAGTGTAGATGACAAGATTTATGATCAAGAAGACAATTTGATGAATAATTTCTCCAATTGACCAAACTTGTCAACACTATGGATAAAATTGCTCTTAACTTGGATGCCAATGTTAATGGTAAAATTGCACCATTTTAGACGGTTGTGGTAAAATTGCTCATAAATGTAAATATTAGAAGTATTTTTGCACTTTATCCCTTTTTAATATATGGATAGAGTGCAAAAATACCCTTAAAATTGACAAGAATGAATAATTTTACTCATAACGTCTAAAATAGTGCAAATTTACCCCAACAATGAAATGCTCACTTTAGTACTAGGTTATTTAGTTAATTTGGACGTTAATTTTGGTGTTATTTCTTGTTTTGGTATGATTTATCTTCACAAGACACGGATGATTAAAAGGAGCAGAATTGGACCTAACTTGAAGCGAATTTGGACTAGAAGGAAATTTAGAGCTGATTTGGAGGAGCTGAAACGAAGGCAGAGTTAGTCTTGTCTAAGGCCAAGGATTCGGAACTGCAGATTTTTGAATTGATAAGGACTATTCTCCTATTCTATAAGAGTGAACTTGGACATGCACAAATTAGGAGATATGGCAGAACATAAAAGATTCCTGATTGTGATAAATATTCTATTGTTAGCTAACTTTTAGGAAAATGATCTTTTCTACAAAAAAAAAACATCATACTTCACTTTTCGTAGGTAGTTCTTTTTTAGATTTTATTTTTCATTTTTCACTTTTCACTTTGGTTCTCTCCTTAAATAGAAACCATATATTCATCTTGACTATTCGTAGTTGAACTTCTATATTCAGATAAGGGTTAATTCAAGAGAAGTTTTCTTAGAAAAAATGAAAATAAAATAAAAGTAAGAAAATAAAAAAATGAAAAAAAATATAAAATAGAATAATAAAAATGAAAATGAAAAAAAGAGAAAATTTTAACACTTGACCGAACGCGAGCTCATACCCATTCATTACTTCTTGAACCACTTCATAGTCCTGTCTCGTAGCTCTAAAAAGGAAGTAGCAGTCTCGGAAAATAAATGGCTCACTTTAGGAACACCTATAGTAACCTGACACTCTCTCTCCACAAGCTTTCCACCCCCTTTTTCCTAATGAAAGGACTTAGCCCTTCTCGAGAAATAATAAACAGGTAAGGGGATAGAGGATCCCTCAGCCTTATTCCTCGTGTTGGGACGATCAGACCAAAAGTCTGTTTATCAACCAAAATCTGATATGATAGTAAGGTTATACAATTTTAGCAATAAATTTATTCATTTCGCATCAAAACCCAACCTTGACATCATCGATCAAGTGAAACCTCACTCTAGCGGATCATACGCTTTACTCATATCAATATCTTTAAAGTAGCAAATGATACCTTCCCTTGTGATTTCTGTTTCAGGTAATGTGTTGTCTTGAAGGCAATATATATATATATATATATATATATATATATATATATATATATATATATATATGTGTGTGTGTGTGTGTGTGTGTGTGTGGTGTGTGTGTGCGCGCGCGCGGGGGGGGGGGGGGGGGGGGGGTGGGGGGGCACTATGTGACTAAAAAATTACATCATTTAACAATGGTTTCAACCTATTCGCCATCGCCTTTGTAAGAATTTTGTCAACTACGTTACAAAGTGATATTGGCCAGAAATGTGCCACACTAATGGGTTGTTATTTCTTTGCTATAAGGAAAAATATTCGTATGATTCAAATCGTAAGGTAACGCACCTATCTCAAAAAAATCCTCTACAAATTTGCACAACATTCCCACCAACAATTGCCCAAAATTATTCGAAGAAAGCCGGATTCATCCCATCAGGTACAGGTGTTTTGTCCCGGTGCATACCAAATAAGGCAGCTCTTACTTCATCTGTTGTAATATGCTCTATTCGGTAACCATTATGTTCCTCTCTAACCTTCGGGGGTCACACTCTCAAGTACTTCAAATTAAAATGGGTTCATGGTTTGAAAATTTTCAGTGAAATTATTAACCACCAACACCCCTAATTTTCCTTCCTAATCATGTCAGCCACCGTCATCATCTCTTAACTTCTCAATTCTATTTCTTCTCTTTTTTCTTGTATCGTCGGAATGGAAAAATGTGTGTTTGCATCTCCTTCCTCAAGTCAATGCAGTTTTGATCGCTGCTTATAGTAGATATCCATGCTCCCGAGTAAATGAAAATATTCCTCATGTTTATCTTGAAAAACCTCCACTACTCCCATACCACGTTGATTGCATAGCCCCTCAAGTCTAGCTTTACACTTCTCAATATCGACTTAATCTAACTCAGATAATCCTCACCCCAATGCTTCACTGCACCACTACATTCCTTCAGCTTTGTTTGTATATCCCCTGTAATACTCTTCCTCCACATATATTCCACAATCTTCCGAAATTTGAAGTCGTCTAACCAAACATTCTCGAACTAGAAGCGCTTAACCCATGCTCTCCTATGTTGCTGCTTAAGTGAAAGAAATAGTGGTAAATGGTCCGAAGATGAAAAATTGAGAACCTTAATCATCACTTGTGAGAATAAACCCAACCAATCAACCGTAGCAGAACGTCTATTTAAATTTTCTTCGACCCACTCCTTCGTACCGCTTCCTCTTTTCCATGTAAACAAACTCCCCACATTTCCTATATCGATTAGACCACTACCAGTGATAGCTTGTTGTTGTCCTCAGAATAGACTCTAGCAAGTGCACTAGATACAAGTAATAAAGTGATAAGTCAAGTATCGTCTCTACAGGGATTGTGGACCAAAGCTTACATGAAAAACGATTCAGAACAAGGTGTTCGTGTGTGTGTGACTTCTTTTAGTTGAGAAATGATGTGACGTGTTAACAGCAATACTTGTTAACAGATTTAGTGTAATAAGATTAGTTTTGATAATGATAAAGGAAAAGTAGAACAGGCTAAGCACAGCGGAACAGGTTACCTTAAGTTCCTAAACAGCCTAATTAGTTATGAATGATGCAAATGAAGACAAGGTTTCTGCTTTAATGCTCACTTAACTCAACTCTTGTGTGTTCTTAAGATTCTAAGACTTACTAAAACCAATAGCGTCCTAAAGGTTTGTTCTTTCTTGCATTAAGGTCGAAGCAGCATTTCAAATGAGAAAACCCTTGATACAACCACCTAACATGTCTGCTTCGGGGTTGGATGTTTGATAGAGAGTCAATGAAGATGAAAGCAGTGTCCTATCATTCATCTAACACAAGCATATATGCACAAGCACTGAAATATAAAACCTCATCAAACACTTCATAGAAGAGCACCATTCATTCATTAATAGACTTATGGAACTTACATCACCGGCCCAAACTGGCCGAGCCTATTCAAAAGGACTACTCACTCATACAAGCGAGTGAGCAATCTACTGGTTTAAATCTCTGAAACTCCATCTATGGAGCTTTCTTTCTTCCCGGCAAAAGTTTATACTTTAGTTTAATAAAAAGTGCGATCCCTTCCCCTTCCTTACTCTATCTATTTAAAGGAAAGGCCAGGGTTAATACGGTACCAAAAGTATCTGATCCAAAATATTACAATCCCAAGTCAATTGTTCATTAAACTAAAATGCTAAAAGTAGTGAAGATCCTTTTGACCCTTGAACACTCAAGGGTCGAGCTTTCCTTTCATCTTGTTGCTTCCTGACTGCACTTATCCGCCTTTCCGCCTGTAGCTACTGCCATACCTACTTCTCGTCCTGTCACTGTCCATCATTAGAAGTTCTGGTGTGTGACCGCTGGATCAAAGAATGGCTCAATCTCCTCTTGGTATGTGCGAAACAGGCTGCTTCCAGTCTGTTCGGCTTAAATTTTCCTTATCTGCACAAAAGCATCTATAAGACCTTCTTTCTTGTAATAAAACATAAAAACACCCTTAATTTATTATAATTAATACGTTAAAGTGTAGTCAATTTCATGCCTAACAAATACCCCCAAATTGAATCTTTGCTTGTCCTCAAGTAAACAATAGATAGAAAACAAGTTAATCCAAAGGAAAAAGAGTTAGGAATGAAAGAATACGGAAACAGGGTTTTTTTAGTGTTTTAGAGAACGGAGAGGATGATAGTAATCGTTTTGCTCCGAGGAGATATTGACAGACTATTTGCAAGTTATGATCTTTTGACGAGGTTATGCTAGAGCTAGATTGTGTACCCTACTCGAGAAATTCTTTAAAGCTTAAAATTAGACCTCAATTTTCACATGGAACAACCTGTTTGCCTATCATGCCTCACCAAGGAATGGAATTTTTCACTCACTCTCGTATGGCACTTATTTTCCATAGGGAAAGAAATGCAACTTCACTCCTCAGCTCAGTAAATACACCCTTAGGGTGTGAGTTTGCTTTTTGGTCCTATGTCTATGGATCAAAAAATTTCCAAACATAGTCCAAAGGTCTTGACATAGGTTGTAATGTTAGGCTAAGGTTCAGGTATGGAAGTGAGTAGCTATTTAGGTGTAAGAATTCTGTCTGCATGCAACGATATTTAAATATACCCAGTTCTCAACACATGAGTAATTCTGTTCTTAACCTAAACATTCTACACGGCCTGTTTCATAACATTGGCCAGACTATTCTTTAAACACACAAAAGACAACCATCCAAACATTTTATTTCCGGCTCAAGATATGAACATGTGTCCAGTCATAAAACACTTTATTCACAGAGTTTTTTATCTATCCTTACTTCAGCATCCTCCCTCAAATGTCATTATTTTAGCAATTTTATCTTCATGCGCTCATATTTTCTTGACAATGTATTTAACTAGAGCAGCTTGTTTTGAGGCATGAGACAGATTCAAGGTGCTTTGGGATAACAGTGAAGGGAATGGGTTCCTTTGAGTGGTGTGTTTCAGAAAGAACAGGTTAAGGCACAAGTTGGTTATCCTAAAGTGTGAGTGCAATGCACAGGTAGACTTTTTGTGTAGTGAATTTGGGATCTAAATGCCTTTTTCCTCCTATGTTTGTCAAAAAGAGATTCCATTTCAACAGGGCATACCCAAGCAAATTCTCCCTAAAGATAGTAAGTGCTGGCCCACTCGAAAAAATATCAATGCATATTTAAATGCAATTGCAGGCTCAAGTTCTCACTATTTTTGGGGACTATGCATTGAGGCAAAGGGTTCCTCTTGTGAAAGTTGATTTAAAACTTCAGAATTTTTGGAACTTCAAGACTCGGGTAGACACAGATCAAACATTAGGCTATCACCATACATTTTACTCATAACAAGCACAGTCTGTTCAACTGCGGAAACAAAATGAAGAATATGTACCAGGAAATGAACAATATGAAAAATATTTACGAAGAATATTTACTCAGGGTATTATAAATCAAAGATCACAGGGGGATACTTGTTATTCATCAGGTTAAACTATACTAACAACTTGTTCGGGCTTTTATCATGTTTATGCATACAGATATTGTAATTTGTAATTCCCCACCCCCAAATTAGAATGGAACATTGTCCTCAATGTTAGAATGAAGGCAAGCATAAGATAAACAATATCGGCATGATAAAGATCTGAGTGTGCAAAAATTTGAAAAGAAAGGTGATAGATGTTACCAGATGCTTAGGACAACGACACATTTGAAGTATCAGACGGGCGGGGAAAGAGAGGAATCAACCTCTCTATCCGCAGCGGCAGTAGCGCCATCCCCTTTCGAGGAGGCACCGGCGTTGGCAGGTGTTTCAAGTTTAGTTCTTACCGGACTTTTGATCGAAAAACCAGATGGACTCTCCTTCCCATGTTCCTCAACATAGAGATTTTTGAGCATGTCAAGCTCTCCCTGCTGCACGACATACTTTCACTCAAGAGCAAATATCAGTTCTCGGTTGGCCTGGTTTTGAGCAAACAGGGCATGGAACTTGGTCAGGATGTCTTCATTGGAGAGCTTGGCACATTTCTGATAAAAGCCCATATCTTTGGCTTGCTCGATTTGTTCCGACTCGGATGATACTGACACAGCAGGCTCATTTTTCCTCTTTCGACTTTCGGCCCTTTTGGCTTCCACAAAATCCGGCATCCAGACCCACTTCCCGTTTACCATCCTTCTGAACAGCATGCTCTGAAGGCTCTTCAAATCTATTTGGTCAGGGTGGTTAACCACGGTGAGCCGGTTCCTATCTTCAGGCTTGAACACCCCAATGGCCTCCGCTATACGAGTCAAAATACTACCACAACATATGACCGACGAGTTCTTCCTACCAAACGCATTAATATACTCCCCGAACCAAAAACCCAGGTTCATTCTCCGCCCTTTCACCATACTCCACAGAGCGGTGAGGTCGGCATGAGGGATAGTGTCTTGATTTTCACGTTCGAAGATGGTGCCTGAGATGAGTTTATGCAGATACCTGATGGCATAATCCTCGATACCTGACGCCTTGGATGCACTACCGTCATAACTTGGCTGGCCCGAGATTGAATGCCAAAAAGTCGATGGGTTGAACTCATTAGGGGTTTCTGTAAACGCCCCTTTGTACCCTTCAGACTCCAAGTCGTCGTCATCCGCCGCTCCTAGGAGATTGTTGAACGTGTTCAAGGAAGGCCTTTGAGTGTGGGTCATGAGCCGAAAACTAAATTTTCCCTCTTCATCAGGGTCGGTGATCTCGGGATTGTGTTTGAAAGTTGCAAGAAACTCCAAGGTGAGTTCTTTATACGCTAGTTCTTTCATCTCAAAGAAGCACCTGAAACGTCCCGCTTCCATGGGTTTCCTCACTCGTTCAGTAAGCTGAAGCTTTTTCAATGTATCCCAGCACACAGTTTGTATCGGCCCAAACTCGAACTGAGCCAGATCATCATAGTATTATTGTATGGTGGCGTCCTTGAACTGGGACAGCTTCTTTACCAATTTCTCATCGGGGACAAATGCAGTTGCGCTTGTGCCTGCCATTTTGTTCTTCCCCCTGTCTTTCTTTGTGCCCTCGATTTTAACCTGCTTTCCTAATCCTCGAGTCCTCATCCTGTTCTCGCGTCTAAATATGGTTTCCCAAAGATAACGATCATATAACATATGGGGAATAGTGTGAAAAAGATGTGTGAAGCAAATTTGAACAAGGGTCCGTAATGTGGTTGGTCTCTTTAAGTAGAGAGAAGAGTGAACGGTCTGCTGCCAAACCGTCATTATGACAGCGTTCCAATGAACGCCACCTGTACGAGTGGTTGGCAACAGGCCCGTCCAGTCGAAGAGACTCCTGGTGTGGCAAACGGTTACTTTTCTAAATTTTGAATGGACTATTCCCCTACCACTTTGGTTTTACCGAGCATAGTAGGATATCATAAGTACCAAGCGACAGATGATTTGATGTTCACTTTTTCTATCCACAGTTTGCTTCCCGTTTCCCAAGGATTACTCTTCAACACAAATTTATTTATTTCACCTACTTCCAACAAGTAAAAATGTAAAACTAGACCCATAAGGTAGGGTAAAAGTTTTACGTCTTTGCTTGCACAGGAATTACCAAAATTACGGACCATCATATGACACAAAATTGATCTTAACTTGACTAAACGACGCTAAATATTATTTGACAAGACTGAAAATGTAAACTATTTAAAATGCAATGTTACTTGTGCTACAATTGGTGTTTGTAGCGAACACCTTGTTTTTGCTTCTATTTGCTTGGGGGATCCTGGAAGTGGACTGTGTCAACCTTCCTTGTGTGGTCATTCTCGAGATAGGGTTTTAATCTTTGCCCCTTCACCTTGAAAGGTTCATGACCCTCTTTGCCAATTTCGACTGCTCCATGTCCAAACACCTTGTTTTACCAAATACGGCCCCGACCATCTTGATTTCAGCTTTCCAGGGAACAACTTGAGTCTCGAATTGTACAAAAGAACTCTCTGTCCTTCGTGAAACGTCTTCATCTGGATTTTTCTATCGTGCCACATTTTGGTCTTGTCCTTGTAATTTACTGCATTTTCATACAAAAACAGCCTGAATTCTTCCATGTCACAGAGTTGCAGTCTTCTTTGGTCTCCCACAGCCTGTTGCTCAAAATTCAAGAAGGTTAATGCCCAAAAGGCCCTATGTTCCATTTCAACCGGCAAATGACAGGACTTGCCGTACAATAATCTAAACGGGGACATTCCAATGGGTGTCTTATATGCAGTCCTATACGCCCAAAGAGCATCGTCAAGCTTGTTTGCCCAGTCTCTCCTAGAATTGCCAACAGTTTTCTCTAAAATTCTTTTGATTTCTCGATTCGAAATCTCAACCTGTCCACTAGTTTGTCGATGGTAAGGTGTGACAATTCTATGAGAGACTCCAAGTTTGCCCATCATCTTCTCAAATTTAGCATTGCAAAAGTGGGTTCCTTGATCACTAATGACCGCTCGTGGGACACCGAATCGGGCAAACGGCCTTTTCAGGAATTTTACAACCACACGAGCATCATTGGTGGGACTAGCCATCGCTTCCACCCACTTGCTTACATAATCGACAGCCACTAAGATATATTTATGCCCAAAAGATGTAGGGAATGGTCCCATGAAATCTATTCCCCATATATCAAAAATCTCACAAACAACTATGTTGTTTAGGGGCATGGAATTTCTAGCCGAAATGTTACCTGTTCGTTGGCACTCATTGCAAGTGCAAACAAACAAGTTTGCATCTTTAAAAAGTGTTGGCCAGAAAAAACCTGATTGAAGTACTTTGGCTGCAGTCCTGCTGGCGCTATGATGTCCTCCTGCTTCTTTGTCATGACAATGGCTCAGAACAGCTTGTCCTTCCTCGTGAGAGATGCACCTGCGAATAATTTGGTCGGCGCATAGCCTAAAGAGATAGGGTTCTTCCCAAAAATAATATTTAATTTCTGCATAGAACTTCCTCCTTTGGTTAGTGGACAGGTTATGAGGTTTAAGTGAACTGGCCAGGTAATTGGCGATGTCTGCAAACCATGGAGCAGGCTGTATGGTATACAGGCGCTCGTCTGGAAAATTTTCCAAAATCTCTGGTTGTTCCTGGTTACCTTGGTGAGAAATTCTTGACAAATGATCAGCTGCTACATTTTCCGTTCCCTTCTTATCCTTAATTTCGAGATCGAACTCTTGAAGCAAGAGTAACCACCATATCAACCGTGGCTTTGCATCCTTCTTTGCGAACAAGTAGCGTAGCGCAGTGTGGTCTGTGTGAACAATGACTTTTGACAGAACCAAATACGGGCGAAATTTGTCGAAAGCATACAGTACTGCCAGGAGCTCTTTCTCGGTAGTGGTATAGTTCTGTTGGGTCTCGGTTAATGTTTTGCTTGTATAATAGATATGCATGAACTTCTTCTCAATCCTCTGCCCCAGAACAGCTCCCACACATGTATCGCTAGCATCACACATCATTTCAAACGGCTGTTCCCAGTCGGGTCCTGCCAGTATGGGCGAGTTGATCAGCTTGCCTTTCAACAATTCAAAAGCTTTCAGATAGCTTGTATCAAATAAGAATTCTGCATCTTTATGTAGCAGAGCTGACAAAGGTAGTGAGATCTTTGAGAAATCTTTGATAAATCTTCGGTAGAACCCGACATGTCCAAGGAAACTTCTGACATCCTTTACATTAGTTGGAACAACCAGTTTCTCTATCACTTCCACCTTAGCTTTGTCTACTTCCATCCCCCTTTCAGAAATTTTATGCCCGAGAACAATTCCACCAGTAACCATGAAGTGGCATTTTTCCCAATTCAAGACTAAGTGGGTTTCCTTGCATCGCACAAGCACATCCTCGAGGTTGTTCAAGCAGTTCCCAAAAGAGTTTCCATAAACAGAGAAGTCTTCCATGAAGATCTCCACTGTCTGCTCCACCATATCATGAAATATAGACATCATGCATCTTTGAAACGTGGCTGGGGCGTTGCATAATCCAAATGGCATGCGCCTGTAGGCATATGTCCCATAAGGACATGTGAAAGTTGTATTCTCTTGATCTTCACTGTGGATTGCAATCTGATTGTACCCCGAATATCCGTCAAGGAAGCAATAAAATGCATACTCTTCTAACCGTTCTAACATCTGATCAATGAAGGGCAAAGGGAAGTAATCCTTCCTTATGGCTTCGTTGAGCTTCCAGTAATCCACACTAACACGCCATCCTGTTATGATTCTTATGGGGACCAACTCATCTTTCTCATTGAGAACCATTGTGGTTCCTCCTTTCTTTGGCACAACATGAACAGGGCTTGTCCACACACTATCGGAAATTGGGTAAATAATTCCGGCATCCAACAACTTGATCACATCTTTTCGCACGACCTCCTTCATGTGGGGGTTTAGTCTCTGCTCGTGGCTGGATAGATGGCTTATGATCCTTCTCCATCAAAATTCTGTGGACACAGACTGTTGGGCTAATACCTTTTATATCATCAATTTTCCATGCGATTGCATCCTTGTTTCTTCGCAGTACCTCCATGAGTTGAACTTTCTGATCAGGAGTTAACTTTGAAGATATAATCACTGGGCTTCCGCTGGGTGGTTCCAGGAAGGCATACTCCAGGTGTGAGGGTAAAGGTTTTAGTTCGGGTTTAGACAATGGCACAGTGGGTATTTCAGGTGGTTCTTGATGAGTGGCAATAGTAGGATCTAGAGGAGGTGTAGGTAAGTTGGATTCGATGGAACAGCCTGTTCCTTCATATAAGTTCACCTCTTCTCCCAAGAGAGTCTCTAGAGTGTCCTGTTCCTGCAAAGTGGAAAGACTTTGAAAATCATCTAAGAAATAACATGTGTCATCACTAGTGTTAGCTCTTCTCATCGCCTCATTCATTTTGAAAATGATTTCCTCCCCATTAATTCTAAAAAATAGTTGTCCCTCTCCCACATCTATCAATGCTTTACCCGTTGCTAAGAACGGTCTACCTAGGATAATAGGAACATGCAGGTCCTCATTTATGTCCATTATGATGAAATCAACTGGCAAAATGAATTTCCCTACTTTAACCAGTACATCTTCCACAACTCCCTTAGGGTAACATAATGACCGATCGGCCAACTGAATAGACATTCTGGTTGGTTGTGGTTCTCCTAGTCCTAGTTTAGCGTACACAGAATATGGCATAAGGTTTATGCTAGCTCCTAGGTCACATAGTGCATTTTCAATATTTAACTTGCCAATCGAACAGGGAATAGAAAAACTCCCTGGATCTTTTAGCTTTTTCAGAAGCTGCTGCTTGTTCTGGAGTATTGAAGAACAGTCCCTGTTTAGTTGGATCATTGAGATGTTTTCCAACTTCTTCTTGTTTGACAATATATCTTTCAGGAATTTTGCATATGACGACATTTGGGTGAGTGCTTCCACGAAAGGAATGTTGATATGCAAGTTCCTCAAGGTGTCTAGCACCTTAGAATTTTGTTCTTCCAGCTTCTTGTTTATTAACCTCGTCGAATAAGGTACATGTGGAACATAAGGGTGAGGTGGTTTGTACTTCTTTCCCTATTCCTCCTGGTCTTGATCACTGGTTGATTCTACCCCGACTGGTTCTTCTTGACTAGAAACAGTTTGTTTCTGCTCGCCTTCAGCATTTTCGGATGTTCCTGCATATTCAGCATTTTCATCAGTAGGTACATTTGGTTTAGTTTGCTTACCAGATCTCAGAGTAATAGCCATGACACCGCCTTTGGGGTTTGGCTCTGTGTTACTTGGCATTATCCCTTTTCCTTTTGACGTAGATGCAGCGAGCTGATGGACCTGTGTCTCTAGATTTTTAATTGAAGCTTGTGTCTGCTTCATGAACTGCATCATCATTGTCTTCATGTCTGGTTCTATTTCTTCATTGGAATGAACAGCTTGTTTATAGTGCTGCTGAGGTTGTCTCTGGTAGTGTCCTCCCTGTTGTTGCTGATACCTTGGTTGTTCCTGCTGATTAGGCTGCCCTGTCCATCCGAAATTCGGGTGATTTCTTGTTGCTGGGTTGTAGGTGTTTGAGTATGGATTTGGTGGATTTCTTTGATTATACCCGGCATAATCACATTCTCCCTATTCACCTTTCCTTTGTTTAACTCCAGGGCAGTTGATGTTGAAATGACGCCCTCCATAAAAATCACATATGTCATTGAACGGGGGTTCGTTGTGAATTGATGATACATTTATCTTGCCGAGCTGTCTTGCAAGCTGTTCCACCTGGCTGGTTACTTTTGACACAACATCATCATTCCCCGTTCTTTTTCCTTCACTTCTGGCTGAGTGCCAGTTATAGCTTGTGCTCACTACTCTCTCAATAAGGTCATACAAGGCTTGTGGTTCAAGATCTTCAGGGTTTCCATTGGCAATGGATTCGATCTGGATTTTATAAATGTTGGTGACTCCATTGTAAAAGTTCTGCACTTGAATCCACATGGGGATGCCATGATTGGGTACCCTTCTTAGTAGTTCCTTGTATCTTTCCCATGCCTCGGCTAAGGATTCATCCTCTTCTTGCACGAAATGGGATACCTCGTTTCTGAGTTTAATGGCCTATCTTGGTGGGAAATATTTCATTAGAAATGCGATGGCCATTTCTTCCCATGTGGTGATTGTCCCTGGTTTCAAGTTTTTCAACCAATTCTTTGCTTTATCTTTGAGAGAAAAAGGGAACAGCTTTAGCCAGATCACATCGTCGGAAACTCCTCGGTTTGATCTGAAAGTGTTGCACAGTGTGATGAACTCCTGGATATGCCCATTTGGATCTTCTAACTGGTATCCATTGAACTGTACTGCTGCCTGCAACATTTGTATCATAGATGCTTTCACCTCAAACATGTTGTTTCCTTTGTTGGGCAACACGATGCACGACGAATGTCCTTCCGTGGTTGGTCTCGAATAGTCTCTAATTCTCATAACTGGAGGGTTGTTATTTTCTCCTTCTTCTTCCTGATTTGGTTGGACTGGTTGTTCGGGCGGTACCCTTCCAACCATCCTTCTTTCTCTTTGTCGCTCTCTTTGTCTTGCACGTCGAGCTCCCGCTCGGTTTTGTCTACACGTTCTCTCTAATTCGAGATCGATAGGAAAAACAGGAGGTCCAGCTCTGCGCATAAACAAATGGAGAACTCTTTCTGGCTGCACTAGTTAGCAAACAGATTAAAAACACCTTTGTTTCACATAAAATTTCATATAAAATTTGTTGCTTTCAATCCCCGGCAACGGCGCCAAAAGCTTGTTGTCCTCAGAATAGACTCTAGCAAGTGCACTACATACAAGTAATAAAGTGATAAGTCAAGTATCGTCTCCACAGGGATTGAGGACCAAAGCTTACATGAAAAACGTTGCAAAACAAGGTGTTCGTGTGTGTGTGTGACTTCTTTTAGTTGAGAAATGATGTGACGTGTTAACAGCAATACTTGTTAATAGATTTAGTGTAATAAGATTAGTTTTGATAATGATAAAGGAAAAGTAGAACAGGCTAAGCACAGCGGAACAAGTTACTTTAAGTTCCTAAACAGCCTAATCAGTCATGAATGATGCAAATGAAGACAAGGTTTCTGCTTTAGTGCTCACTTAAGTCAACTCTCGTGTGTTCTTAAGATTCTAAGACTTACTAAAACCAACAGCGTCCTAAAGGTTTGTTCTTTCTTGCATTAAGGTCGAAGCAGCATTTCAAATGAGAAAACCCTTGATACAACCACCTAACATGTCTGCTTCGGGGTTGGATGTTTGATAGAGAGTTCAATGAAGATGAAAGCAGTGTCCTATCATTCATCTAACACAAGCATATATGCATAAGCACTGAAATATAAAACCTCATCAAACACTTCATAGAAGAGCACCATTCATTCATTAATAGACTTAGGGAACTTACATCACCGGCCCAAACTGGTCGAGCCTATTCAAAAGGACTACTCACTCATACAAGCGAGTGAGCAACCTGCTGGTTTAAAGTTCTGAAACTCCATTTATGGAGCTTTCTTTCTTCCCGGCAAAAGTCTATACTTTAGTTTAATAAAAAGTGCGATCCCTTCCCTTTCCTTACTCTATCTATTTAAAGGAAAGGCCGGGGTTAATACAGTACCAAAAGTATCTGATCCAAAATATTACAATCCCAAGTTAATTGTCCATTAAACTAAAATGCTAAAAGTAGTGAAGATCCTTTTGACTATTGAACACTCAAGGGTCGAGCTTTCCTTTCATCTTGTTACTTCTTGACTGCACTTATCCGCCTTTCTGCCTGTAGCTACTGCCACACCTACTTTCCGTCCTGTCATTGTCCATCATCAGAAGTTCCGGCGTTTGACCGCTGGATTAAAGAATGGCTCAATCTCCTCTTGGCATGTGCGAAACAGGCTGCTTCCAGTCTGTTCGGCTTAAACTTTCCTTATCTGCACAAAAGCATCTATAAGACCTTCTTTCTTGTAATAAAACATAAAAAAACCCATTAATTTATTATAATTAATACGTTAAAGTGTAGTCAATTTCATGCCTAACACTTGTTGAAAGCCTCATAACAACCATGTCAGATGAGGAACCTGACCTCTCTTCTCTTCATGTCTTAATAAATCGTTAAAGTCTCCCATACAACACCAGAGAAGATCAGAACTTGCAGTAAGATGTCGAATAGTGTCCCAAAACTCCTGTCGCCTCCCCCTTTCTTGACTTCCATAGAATCCCGTAAATCTCCATCGCTGCTCGACCCCCAATTGAATCAAAACATACACATAATTTCTTCAAGCATCAACAACCTCTATTATGCTATCATGCACCCTCCACCGTGACTAATACAATCCACACTCCAATACCCTTTGAACCTCAGTTTCCTACGAACATCATCTAATCTACTTAAAATTAAACGTGTTTCTGAAAGAAAAATCACATCCGGTTTATTTTGTTGGACCAGATCCAAAAAAACTTAAATTGCCTTCGGGAATTCCATACCAAGATACTCATAATGCACTAAAAAATGGCTTTTAAACAGAGTCAATTTAATATGATGCATGTTTAATATAAGGAAATTGAAGATAAAAGTGGTGGGGATAAGATTTTTACAAATGTCATTAAGAAAATATTGCAGAAATTAAATGATAGCAAATTAAAAAAAATGTATATATATATCTCTTGGTTGAAATTGGAAGATGGAGAATTATTTTTTCTATGGTAGCAAAAATTGATGGAAGATTGAAAATAATAATTAAGAAAGGGAATTTGATTTTATTTTCATAAATATTGAATTTCAAGAAATTTCAAGAAATTCCAGAATTCAGCACAATTTAAAATGAATAACAGGTATGTTTCTGAATTCAATTGTTGTAAATATTCATGGATTTTTATGAGAATATGTTTATGATTTGAAGGATTTGATATTATATATGATTGTTTTTTATAATTCAAGATACAATATTATTTTTCTTGATTATGATGATTAAATCTTTGAGGAATTTATTATACCACATTAGAATTTATAGGTTATGTTAAGAAATTTATATAAATTGATGTAGAATTAAATTGGTGTAATATGAATTGGCTATATATGTTATTCAATCTTAATAATTTGTTCCTTTTTTATCAATTAACTTTCTGTAATTAGTGGCCAACCTTCCAACTCTTTAAACTCAACAATCGTAATACATTTGGTCACATTTTACCTATATGACAGATATGGCACCTACACGCCTTCTAATATTGATAACACCAACATGTGTCATGTCACTACTATGTAGGTAAAAAATGGCTAAATATGTTACCATTGTTGAGTTTAGGGATTGAAAGGTTGGTCACTAACCAGATCTAAGCCAGACCAAAACTTCGTGTGGCACCGAGAACTCCCTGAATCATTGGCCAGCCAACTCCTACCAAAGGGACTATCCCCTTTTAGTGTCTCGGTAATTCGTTTGTTGGTAATTCCTCCCGAATAGTCTCTTTATGTACAAACCTCGTCACATAAAGGACACACACTATGGGCCAACTCCTGGGCGCAAAGTGTCCACAGAGTTTCCCTTATGGAGATATCCGCCTCCTTTCACAAAGGTTGAATAGCCGACTCTTATAATCCCCAGTGGACTAGGATGAATCATTTAAACCAGTACTGATAACTAGCAAGGGGTTGGCGAAGATCCGACGCCAGGGTGTTCCTATCCTCCTAGAGTGTTTCTTATGCCAACTCGGACCCCACGGCTAGTGTATGTTGATATGTCTCATTCAAAAAATCTTCCTTATAGCCTTGCCAATGCTTGAAATGGCCTTGCCCATGATTGGTGTGAGTTTACCATGGCCAACCCCCTTGAACAGGGGATTAACCGACAAAAAGGATCAAACTAAGGGGCTCGGGAGGTATTAAGGGTCCATTTGGCTACTTGCTGTTTGCTGTTCTGTTTACTGGTTGTTGTTCCTGTTTGATGTTGCCTTTCGAAAAGGCTGAGATTCTCTGCTTTTGTAAAAAGCTGCTTTTCAGCGGTAAAAGGTAAACAGGAGGAGTCTAACCAAATACCTAAAACGTTGCCTTTCAAAGTGAAAAGGCAAACATGAAGTGAAAAGTAGGTAAACAAACACCCTCTAAGTCTTCTTATTTTAATAGATATTATAATTAACATATTCTAAATCATAAAAAATGCAATTAAATGAAAAAAATAACAAATTTGCCTTCAATGTTTAGGGTTTGAAGAACAATTCAGAAGACAAAAACATGAATATTGTAGAAGCAAGATGTGTATGTTTTGATGACATAAACTCCAACATATACCCAGAAGAAGCTGAGTTAAGTAACGAGTTACGAGTTGCAGATGAAGTAATAACCAAAATGGAATTAGATTTGGCACGAGCTGCAGAAAAGCTAGTGAACCTAAGTATACGTATGATGCATGCATCAATAAAGGAAACTGAGTTCGAAGCTGTTGCCCTAACAACGAGTTATGACTCGTTGAGTGAGTCAGTGGAGACTCTAGAATTTGATCTGTTGTGTAGGATTGTGGAATCTCAGGTAACAGAAGTTGATTTGTTCATCAAAAGTGTGCAAGAAAACATTGTTGAAGCTCATAAACATAAACATAATTTGGGGAAGATTTTCATTGTAATGGAAGAAAGATTGATTGATGCTGAAGAATCATTGAAGCAATCACAAGATCAGATTTTGGAAATTAGAGAGCAATCTACTAAGTTTCAAAGGACATTATATCATCTCAATGGAATACAAAATTGTAAGATATCTCCTATTTCTTTCTCTCTCTTTGTTCGGTGTTTAACGACAGTCTAGTTTAATATGAATTCAGAGACATTCTACTCTGAATCGGGACCAGTAGCAGTCCTTTCATTCAGATGATGCCACACCAATAGTTGGGATAATATGGCATCATCTGAGTGGAATGACTATTACTAGTCCTGATTCAACGTAGAACTTTTTCTTGATTCGAGCCAGTAACTTTATACATATCACATTGTGGTTTAGACCTTTATCATTGTTGACTTTTATAGATGTCCTATATTGACTTTTGATGGTGTGACATGTTGATTTGATTACATGTCAAAAAATATTAGTTATATTTTTCTCTTTGCTAACGGTGTAATTTTTACTTTGTAATTTTTACTTTGTAACAAAAACATATCACATTTTTCTACTAATAAATGCGCACGTTAACTTTTGTTCTACTTTATTTCATGTAAAAGCATGAATCAATATAATTTTAGGTATTTATAAAGATAAGATTGTGATATTTCTTTTTATTTCAAAAGAGAATATATGTTTTATATTGTTAATAAAATAAGAAATTCAACAATAATGTTACATTTTGCTAAGGCCTAATACATCACCATCTCTCTGAACTTGTCCAAAATAGTAGATTGGCCCCCTGAACTTTGCAAGTGTTTCACCAACTCCCTGAACTTGTTTATTTCGTATCACTTGATCCTTAAATTTGTTCATAAAAGTAGATTAGCTCCATGAATTTTGTAAGTGTCTCACCAACTCCCCAAACTTGCTTATTTGTAACAACTAAATGCAAAAACCATAATACTAACTCTCGATCCTCATCCATTCAATCTCTCAAACCTGCAACACTAACTCTTATAATAGGTTGAAAGGTAGGAGAAGCGAAAAAATTACCTCTCGAATAGATGAAGATATATTTTTAGAATTTAGGTTTAATAAGTTTTTGTATTTAGTTGTTACAGAATAAGAAAGTTTAGGGAGTTGGTGAGACACTTGCAAAGTTCAGGGAGTTAATCTACTTTTATGGACAAGTTTAGGGAGCTGTTGATACGAAATGAGCAAGTTTAGGGAGCTGGTGAGACACTTGCAAAGTTCAGAGAGCCATTCTACTATTTTGGACAAGTTCAGGGAGCTGGTGATGTATTAAGCCTTTTGCTAATGTGACACATGTTTACTTTGTTGGCGTGGTATGTTGGCTTATTAATTTTATTGACGTGACATATTGACTTATTGCACGTTAAATTGTTGATTTTAACGATGTTAATTGTTATTATCTTTTGGGGGGTTGGGGTGTCGTGTCTTTCAAGGTAAAAACTATCTGGATTGTGTCATCAGATAAACGTTGAGAATGAAATTGTATTGTTTTATACGCAACGCTTAAATTATCTATTCCCTAAAAACATTGAAGCTATTTTGATACCTTACCCGACTTTTAATGATAGGATAAGATTGCATATAGAAATGTATTTAAAGAGAGCAATTAACTTTTATTTATTTATTTCCAGTCCATGTTTGTTGATAGGGAATGAAAACAACAAGGATTCAAAATTCATAGGAGATATTGGCCAATTTTCAGACAACAAAGCTAAGATCAAAATGCAAACTGCTAAACAACAGAGACGTATTTTGAGGATGTTAGAGAAATCATTAGCAAGAGAGATGGATCTTGAGAAGAAATTAACTGAAGCAACACAAGTCCAAAATGATCTAAAACACAATTTACTTTCTACACAGCAAGAATTATCATTTACACAAGAACAAGTAAGCATTGCTTGTGAAAGATGGTTTGAAGCAGAAAAGACTACTGAAATATTCAAAGGTATTTCAAAAGAATTAGTACATCAATTTATGGATAGTTCGATTCAATCCGAATTTGAACAACGCGACCAAAAGCTTGATTTAAAAATCAAAGACGAAGAAGAAAAAGAAGAAGAAGAAGATGATGATGATGAAGAAGAAGAAGAAATGATATCGCTAGAGCTCAATAGCTTTAGCAACGATACACCACCTAGTGATGTAGTATCAGAGAGTTCGGAAGAAGAAGAAAAAGTTGAAGACGAAGATAATTTATTTCTCGGGAATAATTATTACCATACAGTTCATGTAGATGGATGGATTTGGGGTGGGGATTTTAAATTTGGAGATTTGAAATAAGTCAGGATAGAATATTATTGATTACTGACGAAATTTTCGTCAGTAATTCTTTAATTTGTCACGTTTTTGGAATTCTACACAGAATCGGTTTTGTCGGTATATGTCCATAAAAAATGCTCCAAATCTGATGTTAGATGATGTTTTAGCCAAATTTGCTAAAATTGAAATCGAGAAATTTTACGATGATTTGGATCTAATGTATAGGGTTATTGTAAATAATGTTGTAAAAAACACTAAGTAATAGTTAGACAGATAAGGCATTCGAGGATTAATCGAATTTGTATTTTTGTACTTATTGTTAATAAATAAACTATTATATAAATACAATTAAAAATATGTATTTTATATATATTATCTAAAAATAATAATATAAACTGATTTATAATAGAAAAGCATGTAGAGTTCAAACATATATGCTTAAAATCCGACAAATGATAACATTTCAACAATAATATCATTAATTGAAACAACTCAAACAAATACAAATTAACGTTCACACGTAATATAATTCATCAAAAACTATAGAACAACATCCTTAAAGTATTAAATCGTATTATGGAAATAAATAGAGAATACAATTAAACAAAAATATCCAAAAATAATAAACTCAATTCACCAACAACCAGCTATTGTAAAGCTCACCAATCTAATAATGTTGCTGCTATGGAAACACAGTGAATGCTAACACACCAGAAGAAGAAGAAGAAGAAGATCGATGATTGAATAGAACTAAGGGTAATTTTGTCCAAAATGGTTGAAAGTGTCTAATTTGATAAGATGGAAGCAAAGTGAGTTAGATATGTAAAAGATCCCTCTTAATTGGGCTAGATTTGTAATTAGCCCAAAAAAAAAAAGTAGCATATAATTGTGACTAATAGGTTTAGTAAATATATATGTTAGCTGGTGATGTGTAGAAACATTAGCGAGAGAGATAAAACCTTCTTCAACACAATTTCGTGCAAAATGACAATTTATCTCTACATGTTTAACCTTTTCAGTAAGAAGACAACCGTTGTTTGCAGGATATACACTATGTGTAGTAATATTTCATTGTTTAAAGGTAAATGAGATGGTTAAAACACTTGCTTATTTACTTAAATTTTAAATATAAAAATGTTATAATTTTTTTTTTGAAACTAGTATTGAACTAATAAAAAAAATTAAATATATTCCATTACGTGTTTGACAATTAAGCAAGTTCGAATTAGCAAAAAAACATTTCCCGAACACACGTGTAAAATCGGCCCCCCCAACCGACTAATCCTGTATTCGCGACTGCACCTAAGGACATGTAAAGCAACATTGAGATGATGTAGACAAGGAGTACCCATGAGCTGGCTTAGCTAATTTACTGAATAAGCAACACCAGGCCTAGAAAACCCAAGATAGAGTGACCTGCTGATGAATTTCATGTAACCTTCTTGTTCTGCAATATGATCACCTGGATCATTCAATATTATGCCAGATGGTAAAGGACTAGAATCAACTGAAGCATCAAAAAGCCATGTATTTGTCAACATATCAAAAATTTATTTAACCTAGGACAACAAGATTCCCTCAAGTGATGTGGAAATTTCGATTCCCAAGAAATACTTGACTGGTCCTAAATCTTTAACAGTGAACAAATTACGTAGAAAAGGGATTTAACTGCCTCAATATTGGTTAAAAGTGTAACACCCTGTCCCAATATCACGTAGATATTGTCCGCTTTGACCCAAATCCAACACATTGGACCTCACGACTTTAAAACGCGTCTGCATGTATTGGATTCACATCTTACTAATAAGCCCCAATCACTCCCTCTCTATTTCCGATGTGGGATTCGGTTCATTCCTGCCCCCATCGTCATCCCTTAGGGCCGCTCCTTGCTCAGGTCTTCTTACCTCAGCGCCACCCACTCCAGACCGGGTCGTTACAGGCCCACCAGCTTCCGCCTGGTTCGTCCCTGAACCACACATCGTACGTAGACCTGGCAATTGTCATGTTTCGTGTCAAAATCGTGTTATCTCATATTTATGTTCCATATGGTTTTATATGTTATAAATGCTAGAAAAATGATTTTCGTGTCAATCGTGTCGTGTCAGTCGGGTTGGCTCTGTAATCGTGTTTTCGTGTCAGAATACGTGGAGAGTCGGCTCTGATACCAATTGTAACACCCTGTCCCAATACCATGTAGATATGTCCGCTTTGGCCCAATTCCAACACATTGGGCCTCACAGATTTAAAACGCGTCTGCATGTATTGGATTCTCATCTTACTAATAAGCCCCAATCACTCCCTCTCCATTTCCGATGTGGGATTCAGTTCATTTGATAGGTCCCAATCAGGTTACTCAATTGGCAAAGAAAATATTCTGCTTAGGGTGAGAATTAACCACAGATAATTGTTGAAAGTATTTTTTTCTCCCTTTATTCAGTTCTAATTCAGAGTTTAAATATAAAGAAATTTCAACTACTATCCCTATTTTCTAGCAGCTATCTCTAAAAAATAGGAAAACAATAACAAATGCACGTTACATAAAGATATTCTACTTGACCTATTATTCAGCAAAACAAAATCAGTTGCTGCTGATTTAATTTATTCAAACCATAAACCCCACTTCTTTTAGAACTCTAAGTTTACTGACCCACTTCAATTCCTTGCAAACGTGGCAATTCCTTGTAAACGTGGCAGTTCCTAATCAATAAATCGTGGGTTCCTCTTCGGCAATCGTTGAGATCTTCGTGGTCTATCATCATTCCTGCCCCCATCGCCATCCCTTAGGGCCGCTCCTTGCTCAGGTCTTCTTACCCCGGCGCCACCCACTTCGGACCGGGTCGTTACAAAAAGTTAACTAGTGATTAATATGTCATCCATATAGATGATTATAGTAGTAAAGGAATGAGGATTCTGATATTGTTTAAGAAACACACAATGATCATTGACTGGTGTTAGACGAGGTGCCGCGGCCTAATCTCCCGGGCGGACCGGGGGGTGGACAACCTCATGGCGACGTAAGCGGTGATTGGCGCCGAAAGCAACCAATCGTGGAATCAAGCTGCTCGGTAGGACCGGAGCTCGGAGATATGGAAGAGTCGCCACCCACGAATGGGAAAATGAACACCGATCCCTTGCGGGAGACCGGTGTGGGTTCGGGAAACTTAGGTACGAGCCGAGAAGGCTAGCTCCTTTCCGGAGAAAGGCTACTAGGCACCCCGACATCGCCCGGTTATGAACCACCGGCCTCCTACTCAGCATGTTAGGCGATAACGGACTAATCGTATACTTCTTTAAGTTTAAAATTCATTTGAAACCTTTTCTTTCTCTTTTTAGAAACCGTTTTGAGCATATATTATTGGAAAGCCACGTAAGTAAAGAATCACCCATTTACGTTATACATACACAGAAAAAGGGGGAAGAAACAAGTGATTTATTTACAACTTTAAATGTCATATTGCGTGTTTATTCTATACTAATTCATTTACCCAAAACAAGTTTATTTACATGGTTCGCACCTTAATCGCCGTTGGAACGATTTAGGTGCGTTTTAAAACCCCGTTTAATGAAGTTCACCTGAATCGCCGTTGGAACGACTCGAGCGTTTGAAAAGGTTGAGATAAAAAAACCTTTAATAAGAAAACGTGGTTAAACATACAAGTCAATTTTATTTTGTACAAATCCTTTAAGAAAACGATTCAAAACTCTATTATTCACAAAGAACAATTTTAATTACAATGTTCGCTTAATCCGTCGTTGGAACGGACTAAGGTTTTAAAACGTGGTGTTTTGAGAAACGATTTGAAATGTCAAGAAAACTCTGTTTATTTACATTGGGAACCCCTAAAAAATTCATTAGTTTAAATAATGAAATTGAAAACTCTTTTGTGATTTATTTTCCCCTTTTATTTAATGGACTCTTTACCTATTATAATTACAATAATAAACTCATTTAAACCAAGATTCACACTAAAATAAAGCCCATTTGAAACATGGACTCATGAATAGTCCAAAAGAATAAAGAAAATAACTTAAGCATATATATATACCTTTAAATCTAAAAGAGAATATGAAAACAAAAGTTAATAAAAAGAAACTATATAATACATATATGAAAATACTAGATATAATACATTTATACTTTAAAGATGTTAAAATGGTAAATAAATCTCATAAATGAAAGAAATAACATTTACCCAAAATAGTTTCATTTAATAATCAATAACGTAACCCAAATATCCCAAAACTATATATATACATAACTAATATAGTTTTAGATATCAAAACTAACATATATCCATATATTAATACTTACTAATCAATTCCCAAAATGCCCAAATAAATAACCCTTTAAAATGGAATCTAATATGACTCAAATGAAAAAAAAAAAGAATATATATATTCATATACCTATGCTTAGAAATTGAATAAAAAAATAATATACAAACATCCTAAATAATAACATACACTAAATATCTAGAATGGTTTGAAAATATATATTACATAACTATACCTATATATATTAAGGATTAAAAGCTTAAAAGTTAAGAAAAAGGGACTGAAATGGCATTTTTTACGTTTTGGCAGATTTACAGACGGAAAATCCGTCGGTAAACAGCAATTAGTGACAGAAATGGCAAATTACAGCAGCACTCCAATTATTTTCAGATTTATTCAAAAGCTTTAAATTAAATCTAATTCAACCGTTTTGGATTTCCGAACTACCAAAAATGGATCATAGTCAATAACGGAAGTTCCTAAAACGATGTTTTTATTTTTAAAACATTATTTGGAAATTTCTTTTAAATTAAAAACTTATAATTTCAACGTTTTTCGATACCCGAACTACCTTTTTATCGGATCATGGTTCGTATTGGGATATCAAAACGAGGTTTTTTTTATTTTAAAACAAACCGAATTTTATTCAACACGAAACGAAAATTAAATAAATACGCTATTTAAATAAAACGTGACAAAATAAATGAATAAATAAATAAATAAAAACTATAACATAAAAATAAATGGAAGGAGAAAATAAATAAAATAAAATAAAAGAGTCTAGTCCTCGGATAATACCTTAAATTCGGTATTTGACAGTCGAAGCCGATTGATTCCACGAGTTGCGACCTACCGTTTTTTATATTTTTTTAGTAAAAATTTAACTTTAGGAAATTAGGAATTTTTGAGAAAAAAAAATATTTTTCTCAAAAAAATCACTTTCTCTCTCTAAAAATGTCTAGAGTGAGAAAGGCTCCCAAAAATCCTCCCTCCTTTCATTGGGATCCGTGCCCCTTTTTATAGGGAAACGGGTCCCGGAACAATGGGCGACGCCCGAGTAAAATCGAGCGTCGCCAAAAGCCGTTGGGCGGCCGCCCAAGGCTTGTTGGGCGGCCGCCCAACGCTACGTTGGGCTACCGCCCAACATTGTTGGGCGGCCGCCCAACGATTGTTGGGCGAGCGCCCAACGCGAGGTTGGGCGCGCGCGCCCAACTGCCGTTGGGCGTCCGCCTGACGCGGTCAGGCACTCGCTCAACGGCCGCCGTGGCGCGTCTGACATCGTCGGACGTGCACGCCCCGCGGCCGTCGAGCTCGCGCTCCGCGTCGTCGGGCGTTCACGCGTCGTGACCGCCGAGCGCGTGTTCCGTGCTGCCGGGCGCACACGCCTCGTGGCCGACGAGCGCGCGTCCCGTGCCGCCAAGCTCGTGTCTTGCTCGTGACGTCGAGCGCGCGCTTTGCATCGTCGAGCGGGCGTTCGACTGTCGTCGAACGCGCGCCGGCCGCCGCTAAGCACTCGCACCGTGCCGTTAAGCATTCGTGAGCTATCCGATCGACAACAGCGACCGACCGTAACTTATTTATTTTATTTTTTTGAAACTTTCGGAATCAATCGCTTCAACCGTCTTGTTTCCAGGTTTTCGTCACAGGTTCTCCGACTCGGTGTCTACAGTTGCCCCTACTTTTCTATTTTGACAGTGATGTGTGTGTTTTGAAAACGTTTTTTTTTGCTATCGTAACACATGCAATGTAAAACATATAAAAGTAAAAGACACGTAAAGAGTAGGAGGAAGCATACCTGACCTTCGCGCTACGCGCTCTGGTGTCGTTCTCTGATTCCTTCCGTCGTTGTCTTTGGAGCGGCTGTCGACGAATGTTCTTTTCTCGGAATCTAGCGTACGTTGGTTATGGGTAAGAATGGCTCAAAAGCAATTTCGATCTACGATCGTAAGTGAAATGGCTCAAAAGCAGCTCCGGTCTGTAACCGTAAATAGGATGGCTCAAAAGCGACCCTGGTCCACGACCGCGGGTAAAATGGCTCAAAAGCAACTCCGGTCTGCGACCGCGAGTCAGATGGCTCAAAAGCAACTCTGGTCTGCGACCGGGAGTCAAATGGCTCAAAAGCGACCCTGGTCCACGACCGCGGGTAGTATGGCTCAAAAGCGACCCTGGTCCACGACCGCGGGTAATATGGCTCAAAAGCAACTCAGGTCTGCGACCATGAGTCAGATGGCTCAAAAGCGACCCTCGTCCACAACCGCGGGTAATATGGCTCAAAAGCAACTCAGGTCTGGGACCATGAGTCAGATGGCTCAAAAGCAACTCCGGTCTGCGACCATGAGTAATATGGCTCAAAAGCGGGGATTGTTTCTGGATTTTCTTACAACACTGTTGTCTGTATTTTCTCACTGGAGCTATCGTCTTGGGGGTTTAATGGGAACATGTTTTAGTCTGAAATGATATAGACTAACGATTGTTTTTCTATTGACTGTCGTCTGTATTTTGACTGGTGTCACTGTTCTGTAAAAATTGGCTGTTGTCTGGAGTTCATATCTTGACAATATTGGTGGCTGTCTGGGAGAAATACAGGCTGAAACAGACTGCAAATCGGAGGTCTGGGCACCCGGTAATTAATTATTTACTTTTTACCTTTATGTCAAATCGTACCTTTTTCACTATTTACGGGAATGTCATTCCCTCTTCCTATATAAGGTGGTGGGGTTTCATTTCAACCCCACACCTTCTCTCTCTTCTTTCTCTCTCTAGACTTTGATTTGGATTATTCTCGGGATGGATTTAGATGAATGGGATGGCACTAGAGGCATGGACGAGGTTTACGTAAACCTAGATAGAGTGGGTCCCTTCCACGACCCTACAACGCATCTGAGCCGGACACGCTGCAACGAGGTAAGTAATTTCTCACTTTTATTTGATTCAAACTCTAGGCTTAAGCATTCCTATCCGAACATGATTTGCATGCTAACCTTTAGACTGCCTTAGAAGACTTTAACTAGAAAACATGAACTTCTTCACTTACAAGCGACACTCGTTTATTTTTGTGTGAGAATGCGCGCTATATACATGTGAATAGTGACACTACAAATTTATGCATGAATAGTAAAAACGTGAATAGTAAAAACTTAACTAATGCACATGAATAGTAAACGTGAATAGTGCACGTGAATAGTAAATGTGAATAGTGCACGTGAATAGTAAAAACGTAAATAGCGAAAACTTAACTAGTGCACGTGAATAGTAAAACGTGAATAGTGAAAACTTAACTAATGAACGTGAATGGTGCACGTGAATAGCGAAAACTTAACTAATGCACGTGAATAGTAAAACGTGAATAGTGCACATGAATAGTAAAACGTGAATAGTGAAAACTTAACTAATGCACGTGAATAGTATAACTTAACCTATGCTCCTTGCCAATGCGGACGAGAGTGGATTAAAGAATGAACTAAACCTTACATGAACGACCCTAAAGGATAGATTTTTACAGGAAGTTGGTCCTAACTGACCAGATGTCTCTAGGTTAGATCATGAAAGAATACTTAGTCTTAACGCGTTCTCATCAACCGTATGCTTTAGGAATCGTATTTAAATTTTCCTGTCTTATTCTTTCTAGTTTATCGAGATCTCCGGGACCACCGCCGAGGTTCACTCGTGGTATTCTAGGCTGGGTGTCGTGGCGAGAGCCCGCGTGCGCGAGTTGGGCTTCGAGCCTTTTATTGCAGCGTTGCCCTGCACCAACGGGGTGTGTGATCGTTATGGCCTACGTGCCTTATGCGAGCGGTGGGTTGACTCGACCCACACATTCCACCTTTCTTTCGGGGAGATGACCATCTTGCCCAGAGATTTTTCATTGCTGACAGGGTTGCGAGGGAGCAGCATTCCCGTTCCCTTTTATTTCGATATGATGCGACCACGGGTCGACCTTGCTAGGCTCGCTGCCTTGATTGGACCGGGGGTTCGCCCATACGCCAAGTCTACTCCGGCGAAGTTTATTTCCACCGCGAGCCTTTTGAGTCGGTGAGATTTCTGCGAGACCGACGACACCGACTTGGCGGTTCGTAGTTTCTTTTTATATGCTCTGAGTGAGACGATTTTCCGCACGAAGGGCGGGAAGGTACACGCGGGTCTCATTCAGGCACTCAGCGATTTGGATGTGGCGGCTTCCTATGATTGGGCGGGGGCAGGCTTAGCCTTTCTCTACAAGTTTTTGGATCTGACTTGCCGGAAGCGCAAGGATTTCGGTGGTTATACCTTTGCTCTGCTGGTACGTGACGCATCCTTGACTCGCCCATTCTATCTTCTTCATGCTTTTCACACTTATAATCCTTGTTTTTACCGCAGGTTTGGGCGTATGAGAGGCAGATTCTTCCTAGCCAGTCTCGGCCTCGGCCACGAGTACCGAGGCTCCCTCTCATGACACGATGGAGAGATTTTGACCTAGGCGCCGAGAGGGGACGGACTGTGGCGTGGCTCCTAGATTGGATTGACTCACGGACTCTGGGACAGGTAGATGTCGTCTAGTCGTGCTAGATTCTTGTTTGAGCCATTCTGACTTTCTCTTTGTGTATTTTTTTAGATTAAGTTCAGGTGGGACGACCTTGACTTCGGTCCCGATTATATGTATGTATCTGTGATCCAGGAGCAGCAGTGCGTTCTCTTCGATCCCTGCGTGCGGGCATGGTATTTGGGGGACCGAGGCATCACCGGGGTTAGTGACGCACACTGGACACCGGGCGAGATTCTCATTTCTATGTTCGCGGTGCGGACCATGCCCCTGTCAGTCATCCGTCGGGACTTGACCCGTCGGTTCGTTGGTCGAGAGGTGTGGGTTCACGCCGGGGGCCGTGCTCCCAGCGGTGGAGGTGGATCCGGTGGCTGATGTATTTTCGAGGGAGGCTGTCGCGGCAGTCTTTGGTCAGGAGGAGGTCCCGGTAAGTGGTTCCGTCCCCTTCTTATTTCACCTTTTATTAATGAGATGTTTAGAGGTTTTTATTGTGTGTTTTGTTTGCAGTAGGGGTCTTGGAGGAGTGCACATCTATCTGATTTCTTTGACGGCACTCGAGCTCAGACACCTGTGTGCGAGCCACCCTACTACGTTGGCGAGTCCTCCAACGCCGCCCGACCGGAGGGGTCTTCCCTAGGTGTGCCTGTACCGGACTACGGGAGGGATTTTGCCACGGTTTGTTACGATGAGTCCGGGGCAGCTTATGCGGGATTCGAGACGGCTCCTTCTATCTTTACCTCGAGGGTCCCATTTGATCCTTCAGATGCTTCTCTGACTACGAGGGAGACCTGTTTGGATTATGTGGGGCTGTCTGGTTATCTCCGAGACCGCCTCAGCTTGCGCTGCGCCGATCACCTGGTATGTATCATTACTTTACTTTAGTGTAGTGGAATGTATGCATGTATATATGATTTAAGTTCTTGCCTATGCTGTTTCTTATTTTTTATCTGTTTTTCCCTTCTTTTTCTTTAGAACGATCTACATGCCCATGAGCGGAGACAGAGCGAGTTGGTGCGGGAGGCCGATGCCCGGGTTGGTCAGGTGTATCAAGAGCGGAATGACCACTGGTCGGGGGTGATACGGCGGGAGACTGAGGGTTGCCTTGCCGCCGAGGAGAGAGCGCGTGATGAGTCGACTGGATGCCTCGCTGGCGAGGAGAGAGCACGAGTTGCCGATGAGAGAGCACGAGTTGCCGATGAGAGAGCGCGAGCTGCCGAGGAGACATTATCTGCGGAGCGGGCATCGCATTTGAGGGGGTTTGAGGCCTATTGGGACTTTCCTCCATATTAGGCTTATTATGTATTGCTTTGTAGTTTTTATTAGAGTTACTCCAATGTATAGCTGATGTATAGGGAGTGGGGTGGATAGCAGGTAGGCTTTTTGTGAAAAGTAAGATAGGAAATGTATAACTCATGATTCATATTACCATGCATTCAGTAGATTATGATGATTCCAATCATTCTCGTCAAATATATTCATGCCTTTATTTATTTACAAACAACAGAAATACTTAGCCTCTTATACATTGTTTTTGTAATTGCTCAAGTTATAACTATTGTTACCAGGACCCGCCTTTCGGTTTTCGGATCCTGGCGATTTTTCTCCTCTCCTTTTACTATCCCGGAATTTTCAAATGAGTGCCCTTTCGGGTTTTCACCCATTGGGATGTCCCTGACTGTTGCATAGGTCGCCCTTTGCGGGTTTTCGACCTATCGGGAATTTTTCTTTCTTTTTTTTTTTTACGAAAAGTATTTCTTAAGCCTATCCAAGTTGGTAGGTTCGGAGAATTCCATGCCATCCATAGTAGTTAACTTCACCGCTCCTTTGCTTAGTATCTTCTTCACGATGAATGGCCCTTCCCAGTTAGGCTTGAACTTGCCCCTAGGGTCGGTATGCGTCACGCGGATCTGTTTTAGCACCATATCCCCTTCTTTGATAGGGCTGGCCTTGACCTTTTTGTTGAAGGCTCGGGCCATCCTTCTCTGATACAGCTGCACATGGTAAAGGGCTTCCATCCTTTTCTCGTCTACTAGTGCCAACTGTTCATATCGCTTCTTCACCCATTCCGTCTCGGGAATCTCTGCTTCCACTGCGATTCTCAACGATCGCTTTTCAATCTCAATCGGGAGAACGGCTTCTGCACCGTATACCAAGGAGAACGACGTTGCCCCAGTCGAGGTTCTAACGGTCGTGCGATAAGCCCATAATGCGAGTGGGAGCTGCTCATGCCAATTCCGATGTGATTCCACCGTTTTTATGAGAATTCTCTTAAGGTTCTTATTAGCTGCTTCCACTGCCCCATTAGCTTGTGGACGGTACGGAGAAGACCTGTGATGTTCAATGCCATATTCTCGGAAGAGATTTTTTACTTCCCCCTGAAATTGGACCCCATTATCCGTAATCATGTGATGAGGCACTCCGAACCTGGTGATCAAGTGTTTCTCAATGAACTTTCTCATCTGCTTGGATCCAAATTTGCTAAACGACTCTGCCTCTACCCATTTGGTGAAGTAATCGATGGCGACTGCAATAAACTTGTGCCCATTCGAAGCATTAGGCCTTACCTCACCAATGATGTCAATGCCCCAAGCAGCGAATGGCCAAATAGGTGCTAACACATGTAATTCCATGGCCGGCAGATGACTACAATCGCCGTGGATTTGACAATCGTGGCATTTCTTCGCATACTCGTTACAATCTCTTTCCATAGTGAGCCAATAGAAGCCTTGTCTGATGATTTTCTTAGCTAACACTGCTCCTTCCATATGGGCCCCACAAATTCCCGAGTGTACAGATTCCATCGCTTCGCGGGCTTCTCCCGCATCCAAACACCTTAGCTGTAACCCATCGATGTGCCTTTTGTAAAGCAAATCGTTGTGGATGACGAACTGCTGAGCCAATCTTCTAATCACAGCTTGATCCCTAGGTTCTGACTCTACCGGATATGTTCCACTCTTCATGAAGTTCACGATGTCGAAATACCATGGCTTTTCATCTGCCCCTAACAGCATTACGTCTTCGTAGCATGGTTTGTGAGATCTCCTCAATACCAACGGTTTCGAGGTGAGGTTCCGGGGATTGTCCCAAACTGACACCAAAGTGGCCAAAGCATCCGCTGCCTGGTTCTGTGCTCGAGGGATATGATGAAAACGACATTCCTTGAATCTTTGTGCCAACCCATCTAGTTGGTCTAAGTATGGACGTAGCCTTTCTTCCCTTACTTCCTAGTTTCCTTGTGCCTGTTCGATGATCAGCTTTGAATCACCCCAAATTTCGACATACGATGCTCCCAGTGCTGCTAATGACTCTAGACCATAAATGCATGCTTCATATTCGGCCATATTATTGGTGAGAGGGAAGGATAACTTCTTCGCCATCGGGATCCTTTCTCCTTCCGGTGAAATAAGTAGTATTCCAACTCCGGCTCCATTTGAATTAACTGCTCCGTTGAAGAACATTTTCCATGGTATAACTTCTATTGCTGTTAGACGAGGTGCCGCGGTCTAATCTCCCGGGCGGACCGGGGGGTGGACAACCTCATGGCGACGTAAGCGGTGATTGGTGCCGAAAGCAACCAATCGTGGAATCAAGCTGCTCGGCAGGACCGGAGCTCGGAGATATGGAAGAGTCGCCACCCACGAATGGGAAAATGAACACTGATCCCTTGCGGGAGACCGGTGTGGGTTCGGGAAACTTAGGTACGAGCCGAGAAGGCTAGCTCCTTTCCGGAGAAAGGCTACTAGGCACCCCGACATCGCCCCGTTATGAACCACCGGCCTCCTACTCAGCATGTTAGGCGATAACGGACTAATCGTACACTTCTTTAAGTTTAAAATTCATTTGAAACCTTTTCTTTCTCATTTTGGAAACCGTTTTGAGCATATATTATTGAAAAGCCACATTAGTAAAGAATCACCCATTTACATCAATTTAATATTCATACAAAGAGAGGGGGGAAGAAAGAAGTGATTTAGTTACGACGTGATTTACATGTCGTGTTGCGAGTTAATTCTACACTAACTTATTTCCCCAAAACGAGTTTATTTTTATACATACAAGTCAATTTTATTTTTATACAAATCCTTTAAGAAAATGATTCAAAACTTCATTATTTACAATGAAAACGATTTTTAATTACAAGGTTCGCTTAATTCGTCGTTGGAACGGACTAAGATTTTAAAACGTGGTATTTTGAAAAACGATTTGAAATGTCAAGAAAACACTATTTATTTACATTAGGAACCTCTAAAAATTCATTAGTTTAAATAATTAAATTGAAAACTCTTTTTGTGATTTATTTTCTCCTTTTTCTTTAATGGATTCTCTACTTGTCATAATTACAATAATAAACATATTTAAATCAAAATTCACTCCCAAATAAAGCCCAATTGAAATATGGACCCATAAATGGTCCAAAAGAATAAAGGAAATAACATAAACATATATATATACATTTTAATCAAAAAAGGGAATATCAAATAAAAGTTAATGGAAAGAGATTAAATAATACATGTATGAAAATACTAAACATAATACGTTTATACTTTAAACATTCGAAAGTAGTAAATAAAACTCTTAAATAAGAAAATAACATTTATCCCCAAAATAGTTTTATTTAATAATAATTAATATAGCCCAAATATCCCAAAACTATATGTATACATAAAGTCCGGAAATTCTGGCAACCCCTGATGGTGTGCTCCTAAGCCCATTCCTGGGATGAAACCTCCCTTCATCATCTTCACCACATCGGTGGTCATGCTAGACTCGTAGATCCCAGAAACTTGGAATCCGGAGAAAAGCTGAGGCTCGATCCCCAATGCCGCCACTGAGCTCAATTTTTCTGCTCTGATTGTCACTATCTCTTCCCCGAAGGGAAACTTGATCATTTGATGGAGCGTGGAGGGCACACCTCCCAACTTGTGGAACCATGGGCGTCCCAACAATACAGCAAAGGTTACCGGGATATCCAGCACTGTGAACTCAGTTTCTTCTTCATGCGGCCCCACTTTCAACTTGGCCTTAAAGACTCCTTCAATATGCCTACGACTATCATCATAAGCCCTAATCACAGTTTCTGAGGCCGTCAAGTCTCCTCTTTCCACTCCCAGTTTAGACAAGAGTTTCAACGGGCAAACATTAATAGCCGATCCATCATCGACCATCACACAGCTAGTCTTCTTTCCGTTAATCTCAGCTCGGATGTACAAAGGCTTGTTGTGAGCTTTTCCCTCCTTTGGGAGATCCTCGTCAGTAAACGTGATCTCGGTTTTCTTTCGAGCCATAATTGCCCCTACTAGCGCTGCCGGCTCAGTATCGGTAGAAATGACCAAACTTTGCAGCTCTTTCATCAGGTTCTCACGATGATACTTAGAATGGCATAAAACTTCCCACACCGTGGATTTAGCTTGTGTCTTCTTCAACTGCTCGAGAACTTGGTCGTCGGGCTTAGGAGCCGACCCTTCCCCTATCTCAGTCTCTACCATAGGTATCTTTCCTTCGGCCACTCGACCTGATCTTGTCATGACGGCAATTTCCGGCTCATCATCCGATTCGTCCCAAATGTTAATAGGAATCCTACGATTAGGATCTTCCTCGTCCGAAGAGCTCTCCCAAATGTCTACAATCATTAAATCAATAACATGAGGAACGTTCGGATTCAAATAAAAAGGATCCGTCGATCCATACAATGCCCAGCCTATCAGATCATTATAATCCCGGAGGGACACTCTACTCATCCTTCTAGCCGCTAACGGAATAGCTCCTCTCTGTATGCACATAAGCTGCACCTTATCGCTCATTGTTTCGTGACCCTGCTCATAACGGTGCCTCCATCTTCTAGCATAATCTACAAATGGTTCCTCGGGGAATTGCCTGATCCTATCTAGATCCTCCAGGGATCCCGTCCATGGAACATACATCTCATATCTTGCTACAAAGGCCCTCCTAAGCGGTATCCAATGACCCATTTCCTCCTCTGATAGGCCCTGGTGCCACAACAAGGCCTCTCCCATTAAAGTTTCCGGGAAATGTTCATGTAATTCACATTGCGGGAATCCGGCGTCATACATATGGTTGCGGAATAACCTCGCATGCTCAACAGGATCCTGGTATCCACCATACCTAGGCATTGCTAACACCGCATCGGGTGTTTGATAAGAGGGGGAATCCGGGGTTTGCTCTGCCAGCATCCATACCGTATACTCTTTGATAAACCTCTTCGTCATTGCCGCCCAATCGGTCTTAACATACATCGGCAACGACATGTACCACATTAACGGTTCACCCATCAACGAATTACAAAACAAGCTAGTGGTCTCTTCTTCTTTAAAACCCAAGGGCGCCATGGCCGATAAGTAGAAGTGAAGGTGCTCCATAGGGTCCTTGTTGCCATTATATTTGCTAACCCTCGGCAACGGACGCTTGATAGGTCCAATCTGCATCGCGAAGCGCTCCGCAGTTCTATCCTCGGCTCTTTGGTACTTTTCTAAGAATAAATCTGATAATTGATCCCAATCATGCTTGCAAGAGTCGGGTAATGAGTGGAACCACCCCAAAGGCTCGCCTACCAGCGAATGGTGAAACCACTGAGCAATCTCATCCACCCCGAAGGATTCAACAAACATGTCGCGCATATATTCACGCAAGTGCACCTCGGGATTACCTCCACCACTAAACAGACCCAATTCTGGCACAATAGTCCGAGACGACCCTTCTCCGGTCTCTTCAGCACTATCTTCATCATACGGTGCTCTACTGTCCAACCCTTCATCCATCAGTTCACCCTCCTGTTCCTCACCAAGGAAGGACACATATATACCATTTCCTACATTGCTCTTTTCGTCGGAGTCCAACAACTCCTCTACATTCTCCTCGAAGGATTCCATCACGACACCTTCTGCCAGACCAACCCCGATCATGCTCACCCTATGATTAGGCAATGGATTACGCCTAACGGAAGGGTTCGCTGACGAAGGATCAGCTATCTTCTTCTCCTCGATTAAATCTTGGATTTCGTGTTTCAGCCTCTCGCAATTCTCAATTGTATGCCCATAACTGCTATGGAATTCACAATACCCTCTAGCCTGTATCTGCGGAGTAGGTGGAGCTTTGTTATATGGGGTAAGGGCTTTCAACAATCCCTTTTTCTGCAAACGTTCGAAAACTTTTGCGTAGGTTTGATCAAACTTGGCGAACCGCCTCTTTTCAATAGCATTTAGATCAAGCACTTTCACTGCTGTGGATTCCGTACTCGCATTTGGCCCTCCGGCACTATATCCAGACTTTGTCCATTTGGTATAAGCTTTCTTTGGTTCTCCATCTCCCTTAACTGTCAAGGCACAACTGTACATCTGATTGAAATCGGTAAACGGCATATATCGCAACTCATTCTTGATATACGACAACGTATTGCCGACCACCATTCGGATCTGATCTTGCTCAAGCGGCTTCTGCTTCATAACCGCGGCTTTGGCCCTCCATCTTTTCACAAAATCGGAGAAAGATTCCCCAGTCTGCTGCTTAGTGCTCTCTAACTCTTTCAAAGTGACCTCAAGCATGGTGTTAAAGCTATACTGTGCAATGAATGACTTCGCTAACTCTTTCCAATCCCTCTTCGTCACCATCGGCAATGCATGAAACCATGTGAGGGCAGCCCCCTCTAGATAAATGTTAAACAACCCCAGGACTTGATCCTCAGTCAGGATCGTGTGCTTCATCACAGCAACATACTGATTCATGTGGGCAGTGGGATCCCCAGTCCCATCGAACTTTTTCATGTCAGGGAGTCAGAATTTTAAAGGCAGAGCAGTTGCCGACAAACAATTCTTCAAGTTATAAAAGTCCTGACTCCCGGAACTTCCCCCACGCAGATCCTGCACCTCCTGCGTGATGTGTTGCTTCCATTCTTCTTCCTTAGCTTTCTCTTTCTCAACCTGTTTTCGGATATAATCCTGATAATCATCCTCGTTCCCAAAGCGAGGGCCATCGTTCACCTCATTCTCAGCGTGCTTGCTGCCACTCTTGTCCTCCTTCATGGCCAACTTAGCTATCTGGGCCACTATCGCAGCCAACTGCTCATTAATGTTGTTCACAGAGTTTTCCAATCCGGCCACTTTTTCGTCGGTTGCAGACATACTAACGGAAGAATGAGAATACTCGGACGAAGATGAATTAGAAGCCACAATTGCTGATTCGGGACTGTCAATCTGTAGCTGATCATGCCTAACTAGCCGACTGCTCTCTCGGTACCACAACCGCTTAATGATGACGTCTGCGCGAATGGTATCCATTAGTATGTATGCATGATTTTATATGCATGATTCGTGGTGTGTGCATTTATTATTTACGGATATATAAGATAAGAAGAACAAACGTTAGTCTAATTACACGTATCACAACATCTCTCTTCCACCCTTATTCCTCCACACACTCGTTGGTCCAGGTCTCTTTCCTAGGATTTTGGTTTTGGGGCTCACATTGCGGTCCAGGGGACGCGTGATGCCGTCGATTATTGCGGAAAAGGTAAATCATCCATCAGACAACACAGTTCGTTTTGACGTACCAACGTTCAGTGACTAAGAAATCGACCAAGTTGGATTGTCCTTTCGGAATAACTCGTCTTTTGTCCTTTCGCGAGACGCATTAATTCGGGTTTTGACTCCCTTTGAGCGCATCTCAGTTTTTAGACGTGGTACGAGTTATTCTTTTAGCCCAATCGTTTGTCATTGTCAATGACTCGTTCCCTTTTATTCGCGTGGATTCGTGTCTCGATTTTTGGATTACAACGGGATCTTTTGGATCTATCGAGAGACGTAACCACGTGTTTATTTAGTGATGGGATCACTTTTGAATTTAGGGAACGGAACTCATCGCGTAACGCGTTTGTTTTTAGCGTTAAGACTCCGTTTGCTCGTTTTGGCTACGTGAAAAGACGGCGAGTCTTATTTGAGCGTACGGTAATCTTTCGGCTAATTACAACTCTTTATTCCTTCCAATCTACGGGATATATCATCCTAGCGTGGTTATAGAAAATCAACATTTCATTGAATCGCGTGCTTATTCGAAGCAGGGATATTACCGTTCTTTTTCATTTAGGCACGAGTTTAAGCAAACGTGCATATCGGGCCATATTTCTTGTAGTTTTGGTAACGGTCGAAATGATCGAGCCATTAGTCAAATCCACAGCCTCGTCCATATGGTGCGATAATGCGGTTTAGCTTAATTCGGTTTTTGTGATTTTAAACGGCGTATATACCAGTTTGAGGCACGTATTTAACGGCATTGGTTTATTTTCTTTAACTACTCTCGGGATTGACATATATCGTAGATACAGAAGGGTTTTGGTCGTTTATTTATTTTTGTTTTTCTTTTATTTTCTTAGTCACTTTTGCGGATACGTCCATTTCTCTTAAAAACGACACAAGACATAACGCAAGAGCTCGTCTTTTATTCGGAAGGGACGGGTCACGTTTGCGAAACTCTTTACGTTACAGCAGGGTCATTCGAAACAGAAATGTTCTTCGTTTTCGTTTCGTCATAATTTCGTCTTATCCCAACCTATTTAAAGAATGTGAATAACGGCTACCGTTAATATAGTCTTTTGAATCGAGATATAACTATCCTTAATATCAAATCGATCCGCACTAATACGTGCTTACGTCATAACGTATTTCCTGAACATGTGCCTTCTTCGGGACACGAAAAAGGACCAGGCGGGTCGCACAAGTTCATTCATACGAGATGACTAAGTCGTCTTTAGTTCGAATCGTTTCGATGTTTTGGGGTAGTTTGTATATCGGTTTAAGAGTATATATTAACGTATCGTTTCATTTTCTTTACATATTTTAGGATTAGACACGTATCATGCAATTTGAAAACACGAACTGATTCATTTATCACATCAAAAATAGTAACGGGTAATCCTATGGCAACTTCTAAGGCTACTATATGCTGACACGGCTGATCGCGGGACCTCACAGGACCGCACAAATTTGCCCCTAACGAATGGATGGGGACCCTTTGGCGCCTTACTGTAAGGGGGAACTTACACTAGCCTCTTTCGAGCGACGAATGGACTCTCGCTAGAGGTTTTGCGGAAATTACCCAAAAAGTTTGCAATAATGCTTATGAATGCATACGAAAAGAAATAATACGATCCGTCCCCGTTAAGGGCTTAATACACGCCTTCCGGAATCAAATTTCTCGCTTCCCCAGCAGAGTCGCCACTTGTTAGACGAGGTGTCGCGGCCTAATCTCCCGGGCGGACCGGGGGGTGGACAACCTTATGGCGACGTAAGCGGTGATTGGCGCCGAAAGCAACCAATCGTGGAATCAAGCTGCTCGGCAGGACCGGAGCTCGGAGATATGGAAGAGTCGCCACCCACGAATGGGAAAATGAACACCGATCCCTTGCGGGAGACCGGTGTGGGTTCGGGAAACTTAGGTACGAGCCGAGAAGGCTAGCTCCTTTCCGAAGAAAGGCTACTAGGCACCCCGATATCGCCCGGTTATGAACCACCGGCCTCCTACTCAGCATGTTAGGCGATAACGGACTAATCGTATACTTCTTTAAGTTTAAAATTCATTTGAAACCTTTTCTTTCTCTTTTTAGAAACCGTTTTGAGCATATATTATTGGAAAGCCACGTAAGTAAAGAATCACCCATTTACGTTATACATACACAGAAAAAGGGGGAAGAAAGAAGTGATTTATTTACAACTTTAAATGTCATATTGCGTGTTTATTCTATACTAATTCATTTACCCAAAACAAGTTTATTTACATGGTTCGCACCTTAATCGCCGTTGGAACGATTTAGGTGCGTTTTAAAACCCCGTTTAATGAAGTTCACCTGAATCGCCGTTGGAACGACTCGAGCGTTTGAAAAGGTTGAGATAAAAAAAAACCTTTAATAAGAAAACGTGGTTAAACATACAAGTCAATTTTATTTTGTACAAATCCTTTAAGAAAACGATTCAAAACTCTATTATTCACAAAGAACAATTTTAATTACAATGTTCGCTTAATCCGTCTTTGGAACGGACTAAGGTTTTAAAACGTGGTGTTTTGAGAAACGATTTGAAATGTCAAGAAAACTCTGTTTATTTACATTGGGAACCCCTAAAAAATTCATTAGTTTAAATAATGAAATTGAAAACTCTTTTGTGATTTATTTTCCCCTTTTATTTAATGGACTCTTTACCTATTATAATTACAATAATAAACCCATTTAAACCAAGATTCACACCAAAATAAAGCCCATTTGAAACATGGACTCATGAATAGTCCAAAAGAATAAAGAAAATAACTTAAGCATATATATATACCTTTAAATCTAAAAGAGAATATGAAAACAAAAGTTAATAAAAAGAAACTATATAATACATATATGAAAATACTAGATATAATACATTTATACTTTAAAGATGTTAAAATGGTAAATAAATCTCATAAATGAAAGAAATAACATTTACCCAAAATAGTTTCATTTAATAATCAATAACATAACCCAAATATCCCAAAACTATATATATACATAACTAATATAGTTTTAGATATCAAAACTAACATATATCCATATATTAATACTTACTAATCAATTTCCAAAATGCCCAAATAAATAACCCTTTAAAATGGAATCTAATATGACTCAAATGAAAAAAAAAAAGAATATATATATACATATACCTATGCTTAGAAATTGAATAAAAAAATAATATACAAACATCCTAAATAATAACATACACTAAATATCTAGAATGGTTTGAAAATATATATTACATAACTATACCTATATATATTAAGGATTAAAAGCTTAAAAGTTAAGAAAAATGGACTGAAATTGTATTTTTTACGTTTTGGCAGATTTACCGACGGAAAATCCGTTGGTAAACAGCAATTAGTGACAGAAATGGCAAATTACAGCAGCACTCCAATTATTTTCAGATTTATTCAAAAGCTTTAAATTAAATCTAATTCAACCGTTTTGGATTTCCGAACTACCAAAAATGGATCATAGTCAATAACGGAAGTTCCTAAAACGATGTTTTTATTTTTAAAACATTATTTGGAAATTTCTTTTAAATTAAAAACTTATAATTTCAACGTTTTTCGATACCCGAACTACCTTTTTATCGGATCATGGTTCGTATTGGGATATCAAAACGAGGTTTTTTTTATTTTAAAACAAAACCGAATTTTATTCAACACGAAACGAAAATTAAATAAATACGCTATTTAAATAAAACGTGACAAAATAAATGAATAACTAAATAAATAAAAACTATAACATAAAAATAAATGGAAGGAGAAAATAAATAAAATAAAATAAAAGAGTCTAGTCCTCGGATAATACCTTAAATTCGGTATTTGACAGTCGAAGCCGATTGATTCCACGAGTTGCGACCTACCGTTTTTTATATTTTTTTAGTAAAAATTTAACTTTAGGAAATTAGGAATTTTTGAGAAAAAAAAATATTTTTCTCAAAAAAATCACTTTCTCTCTCTAAAAATGTCTAGAGTGAGAAAGGCTCCCAAAAATCCTCCCTCCTTTCATTGGGATCCGTGCCCCTTTTTATAGGGAAACGGGTCCCGGAACAATGGGCGACGCCCGAGTAAAATCGAGCGTCGCCAAAAGCCGTTGGGCGGCCGCCCAAGGCTTGTTGGGCGGCCGCCCAACGCTACGTTGGGCTACCGCCCAACATTGTTGGGCGGCCGCCCAACGATTGTTGGGCGAGCGCCCAACGCGAGGTTGGGCGCGCGCGCCCAACTGCCGTTGGGCGTCCGCCCGACGCGGTCAGGCACTCGCTCAACGGCCGCCGTGGCGCGTCTGACATCGTCGGGCGTGCACGCCCCGCGGCCGTCGAGCTCGCGCTCCGCGTCGTCGGGCGTTCACGCGTCGTGACCGCCGAGCGCGTGTTCCGCGCTGCCGGGCGCACACGCCTCGTGGCCGACGAGCGCGCGTCCCGTGCCGCCAAGCTCGTGTCTTGCTCGGACACCGAGCGCGTACCATTCATGGTTGGATGCGTGCGTCCGACAGACGTCGAGCGCGCGCTTTGCATCGTCGAGCGGGCGTCCGACTGTCGTCGAACGCGCGCCGGCCGCCGCTAAGCACTCGCACCGTGCCGTTAAGCATTCGTGAGCTATCCGATCGACAACAGCGACCGACCGTAACTTATTTATTTTATTTTTTTGAAACTTTCGGAATCAATCGCTTCAACCGTCTTGTTTCCAGGTTTTCGTCACAGGTTCTTCGACTCGGTGTCTACAGTTGCCCCTACTTTTCTATTTTGACAGTGATGTGGGTGTTTTGAAAACGTTTTTTTTGCTATCGTAACACATGCAATGTAAAACATATAAAAGTAAAAGACACGTAAAGAGTAGGAGGAAGCATACCTGACCTTCGCGCTACGCGCTCTGGTGTCGTTCTCTGATTCCTTCCGTCGTTGTCTTTGGAGCGGCTGTCGACGAATGTTCTTTTCTCGGAATCTAGCGTACGTTGGTTATGGGTAAGAATGGCTCAAAAGCAATTTCGATCTACGATCGTAAGTGAAATGGCTCAAAAGCAGCTCCGGTCTGTAACCGTAAATAGGATGGCTCAAAAGCGACCCTGGTCCACGACCGCGGGTAAAATGGCTCAAAAGCAACTCCGGTCTGCGACCGCGAGTCAGATGGCTCAAAAGCAACTCTGGTCTGCGACCGGGAGTCAAATGGCTCAAAAGCGACCCTGGTCCACGACCGCGGGTAGTATGGCTCAAAAGCGACCCTGGTCCACGACCGCGGGTAATATGGCTCAAAAGCAACTCAGGTCTGCGACCATGAGTCAGATGGCTCAAAAGCGACCCTCGTCCACAACCGCGGGTAATATGGCTCAAAAGCAACTCAGGTCTGCGACCATGAGTCAGATGGCTCAAAAGCAACCCTGGTCTGCGACCATGAGTCAGATGGCTCAAAAGCGACCTTGGTCCACAACCGCGGGTAATATGGCTCAAAAGCAACTCAGGTCTGCGACCATGAGTCAGATGGCTCAAAAGCAACTCCGGTCTGCGACCATGAGTAATATGGCTCAAAAGCGGGGATTGTTTCTGGATTTTCTTACAACACTGTTGTCTGTATTTTCTCACTGGAGCTATCGTCTTGGGGGTTTAATGGGAACATGTTTTAGTCTGAAATGATATAGACTAACGATTGTTTTTCTATTGACTGTCGTCTGTATTTTGACTGGTGTCACTGTTCTGTAAAAATTAGCTGTTGTCTGGAGTTCATATCCTGACAATATTAGTGGCTGTCTGGGAGAAATACAGGCTGAAACAGACTGCAAATCGGAGGTCTGGGCACCCGGTAATTAATTATTTACTTTTTACCTTTATGTCAAATCGTACCTTTTTCACTATTTACGGGAATGTCATTCCCTCTTCCTATATAAGGTGGTGGGGTTTCATTTCAACCCCACACCTTCTCTCTCTTCTTTCTCTCTCTAGACTTTGATTTGGATTATTCTCGGGATGGATTTAGATGAATGGGATGGCACTAGAGGCATGGACGAGGTTTACGTAAACCTAGATAGAGTGGGTCCCTTCCACGACCCTACAACGCATCTGAGCCGGACACGCTGCAACGAGGTAAGTAATTTCTCACTTTTATTTGATTCAAACTCTAGGCTTAAGCATTCCTATCCGAACATGATTTGCATGCTAACCTTTAGACTGCCTTAGAAGACTTTAACTAGAAAACATGAATTTCTTCACTTACAAGCGACACTCGTTTATTTTTGTGTGAGAATGCGCGCTATATACATGTGAATAGTGACACTACAAATTTATGCATGAATAGTAAAAACGTGAATAGTAAAAAACTTAACTAATGCACATGAATAGTAAACGTGAATAGTGCACGTGAATAGGAAATGTGAATAGTGCACGTGAATAGTAAAAACGTAAATAGAGAAAACTTAACTAGTGCACGTGAATAGTAAAAACGTGAATAGTGAAAACTTAACTAATGAACGTGAATGGTGCACGTGAATAGCGAAAACTTAACTAATGCACGTGAATAGTAAAACGTGAATAGTGCACATGAATAGTAAAACGTGAATAGTGAAAACTTAACTAATGCACGTGAATAGTATAACTTAACCTATGCTCCTTGCCAATGCGGACGAGAGTGGATTAAAGAATGAACTAAACCTTACATGAACGACCCTAAAGGATAGATTTTTACAGGAAGTTGGTCCTAACTGACCAGATGTCTCTAGGTTAGATCATGAAAGAATACTTAGTCTTAACGCGTTCTCATCAACCGTATGCTTTAGGAATCGTATTTAAATTTTCCTGTCTTATTCTTTCTAGTTTATCGAGATCTCCGGGACCACCGCCGAGGTTCACTCGTGGTATTCTAGGCTGGGTGCCGTGGCGAGAGCCCGCGTGCGCGAGTTGGGCTTCGAGCCTTTTATTGCAGCGTTGCCCTGCACCAACGGGGTGTGTGATCGTTATGGCCTACGTGCCTTATGCGAGCGGTGGGTTGACTCGACCCACACATTCCACCTTTCTTTCGGGGAGATGACCATCTTGCCCAGAGATTTTTCATTGCTGACAGGGTTGCGAGGGAGCAGCATTCCCGTTCCCTTTTATTTCGATATGATGCGACCACGGGTCGACCTTGCTAGGCTCGCTGCCTTGATTGGACCGGGAGTTCGCCCATGCGCCAAGTCTACTCCGACGAAGTTTATTTCCACCGCGAGCCTTTTGAGTCGGTGAGATTTCTGCGAGACCGACGACACCGACTTGGCGGTTCGTAGTTTCTTTTTATATGCTCTGAGTGAGACGATTTTCCGCACGAAGGGCGGGAAGGTACACGCGGGTCTCATTCAGGCACTCAGCGATTTGGATGTGGCGGCTTCCTATGATTGGGCGGGGGCAGGCTTAGCCTTTCTCTACAAGTTTTTGGATCTGACTTGCCGGAAGCGCAAGGATTTCGGTGGTTATACCTTTGCTCTGCTGGTACGTGACGCATCCTTGACTCGCCCATTCTATCTTCTTCGTGCTTTTCACACTTATAATCCTTGTTTTTACCGCAGGTTTGGGCGTATAAGAGGCAGATTCTTCCTAGCCAGTCTCGGCCTCGGCCACGAGTACCGAGGCTCCCTCTCATGACACGATGGAGAGATTTTGACCTAGGCGCCGAGAGGGGACGGACTGTGGCGCGGCTCCTAGATTGGATTGACTCGCGGACTCTGGGACAGGTAGATGTCGTCTAGTCGTGCTAGATTCTTGTTTGAGCCATTCTGACTTTCTCTTTGTGTATTTTTTTAGATTAAGTTCAGGTGGGACGACCTTGACTTCGGTCTCGATTATATGTATGTATCTGTGATCCAGGAGCAGCAGTGCGTTCTCTTCGATCCCTGCGTGCGGGCATGGTATTTGGGGGACCGAGGCATCACCGGGGTTAGTGACGCACACTGGACACCGGGCGAGATTCTCGTTTCTATGTTCGCGGTGCGGACCATGCCCCTGTCAGTCATCCGTCGGGACTTGACCCGTCGGTTCGTTGGTCGAGAGGTGTGGGTTCACGCCGGGGGCCGTGCTCCTTACTTATCTACTCTGCTGAGCGCGAGGGATGCCCCGGCGGCAGCGATGGAGGTGGATCCGGTGGCTGATGTATTTTCGAGGGAGGCTGTCGCGGCAGTCTTTGGTCAGGAGGAGGTCCCGGTAAGTGGTTCTGTCCCCTTCTTATTTCACCTTTTATTAATGAGATGTTTAGAGGTTTTTATTGTGTGTTTTGTTTGCAGTAGGGGTCTTGGAGGAGTGCACATCTATCTGATTTCTTTGACGGCACTCGAGCTCAGACACCTGTGTGCGAGCCACCCTACTACGTTGGCGAGTCCTCCAGCGCCGCCCGACCGGAGGGGTCTTCCCTAGGTGTGCCTGTACCGGACTACGGGAGGGATTTTGCCACGGTTTGTTACGATGAGTCCGGGGCAGCTTATGCGGGATTCGAGACGGCTCCTTCTATCTTTACCTCGAGGGTCCCATTTGATCCTTCAGATGCTTCTCTGACTACGAGGGAGACCTGTTTGGATTATGTGGGGCTGTCTGGTTATCTCCGAGACCGCCTCAGCTTGCGCTGCGCCGATCACCTGGTATGTATCATTACTTTACTTTAGTGTAGTGGAATGTATGCATGTATATATGATTTAAGTTCTTGCCTATGCTGTTTCTTATTTTTTATCTGTTTTTCCCTTCTTTTTCTTTAGAACGATCTACATGCCCATGAGCGGAGACAGAGCGAGTTGGTGCGGGAGGCTGATGCCCGGGTTGGTCAGGTGTATCAAGAGCGGAATGACCACTGGTCGGGGGTGATACGGCGGGAGACTGAGGGTTGCCTTGCCGCCGAGGAGAGAGCGCGTGATGAGTCGACTGGATGCCTCGCTGGCGAGAAGAGAGCACGAGTTGCCGATGAGAGAGCACGAGTTGCCGATGAGAGAGCGCGAGCTGCCGAGGAGACATTATCTGCGGAGCGGGCATCGCATTTGAGGGGGTTTGAGGCCTATTGGGACTTTCCTCCATATTAGGCTTATTATGTATTGCTTTGTAGTTTTTATTAGAGTTACTCCAATGTATAGCTGATGTATAGAGAGTGGGGTGGATAGCAGGTAGGCTTTTTGTGAAAAGTAAGATAGGAAATGTATAACTCATGATTCATATTACCATGCATTCAGTAGATTATGATGATTCCAATCATTCTCGTCAAATATATTCATGCCTTTATTTATTTACAAACAACAGAAATACTTAGCCTCTTATACATTGTTTTTGTAATTGCTCAAGTTATAACTATTGTTACCAGGACCCGCCTTTCGGTTTTCGGATCCTGGCGATTTTTCTCCTCTCCTTTTACTATCCCGGAATTTTCAAATGAGTGCCCTTTCGGGTTTTCACCCATTGGGATGTCCCTAACTGTTGCATAGGTCGCCCTTTGCGGGTTTTCGACCTATCGGGAATTTTTCTTTCTTTTTTTTTTTACGAAAAGTATTTCTTAAGCCTATCCAAGTTGGTAGGTTCGGAGAATTCCATGCCATCCATAGTAGTTAACTTCACCGCTCCTTTGCTTAGTATCTTCTTCACGATGAATGGCCCTTCCCAGTTAGGCTTGAACTTGCCCCTAGGGTCGGTATGCGTCACGCGGATCTGTTTTAGCACCATATCCCCTTCTTTGATAGGGCTGGCCTTGACCTTTTTGTTGAAGGCTCGGGCCATCCTTCTCTGATACAGCTGCACATGGTAAAGGGCTTCCATCCTTTTCTCGTCTACTAGTGCCAACTGTTCATATCGCTTCTTCACCCATTCCGTCTCGGGAATCTCTGCTTCCACTGCGATTCTCAACGATCGCTTTTCAATCTCAATCGGGAGAACGGCTTCTGCACCGTATACCAAGGAGAACGGTGTTGCCCCAGTCGAGGTTCTAACGGTCGTGCGATAAGCCCATAATGCGAGTGGGAGCTGCTCATGCCAATTCCGATGTGATTCCACCGTTTTTATGAGAATTCTCTTAAGGTTCTTATTAGCTGCTTCCACTGCCCCATTAGCTTGTGGACGGTACGGAGAAGACCTGTGATGTTCAATGCCATATTCTCGGAAGAGATTTTTTACTTCCCCCTGAAATTGGACCCCATTATCCGTAATCATGTGATGAGGCACTCCGAACCTGGTGATCAAGTGTTTCTTAATGAACTTTCTCATCTGCTTGGATCCCAATTTGCTAAACGACTCTGCCTCTACCCATTTGGTGAAGTAATCGATGGCGATTGCAATAAACTTGTGCCCATTCGAAGCATTAGGCCTTACCTCACCAATGATGTCAATGCCCCAAGCAGCGAATGGCCAAATAGGTGCTAACACATGTAATTCCATGGCCGGCAGATGACTACAATCGCCGTGGATTTGACAATCGTGGCATTTCTTCGCATACTCGTTACAATCTCTTTCCATAGTGAGCCAATAGAAGCCTTGTCTGATGATTTTCTTAGCTAACACTGCTCCTCCCATATGGGCCCCACAAATTCCCGAGTGTACAGATTCCATCGCTTCGCGGGCTTCTCTCGCATCCAAACACCTTAGCTGTAACCCATCGATGTGCCTTTTGTAAAGCAAATCGTTGTGGATGACGAACTGCTGAGCCAATCTTCTAATCACAGCTTGATCCCTAGGTTCTGACTCTACCGGATATGTTCCACTCTTCATGAAGTTCACGATGTCGAAATACCATGGCTTTTCATCTGCCCCTAACAGCATTACGTCTTCGTAGCATGGTTTGTGAGATCTCCTCAATACCAACGGTTTCGAGGTGAGGTTCCGGGGATTGTCCCAAACTGACACCAAAGTGGCCAAAGCATCCGCTGCCTGGTTCTGTGCTCGAGGGATATGATGAAAACGACATTCCTTGAATCTTTGTGCCAACCCATCTAGTTGGTCTAAGTATGGACGTAGCCTTTCTTCCCTTACTTCCTAGTTTCCTTGTGCCTGTTCGATGATCAGCTTTGAATCACCCCAAATTTCGACATACGATGCTCCCAGTGCTGCTAATGACTCTAGACCATAAATGCATGCTTCATATTCGGCCATATTATTGGTGAGAGGGAAGGATAACTTCTTCGCCATCGGGATCCTTTCTCCTTCCGGTGAAATAAGTAGTATTCCAACTCCGGCTCCATTTGAATTAACTGCTCTGTTGAAGAACATTTTCCATGGTATAACTTCTATTGCTGTTAGACGAGGTGCCGCGGTCTAATCTCCCGGGCGGACCGGGGGGTGGACAACCTCATGGCGACGTAAGCGGTGATTGGTGCCGAAAGCAACCAATCGTGGAATCAAGCTGCTCGGCAGGACCGGAGCTCGGAGATATGGAAGAGTCGCCACCCACGAATGGGAAAATGAACACTGATCCCTTGCGGGAGACCGGTGTGGGTTCGGGAAACTTAGGTACGAGCCGAGAAGGCTAGCTCCTTTCCGGAGAAAGGCTACTAGGCACCCCGACATCGCCCCGTTATGAACCACCGGCCTCCTACTCAGCATGTTAGGCGATAACGGACTAATCGTACACTTCTTTAAGTTTAAAATTCATTTGAAACCTTTTCTTTCTCATTTTGGAAACCGTTTTGAGCATATATTATTGAAAAGCCACATTAGTAAAGAATCACCCATTTACATCAATTTAATATTCATACAAAGAGAGGGGGGAAGAAAGAAGTGATTTAGTTACGACGTGATTTACATGTCGTGTTGCGAGTTAATTCTACACTAACTTATTTCCCCAAAACGAGTTTATTTTTATACATACAAGTCAATTTTATTTTTATACAAATCCTTTAAGAAAACGATTCAAAACTTCATTATTTACAATGAAAACGATTTTTAATTACAAGGTTCGCTTAATTCGTCGTTGGAACGGACTAAGATTTTAAAACGTGGTATTTTGAAAAACGATTTGAAATGTCAAGAAAACACTATTTATTTACATTAGGAACCTCTAAAAATTCATTAGTTTAAATAATTAAATTGAAACTCTTTTTGTGATTTATTTTCTCCTTTTTCTTTAATGGATTCTCTACTTGTCATAATTACAATAATAAACATATTTAAATCAAAATTTACTCCCAAATAAAGCCCAATTGAAATATGGACCCATAAATGGTCCAAAAGAATAAAGGAAATAACATAAACATATATATATACATTTTAATCAAAAAAGGGAATATCAAATAAAAGTTAATGGAAAGAGATTAAATAATACATGTATGAAAATACTAAACATAATACGTTTATACTTTAAACATTCGAAAGTAGTAAATAAAACTCTTAAATAAGAAAATAACATTTATCCCCAAAATAGTTTTATTTAATAATAATTAATATAGCCCAAATATCCCAAAACTATATGTATACATAAAGTCCGGAAATTCTGGCAACCCCTGATGGTGTGCTCCTAAGCCCATTCCTGGGATGAAACCTCCCTTCATCATCTTCACCACATCGGTGGTCATGCTAGACTCGTAGATCCCAGAAACTTGGAATCCGGAGAAAAGCTGAGGCTCGATCCCCAATGCCGCCACTGAGCTCAATTTTTCTGCTCTGATTGTCACTATCTCTTCCCCGAAGGGAAACTTGATCATTTGATGGAGCGTGGAGGGCACACCTCCCAACTTGTGGAACCATGGGCGTCCCAACAATACAGCAAAGGTTACCGGGATATCCAGCACTGTGAACTCAGTTTCTTCTTCATGCGGCCCCACTTTCAACTTGGCCTTAAAGACTCCTTCAATATGCCTACGACTATCATCATAAGCCCTAATCACAGTTTCTGAGGCCGTCAAGTCTCCTCTTTCCACTCCCAGTTTAGACAAGAGTTTCAACGGGCAAACATTAATAGCCGATCCATCGTCGACCATCACACAGCTAGTCTTCTTTCCGTTAATCTCAGCTCGGATGTACAAAGGCTTGTTGTGAGCTTTTCCCTCCTTTAGGAGATCCTCGTCAGTAAACGTGATCTCGGTTTTCTTTCGAGCCATAATTGCCCCTACTAGCGCTGCCGGCTCAGTATCGGTAGAAATGACCAAACTTTGCAGCTCTTTCATCAGGTTCTCACGATGATACTTAGAATGGCATAAAACTTCCCACACCGTGGATTTAGCTTGTGTCTTCTTCAACTGCTCGAGAACTTGGTCGTCGGGCTTAGGAGCCGACCCTTCCCCTATCTCAGTCTCTACCATAGGTATCTTTCCTTCGGCCACTCGACCTGATCTTGTCATGACGGCAATTTCCGGCTCATCATCCGATTCGTCCCAAATGTTAATAGGAATCCTCCGATTAGGATCTTCCTCGTCCGAAGAGCTCTCCCAAATGTCTACAATCATTAAATCAATAACATGAGGAACGTTCGGATTCAAATAAAAAGGATCCGTCGATCCATACAATGCCCAGCCTATCAGATCATTATAATCCCGGAGGGACACTCTACTCATCCTTCTAGCCGCTAACGGAATAGCTCCTCTCTGTATGCACATAAGCTGCACCTTATCGCTCATTGTTTCGTGACCCTGCTCATAACGGTGCCTCCATCTTCTAGCATAATCTACAAATGGTTCCTCGGGGAATTGCCTGATCCTATCCAGATCCTCCAGGGATCCCGTCCATGGAACATACATCTCATATCTTGCTACAAAGGCCCTCCTAAGCGGTATCCAATGACCCATTTCCTCCTCTGATAGGCCCTGGTGCCACAACAAGGCCTCTCCCATTAAAGTTTCCGGGAAATGTTCATGTAATTCACATTGCGGGAATCCGGCGTCATACATATGGTTGCGGAATAACCTCGCATGCTCAACAGGATCCTGGTATCCACCATACCTAGGCATTGCTAACACCGCATCGGGTGTTTGATAAGAGGGGGAATCCGGGGTTTGCTCTGCCAGCATCCATACCGTATACTCTTTGATAAACCTCTTCGTCATTGCTGCCCAATCGGTCTTAACATACATCGGCAACGACATGTACCACATTAACGGTTCACCCATCAATGAATTACAAAACAAGCTAGTGGTCTCTTCTTCTTTAAAACCCAAGGGCGCCATGGCCGATAAGTAGAAGTGAAGGTGCTCCATAGGGTCCTTGTTGCCATTATATTTGCTAACCCTCGGCAACGGACGCTTGATAGGTCCAATCTGCATCGCGAAGCGCTCCGCAGTTCTATCCTCGGCTCTTTGGTACTTTTCTAAGAATAAATCTGATAATTGATCCCAATCATGCTTGCAAGAGTCGGGTAATGAGTGGAACCACCCCAAAGGCTCGCCTACCAGCGAATGGTGAAACCACTGAGCAATCTCATCCACCCCGAAGGATTCAACAAACATGTCGCGCATATATTCACGCAAGTGCACCTCGGGATTACCTCCACCACTAAACAGACCCAATTCTGGCACAATAGTCCGAGACGACCCTTCTCCGGTCTCTTCAGCACTATCTTCATCATACGGTGCTCCACTGTCCAACCCTTCATCCATCAGTTCACCCTCCTGTTCCTCACCAAGGAAGGACACATATATACCATTTCCTACATTGCTCTTTTCGTCGGAGTCCAACAACTCCTCTACATTCTCCTCGAAGGATTCCATCACGACACCTTCTGCCAGACCAACCCCGATCATGCTCACCCTATGATTAGGCAATGGATTACGCCTAACGGAAGGGTTCGCTGACGAAGGATCAGCTATCTTCTTCTCCTCGATTAAATCTTGGATTTCGTGTTTCAGCCTCTCGCAATTCTCAATTGTATGCCCATAACTGCTATGGAATTCACAATACCCTCTAGCCTGTATCTGCGGAGTAGGTGGAGCTTTGTTATATGGGGTAAGGGCTTTCAACAATCCCTTTTTCTGCAAACGTTCGAAAACTTTTGCGTAGGTTTGATCAAACTTGGCGAACCGCCTCTTTTCAATAGCATTTAGATCAAGCACTTTCACTGCTGTGGATTCCGTACTCGCATTTGGCCCTCCGGCACTATATCCAGACTTTGTCCATTTGGTATAAGCTTTCTTTGGTTCTCCATCTCCCTTAACTGTCAAGGCACAACTGTACATCTGATTGAAATCGGTAAACGGCATATATCGCAACTCATTCTTGATATACGACAACGTATTGCCGACCACCATTCGGATCTGATCTTGCTCAAGCGGCTTCTGCTTCATAACCGCGGCTTTGGCCCTCCATCTTTTCACAAAATCGGAGAAAGATTCCCCAGTCTGCTGCTTAGTGCTCTCTAACTCTTTCAAAGTGACCTCAAGCATGGTGTTAAAGCTATACTGTGCAATGAATGACTTCGCTAACTCTTTCCAATCCCTCTTCGTCACCATCGGCAATGCATGAAACCATGTGAGGGCAGCCCCCTCTAGATAAATGTTAAACAACCCCAGGACTTGATCCTCAGTCAGGATCGTGTGCTTCATCACAGCAACATACTGATTCATGTGGGCAGTGGGATCCCCAGTCCCATCGAACTTTTTCATGTCAGGGAGTCAGAATTTTAAAGGCAGAGCAGTTGCCGACAAACAATTCTTCAAGTTATAAAAGTCCTGACTCCCGGAACTTCCCCCACGCAGATCCTGCACCTCCTGCGTGATGTGTTGCTTCCATTCTTCTTCCTTAGCTTTCTCTTTCTCAACCTGTTTTCGGATATAATCCTGATAATCATCCTCGTTCCCAAAGCGAGGGCCATCGTTCACCTCATTCTCAGCGTGCTTGCTGCCACTCTTGTCCTCCTTCATGGCCAACTTAGCTATCTGGGCCACTATCGCAGCCAACTGCTCATTAATGTTGTTCACAGAGTTTTCCAATCCGGCCACTTTTTCGTCGGTTGCAGACATACTAACGGAAGAATGAGAATACTCGGACGAAGATGAATTAGAAGCCACAATTGCTGATTCGGGACTGTCAATCTGTAGCTGATCATGCCTAACTAGCCGACTGCTCTCTCGGTACCACAACCGCTTAATGATGACGTCTGCGCGAATGGTATCCATTAGTATGTATGCATGATTTTATATGCATGATTCGTGGTGTGTGCATTTATTATTTACGGATATATAAGATAAGAAGAACAAACGTTAGTCTAATTACACGTATCACAACATCTCTCTTCCACCCTTATTCCTCCACACACTCGTTGGTCCAGGTCTCTTTCCTAGGATTTTGGTTTTGGGGCTCACATTGCGGTCCAGGGGACGCGTGATGCCGTCGATTATTGCGGAAAAGGTAAATCATCCATCAGACAACACAGTTCGTTTTGACGTACCAACGTTCAGTGACTAAGAAATCGACCAAGTTGGATTGTCCTTTCGGAATAACTCGTCTTTTGTCCTTTCGCGAGACGCATTAATTCGGGTTTTGACTCCCTTTGAGCGCATCTCAGTTTTTAGACGTGGTACGAGTTATTCTTTTAGCCCAATCGTTTGTCATTGTCAATGACTCGTTCCCTTTTATTCGCGTGGATTCGTGTCTCGATTTTTGGATTACAACGGGATCTTTTGGATCTATCGAGAGACGTAACCACGTGTTTATTTAGTGATGGGATCACTTTTGAATTTAGGGAACGGAACTCATCGCGTAACGCGTTTGTTTTTAGCGTTAAGACTCCGTTTGCTCGTTTTGGCTACGTGAAAAGACGGCGAGTCTTATTTGAGCGTACGGTAATCTTTCGGCTAATTACAACTCTTTATTCCTTCCAATCTACGGGATATATCATCCTAGCGTGGTTATAGAAAATCAACATTTCATTGAATCGCGTGCTTATTCGAAGCAGGGATATTACCGTTCTTTTTCATTTAGGCACGAGTTTAAGCAAACGTGCATATCGGGCCATATTTCTTGTAGTTTTGGTAACGGTCGAAATGATCGAGCCATTAGTCAAATCCACAGCCTCGTCCATATGGTGCGATAATGCGGTTTAGCTTAATTCGGTTTTTGTGATTTTAAACGGCGTATATACCAGTTTGAGGCACGTATTTAACGGCATTGGTTTATTTTCTTTAACTACTCTCGGGATTGACATATATCGTAGATACAGAAGGGTTTTGGTCGTTTATTTATTTTTGTTTTTCTTTTATTTTCTTAGTCACTTTTGCGGATACGTCCATTTCTCTTAAAAACGACACAAGACATAACGCAAGAGCTCGTCTTTTATTCGGAAGGGACGGGTCACGTTTGCGAAACTCTTTACGTTACAGCAGGGTCATTCGAAACAGAAATGTTCTTCGTTTTCGTTTCGTCATAATTTCGTCTTATCCCAACCTATTTAAAGAATGTGAATAACGGCTACCGTTAATATAGTCTTTTGAATCGAGATATAACTATCCTTAATATCAAATCGATCCGCACTAATACGTGCTTACGTCATAACGTATTTCCTGAACATGTGCCTTCTTCGGGACACGAAAAAGGACCAGGCGGGTCGCACAAGTTCATTCATACGAGATGACTAAGTCGTCTTTAGTTCGAATCGTTTCGATGTTTTGGGGTAGTTTGTATATCGGTTTAAGAGTATATATTAACGTATCGTTTCATTTTCTTTACATATTTTAGGATTAGACACGTATCATGCAATTTGAAAACACGAACTGATTCATTTATCACATCAAAAATAGTAACGGGTAATCCTATGGCAACTTCTAAGGCTACTATATGCTGACACGGCTGATCGCGGGACCTCACAGGACCGCACAAATTTGCCCCTAACGAATGGATGGGGACCCTTTGGCGCCTTACTGTAAGGGGGAACTTACACTAGCCTCTTTCGAGCGACGAATGGACTCTCGCTAGAGGTTTTGCGGAAATTACCCAAAAAGTTTGCAATAATGCTTATGAATGCATACGAAAAGAAATAATACGATCCGTCCCCGTTAAGGGCTTAATACACGCCTTCCGGAATCAAATTTCTCGCTTCCCCAGCAGAGTCGCCACTTGTTAGACGAGGTGTCGCGGCCTAATCTCCCGGGCGGACCGGGGGGTGGACAACCTTATGGCGACGTAAGCGGTGATTGGCGCCGAAAGCAACCAATCGTGGAATCAAGCTGCTCGGCAGGACCGGAGCTCGGAGATATGGAAGAGTCGCCACCCACGAATGGGAAAATGAACACCGATCCCTTGCGGGAGACCGGTGTGGGTTCGGGAAACTTAGGTACGAGCCGAGAAGGCTAGCTCCTTTCCGAAGAAAGGCTACTAGGCACCCCGATATCGCCCGGTTATGAACCACCGGCCTCCTACTCAGCATGTTAGGCGATAACGGACTAATCGTATACTTCTTTAAGTTTAAAATTCATTTGAAACCTTTTCTTTCTCTTTTTAGAAACCGTTTTGAGCATATATTATTGGAAAGCCACGTAAGTAAAGAATCACCCATTTACGTTATACATACACAGAAAAAGGGGGAAGAAAGAAGTGATTTATTTACAACTTTAAATGTCATATTGCGTGTTTATTCTATACTAATTCATTTACCCAAAACAAGTTTATTTACATGGTTCGCACCTTAATCGCCGTTGGAACGATTTAGGTGCGTTTTAAAACCCCGTTTAATGAAGTTCACCTGAATCGCCGTTGGAACGACTCGAGCGTTTGAAAAGGTTGAGATAAAAAAAAACCTTTAATAAGAAAACGTGGTTAAACATACAAGTCAATTTTATTTTGTACAAATCCTTTAAGAAAACGATTCAAAACTCTATTATTCACAAAGAACAATTTTAATTACAATGTTCGCTTAATCCGTCTTTGGAACGGACTAAGGTTTTAAAACGTGGTGTTTTGAGAAACGATTTGAAATGTCAAGAAAACTCTGTTTATTTACATTGGGAACCCCTAAAAAATTCATTAGTTTAAATAATGAAATTGAAAACTCTTTTGTGATTTATTTTCCCCTTTTATTTAATGGACTCTTTACCTATTATAATTACAATAATAAACCCATTTAAACCAAGATTCACACCAAAATAAAGCCCATTTGAAACATGGACTCATGAATAGTCCAAAAGAATAAAGAAAATAACTTAAGCATATATATATACCTTTAAATCTAAAAGAGAATATGAAAACAAAAGTTAATAAAAAGAAACTATATAATACATATATGAAAATACTAGATATAATACATTTATACTTTAAAGATGTTAAAATGGTAAATAAATCTCATAAATGAAAGAAATAACATTTACCCAAAATAGTTTCATTTAATAATCAATAACATAACCCAAATATCCCAAAACTATATATATACATAACTAATATAGTTTTAGATATCAAAACTAACATATATCCATATATTAATACTTACTAATCAATTTCCAAAATGCCCAAATAAATAACCCTTTAAAATGGAATCTAATATGACTCAAATGAAAAAAAAAAAGAATATATATATACATATACCTATGCTTAGAAATTGAATAAAAAAATAATATACAAACATCCTAAATAATAACATACACTAAATATCTAGAATGGTTTGAAAATATATATTACATAACTATACCTATATATATTAAGGATTAAAAGCTTAAAAGTTAAGAAAAATGGACTGAAATGGTATTTTTTACGTTTTGGCAGATTTACCGACGGAAAATCCGTTGGTAAACAGCAATTAGTGACAGAAATGGCAAATTACAGCAGCACTCCAATTATTTTCAGATTTATTCAAAAGCTTTAAATTAAATCTAATTCAACCGTTTTGGATTTCCGAACTACCAAAAATGGATCATAGTCAATAACGGAAGTTCCTAAAACGATGTTTTTATTTTTAAAACATTATTTGGAAATTTCTTTTAAATTAAAAACTTATAATTTCAACGTTTTTCGATACCCGAACTACCTTTTTATCGGATCATGGTTCGTATTGGGATATCAAAACGAGGTTTTTTTTATTTTAAAACAAAACCGAATTTTATTCAACACGAAACGAAAATTAAATAAATACGCTATTTAAATAAAACGTGACAAAATAAATGAATAACTAAATAAATAAAAACTATAACATAAAAATAAATGGAAGGAGAAAATAAATAAAATAAAATAAAAGAGTCTAGTCCTCGGATAATACCTTAAATTCGGTATTTGACAGTCGAAGCCGATTGATTCCACGAGTTGCGACCTACCGTTTTTTATATTTTTTTAGTAAAAATTTAACTTTAGGAAATTAGGAATTTTTGAGAAAAAAAAATATTTTTCTCAAAAAAATCACTTTCTCTCTCTAAAAATGTCTAGAGTGAGAAAGGCTCCCAAAAATCCTCCCTCCTTTCATTGGGATCCGTGCCCCTTTTTATAGGGAAACGGGTCCCGGAACAATGGGCGACGCCCGAGTAAAATCGAGCGTCGCCAAAAGCCGTTGGGCGGCCGCCCAAGGCTTGTTGGGCGGCCGCCCAACGCTACGTTGGGCTACCGCCCAACATTGTTGGGCGGCCGCCCAACGATTGTTGGGCGAGCGCCCAACTGCCGTTGGGCGTCCGCCCGACGCGGTCAGGCACTCGCTCAACGGCCGCCGTGGCGCGTCTGACATCGTCGGGCGTGCACGCCCCGCGGCCGTCGAGCTCGCGCTCCGCGTCGTCGGGCGTTCACGCGTCGTGACCGCCGAGCGCGTGTTCCGCGCTGCCGGGCGCACACGCCTCGTGGCCGACGAGCGCGCGTCCCGTGCCGCCAAGCTCGTGTCTTGCTCGGACACCGAGCGCGTACCATTCATGGTTGGATGCGTGCGTCCGACAGACGTCGAGCGCGCGCTTTGCATCGTCGAGCGGGCGTCCGACTGTCGTCGAACGCGCGCCGGCCGCCGCTAAGCACTCGCACCGTGCCGTTAAGCATTCGTGAGCTATCCGATCGACAACAGCGACCGACCGTAACTTATTTATTTTATTTTTTTGAAACTTTCGGAATCAATCGCTTCAACCGTCTTGTTTCCAGGTTTTCGTCACAGGTTCTTCGACTCGGTGTCTACAGTTGCCCCTACTTTTCTATTTTGACAGTGATGTGGGTGTTTTGAAAACGTTTTTTTTGCTATCGTAACACATGCAATGTAAAACATATAAAAGTAAAAGACACGTAAAGAGTAGGAGGAAGCATACCTGACCTTCGCGCTACGCGCTCTGGTGTCGTTCTCTGATTCCTTCCGTCGTTGTCTTTGGAGCGGCTGTCGACGAATGTTCTTTTCTCGGAATCTAGCGTACGTTGGTTATGGGTAAGAATGGCTCAAAAGCAATTTCGATCTACGATCGTAAGTGAAATGGCTCAAAAGCAGCTCCGGTCTGTAACCGTAAATAGGATGGCTCAAAAGCGACCCTGGTCCACGACCGCGGGTAAAATGGCTCAAAAGCAACTCCGGTCTGCGACCGCGAGTCAGATGGCTCAAAAGCAACTCTGGTCTGCGACCGGGAGTCAAATGGCTCAAAAGCGACCCTGGTCCACGACCGCGGGTAGTATGGCTCAAAAGCGACCCTGGTCCACGACCGCGGGTAATATGGCTCAAAAGCAACTCAGGTCTGCGACCATGAGTCAGATGGCTCAAAAGCGACCCTCGTCCACAACCGCGGGTAATATGGCTCAAAAGCAACTCAGGTCTGCGACCATGAGTCAGATGGCTCAAAAGCAACCCTGGTCTGCGACCATGAGTCAGATGGCTCAAAAGCGACCTTGGTCCACAACCGCGGGTAATATGGCTCAAAAGCAACTCAGGTCTGCGACCATGAGTCAGATGGCTCAAAAGCAACTCCGGTCTGCGACCATGAGTAATATGGCTCAAAAGCGGGGATTGTTTCTGGATTTTCTTACAACACTGTTGTCTGTATTTTCTCACTGGAGCTATCGTCTTGGGGGTTTAATGGGAACATGTTTTAGTCTGAAATGATATAGACTAACGATTGTTTTTCTATTGACTGTCGTCTGTATTTTGACTGGTGTCACTGTTCTGTAAAAATTAGCTGTTGTCTGGAGTTCATATCCTGACAATATTGGTGGCTGTCTGGGAGAAATACAGGCTGAAACAGACTGCAAATCGGAGGTCTGGGCACCCGGTAATTAATTATTTACTTTTTACCTTTATGTCAAATCGTACCTTTTTCACTATTTACGGGAATGTCATTCCCTCTTCCTATATAAGGTGGTGGGGTTTCATTTCAACCCCACACCTTCTCTCTCTTCTTTCTCTCTCTAGACTTTGATTTGGATTATTCTCGGGATGGATTTAGATGAATGGGATGGCACTAGAGGCATGGACGAGGTTTACGTAAACCTAGATAGAGTGGGTCCCTTCCACGACCCTACAACGCATCTGAGCCGGACACGCTGCAACGAGGTAAGTAATTTCTCACTTTTATTTGATTCAAACTCTAGGCTTAAGCATTCCTATCCGAACATGATTTGCATGCTAACCTTTAGACTGCCTTAGAAGACTTTAACTAGAAAACATGAATTTCTTCACTTACAAGCGACACTCGTTTATTTTTGTGTGAGAATGCGCGCTATATACATGTGAATAGTGACACTACAAATTTATGCATGAATAGTAAAAACGTGAATAGTAAAAAACTTAACTAATGCACATGAATAGTAAACGTGAATAGTGCACGTGAATAGGAAATGTGAATAGTGCACGTGAATAGTAAAAACGTAAATAGAGAAAACTTAACTAGTGCACGTGAATAGTAAAAACGTGAATAGTGAAAACTTAACTAATGAACGTGAATGGTGCACGTGAATAGCGAAAACTTAACTAATGCACGTGAATAGTAAAACGTGAATAGTGCACATGAATAGTAAAACGTGAATAGTGAAAACTTAACTAATGCACGTGAATAGTATAACTTAACCTATGCTCCTTGCCAATGCGGACGAGAGTGGATTAAAGAATGAACTAAACCTTACATGAACGACCCTAAAGGATAGATTTTTACAGGAAGTTGGTCCTAACTGACCAGATGTCTCTAGGTTAGATCATGAAAGAATACTTAGTCTTAACGCGTTCTCATCAACCGTATGCTTTAGGAATCGTATTTAAATTTTCCTGTCTTATTCTTTCTAGTTTATCGAGATCTCCGGGACCACCGCCGAGGTTCACTCGTGGTATTTTAGGCTGGGTGCCGTGGCGAGAGCCCGCGTGCGCGAGTTGGGCTTCGAGCCTTTTATTGCAGCGTTGCCCTGCACCAACGGGGTGTGTGATCGTTATGGCCTACGTGCCTTATGCGAGCGGTGGGTTGACTCGACCCACACATTCCACCTTTCTTTCGGGGAGATGACCATCTTGCCCAGAGATTTTTCATTGCTGACAGGGTTGCGAGGGAGCAGCATTCCCGTTCCCTTTTATTTCGATATGATGCGACCACGGGTCGACCTTGCTAGGCTCGCTGCCTTGATTGGACCGGGAGTTCGCCCATGCGCCAAGTCTACTCCGACGAAGTTTATTTCCACCGCGAGCCTTTTGAGTCGGTGAGATTTCTGCGAGACCGACGACACCGACTTGGCGGTTCGTAGTTTCTTTTTATATGCTCTGAGTGAGACGATTTTCCGCACGAAGGGCGGGAAGGTACACGCGGGTCTCATTCAGGCACTCAGCGATTTGGATGTGGCGGCTTCCTATGATTGGGCGGGGGCAGGCTTAGCCTTTCTCTACAAGTTTTTGGATCTGACTTGCCGGAAGCGCAAGGATTTCGGTGGTTATACCTTTGCTCTGCTGGTACGTGACGCATCCTTGACTCGCCCATTCTATCTTCTTCGTGCTTTTCACACTTATAATCCTTGTTTTTACCGCAGGTTTGGGCGTATGAGAGGCAGATTCTTCCTAGCCAGTCTCGGCCTCGGCCACGAGTACCGAGGCTCCCTCTCATGACACGATGGAGAGATTTTGACCTAGGCGCCGAGAGGGGACGGACTGTGGCGCGGCTCCTAGATTGGATTGACTCGTGGACTCTGGGACAGGTAGATGTCGTCTAGTCGTGCTAGATTCTTGTTTGAGCCATTCTGACTTTCTCTTTGTGTATTTTTTTAGATTAAGTTCAGGTGGGACGACCTTGACTTCGGTCCCGATTATATGTATGTATCTGTGATCCAGGAGCAGCAGTGCGTTCTCTTCGATCCCTGCATGCGGGCATGGTATTTGGGGGACCGAGGCATCACCGGGGTTAGTGACGCACACTGGACACCGGGCGAGATTCTCGTTTCTATGTTCGCGGTGCGGACCATGCCCCTGTCAGTCATCCGTCGGGACTTGACCCGTCGGTTCGTTGGTCGAGAGGTGTGGGTTCACGCCGGGGGCCGTGCTCCTTACTTATCTACTCTGCTGAGCGCGAGGGATGCCCCGGCGGCAGCGATGGAGGTGGATCCGGTGGCTGATGTATTTTCGAGGGAGGCTGTCGCGGCAGTCTTTGGTCAGGAGGAGGTCCCGGTAAGTGGTTCTGTCCCCTTCTTATTTCACCTTTTATTAATGAGATGTTTAGAGGTTTTTATTGTGTGTTTTGTTTGCAGTAGGGGTCTTGGAGGAGTGCACATCTATCTGATTTCTTTGACGGCACTCGAGCTCAGACACCTGTGTGCGAGCCACCCTACTACGTTGGCGAGTCCTCCAGCGCCGCCCGACCGGAGGGGTCTTCCCTAGGTGTGCCTGTACCGGACTACGGGAGGGATTTTGCCACGGTTTGTTACGATGAGTCCGGGGCAGCTTATGCGGGATTCGAGACGGCTCCTTCTATCTTTACCTCGAGGGTCCCATTTGATCCTTCAGATGCTTCTCTGACTACGAGGGAGACCTGTTTGGATTATGTGGGGCTGTCTGGTTATCTCCGAGACCGCCTCAGCTTGCGCTGCGCCGATCACCTGGTATGTATCATTACTTTACTTTAGTGTAGTGGAATGTATGCATGTATATATGATTTAAGTTCTTGCCTATGCTGTTTCTTATTTTTTATCTGTTTTTCCCTTCTTTTTCTTTAGAACGATCTACATGCCCATGAGCGGAGACAGAGCGAGTTGGTGCGGGAGGCTGATGCCCGGGTTGGTCAGGTGTATCAAGAGCGGAATGACCACTGGTCGGGGGTGATACGGCGGGAGACTGAGGGTTGCCTTGCCGCCGAGGAGAGAGCGCGTGATGAGTCGACTGGATGCCTCGCTGGCGAGGAGAGAGCACGAGTTGCCGATGAGAGAGCGCGAGCTGCCGAGGAGACATTATCTGCGGAGCGGGCATCGCATTTGAGGGGGTTTGAGGCCTATTGGGACTTTCCTCCATATTAGGCTTATTATGTATTTCTTTGTAGTTTTTATTAGAGTTACTCCAATGTATAGCTGATGTATAGGGAGTGGGGTGGATAGCAGGTAGGCTTTTTGTGAAAAGTAAGATAGGAAATGTATAACTCATGATTCATATTACCATGCATTCAGTAGATTATGATGATTCCAATCATTCTCGTCAAATATATTCATGCCTTTATTTATTTACAAACAACAGAAATACTTAGCCTCTTATACATTGTTTTTGTAATTGCTCAAGTTATAACTATTGTTACCAGGACCCGCCTTTCGGTTTTCGGATCCTGGCGATTTTTCTCCTCTCCTTTTACTATCCCGGAATTTTCAAATGAGTGCCCTTTCGGGTTTTCACCCATTGGGATGTCCCTAACTGTTGCATAGGTCGCCCTTTGCGGGTTTTCGACCTATCGGGAATTTTTCTTTCTTTTTTTTTTTTACGAAAAGTATTTCTTAAGCCTATCCAAGTTGGTAGGTTCGGAGAATTCCATGCCATCCATAGTAGTTAACTTCACCGCTCCTTTGCTTAGTATCTTCTTCACGATGAATGGCCCTTCCCAGTTAGGCTTGAACTTGCCCCTAGGGTCGGTATGCGTCACGCGGATCTGTTTTAGCACCATATCCCCTTCTTTGATAGGGCTGGCCTTGACCTTTTTGTTGAAGGCTCGGGCCATCCTTCTCTGATACAGCTGCACATGGTAAAGGGCTTCCATCCTTTTCTCGTCTACTAGTGCCAACTGTTCATATCGCTTCTTCACCCATTCCGTCTCGGGAATCTCTGCTTCCACTGCGATTCTCAACGATCGCTTTTCAATCTCAATCGGGAGAACGGCTTCTGCACCGTATACCAAGGAGAACGGCGTTGCCCCAGTCGAGGTTCTAACGGTCGTGCGATAAGCCCATAATGCGAGTGGGAGCTGCTCATGCCAATTCCGATGTGATTCCACCGTTTTTATGAGAATTCTCTTAAGGTTCTTATTAGCTGCTTCCACTGCCCCATTAGCTTGTGGACGGTACGGAGAAGACCTGTGATGCTCAATGCCATATTCTCGGAAGAGATTTTTTACTTCCCCCTGAAATTGGACCCCATTATCCGTAATCATGTGATGAGGCACTCCGAACCTGGTGATCAAGTGTTTCTCAATGAACTTTCTCATCTGCTTGGATCCCAATTTGCTAAACGACTCTGCCTCTACCCATTTGGTGAAGTAATCGATGGCGATTGCAATAAACTTGTGCCCATTCGAAGCATTAGGCCTTACCTCACCAATGATGTCAATGCCCCAAGCAGCGAATGGCCAAATAGGTGCTAACACATGTAATTCCATGGCCGGCAGATGACTACAATCGCCGTGGATTTGACAATCGTGGCATTTCTTCGCATACTCGTTACAATCTCTTTCCATAGTGAGCCAATAGAAGCCTTGTCTGATGATTTTCTTAGCTAACACTGCTCCTCCCATATGGGCCCCACAAATTCCCGAGTGTACAGATTCCATCGCTTCGCGGGCTTCTCTCGCATCCAAACACCTTAGCTGTAACCCATCGATGTGCCTTTTGTAAAGCAAATCGTTGTGGATGACGAACTGCTGAGCCAATCTTCTAATCACAGCTTGATCCCTAGGTTCTGACTCTACCGGATATGTTCCACTCTTTATGAAGTTCACGATGTCGAAATACCATGGCTTTTCATCTGCCCCTAACAGCATTACGTCTTCGTAGCATGGTTTGTGAGATCTCCTCAATACCAACGGTTTCGAGGTGAGGTTCCGGGGATTGTCCCAAACTGACACCAAAGTGGCCAAAGCATCCGCTGCCTGGTTCTGTGCTCGAGGGATATGATGAAAACGACATTCCTTGAATCTTTGTGCCAACCCATCTAGTTGGTCTAAGTATGGACGTAGCCTTTCTTCCCTTACTTCCTAGTTTCCTTGTGCCTGTTCGATGATCAGCTTTGAATCACCCCAAATTTCGACATACGATGCTCCCAGTGCTGCTAATGACTCTAGACCATAAATGCATGCTTCATATTCGGCCATATTATTGGTGAGAGGGAAGGATAACTTCTTCGCCATCGGGATCCTTTCTCCTTCCGGTGAAATAAGTAGTATTCCAACTCCGGCTCCATTTGAATTAACTGCTCCGTTGAAGAACATTTTCCATGGTATAACTTCTATTGCTGTTAGACGAGGTGCCGCGGTCTAATCTCCCGGGCGGACCGGGGGGTGGACAACCTCATGGCGACGTAAGCGGTGATTGGTGCCGAAAGCAACCAATCGTGGAATCAAGCTGCTCGGCAGGACCGGAGCTCGGAGATATGGAAGAGTCGCCACCCACGAATGGGAAAATGAACACTGATCCCTTGCGGGAGACCGGTGTGGGTTCGGGAAACTTAGGTACGAGCCGAGAAGGCTAGCTCCTTTCCGGAGAAAGGCTACTAGGCACCCCGACATCGCCCCGTTATGAACCACCGGCCTCCTACTCAGCATGTTAGGCGATAACGGACTAATCGTACACTTCTTTAAGTTTAAAATTCATTTGAAACCTTTTCTTTCTCATTTTGGAAACCGTTTTGAGCATATATTATTGAAAAGCCACATTAGTAAAGAATCACCCATTTACATCAATTTAATATTCATAGAAAGAGAGGGGGGAAGAAAGAAGTGATTTAGTTACGACGTGATTTACATGTCGTGTTGCGAGTTAATTCTACACTAACTTATTTCCCCAAAACGAGTTTATTTTTATACATACAAGTCAATTTTATTTTTATACAAATCCTTTAAGAAAACGATTCAAAACTTCATTATTTACAATGAAAACGATTTTTAATTACAAGGTTCGCTTAATTCGTCGTTGGAACGGACTAAGATTTTAAAACGTGGTATTTTGAAAAACGATTTGAAATGTCAAGAAAACACTATTTATTTACATTAGGAACCTCTAAAAATTCATTAGTTTAAATAATTAAATTGAAACTCTTTTTGTGATTTATTTTCTCCTTTTTCTTTAATGGATTCTCTACTTGTCATAATTACAATAATAAACATATTTAAATCAAAATTCACTCCCAAATAAAGCCCAATTGAAATATGGACCCATAAATGGTCCAAAAGAATAAAGGAAATAACATAAACATATATATATACATTTTAATCAAAAAAGGGAATATCAAATAAAAGTTAATGGAAAGAGATTAAATAATACATGTATGAAAATACTAAACATAATACGTTTATACTTTAAACATTCGAAAGTAGTAAATAAAACTCTTAAATAAGAAAATAACATTTATCCCCAAAATAGTTTTATTTAATAATAATTAATATAGCCCAAATATCCCAAAACTATATGTATACATAAAGTCCGGAAATTCTGGCAACCCCTGATGGTGTGCTCCTAAGCCCATTCCTGGGATGAAACCTCCCTTCATCATCTTCACCACATCGGTGGTCATGCTAGACTCGTAGATCCCAGAAACTTGGAATCCGGAGAAAAGCTGAGGCTCGATCCCCAATGCCGCCACTGAGCTCAATTTTTCTGCTCTGATTGTCACTATCTCTTCCCCGAAGGGAAACTTGATCATTTGATGGAGCGTGGAGGGCACACCTCCCAACTTGTGGAACCATGGGCGTCCCAACAATACAGCAAAGGTTACCGGGATATCCAGCACTGTGAACTCAGTTTCTTCTTCATGCGGCCCCACTTTCAACTTGGCCTTAAAGACTCCTTCAATATGCCTACGACTATCATCATAAGCCCTAATCACAGTTTCTGAGGCCGTCAAGTCTCCTCTTTCCACTCCCAGTTTAGACAAGAGTTTCAACGGGCAAACATTAATAGCCGATCCATCGTCGACCATCACACAGCTAGTCTTCTTTCCGTTAATCTCAGCTCGGATGTACAAAGGCTTGTTGTGAGCTTTTCCCTCCTTTGGGAGATCCTCGTCAGTAAACGTGATCTCGGTTTTCTTTCGAGCCATAATTGCCCCTACTAGCGCTGCCGGCTCAGTATCGGTAGAAATGACCAAACTTTGCAGCTCTTTCATCAGGTTCTCACGATGATACTTAGAATGGCATAAAACTTCCCACACCGTGGATTTAGCTTGTGTCTTCTTCAACTGCTCGAGAACTTGGTCGTCGGGCTTAGGAGCCGACCCTTCCCCTATCTCAGTCTCTACCATAGGTATCTTTCCTTCGGCCACTCGACCTGATCTTGTCATGACGGCAATTTCCGGCTCATCATCCGATTCGTCCCAAATGTTAATAGGAATCCTCCGATTAGGATCTTCCTCGTCCGAAGAGCTCTCCCAAATGTCTACAATCATTAAATCAATAACATGAGGAACGTTCGGATTCAAATAAAAAGGATCCGTCGATCCATACAATGCCCAGCCTATCAGATCATTATAATCCCGGAGGGACACTCTACTCATCCTTCTAGCCGCTAACGGAATAGCTCCTCTCTGTATGCACATAAGCTGCACCTTATCGCTCATTGTTTCGTGACCCTGCTCATAACGGTGCCTCCATCTTCTAGCATAATCTACAAATGGTTCCTCGGGGAATTGCCTGATCCTATCCAGATCCTCCAGGGATCCCGTCCATGGAACATACATCTCATATCTTGCTACAAAGGCCCTCCTAAGCGGTATCCAATGACCCATTTCCTCCTCTGATAGGCCCTGGTGCCACAACAAGGCCTCTCCCATTAAAGTTTCCGAGAAATGTTCATGTAATTCACATTGCGGGAATCCGGCGTCATACATATGGTTGCGGAATAACCTCGCATGCTCAACAGGATCCTGGTATCCACCATACCTAGGCATTGCTAACACCGCATCGGGTGTTTGATAAGAGGGGGAATCCGGGGTTTGCTCTGCCAGCATCCATACCGTATACTCTTTGATAAACCTCTTCGTCATTGCTGCCCAATCGGTCTTAACATACATCGGCAACGACATGTACCACATTAACGGTTCACCCATCAATGAATTACAAAACAAGCTAGTGGTCTCTTCTTCTTTAAAACCCAAGGGCGCCATGGCCGATAAGTAGAAGTGAAGGTGCTCCATAGGGTCCTTGTTGCCATTATATTTGCTAACCCTCGGCAACGGACGCTTGATAGGTCCAATCTGCATCGCGAAGCGCTCCGCAGTTCTATCCTCGGCTCTTTGGTACTTTTCTAAGAATAAATCTGATAATTGATCCCAATCATGCTTGCAAGAGTCGGGTAATGAGTGGAACCACCCCAAAGGCTCGCCTACCAGCGAATGGTGAAACCACTGAGCAATCTCATCCACCCCGAAGGATTCAACAAACATGTCGCGCATATATTCACGCAAGTGCACCTCGGGATTACCTCCACCACTAAACAGACCCAATTCTGGCACAATAGTCCGAGACGACCCTTCTCCGGTCTCTTCAGCACTATCTTCATCATACGGTGCTCCACTGTCCAACCCTTCATCCATCAGTTCACCCTCCTGTTCCTCACCAAGGAAGGACACATATATACCATTTCCTACATTGCTCTTTTCGTCGGAGTCCAACAACTCCTCTACATTCTCCTCGAAGGATTCCATCACGACACCTTCTGCCAGACCAACCCCGATCATGCTCACCCTATGATTAGGCAATGGATTACGCCTAACGGAAGGGTTCGCTGACGAAGGATCAGCTATCTTCTTCTCCTCGATTAAATCTTGGATTTCGTGTTTCAGCCTCTCGCAATTCTCAATTGTATGCCCATAACTGCTATGGAATTCACAATACCCTCTAGCCTGTATCTGCGGAGTAGGTGGAGCTTTGTTATATGGGGTAAGGGCTTTCAACAATCCCTTTTTCTGCAAACGTTCGAAAACTTTTGCGTAGGTTTGATCAAACTTGGCGAACCGCCTCTTTTCAATAGCATTTAGATCAAGCACTTTCACTGCTGTGGATTCCGTACTCGCATTTGGCCCTCCGGCACTATATCCAGACTTTGTCCATTTGGTATAAGCTTTCTTTGGTTCTCCATCTCCCTTAACTGTCAAGGCACAACTGTACATCTGATTGAAATCGGTAAACGGCATATATCGCAACTCATTCTTGATATACGACAACGTATTGCCGACCACCATTCGGATCTGATCTTGCTCAAGCGGCTTCTGCTTCATAACCGCGGCTTTGGCCCTCCATCTTTTCACAAAATCGAAGAAAGATTCCCCAGTCTGCTGCTTAGTGCTCTCTAACTCTTTCAAAGTGACCTCAAGCATGGTGTTAAAGCTATACTGTGCAATGAATGACTTCGCTAACTCTTTCCAATCCCTCTTCGTCACCATCGGCAATGCATGAAACCATGTGAGGGCAGCCCCCTCTAGATAAATGTTAAACAACCCCAGGACTTGATCCTCAGTCAGGATCGTGTGCTTCATCACAGCAACATACTGATTCATGTGGGCAGTGGGATCCCCAGTCCCATCGAACTTTTTCATGTCAGGGAGTCAGAATTTTAAAGGCAGAGCAGTTGCCGACAAACAATTCTTCAAGTTATAAAAGTCCTGACTCCCGGAACTTCCCCCACGCAGATCCTGCACCTCCTGCGTGATGTGTTGCTTCCATTCTTCTTCCTTAGCTTTCTCTTTCTCAACCTGTTTTCGGATATAATCCTGATAATCATCCTCGTTCCCAAAGCGAGGGCCATCGTTCACCTCATTCTCAGCGTGCTTGCTGCCACTCTTGTCCTCCTTCATGGCCAACTTAGCTATCTGGGCCACTATCGCAGCCAACTGCTCATTAATGTTGTTCACAGAGTTTTCCAATCCGGCCACTTTTTCGTCGGTTGCAGACATACTAACGGAAGAATGAGAATACTCGGACGAAGATGAATTAGAAGCCACAATTGCTGATTCGGGACTGTCAATCTGTAGCTGATCAAACTGCCTAACTAGCCGACTGCTCTCTCGGTACCACAACCGCTTAATGATGACGTCTGCGCGAATGGTATCCATTAGTATGTATGCATGATTTTATATGCATGATTCGTGGTGTGTGCATTTATTATTTACGGATATATAAGATAAGAAGAACAAACGTTAGTCTAATTACACGTATCACAACATCTCTCTTCCACCCTTATTCCTCCACACACTCGTTGGTCCAGGTCTCTTTCCTAGGATTTTGGTTTTGGGGCTCACATTGCGGTCCAGGGGACGCGTGATGCCGTCGATTATTGCGGAAAAGGTAAATCATCCATCAGACAACACAGTTCGTTTTGACGTACCAACGTTCAGTGACTAAGAAATCGACCAAGTTGGATTGTCCTTTCGGAATAACTCGTCTTTTGTCCTTTCGCGAGACGCATTAATTCGGGTTTTGACTCCCTTTGAGCGCATCTCAGTTTTTAGACGTGGTACGAGTTATTCTTTTAGCCCAATCGTTCGTCATTGTCAATGACTCGTTCCCTTTTATTCGCGTGGATTCGTGTCTCGATTTTTGGATTACAACGGGATCTTTTGGATCTATCGAGAGACGTAACCACGTGTTTATTTAGTGATGGGATCACTTTTGAATTTAGGGAACGGACTCATCGCGTAACGCGTTTGTTTTTAGCGTTAAGACTCCGTTTGCTCGTTTTGGCTACGTGAAAAGACGGCGAGTCTTATTTGAGCGTACGGTAATCTTTCGGCTAATTACAACTCTTTATTCCTTCCAATCTACGGGATATATCATCCTAGCGTGGTTATAGAAAATCAACATTTCATTGAATCGCGTGCTTATTCGAAGCAGGGATATTACCGTTCTTTTTCATTTAGGCACGAGTTTAAGCAAACGTGCATATCGGGCCATATTTCTTGTAGTTTTGGTAACGGTCGAAATGATCGAGCCATTAGTCAAATCCACAGCCTCGTCCATATGGTGCGATAATGCGGTTTAGCTTAATTCGGTTTTTGTGATTTTAAACGGCGTATATACCAGTTTGAGGCACGTATTTAACGGCATTGGTTTATTTTCTTTAACTACTCTCGGGATTGACATATATCGTAGATACAGAAGGGTTTTGGTCGTTTATTTATTTTTGTTTTTCTTTTATTTTCTTAGTCACTTTTGCGGATACGTCCATTTCTCTTAAAAACGACACAAGACATAACGCAAGAGCTCGTCTTTTATTCGGAAGGGACGGGTCACGTTTGCGAAACTCTTTACGTTACAGCAGGGTCATTCGAAACAGAAATGTTCTTCGTTTTCGTTTCGTCATAATTTCGTTTTATCCCAACCTATTTAAAGAATGTGAATAACGGCTACCGTTAATATAGTCTTTTGAATCGAGATATAACTATCCTTAATATCAAATCGATCCGCACTAATACGTGCTTACGTCATAACGTATTTCCTGAACATGTGCCTTCTTCGGGACACGAAAAAGGACCAGGCGGGTCGCACAAGTTCATTCATACGAGATGACTAAGTCGTCTTTAGTTCGAATCGTTTCGATGTTTTGGGGTAGTTTGTATATCGGTTTAAGAGTATATATTAACGTATCGTTTCATTTTCTTTACATATTTTAGGATTAGACACGTATCATGCAATTTGAAAACACGAACTGATTCATTTATCACATCAAAAATAGTAACGGGTAATCCTATGGCAACTTCTAAGGCTACTATATGCTGACACGGCTGATCGCGGGACCTCACAGGACCGCACAAATTTGCCCCTAACGAATGGATGGGGACCCTTTGGCGCCTTACTATAAGGGGGAACTTACACTAGCCTCTTTCGAGCGACGAATGGACTCTCGCTAGAGGTTTTGCGGAAATTACCCAAAAAGTTTGCAATAATGCTTATGAATGCATACGAAAAGAAATAATACGATCCGTCCCCGTTAAGGGCTTAATACACGCCTTCCGGAATCAAATTTCTCGCTTCCCCAGCAGAGTCGCCACTTGTTAGACGAGGTGTCGCGGCCTAATCTCCCGGGCGGACCGGGGGGTGGACAACCTTATGGCGACGTAAGCGGTGATTGGCGCCGAAAGCAACCAATCGTGGAATCAAACTGCTCGGCAGGACCGGAGCTCGGAGATATGGAAGAGTCGCCACCCACGAATGGGAAAATGAACACCGATCCCTTGCGGGAGACCGGTGTGGGTTCGGGAAACTTAGGTACGAGCCGAGAAGGCTAGCTCCTTTCCGAAGAAAGGCTACTAGGCACCCCGATATCGCCCGGTTATGAACCACCGGCCTCCTACTCAGCATGTTAGGCGATAACGGACTAATCGTATACTTCTTTAAGTTTAAAATTCATTTGAAACCTTTTCTTTCTCTTTTTAGAAACCGTTTTGAGCATATATTATTGGAAAGCCACGTAAGTAAAGAATCACCCATTTACGTTATACATACACAGAAAAAGGGGGAAGAAAGAAGTGATTTATTTACAACTTTAAATGTCATATTGCGTGTTTATTCTATACTAATTCATTTACCCAAAACAAGTTTATTTACATGGTTCGCACCTTAATCGCCGTTGGAACGATTTAGGTGCGTTTTAAAACCCCGTTTAATGAAGTTCACCTGAATCGCCGTTGGAACGACTCGAGCGTTTGAAAAGGTTGAGATAAAAAAAACCTTTAATAAGAAAACGTGGTTAAACATACAAGTCAATTTTATTTTGTACAAATCCTTTAAGAAAACGATTCAAAACTCTATTATTCACAAAGAACAATTTTAATTACAATGTTCGCTTAATCCGTCTTTGGAACGGACTAAGGTTTTAAAACGTGGTGTTTTGAGAAACGATTTGAAATGTCAAGAAAACTCTGTTTATTTACATTGGGAACCCCTAAAAAATTCATTAGTTTAAATAATGAAATTGAAAACTCTTTTGTGATTTATTTTCCCCTTTTATTTAATGGACTCTTTACCTATTATAATTACAATAATAAACCCATTTAAACCAAGATTCACACCAAAATAAAGCCCATTTGAAACATGGACTCATGAATAGTCCAAAAGAATAAAGAAAATAACTTAAGCATATATATATACCTTTAAATCTAAAAGAGAATATGAAAACAAAAGTTAATAAAAAGAAACTATATAATACATATATGAAAATACTAGATATAATACATTTATACTTTAAAGATGTTAAAATGGTAAATAAATCTCATAAATGAAAGAAATAACATTTACCCAAAATAGTTTCATTTAATAATCAATAACATAACCCAAATATCCCAAAACTATATATATACATAACTAATATAGTTTTAGATATCAAAACTAACATATATCCATATATTAATACTTACTAATCAATTTCCAAAATGCCCAAATAAATAACCCTTTAAAATGGAATCTAATATGACTCAAATGAAAAAAAAAAAGAATATATATATACATATACCTATGCTTAGAAATTGAATAAAAAAATAATATACAAACATCCTAAATAATAACATACACTAAATATCTAGAATGGTTTGAAAATATATATTACATAACTATACCTATATATATTAAGGATTAAAAGCTTAAAAGTTAAGAAAAATGGACTGAAATGGTATTTTTTACGTTTTGGCAGATTTACCGACGGAAAATCCGTTGGTAAACAGCAATTAGTGACAGAAATGGCAAATTACAGCAGCACTCCAATTATTTTCAGATTTATTCAAAAGCTTTAAATTAAATCTAATTCAACCGTTTTGGATTTCCGAACTACCAAAAATGGATCATAGTCAATAACGGAAGTTCCTAAAACGATGTTTTTATTTTTAAAACATTATTTGGAAATTTCTTTTAAATTAAAAACTTATAATTTCAACGTTTTTCGATACCCGAACTACCTTTTTATCGGATCATGGTTCGTATTGGGATATCAAAACGAGGTTTTTTTTATTTTAAAACAAAACCGAATTTTATTCAACACGAAACGAAAATTAAATAAATACGCTATTTAAATAAAACGTGACAAAATAAATGAATAACTAAATAAATAAAAACTATAACATAAAAATAAATGGAAGGAGAAAATAAATAAAATAAAATAAAAGAGTCTAGTCCTCGGATAATACCTTAAATTCGGTATTTGACAGTCGAAGCCGATTGATTCCACGAGTTGCGACCTACCGTTTTTTATATTTTTTTAGTAAAAATTTAACTTTAGGAAATTAGGAATTTTTGAGAAAAAAAAATATTTTTCTCAAAAAAATCACTTTCTCTCTCTAAAAATGTCTAGAGTGAGAAAGGCTCCCAAAAATCCTCCCTCCTTTCATTGGGATCCGTGCCCCTTTTTATAGGGAAACGGGTCCCGGAACAATGGGCGACGCCCGAGTAAAATCGAGCGTCGCCAAAAGCCGTTGGGCGGCCGCCCAAGGCTTGTTGGGCGGCCGCCCAACGCTACGTTGGGCTACCGCCCAACATTGTTGGGCGGCCGCCCAACGATTGTTGGGCGAGCGCCCAACGCGAGGTTGGGCGCGCGCGCCCAACTGCCGTTGGGCGTCCGCCCGACGCGGTCAGGCACTCGCTCAACGGCCGCCGTGGCGCGTCTGACATCGTCGGGCGTGCACGCCCCGCGGCCGTCGAGCTCGCGCTCCGCGTCGTCGGGCGTTCACGCGTCGTGACCGCCGAGCGCGTGTTCCGCGCTGCCGGGCGCACACGCCTCGTGGCCGACGAGCGCGCGTCCCGTGCCGCCAAGCTCGTGTCTTGCTCGGACACCGAGCGCGTACCATTCATGGTTGGATGCGTGCGTCCGACAGACGTCGAGCGCGCGCTTTGCATCGTCGAGCGGGCGTCCGACTGTCGTCGAACGCGCGCCGGCCGCCGCTAAGCACTCGCACCGTGCCGTTAAGCATTCGTGAGCTATCCGATCGACAACAGCGACCGACCGTAACTTATTTATTTTATTTTTTTGAAACTTTCGGAATCAATCGCTTCAACCGTCTTGTTTCCAGGTTTTCGTCACAGGTTCTTCGACTCGGTGTCTACAGTTGCCCCTACTTTTCTATTTTGACAGTGATGTGGGTGTTTTGAAAACGTTTTTTTTTGCTATCGTAACACATGCAATGTAAAACATATAAAAGTAAAAGACACGTAAAGAGTAGGAGGAAGCATACCTGACCTTCGCGCTACGCGCTCTGGTGTCGTTCTCTGATTCCTTCCGTCGTTGTCTTTGGAGCGGCTGTCGACGAATGTTCTTTTCTCGGAATCTAGCGTACGTTGGTTATGGGTAAGAATGGCTCAAAAGCAATTTCGATCTACGATCGTAAGTGAAATGGCTCAAAAGCAGCTCCGGTCTGTAACCGTAAATAGGATGGCTCAAAAGCGACCCTGGTCCACGACCGCGGGTAAAATGGCTCAAAAGCAACTCCGGTCTGCGACCGCGAGTCAGATGGCTCAAAAGCAACTCTGGTCTGCGACCGGGAGTCAAATGGCTCAAAAGCGACCCTGGTCCACGACCGCGGGTAGTATGGCTCAAAAGCGACCCTGGTCCACGACCGCGGGTAATATGGCTCAAAAGCAACTCAGGTCTGCGACCATGAGTCAGATGGCTCAAAAGCGACCCTCGTCCACAACCGCGGGTAATATGGCTCAAAAGCAACTCAGGTCTGCGACCATGAGTCAGATGGCTCAAAAGCAACCCTGGTCTGCGACCATGAGTCAGATGGCTCAAAAGCGACCTTGGTCCACAACCGCGGGTAATATGGCTCAAAAGCAACTCAGGTCTGCGACCATGAGTCAGATGGCTCAAAAGCAACTCCGGTCTGCGACCATGAGTAATATGGCTCAAAAGCGGGGATTGTTTCTGGATTTTCTTACAACACTGTTGTCTGTATTTTCTCACTGGAGCTATCGTCTTGGGGGTTTAATGGGAACATGTTTTAGTCTGAAATGATATAGACTAACGATTGTTTTTCTATTGACTGTCGTCTGTATTTTGACTGGTGTCACTGTTCTGTAAAAATTAGCTGTTGTCTGGAGTTCATATCCTGACAATATTGGTGGCTGTCTGGGAGAAATACAGGCTGAAACAGACTGCAAATCGGAGGTCTGGGCACCCGGTAATTAATTATTTACTTTTTACCTTTATGTCAAATCGTACCTTTTTCACTATTTACGGGAATGTCATTCCCTCTTCCTATATAAGGTGGTGGGGTTTCATTTCAACCCCACACCTTCTCTCTCTTCTTTCTCTCTCTAGACTTTGATTTGGATTATTCTCGGGATGGATTTAGATGAATGGGATGGCACTAGAGGCATGGACGAGGTTTACGTAAACCTAGATAGAGTGGGTCCCTTCCACGACCCTACAACGCATCTGAGCCGGACACGCTGCAACGAGGTAAGTAATTTCTCACTTTTATTTGATTCAAACTCTAGGCTTAAGCATTCCTATCCGAACATGATTTGCATGCTAACCTTTAGACTGCCTTAGAAGACTTTAACTAGAAAACATGAATTTCTTCACTTACAAGCGACACTCGTTTATTTTTGTGTGAGAATGCGCGCTATATACATGTGAATAGTGACACTACAAATTTATGCATGAATAGTAAAAACGTGAATAGTAAAAAACTTAACTAATGCACATGAATAGTAAACGTGAATAGTGCACGTGAATAGGAAATGTGAATAGTGCACGTGAATAGTAAAAACGTAAATAGAGAAAACTTAACTAGTGCACGTGAATAGTAAAAACGTGAATAGTGAAAACTTAACTAATGAACGTGAATGGTGCACGTGAATAGCGAAAACTTAACTAATGCACGTGAATAGTAAAACGTGAATAGTGCACATGAATAGTAAAACGTGAATAGTGAAAACTTAACTAATGCACGTGAATAGTATAACTTAACCTATGCTCCTTGCCAATGCGGACGAGAGTGGATTAAAGAATGAACTAAACCTTACATGAACGACCCTAAAGGATAGATTTTTACAGGAAGTTGGTCCTAACTGACCAGATGTCTCTAGGTTAGATCATGAAAGAATACTTAGTCTTAACGCGTTCTCATCAACCGTATGCTTTAGGAATCGTATTTAAATTTTCCTGTCTTATTCTTTCTAGTTTATCGAGATCTCCGGGACCACCGCCGAGGTTCACTCGTGGTATTCTAGGCTGGGTGCCGTGGCGAGAGCCCGCGTGCGCGAGTTGGGCTTCGAGCCTTTTATTGCAGCGTTGCCCTGCACCAACGGGGTGTGTGATCGTTATGGCCTACGTGCCTTATGCGAGCGGTGGGTTGACTCGACCCACACATTCCACCTTTCTTTCGGGGAGATGACCATCTTGCCCAGAGATTTTTCATTGCTGACAGGGTTGCGAGGGAGCAGCATTCCCGTTCCCTTTTATTTCGATATGATGCGACCACGGGTCGACCTTGCTAGGCTCGCTGCCTTGATTGGACCGGGAGTTCGCCCATGCGCCAAGTCTACTCCGACGAAGTTTATTTCCACCGCGAGCCTTTTGAGTCGGTGAGATTTCTGCGAGACCGACGACACCGACTTGGCGGTTCGTAGTTTCTTTTTATATGCTCTGAGTGAGACGATTTTCCGCACGAAGGGCGGGAAGGTACACGCGGGTCTCATTCAGGCACTCAGCGATTTGGATGTGGCGGCTTCCTATGATTGGGCGGGGGCAGGCTTAGCCTTTCTCTACAAGTTTTTGGATCTGACTTGCCGGAAGCGCAAGGATTTCGGTGGTTATACCTTTGCTCTGCTGGTACGTGACGCATCCTTGACTCGCCCATTCTATCTTCTTCGTGCTTTTCACACTTATAATCCTTGTTTTTACCGCAGGTTTGGGCGTATAAGAGGCAGATTCTTCCTAGCCAGTCTCGGCCTCGGCCACGAGTACCGAGGCTCCCTCTCATGACACGATGGAGAGATTTTGACCTAGGCGCCGAGAGGGGACGGACTGTGGCGCGGCTCCTAGATTGGATTGACTCGCGGACTCTGGGACAGGTAGATGTCGTCTAGTCGTGCTAGATTCTTGTTTGAGCCATTCTGACTTTCTCTTTGTGTATTTTTTTAGATTAAGTTCAGGTGGGACGACCTTGACTTCGGTCTCGATTATATGTATGTATCTGTGATCCAGGAGCAGCAGTGCGTTCTCTTCGATCCCTGCGTGCGGGCATGGTATTTGGGGGACCGAGGCATCACCGGGGTTAGTGACGCACACTGGACACCGGGCGAGATTCTCGTTTCTATGTTCGCGGTGCGGACCATGCCCCTGTCAGTCATCCGTCGGGACTTGACCCGTCGGTTCGTTGGTCGAGAGGTGTGGGTTCACGCCGGGGGCCGTGCTCCTTACTTATCTACTCTGCTGAGCGCGAGGGATGCCCCGGCGGCAGCGATGGAGGTGGATCCGGTGGCTGATGTATTTTCGAGGGAGGCTGTCGCGGCAGTCTTTGGTCAGGAGGAGGTCCCGGTAAGTGGTTCTGTCCCCTTCTTATTTCACCTTTTATTAATGAGATGTTTAGAGGTTTTTATTGTGTGTTTTGTTTGCAGTAGGGGTCTTGGAGGAGTGCACATCTATCTGATTTCTTTGACGGCACTCGAGCTCAGACACCTGTGTGCGAGCCACCCTACTACGTTGGCGAGTCCTCCAGCGCCGCCCGACCGGAGGGGTCTTCCCTAGGTGTGCCTGTACCGGACTACGGGAGGGATTTTGCCACGGTTTGTTACGATGAGTCCGGGGCAGCTTATGCGGGATTCGAGACGGCTCCTTCTATCTTTACCTCGAGGGTCCCATTTGATCCTTCAGATGCTTCTCTGACTACGAGGGAGACCTGTTTGGATTATGTGGGGCTGTCTGGTTATCTCCGAGACCGCCTCAGCTTGCGCTGCGCCGATCACCTGGTATGTATCATTACTTTACTTTAGTGTAGTGGAATGTATGCATGTATATATGATTTAAGTTCTTGCCTATGCTGTTTCTTATTTTTTATCTGTTTTTCCCTTCTTTTTCTTTAGAACGATCTACATGCCCATGAGCGGAGACAGAGCGAGTTGGTGCGGGAGGCTGATGCCCGGGTTGGTCAGGTGTATCAAGAGCGGAATGACCACTGGTCGGGGGTGATACGGCGGGAGACTGAGGGTTGCCTTGCCGCCGAGGAGAGAGCGCGTGATGAGTCGACTGGATGCCTCGCTGGCGAGAAGAGAGCACGAGTTGCCGATGAGAGAGCACGAGTTGCCGATGAGAGAGCGCGAGCTGCCGAGGAGACATTATCTGCGGAGCGGGCATCGCATTTGAGGGGGTTTGAGGCCTATTGGGACTTTCCTCCATATTAGGCTTATTATGTATTGCTTTGTAGTTTTTATTAGAGTTACTCCAATGTATAGCTGATGTATAGAGAGTGGGGTGGATAGCAGGTAGGCTTTTTGTGAAAAGTAAGATAGGAAATGTATAACTCATGATTCATATTACCATGCATTCAGTAGATTATGATGATTCCAATCATTCTCGTCAAATATATTCATGCCTTTATTTATTTACAAACAACAGAAATACTTAGCCTCTTATACATTGTTTTTGTAATTGCTCAAGTTATAACTATTGTTACCAGGACCCGCCTTTCGGTTTTCGGATCCTGGCGATTTTTCTCCTCTCCTTTTACTATCCCGGAATTTTCAAATGAGTGCCCTTTCGGGTTTTCACCCATTGGGATGTCCCTAACTGTTGCATAGGTCGCCCTTTGCGGGTTTTCGACCTATCGGGAATTTTTCTTTCTTTTTTTTTTTACGAAAAGTATTTCTTAAGCCTATCCAAGTTGGTAGGTTCGGAGAATTCCATGCCATCCATAGTAGTTAACTTCACCGCTCCTTTGCTTAGTATCTTCTTCACGATGAATGGCCCTTCCCAGTTAGGCTTGAACTTGCCCCTAGGGTCGGTATGCGTCACGCGGATCTGTTTTAGCACCATATCCCCTTCTTTGATAGGGCTGGCCTTGACCTTTTTGTTGAAGGCTCGGGCCATCCTTCTCTGATACAGCTGCACATGGTAAAGGGCTTCCATCCTTTTCTCGTCTACTAGTGCCAACTGTTCATATCGCTTCTTCACCCATTCCGTCTCGGGAATCTCTGCTTCCACTGCGATTCTCAACGATCGCTTTTCAATCTCAATCGGGAGAACGGCTTCTGCACCGTATACCAAGGAGAACGGTGTTGCCCCAGTCGAGGTTCTAACGGTCGTGCGATAAGCCCATAATGCGAGTGGGAGCTGCTCATGCCAATTCCGATGTGATTCCACCGTTTTTATGAGAATTCTCTTAAGGTTCTTATTAGCTGCTTCCACTGCCCCATTAGCTTGTGGACGGTACGGAGAAGACCTGTGATGTTCAATGCCATATTCTCGGAAGAGATTTTTTACTTCCCCCTGAAATTGGACCCCATTATCCGTAATCATGTGATGAGGCACTCCGAACCTGGTGATCAAGTGTTTCTTAATGAACTTTCTCATCTGCTTGGATCCCAATTTGCTAAACGACTCTGCCTCTACCCATTTGGTGAAGTAATCGATGGCGATTGCAATAAACTTGTGCCCATTCGAAGCATTAGGCCTTACCTCACCAATGATGTCAATGCCCCAAGCAGCGAATGGCCAAATAGGTGCTAACACATGTAATTCCATGGCCGGCAGATGACTACAATCGCCGTGGATTTGACAATCGTGGCATTTCTTCGCATACTCGTTACAATCTCTTTCCATAGTGAGCCAATAGAAGCCTTGTCTGATGATTTTCTTAGCTAACACTGCTCCTCCCATATGGGCCCCACAAATTCCCGAGTGTACAGATTCCATCGCTTCGCGGGCTTCTCTCGCATCCAAACACCTTAGCTGTAACCCATCGATGTGCCTTTTGTAAAGCAAATCGTTGTGGATGACGAACTGCTGAGCCAATCTTCTAATCACAGCTTGATCCCTAGGTTCTGACTCTACCGGATATGTTCCACTCTTCATGAAGTTCACGATGTCGAAATACCATGGCTTTTCATCTGCCCCTAACAGCATTACGTCTTCGTAGCATGGTTTGTGAGATCTCCTCAATACCAACGGTTTCGAGGTGAGGTTCCGGGGATTGTCCCAAACTGACACCAAAGTGGCCAAAGCATCCGCTGCCTGGTTCTGTGCTCGAGGGATATGATGAAAACGACATTCCTTGAATCTTTGTGCCAACCCATCTAGTTGGTCTAAGTATGGACGTAGCCTTTCTTCCCTTACTTCCTAGTTTCCTTGTGCCTGTTCGATGATCAGCTTTGAATCACCCCAAATTTCGACATACGATGCTCCCAGTGCTGCTAATGACTCTAGACCATAAATGCATGCTTCATATTCGGCCATATTATTGGTGAGAGGGAAGGATAACTTCTTCGCCATCGGGATCCTTTCTCCTTCCGGTGAAATAAGTAGTATTCCAACTCCGGCTCCATTTGAATTAACTGCTCTGTTGAAGAACATTTTCCATGGTATAACTTCTATTGCTGTTAGACGAGGTGCCGCGGTCTAATCTCCCGGGCGGACCGGGGGGTGGACAACCTCATGGCGACGTAAGCGGTGATTGGTGCCGAAAGCAACCAATCGTGGAATCAAGCTGCTCGGCAGGACCGGAGCTCGGAGATATGGAAGAGTCGCCACCCACGAATGGGAAAATGAACACTGATCCCTTGCGGGAGACCGGTGTGGGTTCGGGAAACTTAGGTACGAGCCGAGAAGGCTAGCTCCTTTCCGGAGAAAGGCTACTAGGCACCCCGACATCGCCCCGTTATGAACCACCGGCCTCCTACTCAGCATGTTAGGCGATAACGGACTAATCGTACACTTCTTTAAGTTTAAAATTCATTTGAAACCTTTTCTTTCTCATTTTGGAAACCGTTTTGAGCATATATTATTGAAAAGCCACATTAGTAAAGAATCACCCATTTACATCAATTTAATATTCATACAAAGAGAGGGGGGAAGAAAGAAGTGATTTAGTTACGACGTGATTTACATGTCGTGTTGCGAGTTAATTCTACACTAACTTATTTCCCCAAAACGAGTTTATTTTTATACATACAAGTCAATTTTATTTTTATACAAATCCTTTAAGAAAACGATTCAAAACTTCATTATTTACAATGAAAACGATTTTTAATTACAAGGTTCGCTTAATTCGTCGTTGGAACGGACTAAGATTTTAAAACGTGGTATTTTGAAAAACGATTTGAAATGTCAAGAAAACACTATTTATTTACATTAGGAACCTCTAAAAATTCATTAGTTTAAATAATTAAATTGAAACTCTTTTTGTGATTTATTTTCTCCTTTTTCTTTAATGGATTCTCTACTTGTCATAATTACAATAATAAACATATTTAAATCAAAATTTACTCCCAAATAAAGCCCAATTGAAATATGGACCCATAAATGGTCCAAAAGAATAAAGGAAATAACATAAACATATATATATACATTTTAATCAAAAAAGGGAATATCAAATAAAAGTTAATGGAAAGAGATTAAATAATACATGTATGAAAATACTAAACATAATACGTTTATACTTTAAACATTCGAAAGTAGTAAATAAAACTCTTAAATAAGAAAATAACATTTATCCCCAAAATAGTTTTATTTAATAATAATTAATATAGCCCAAATATCCCAAAACTATATGTATACATAAAGTCCGGAAATTCTGGCAACCCCTGATGGTGTGCTCCTAAGCCCATTCCTGGGATGAAACCTCCCTTCATCATCTTCACCACATCGGTGGTCATGCTAGACTCGTAGATCCCAGAAACTTGGAATCCGGAGAAAAGCTGAGGCTCGATCCCCAATGCCGCCACTGAGCTCAATTTTTCTGCTCTGATTGTCACTATCTCTTCCCCGAAGGGAAACTTGATCATTTGATGGAGCGTGGAGGGCACACCTCCCAACTTGTGGAACCATGGGCGTCCCAACAATACAGCAAAGGTTACCGGGATATCCAGCACTGTGAACTCAGTTTCTTCTTCATGCGGCCCCACTTTCAACTTGGCCTTAAAGACTCCTTCAATATGCCTACGACTATCATCATAAGCCCTAATCACAGTTTCTGAGGCCGTCAAGTCTCCTCTTTCCACTCCCAGTTTAGACAAGAGTTTCAACGGGCAAACATTAATAGCCGATCCATCGTCGACCATCACACAGCTAGTCTTCTTTCCGTTAATCTCAGCTCGGATGTACAAAGGCTTGTTGTGAGCTTTTCCCTCCTTTGGGAGATCCTCGTCAGTAAACGTGATCTCGGTTTTCTTTCGAGCCATAATTGCCCCTACTAGCGCTGCCGGCTCAGTATCGGTAGAAATGACCAAACTTTGCAGCTCTTTCATCAGGTTCTCACGATGATACTTAGAATGGCATAAAACTTCCCACACCGTGGATTTAGCTTGTGTCTTCTTCAACTGCTCGAGAACTTGGTCGTCGGGCTTAGGAGCCGACCCTTCCCCTATCTCAGTCTCTACCATAGGTATCTTTCCTTCGGCCACTCGACCTGATCTTGTCATGACGGCAATTTCCGGCTCATCATCCGATTCGTCCCAAATGTTAATAGGAATCCTCCGATTAGGATCTTCCTCGTCCGAAGAGCTCTCCCAAATGTCTACAATCATTAAATCAATAACATGAGGAACGTTCGGATTCAAATAAAAAGGATCCGTCGATCCATACAATGCCCAGCCTATCAGATCATTATAATCCCGGAGGGACACTCTACTCATCCTTCTAGCCGCTAACGGAATAGCTCCTCTCTGTATGCACATAAGCTGCACCTTATCGCTCATTGTTTCGTGACCCTGCTCATAACGGTGCCTCCATCTTCTAGCATAATCTACAAATGGTTCCTCGGGGAATTGCCTGATCCTATCCAGATCCTCCAGGGATCCCGTCCATGGAACATACATCTCATATCTTGCTACAAAGGCCCTCCTAAGCGGTATCCAATGACCCATTTCCTCCTCTGATAGGCCCTGGTGCCACAACAAGGCCTCTCCCATTAAAGTTTCCGGGAAATGTTCATGTAATTCACATTGCGGGAATCCGGCGTCATACATATGGTTGCGGAATAACCTCGCATGCTCAACAGGATCCTGGTATCCACCATACCTAGGCATTGCTAACACCGCATCGGGTGTTTGATAAGAGGGGGAATCCGGGGTTTGCTCTGCCAGCATCCATACCGTATACTCTTTGATAAACCTCTTCGTCATTGCTGCCCAATCGGTCTTAACATACATCGGCAACGACATGTACCACATTAACGGTTCACCCATCAATGAATTACAAAACAAGCTAGTGGTCTCTTCTTCTTTAAAACCCAAGGGCGCCATGGCCGATAAGTAGAAGTGAAGGTGCTCCATAGGGTCCTTGTTGCCATTATATTTGCTAACCCTCGGCAACGGACGCTTGATAGGTCCAATCTGCATCGCGAAGCGCTCCGCAGTTCTATCCTCGGCTCTTTGGTACTTTTCTAAGAATAAATCTGATAATTGATCCCAATCATGCTTGCAAGAGTCGGGTAATGAGTGGAACCACCCCAAAGGCTCGCCTACCAGCGAATGGTGAAACCACTGAGCAATCTCATCCACCCCGAAGGATTCAACAAACATGTCGCGCATATATTCACGCAAGTGCACCTCGGGATTACCTCCACCACTAAACAGACCCAATTCTGGCACAATAGTCCGAGACGACCCTTCTCCGGTCTCTTCAGCACTATCTTCATCATACGGTGCTCCACTGTCCAACCCTTCATCCATCAGTTCACCCTCCTGTTCCTCACCAAGGAAGGACACATATATACCATTTCCTACATTGCTCTTTTCGTCGGAGTCCAACAACTCCTCTACATTCTCCTCGAAGGATTCCATCACGACACCTTCTGCCAGACCAACCCCGATCATGCTCACCCTATGATTAGGCAATGGATTACGCCTAACGGAAGGGTTCGCTGACGAAGGATCAGCTATCTTCTTCTCCTCGATTAAATCTTGGATTTCGTGTTTCAGCCTCTCGCAATTCTCAATTGTATGCCCATAACTGCTATGGAATTCACAATACCCTCTAGCCTGTATCTGCGGAGTAGGTGGAGCTTTGTTATATGGGGTAAGGGCTTTCAACAATCCCTTTTTCTGCAAACGTTCGAAAACTTTTGCGTAGGTTTGATCAAACTTGGCGAACCGCCTCTTTTCAATAGCATTTAGATCAAGCACTTTCACTGCTGTGGATTCCGTACTCGCATTTGGCCCTCCGGCACTATATCCAGACTTTGTCCATTTGGTATAAGCTTTCTTTGGTTCTCCATCTCCCTTAACTGTCAAGGCACAACTGTACATCTGATTGAAATCGGTAAACGGCATATATCGCAACTCATTCTTGATATACGACAACGTATTGCCGACCACCATTCGGATCTGATCTTGCTCAAGCGGCTTCTGCTTCATAACCGCGGCTTTGGCCCTCCATCTTTTCACAAAATCGGAGAAAGATTCCCCAGTCTGCTGCTTAGTGCTCTCTAACTCTTTCAAAGTGACCTCAAGCATGGTGTTAAAGCTATACTGTGCAATGAATGACTTCGCTAACTCTTTCCAATCCCTCTTCGTCACCATCGGCAATGCATGAAACCATGTGAGGGCAGCCCCCTCTAGATAAATGTTAAACAACCCCAGGACTTGATCCTCAGTCAGGATCGTGTGCTTCATCACAGCAACATACTGATTCATGTGGGCAGTGGGATCCCCAGTCCCATCGAACTTTTTCATGTCAGGGAGTCAGAATTTTAAAGGCAGAGCAGTTGCCGACAAACAATTCTTCAAGTTATAAAATTCCTGACTCCCGGAACTTCCCCCACGCAGATCCTGCACCTCCTGCGTGATGTGTTGCTTCCATTCTTCTTCCTTAGCTTTCTCTTTCTCAACCTGTTTTCGGATATAATCCTGATAATCATCCTCGTTCCCAAAGCGAGGGCCATCGTTCACCTCATTCTCAGCGTGCTTGCTGCCACTCTTGTCCTCCTTCATGGCCAACTTAGCTATCTGGGCCACTATCGCAGCCAACTGCTCATTAATGTTGTTCACAGAGTTTTCCAATCCGGCCACTTTTTCGTCGGTTGCAGACATACTAACGGAAGAATGAGAATACTCGGACGAAGATGAATTAGAAGCCACAATTGCTGATTCGGGACTGTCAATCTGTAGCTGATCAAACTGCCTAACTAGCCGACTGCTCTCTCGGTACCACAACCGCTTAATGATGACGTCTGCGCGAATGGTATCCATTAGTATGTATGCATGATTTTATATGCATGATTCGTGGTGTGTGCATTTATTATTTACGGATATATAAGATAAGAAGAACAAACGTTAGTCTAATTACACGTATCACAACATCTCTCTTCCACCCTTATTCCTCCACACACTCGTTGGTCCAGGTCTCTTTCCTAGGATTTTGGTTTTGGGGCTCACATTGCGGTCCAGGGGACGCGTGATGCCGTCGATTATTGCGGAAAAGGTAAATCATCCATCAGACAACACAGTTCGTTTTGACGTACCAACGTTCAGTGACTAAGAAATCGACCAAGTTGGATTGTCCTTTCGGAATAACTCGTCTTTTGTCCTTTCGCGAGACGCATTAATTCGGGTTTTGACTCCCTTTGAGCGCATCTCAGTTTTTAGACGTGGTACGAGTTATTCTTTTAGCCCAATCGTTCGTCATTGTCAATGACTCGTTCCCTTTTATTCGCGTGGATTCGTGTCTCGATTTTTGGATTACAACGGGATCTTTTGGATCTATCGAGAGACGTAACCACGTGTTTATTTAGTGATGGGATCACTTTTGAATTTAGGGAACGGACTCATCGCGTAACGCGTTTGTTTTTAACGTTAAGACTCCGTTTGCTCGTTTTGGCTACGTGAAAAGACGGCGAGTCTTATTTGAGCGTACGGTAATCTTTCGGCTAATTACAACTCTTTATTCCTTCCAATCTACGGGATATATCATCCTAGCGTGGTTATAGAAAATCAACATTTCATTGAATCGCGTGCTTATTCGAAGCAGGGATATTACCGTTCTTTTTCATTTAGGCACGAGTTTAAGCAAACGTGCATATCGGGCCATATTTCTTGTAGTTTTGGTAACGGTCGAAATGATCGAGCCATTAGTCAAATCCACAGCCTCGTCCATATGGTGCGATAATGCGGTTTAGCTTAATTCGGTTTTTGTGATTTTAAACGGCGTATATACCAGTTTGAGGCACGTATTTAACGGCATTGGTTTATTTTCTTTAACTACTCTCGGGATTGACATATATCGTAGATACAGAAGGGTTTTGGTCGTTTATTTATTTTTGTTTTTCTTTTATTTTCTTAGTCACTTTTGCGGATACGTCCATTTCTCTTAAAAACGACACAAGACATAACGCAAGAGCTCGTCTTTTATTCGGAAGGGACGGGTCACGTTTGCGAAACTCTTTACGTTACAGCAGGGTCATTCGAAACAGAAATGTTCTTCGTTTTCGTTTCGTCATAATTTCGTTTTATCCCAACCTATTTAAAGAATGTGAATAACGGCTACCGTTAATATAGTCTTTTGAATCGAGATATAACTATCCTTAATATCAAATCGATCCGCACTAATACGTGCTTACGTCATAACGTATTTCCTGAACATGTGCCTTCTTCGGGACACGAAAAAGGACCAGGCGGGTCGCACAAGTTCATTCATACGAGATGACTAAGTCGTCTTTAGTTCGAATCGTTTCGATGTTTTGGGGTAGTTTGTATATCGGTTTAAGAGTATATATTAACGTATCGTTTCATTTTCTTTACATATTTTAGGATTAGACACGTATCATGCAATTTGAAAACACGAACTGATTCATTTATCACATCAAAAATAGTAACGGGTAATCCTATGGCAACTTCTAAGGCTACTATATGCTGACACGGCTGATCGCGGGACCTCACAGGACCGCACAAATTTGCCCCTAACGAATGGATGGGGACCCTTTGGCGCCTTACTATAAGGGGGAACTTACACTAGCCTCTTTCGAGCGACGAATGGACTCTCGCTAGAGGTTTTGCGGAAATTACCCAAAAAGTTTGCAATAATGCTTATGAATGCATACGAAAAGAAATAATACGATCCGTCCCCGTTAAGGGCTTAATACACGCCTTCCGGAATCAAATTTCTCGCTTCCCCAGCAGAGTCGCCACTTGTTAGACGAGGTGTCGCGGCCTAATCTCCCGGGCGGACCGGGGGGTGGACAACCTTATGGCGACGTAAGCGGTGATTGGCGCCGAAAGCAACCAATCGTGGAATCAAACTGCTCGGCAGGACCGGAGCTCGGAGATATGGAAGAGTCGCCACCCACGAATGGGAAAATGAACACCGATCCCTTGCGGGAGACCGGTGTGGGTTCGGGAAACTTAGGTACGAGCCGAGAAGGCTAGCTCCTTTCCGAAGAAAGGCTACTAGGCACCCCGATATCGCCCGGTTATGAACCACCGGCCTCCTACTCAGCATGTTAGGCGATAACGGACTAATCGTATACTTCTTTAAGTTTAAAATTCATTTGAAACCTTTTCTTTCTCTTTTTAGAAACCGTTTTGAGCATATATTATTGGAAAGCCACGTAAGTAAAGAATCACCCATTTACGTTATACATACACAGAAAAAGGGGGAAGAAAGAAGTGATTTATTTACAACTTTAAATGTCATATTGCGTGTTTATTCTATACTAATTCATTTACCCAAAACAAGTTTATTTACATGGTTCGCACCTTAATCGCCGTTGGAACGATTTAGGTGCGTTTTAAAACCCCGTTTAATGAAGTTCACCTGAATCGCCGTTGGAACGACTCGAGCGTTTGAAAAGGTTGAGATAAAAAAAAACCTTTAATAAGAAAACGTGGTTAAACATACAAGTCAATTTTATTTTGTACAAATCCTTTAAGAAAACGATTCAAAACTCTATTATTCACAAAGAACAATTTTAATTACAATGTTCGCTTAATCCGTCTTTGGAACGGACTAAGGTTTTAAAACGTGGTGTTTTGAGAAACGATTTGAAATGTCAAGAAAACTCTGTTTATTTACATTGGGAACCCCTAAAAAATTCATTAGTTTAAATAATGAAATTGAAAACTCTTTTGTGATTTATTTTCCCCTTTTATTTAATGGACTCTTTACCTATTATAATTACAATAATAAACCCATTTAAACCAAGATTCACACCAAAATAAAGCCCATTTGAAACATGGACTCATGAATAGTCCAAAAGAATAAAGAAAATAACTTAAGCATATATATATACCTTTAAATCTAAAAGAGAATATGAAAACAAAAGTTAATAAAAAGAAACTATATAATACATATATGAAAATACTAGATATAATACATTTATACTTTAAAGATGTTAAAATGGTAAATAAATCTCATAAATGAAAGAAATAACATTTACCCAAAATAGTTTCATTTAATAATCAATAACATAACCCAAATATCCCAAAACTATATATATACATAACTAATATAGTTTTAGATATCAAAACTAACATATATCCATATATTAATACTTACTAATCAATTCCCAAAATGTCCAAATAAATAACCCTTTAAAATGGAATCTAATATGACTCAAATGAAAAAAAAAAAGAATATATATATACATATACCTATGCTTAGAAATTGAATAAAAAAATAATATACAAACATCCTAAATAATAACATACACTAAATATCTAGAATGGTTTGAAAATATATATTACATAACTATACCTATATATATTAAGGATTAAAAGCTTAAAAGTTAAGAAAAAGGGACTGAAATGGTATTTTTTACGTTTTGGCAGATTTACCGACGGAAAATCCGTTGGTAAACAGCAATTAGTGACAGAAATGGCAAATTACAGCAGCACTCCAATTATTTTCAGATTTATTCAAAAGCTTTAAATTAAATCTAATTCAACCGTTTTGGATTTCCGAACTACCAAAAATGGATCATAGTCAATAACGGAAGTTCCTAAAACGATGTTTTTATTTTTAAAACATTATTTGGAAATTTCTTTTAAATTAAAAACTTATAATTTCAACGTTTTTCGATACCCGAACTACCTTTTTATCGGATCATGGTTCGTATTGGGATATCAAAACGAGGTTTTTTTATTTTAAAACAAAACCGAATTTTATTCAACACGAAACGAAAATTAAATAAATACGCTATTTAAATAAAACGTGACAAAATAAATGAATAACTAAATAAATAAAAACTATAACATAAAAATAAATGGAAGGAGAAAATAAATAAAATAAAATAAAAGAGTCTAGTCCTCGGATAATACCTTAAATTCGGTATCTGACAGTCGAAGCCGATTGATTCCACGAGTTGCGACCTCCCGTTTTTTATATTTTTTTAGTAAAAATTTAACTTTAGGAAATTAGGAATTTTTGAGAAAAAAAAAATATTTTTCTCAAAAAAATCACTTTCTCTCTCTAAAAATGTCTAGAGTGAGAAAGGCTCCCAAAAATCCTCCCTCCTTTCATTGGGATCCGTGCCCTTTTTATAGGGAAACGGGTCCCGGAACAATGGGCGACGCCCGAGTAAAATCGGGCGTCGCCCAAAGCCGTTGGGCGAGCGCGCCCAACTGCCGTTGGGCGTCCGCCCGACGCGGTTGGGCGCTCGCGCCCGCCTACCGTTGGGCTTCCGCCCGACGCGGTCGGGCACTCGCTCAACGGCCGCCGGGGCGCGTCTCACGTCGTCGGGCGTGCACGCCCCGCGGCCGTCGAGCTCGCGCTCCGCGTCGTCGGGCGTTCACGCGTCGTGACCGCCGAGCGCGTGTTCCGCACTGCCGGGCTCACACGCCTCGTGGCCGATGAGCGCGCGTCCCGTGCCGCCAAGCTCGTGTCTTGCTCGGACACCGAGCGCGTACCATTCATGGTTGGATGCGTGCGTCCGACAGACGTCGAGCGCGCGCTTTGCGTCGTCGAGCGGGCGTCCGACTGTCGTCGAACGCGCGCCGGCCGCCGCTAAGCACTCGCACCGTGCCGTTAAGCATTCGTGAGCTATCCGATCGACAACAGCGATCGACCGCAACTTATTTATTTTATTTTTTTGAAACTTTCGTAATCAATCGCTTCAACCGTCTTATTTCCAGGTTTTCGTCACAGGTCCTCCGACTCGGTGTCTACAACTGGTCTCTAAAACCATAATTGAGCATTCTTTGTAGAAAGCTCTTCATGACAATCCTCCCTGTCTGCTTTAATCTTTAATGAGACTTAATAAGCTTGCGCACCTTGTCTTTTGGAGCCTTTATATATCCTTATGGTGGTTGAAGATAGATTTCTTCATCAAGAATGCCATGAAGATAGGAATTGTTAACATCTATTGGTGTATTAGCCAGTTTCTACAAGCTCAAAGACACAAATGTTCTAACTCTAACTATTTTGGCAACAGGGTTAAAAGACTCATGAAAATTCATGCCACAAATCTGATTAAACCCTTTGGCTGCTAATCATGCCTTGAACGTATCAATGTCATCATTCTGGTTGAATTTTATCCTAAACACCCATTTGGAAGCAAGTGGCCTTTTACTAGAAGGTAAATTTGTGATTTCCCAAGTGTTATTGTAATAATCCTAAATTTTATCATGTGTTAATTTTAAAATATATATTATATTATATATATACCTATATATGGAATTTAAACCTTATGTTTTTTTTTAAATCTAAGGTTAATTTATTTTATCTTATTTGGTTAAAGCACTTTTTTTATTTCCTTATTCATTTATTTAATTATTTTATATTTTTAATAAAACCTAAACTTAAACCTAGTAAATTCTTTACGCCATACTGTCTTTCAAAAAGAAAAGGTCTTGTGCGTAGCCGTCATCGTCTTCCTCGGTGTGGTATTGCAGCATCTTGAAATTTCATATACCTATCTATTTTAAGTAAGTGTTTTTTGAACCTTTTATTGTTTTAGTTGTATATCACATTGATTAAAACCTACTTTATGAAATCAAATAATTATCAAAACTCACCTTGTGAAATTCTAGGCACTTTTCAATAATTATTAGTTTGTCTTCTTCCTTTTCTTTGGCAAGTGGGAATCAACCACTTTTCTTTTAGGTTGATAATTAAGGAATTTTATAATATTGTTTCATAAATTAGGCATTTAATTGTCTTGCCTATTTCGAAAATCATGCCAAAAACCTTATCTTAAACACCATCTACAATTTGTCAATTTGTGATTAGGAAGTTGATTTCTTGTCCTTCTTTTATTATATTGATACCTTTTCAAGACTTGATAGATGTAATATTGTTCTTTAAAAGTATTATTTTTGTGTTGAAAGAAACCATCATATCTTTTTGTTAATTCAACATAAACTTCTTTTGAAATAATATGATATTATTATAACTATTGTTTTGTCTCCTAAAAGAAGTCATGACCCTGTCAATTTAAATTCAATCTTAGATTTTTTTAGATTTAGAGTGATTCACTACTGTTCCCTTTTCATTTAAATTATAGGAGATAACAGTACCCATTAGTCAGTTGAGTGGTGAGCTACTGGAATTCTTAGATTCATCATTCGGCTGGATATCAAGTGAGTGGTAATTATAGTACATGATCCTATTTGATTGAAATATCGGACTTGAAACTGTTTTATCAAAAATTAGCGTTTGACTGTATATTTCCGTTCCTAAAAACGTATAGCTTAAACCTTGTGTTTACTAAATATCCTTAGTATTAGAGCGTATATTCTGGGAACATGCCTTTATGTTGATTTGTTTTATTATCAGGTACAGTGAAATTATTAAAATTTGATTTGATATGATTTGTAGTTTCTGATATGCGATTTATCGCAGTTATTACCTTTGTTTTAGAAATCTGATAATTCGTTCAATCAGTTATGATTTTCTGATTTATATATGTATACTATATGTTTTCAAACTGGTACAAGTGCTCAGTATATCTATATCTGTTATCTGGCCTCCCACCGATCTTCATAACATTAGGTCCTTGCATTTGTCTTTGAGTCAGGTTGTCAGTTGTCAGTTTGTCGTCAGCTGTGTCAGCATTAGAATCATGCATAAGATCGGTGAAGGAAATTATTTGTTATTGGTAGCGCGCTTACCATTTATCTGGCCCTGGTGTTGTGCAGTATCACCACTCTGTTACACTGTACCATGTGTTTTAAAGCTTTTGCCTTATTTTCTGATTATTCTATTATTTGATATTTTGAAAGGCTTCATGACTGGGTTTGACAATTGATTTCCAGTATTCTGAATTGATTATCTTATATTGACCCTTTAGTTAACTGATTTTGAAATACTATATTTTGAACTATAATTGCTATGATTTAAGAGTATCAGTCTGCCTGCCTGTTCCGTTTCTGTTGTGTGCTATAGCTACTCCTCACTGAGGTTTTCGCTCGTATAGACGAAAATCTCATACCACGTTGAATCTTTCTTAAGGTCCATGTTCGTGAGGTAACCCTTGGATTGATGTTGAAGGAGACTGCCTAATAAATTAGCTTTATATTATCTTTGGAGACTTTTGATTATTGAGATTTGACTTGAATAATTAGGTTCCTTTAACTTTTATGATGTAATTTCAACGAATTTGATATTCTGTTAGTTAATTTTGGAATTTTCCATTAGTTCAGAAATAAGGCTAGCATAGATTAAAGTTAATTTAATTTATGCGTCAGTCATAGCCTAGGTTGGGTCGTTTCAGTTATTCTTTTCATAAGCATCTAATTCTTCATTCATTTCTCTCACCCAATCAGGAATAGAAGCAATCTCTTGGTTGTTCTTAGGTTTTTTCTATGTTGAAGAAGGCACGATGTGTAGGGGTAAAAGGTTAAATAGGAATGACACAATGCTCAACAGATATATAAGCAAACTCTTTTAGCCAATAAGGTAGTGTCTTATTTCTAGTAGATTTTTTTTTACAGTTAAGGGACCACTTGGGGAAGAAAGAGGCTGAAAAGGTAGAGTGAGAGTATTCTGCAAAAAAGAATCTGATTACTCATTCATCAAAACTGTAGAATAAAGTGTTTTTTTTGGTAAGGAAAAGATGTTTTATGAAAGACAACATCTCTATAGGTAACTATCTTCTATATGATAAGTAGGGCTGTAAATGAGCAGAGCCGCTCATGAGCGGTTCGGTGATCGGCTCGATAAAAGCTCGGCTCGATTTGTAAACGAGCCGTTCATGAACACGATTTACTAGCTCGGTTCGTAAACGAGCCGAGCTTGAACAGGCCAAAGCTTGGCTCGAAAGCTCGCGAGCAGGTTCGATTTTAATATTTATGAACAAATTTTAGTTTTGTAGAAAACTATATAGTTTTGTGTTAGTTCACAAATATCTAAACTTAATATTATTTTACTTGCTATTAGATGAGTTCGTTCACAAATATAATAAATGAGTAATAGACGAACTATTTATAAGCATCTTATTTATTTATTCACGAACTTTGCTTGTTAGTTTGTTTATGTACACAATTAAAGAGTTATTTGCGAGCAAACTTCACAAATATTATTAACGATTTACTCACAACCAATTCATGGTTAGATAATTTTCTTAATGAACAAAGTCCAAAGAGGATTTTGGGCTCGAAACAAGCTCGAAGCTCGGCTCAAGCTCGTTGAGCAAGCCAAAGCTCGGCTCGTTAATTCTATAGTAAGCTCGGCTCGGGCTCGAGCTCGTTAATTTTATAGCGAACAGAACTTGAACAGGCCAAAGCTCGGCTCGGCTCGGCTCATTTACAGCCCTAATGATAAGATCAAACACTTTAAAACCTTTCTTCGCTAGTGTGAAACCCAAGAAAACATGCTTGTGAGCTTTAGGGGCCAGATTCTCTGTCATTGACAATAATTCTTAGAAATATAAATAATCAAATACATGATATGTAGAATAGTTAGTAGAAATATCATAAAGCCTTGAAAAGGGTGTTTTCCAGTTATGAACTTACTAGACAAAACATTAAGGATTGAAGCTGCCATAGGAATTACTTCTCCTTAGAACTGAATTGGTGAACTTGCATGCAACATAATTGCTCTAGCCACTTCCAACAGATGTTTATTCATCGTAGAATGTTATTACATAATTCAAAAATAGATTGAAAATGAAGTTATTACTTGTTCAACTATAAAACTTGTCTTCACTAATAATTAAGACTTTATAACTCCGATTTTGGTCTTTTTACTTTTTTTTAAGACGCGTGCAATACATATTCTGCATTGAACTTACTTTTTTTTGCGAAGAATGATCAATTGATTATATTTTGCGCAAGTTCAGGGAGCTAACTGAACATTTTATGCAAGTTGAAAGGGCTATCAGGATACTTTGAAAGTTCAGGGGCCAATCAAGCTTTTGGACAAGTTCAGGAGGCAAATAATATATTAAGCCTTTATTCTTATTTGTTAAATTATAAAACATTTCTTTTCTTATATTAGAACATCATACTCCGACCGTAGTCATTTTTACTTTTTCAATGCACGTGCAATACACTTTACAGGTGCAACTTACTTCTTAACCACCAGATAATTTATTGCATTTTAAGCAAACTGAGAAGCTATCGTGACAATTTGAAACATGTGCTAAAGTGAATTACTGAGTAAATTACATATGTGGTGTACAACATTTACCTGTTATCACACTTTGGTGTACAACCTTTAATTTTGCACACTAAAATATACAAACTTCAGGTGACCTCCCACTAAAGTGTACAGCCGGTTTTTGTGACCGGTCAACCCTGTTAACCACTTGATCAATGTGACACCTCATCAAATTTCAATTCTTAAAAATTAAAAATGGTCCCACATATTATTAAGTTACTTTTATATCCTTAATAAAAAGAATCAATTCTTTCTCCTAAAATTTATTTTATCCAACATCCTCTTTCCTCTCTCTGCACATTTCCCCTTTTTCATGGTAATTATCGCATTATCCAACTCAGAAACCACTTTGACCTAAGAAATCCAGAAATATCGAAATCATCAAAGAAATTAGGAAAAAGAAAACAGAAGATAAAAGGGATAAATAAGAAATCCACCTAGACCAAGTTTAAAAGTTACAGGTTCATCAGTATCTCTTGTAGAATCGAACTTTGTACCATCAAACAATGTCCCGATATAGTGAACTGCATTAAATCAGCTCAAAATTTCCCTTTTGATCAAAATTTGATAGAAAAAAGATCAAAAGGCTAAGAAAATTCGTAAATAGCAATGTATAAGTGATTTCATCATTGAACTCAGGGGTTTTCCAGCCGCCACGCTCGAGGAGCTTCTTTTTTAGACTGGAGTTACTGAGCTCTCTCTCCTCGCCGACCTTAAGAGGAGGAGCTGATTCGATCGCCTCTCCTGGTTCTTCATCGAGCTCGTCCTCGTCTTGAACATCAGCAAAGCAAGGGCCTTTTTCCATCACCATCCTGCGATTCGATTCTCCACCGATCGACAACACTAAAATTTGAACTCTCTAGAAGCGATAATTGCAGTCGTGGCACTTTCCTAGGACATATCCGTGAACGCCGATTATGCGACAGGATGGAGTAACACTTTTATCTTCAAGGGCATTATCGGCGAGATCTAGTGGACGGCGAGTTTGAGAAAATTGAGAAGAGAGTTGGCGGTAGATGAAGGGCATAAACCGTGGCGAATACAGGATTAGTCGGTTGGGGGCGGATTTTACACGTTTGTTCGGGAATTTTTTTTTTTTTTTTGCTAATTCGAACTTGTTTTTTTTTTTTTTTTTTTGTATATATACGTGTTATAATTTGAATGATCAAAAACCAATTTTAAGGAGACCTAAGAAGTAAAAAAAAATTAGAAATTTGGATTTATGAAAGCCTAACAAGCCAAAAAAAATTAAAAATTTGGATTTAGAAAGGCCTAACAAGCCAAAAAAATATTAGAAATTTGGATTTATAGAGGCTTAACAAGCCAAAAAAAATTAGAAATTTGAATTTAGAAATGCCTAACAGACCGAAAAAAAATTAGAAATTTTGAATTTTGGACAAGCCAAACACGTAATGGAATTGAAGTAAATAACATTTTTTATTAGTTCAATACTAGTTCAAAAAAAAATTATAACATTTAATTTTTTTTATTAGTTCAATACTAGTTTCAAAAAAAATTATAACATTTTTATATTTAAAATTGAAGTAAAAAAAACACTTTCTAAAATAAATTGAGGTTAGGGGGAATTGAACGTAGGACCTTTTAAAAAAAAGCAAGTGTTTTAACCATCTCATCTACCTTTGAACAATAAAATATTGCTACACATATTGTATATACACTAATATTTGAGGGGGCCGAAACTATCGTGACCATGGTGGTTCCGGCGGTCGGAGGGGCCCGGGCACCCCAGGCCCCCCAGTATACGCCCCTGGGCATAAAGCTATTATGTAAAAAGCATCTCGAGGTCCTTGCTTTTTTTCATGCTGCTCATCAAACGCATCATTGAGAAAAAAATCAAGCTAAATCGGATTCCATATTTCGGGAAGCAACCAATGTTTTCATAGTCAGCAAGGATTTGAGAGAGAAACTTAGAGAGAGAGAGAGTTGTTAGATAGATAAATATGAGAGAGAGCTGAGTTAAGGAGAGAGAATTTAGAGAGAGAAAAAGAAAAGAGTGAGAGAGGAGTTGCAAAGGAAGATGACAAGGCTATTTTACTAATTTCATAATGAGGTGTCAATTTTTGACTTTTAGAATAGTCAAATTGCTAATGTAGTAGTGTTGACATTTGTTGACCAGTCATAAAAACCGGCGGTGCCCGCTATGGTTACTTTGTTTTTTACAAAGTACCGTTACTTAGTGTGGTTTTCACCATTGGATGATGGAGCATAAAATTAATCCAATGGTGAAAATGAGTACCAAGTAACGGTACTTTGTAAAAAACAAAGTAACCATAGCGGACACCAAAAACCGGTTATACACTTTAGTGGGAGATCATCTAAAGTTTGTACACTTTAGTGTGCAAAATTAAATGTTGTACACCAAAGTGTGATAATAGGTACATGTTGTACACCACGTATGTAATTTACCCGTGAATTACTATATTAAGCCTCAAATTCCCACTTCTAGTCCCGTGAAAGGACAAAAATACCCTTTTACTAAATTTGAAAATTCTCAAATCCTCTCAAACTCTCTAAACTCTTTTGGATTAAATTCGGACTAATTTATTAACGAAAACATGGATTGGAAGAGGAACGACAAAGGAAAAAGACTAATGTTACGAAATTCTGTTTGATTTTGTTGATTTTTGGACGTTTTGTTTATTCCAATTTGAATTTTTTGGGGATTCGGATTCGTGAGGTGGGGCGTGAGGCTATCACGCTTCCACCTATGGTGCGGTGTGATAGCCTCACGCCGCACCATAGGTGGAGGCGTGATAGCCTCACGCCCCACCACATGAGATGACGTGATATTCATACGTCGTCTCCTGTGGTGGGGCGTGATAGCCTTACGCCCTCACCTATATGAGAGCGTGATGGCCTCACGCCCGTGTGGGAAAAATTCAATTTTAAAAAAAATTAATTTAGTTTTTTCCCTTTCCGACACGCGGGCGTATGGCTATCACGCCTCACCGTGTGGTCGGGCGTGATAGCCACATGCCGTGGCTATCACGCCCAACCGTGCGGTCGGGCGTGTGGTTGTCACGCCCGACCACACGGTGAGGCGTGTGGCTATCACGCCCGACCACACGGTGAGGCATGATAGCCACACATCCGAGTGACGGAAAGGCAAAAAAAATAGCCTTTTCCCACCCAAAACCATGAAAGTGCATTTTCGTCCTTTCACGGGGCTGGTGGTGGGAATTTGAGGCTGAATATAACAACACCCGTTGCTAAATGATATATTTTTTTGAAACAGGGGCCAAATAGTAGATCTTTAATCTTTTTGAACAAATTCTGGGGCCAAATTATATATTGTTTTTCAAACAGGGGCCAAATGATATATTAAGCCATGATTAAATAATCATATCTTGCTTATGGATTAATTTGCCACGTCATAATCACACACCATGTCTGTTACTGCTAACTCATAGCGTCCAAAAATATATTTCTTCTTCCTAATCCAATGTTATATTCATCTCTTTGAATTCCAACCAAATCCATGGCTGCGTGTTTGAGAAGATGTGGAAAAGGACTCTCTTTTTCAATTTCGAATTTGAGGCTACTCTCCACGGTTTCTCAAGGTCTACAAGAAAATGTTAAGTCTGTGAATCTCTGCACTGCTATTAATCAAGCTCTTCATGTTGCCATGGAATCTGATCCCCGGTACGTTTCTCGCTATCCTTCATTTCCATTTTTGTTGTGTTTGTGAATGCGATTTCTTTTTCATTTTTGATAACGAATTTGAAGTGATTTTTCTTGGCGTATTTGGTTTTTAGGGATTTTCGAATTTCAAAATAGCAGTTCAATTTAATGAGAAGTATCCAAAATTACTCCTAAAAGCTCCATCATTGTTTTATGATCAGGGATAATGATTGAGTCTAGATAAATGCTTAGATGTTGATTTCCTTCGAAGTTGATGGCTTAAAAAGAGATGCAGCTTTATCTTTTCCTAATTGAAGTCATTGATCATAGATGATTCTTGTTTCACATTTTCGTAGGATTAAATGGTGTGGAAATGTGATTGGTGGTGTTTGAATGGCTTTATCATTTCATATTGATAGGAATGAATCTGTGCCACACTGCTCCGATGACAGTGAGAATTCCTTTGATTTGAAGTAAGATAGAAAAAGGATGAGGGCGATGTCCTAATTCGATATTTAAGTTACCTGAGTTTAGGACGAGAGCACTAAGCAATTGAGAGACAGTGCTCCGATAACAATGAGAACTCCTTTGATGTCTGAAGTAAGAAAGAAAAAGGATTGAGGTGGGGCCATTGACCGGTAATCCCACTCTGACGCCTAAGTTAGCATAGTGTATGATGAGAGCACTGAGCAATACAGAGTAAATTGTAATAGATGTGTGTATGTACATTGACTAGAAGTCGCTATCTATTTATACAGGATAATATCGGTAGTCAGCGAAGATATTCACCCTAGCTTCCTTGGAGGACACGTGTTGGCTTCCAAATGGTGGACGTATTTTAGATAGTTAGTAATATACGAGAATTGATATTTCTTAATCCTAGGTGTGAATCAAGAGTTCTGGTCCGAAGAGAAATTAGAGTGTATCTCATTGGTTCACGTGTCCTAAAGGTGTTTTGTATCTGTAAAGTCGGACCTGACGGTCATCCTTCCTTTTTATACCTCTGTTGGCTTAAGATGAGGACACGTGTATCCTGATAGTATTTGTATGATATCACATATCAATATCTTTTCTCAAGTCTAAGTGTACGTTTGGTTCTTCTTCGTTGTTATGTTAAGGGTTTAGTTAGAATTGAGAAACACATAATTATAGCTATTCTAGGAGGAAAATCGACTTACCAGCTACGAGCAAACAGCTAAGATAAACACTAAACAGCAACAACTGAAAAGGTCAGTTTTAATATTAGTTCATTTAGAAGCTGTTTACTCTTAATGAACACTTGTACTAATTATTACCTGAAAAACAGTTAAGATGCTCTGTGGTTTTGTTTGCCCTTTGTATGGAAACTCCCATTCGAAGATTATTATTTTGTTGTCATGAAATGCCTATTTTATGCACTTACTACTCACCAAAGTTTAATGTGGATTATCACAATGAATTTGTGCTTAGTGATGAAATTTTATGTTTCTTAACATCCTTATTCTTTCTCCAGTTCTTATGTATTTGGAGAAGATGTGGGTTTTGGTGGAGTATTCCGTTGCACAACAGGACTAGCTGATCGATTTGGCAAAAAACGTGTTTTCAATACTCCTCTTTGTGAACAGGTATTTTTTCCATATTTCATTTACATGTCTACCTCCTTTTCATGAATGATTTGCATAGTTATCCTTCGAGTAGTTAGATCTTTGGAGGCACTTGTTCGCCGCCGAAAGCATTTTTAAGTGTGTATTACTGTTTTCCTTGTGAAAAAATTGTGTTGAGATGATTCTGCCTTATAGATGTGAGGGTGTTAACGAGCTGAACCGATACCGAACCTAGTTAGGCTCGGTATTGGCTCGTTCATGTGTCGAGACAAGCCTTCTCGAATTGAGCTTTGACCGACCCGAGTTTTTACCGAGCTTTGACGAACTTTAATCAGATTCATAATACATGCATACATAATTGTTAAAGGTGTGCCTTCGCCTTGTGCGCCTCACCTGGGTCTAAATCAACTCGCGCCTCTGTGTTTTTTTTACTGTTTTGTGTAAAACAAATGTTTGATTAATCTCAACCATTAATCTAATTTAAATAAGATTAATCTTAACCTTATCTAAATAATAATATCAAGACACATAACTAAATATAGAAAGACTTGAGATGGATTAAGAGCAGTCACGTAAAGAAGAGTTTCCTCCATTCCACTCAAACAGAAACGTGGCAGACACACAGAAGAATATCAAGTGACAATGAATGGTTATTAGTTTAGTAACATCAGTTAGGCACTTAGGTTAAGACGTTAAGTATATGTTAATTTCTCTATGAAGTATGAACTTAACTTAGTATTATGTTTTTATGTGGTTTTATTTTGTTTGTGTGGTGATAAGTGTGCCTTGCATTGCGCCTTGAGCCTAGGCTCCAGGACCCTTTAGCGCCTTAGTACGCACCACTGTTTTCTTTGTGAAAAATGTTGAGTGTTAAGATGATCCTGCCTTATGGATCTCTGATTCTCACAGATTATGTGTCATGGAACGAATGCCCACTGGGCTTTAAGCGTGCACAACACAGGTCCATATTACCATGTCCTGCAATTAACTCAACAAATGAGGGCTGCAGGACCACTTGGTCAAACCAGCTCTGATACCATGTCATGGAACCAATTGAACTAAAAGCTCAAGCTTATAGTTAAAGATCCACTTCATATTAATATCTGACACATGCAAATGCACATTCTTCTCCTTATGCTGATATTTTTCTTCGTCTTTCTCATATTTCACTCATTCTTTTTCTCTTTATGTAGTTTAACTATTGTCATTAAATGATCTTGCAGGGGATTGTTGGATTTGGCATTGGTCTAGCAGCAATGGTGAGTATTCATTTCAAATGTAGGGATTCTGTTGTCTCTATCACTAAGTTTTTTTGATGCATTATTCGGTAATTATAACTCTTATACCAATCAAACAGGACAACAGAGCCATTGTTGAAATTCAATTTGCAGATTACATATATCCTGCTTTTGATCAGGCAAGTATCTTCCCCATTGCCAAGTTTTCTTCTCATGCAACAATCCATATAATTGATGGAATTCACCATTTATTAGATCGTTAATGAAGCTGCAAAGTTCAGATACCGAAGTGGAAATCAGTATAATTGTGGAGGTGACCTTCAATTTTTCTCTACGAATATATATATATATATATTGTCAGATATTAATATGGATGAAACCTTTAACTATCAGCTTAAACTTTTAGATCAATTGGTGTACATATATGCATATACACACGTTGATAAATCTAATATTGTGTTTGAATTCACCAGGTTTAACAATAAGAGCGCCATATGGAGCTGTAGGCCATGGAGGACATTATCATTCACAATCTCCTGAAGCTTTCTTCTGTCATGTTCCCGGTATCAAAGTATACTTCCTTTCCCGTACTTTCAATTCTACACTTGTAACAGCTTGGTCGAATACCATATAGATTTTATCCACGCTGATCCAAGTCCCATTCTGCTTCAAAATGCATTTACATGTATTGGAAACACACCTTACTAATATAGCCCAGTCACTCCCTTTACATTTTCGAAGGATTCGATCCGTTCATGCCTCCATTGCCATCTTTTATGGTTGCTCATTGCTCAGGCCTTTCACCTGTCATGCACCTCCTCAAGACTGACTCATTACAGTACTTGTTCATTTTTTCTAGCCCATTAACTTAGTTTTTGTGTCTAGTTATTAATTTTGATTAATTTTATAAATTGATAATCAAACTAAACATAAAAAACTAAGTAATTTCTGCAGGTCAAATCGTTTTACACCTTTTAATAGAAATTGTAACATGTTTAAATGATACATTTTCCTAATTTTTCGTTACAACAACTAAGCATCCTAGATTATATCATTTAACCTGTTTATAGTGAGATGATAATATACATTTCCAACATACAGTTATGTTAATGCACTTGAGATGATTTTTCTCATTTATTTGCATTATTGCTTTATTCTACGTTCTGCTTACGGAACTTCTATATGTGCTGTGCTTCTCACGGGTTAAAGATACGTTTTTTGTAGTTTAGGTAACTAATAATAGATTTTGGGTATTTTTTTATAGTTTTTCTAGTTTTAGGGTAGTCAAATAGGGATTCCGGGAGCTTGTTTGGAACTTTGAGTCCCGGACACTTCAAATTTTTGTAAAGGTCCCGGATGTGGTTTCCCAAAGCACTGTCCCAGACAGATGTTGCACTGAAGATTCCGGGACTTAAAGTCCCGGACAACAATTACAATTGGATTTACAGCCCACCTTCCCCACCCACCTCTGTAATATTTCGAAAAAGAGAACCATAAATCCTTTCGGAAATAGTACCAAGACAGAGCTAGATTCCATCAATCCTTTTGATTTGAAAGTTCGACCAGAAGCAGTAAGGTTTGTGAAGATGGCGAGAGACATATGGTCCATGAAATGGAATGTTGTTCTGTTTTATCTTAGCTCTGTTTACTTTCATTGCGTTTCTTCCAAAAGCATGTCCAGGATTTTAAGTCCTGGACGCACTCTTTCGCAGAGAAAAGCTTGTCTGGGACTTAAAGTCCTGCACGCTTTACATTAATTTAAAGCGTCCGCGATTCAAAGTCCCAGACACACAACTCCGGGAGTCAAACTCCCGGAAACTCTATCTGACTACCCTAAAATTAGAAAAACTATAAAAAAAAACCTCATGTCTTGTAATTATTTTGCTTCACTACCATAAACGTATCTTTAACCCTGCTTCTCTCTCTAAGTGCTCAATCCACAGATTATCTCCATTTCTTCTATTGCAGGTGGTTATCCCTCGGAGTCCACGGCAAGCGAAAGGATTGTTATTATCGTGCATAAGGGATCCAAACCCTGTTGTCTTTTTCGAACCAAAAGTAGTGTCCCGTTCTCAGAATTAGCCTTCATGTTTCAATTAATAATTCCTGGTTTAACATCAATGAATGCCTTGGATTTTTCAGTGGCTATATCGCTTGGCAGTAGAGGAAGTACCTGAGAATGATTATATGTTGCCTTTGTCACAGGCAGAGGTATACTTTCTTCTATCTTTTCGAAAGAAGGTTGTACGATTTTGAGTCTGAAAAGGACTTGTAATTTTAGGTGATCCGAGAAGGCAGTGACATAACTCTCGTTGGTTGGGGAGCACAACTTTCTGTCATGGAGCAGGCCTGCATCGACGCCGAGAAGGTAAATTGCTAGCCAATGTTAGGGCTGTAAATGAGCCGAGCCGCTCATGAGCGGTTTGATGTTCGGTTCATTAAAAGCTCGATCATGTTCGACTTGATATAAAAACGAGCCGAGCTTGAGCACGGAGAAGCTCGCGAGCTGGTTCGATTATAGATTCATGAACAAGCTCACGAGCAAGCTCGATTATAATATTTATGAACACGATCGTGAGCAAGTTTGGTTCGATTATTTTTCTTAATAATAATATTTCTCGAAAGGGGAAATGTAAAACAACATAGTTTTGTGTAAACTTTAATTTTCTAGATTTCAAAACTATGTAGTTTTGCGTTAAAGAAATTTCAAATGAACATAATTAATGAGATGTTCACGAGCGAAGTTCATGAAATGAATTAACGAGCTGCTCGCAAGCAAAGCTCGTGAACAAGCTCGCGAACAGCTCTTGAGCAGCTCAGGAGAAGAATGTTGAGCGCGAGCTCGTCAATTTTCTGACTAGCCGAGCATGAGCAGACCAAACTTCGGTAGATAAAACCCTACTCTGGAATCCATGATTATGGACCCGAATATGAAACTTGGAGCATTCAGAGATGCTCTCATTATTCCCAATAATACAGGTCGGGACGGTAAACGCCTCATCTACATGCTGGCCAATATTTTCTTTATGGCAATTGCTACCTAACTTCTTTCTTCTATAGACATGATGCTCTTAGGAGAGATTGATATATTTTCAATCAAAAAAGACTTTGGCATTCCCTCCTTGGGGGATGAATCGAGACAATTTTGAATCGTACAGATGCTCTCATTATTCCCAATAATACGGGTCAGGTTTGGTCGGTAAACGCCTCATCTACACACTAGCCAATATTTTCTTTACGGCCATTACTACCGAACTCGTTTCTTCTATACACATGATGCTCTTAGGAAAAGTATGATATAGCATTTCACGTTAAATTTCTATACATTTTCAATCAAAAAAGACTTTGGATGAATCGAGATAGTTTTGAATCGTAGCTCTGGACCGAAACTAAAATAACAGAAATTTAGAAAAAACAAAATGAGAAACTTCTATGAATTTACTTTCTTTGCTACCTAAAATATAATTTGGTGTGACCCATGAGTTTTTGCAGGATGGAATTTCTTGTGAACTTATAGACCTTAAAACGTTGATACCTTGGGACAAAGAAACAGTAGAGGCTTCAGTTAGAAAGACAGGAAGACTTCTTGTAAGTTCATTATGCTCTTCAAAAATGTGCTTCTGATTTTTGAAACTGTGAGCTGTGTTGTGTATTATCATTCAATTTGTCGCGTCTTGTAGATTAGTCATGAAGCTCCGGTAACTGGAGGTTTTGGTGCTGAAATCTCTGCGTCTATTGTCGAACGTTGCTTCTTAAGGGTAAGAAACTAATCATTAATTCAATATAGAGATCCGTTTGATTTTTCTCTATATGGATATATTTCGATGACAATGATTTCGTTTGGTACTTCACCGATTTTATCTATAGATTAATGTTTGTGGACTATGGCCACTTTGACATTGCTTTTCCATAGCCTAAAAGTATCGTTTGGTAAATAAAAAACTGCTTTCTTAAAAGCCGGTAAAACTGCTTTCAAGAAAAACTACAATTTGTAGCTTTTGAAGAAAACAACTTTCACAACTTATCGGAAAAGTTGATATTAAAATTTTGGGTAAATAATTTATTAGTCTCTACATTTTACCTAACCGTTTATTCTTCATATTTTAATAATACCTTGTTTAATTCTTAACTTTTGTTCTATTTAATAGATTAGGTCCTGTTTTTTTGAAATTAAGTAAACTGAATTAAATGTCACTGAACTGAAATGATAATATTAGACTTTAAAAATAGCAATAATTAAAATAAATAAACTTAATAATAATAATAAATAATGATAAATTAACGAACTGAACTGAAATTACTAATTCTGAAATTAAGTGACAAAAAACACGGCCTTAGTCCCTTATCGGGGGACTAAACTTTTTAACAATTCAAATATTTGAGGGACTAAACTATTTAATAGAACAAAAGTTAAAGGACTAATATGAGAACTAGACAGTGTATTAGTTAAAAATATAGTAACTAATAAGTTATTTACCCAAAAAAAAATTGGATAAAAATAGCCCTAACTTTCAATATAACATAATATGTATAATTTTTATTTTTTATTTCTCGACTTTTAGAATTTACATCGTGTATTTACCAAACACTTATCTTTTTTTTTTTTCACTATTAGCCACAACAATGCCAAACTGACCCTATGTATGATTTGGAATTATCTGCTGGGTAGCAGAAATGTTTTCGTTCTCAATTCGGCTAATCTTTAAAGACATGAACAGTGGCTAAACCTTTGAATGTCTTTGCAGTTGGAAGCTCCCGTAGCTAGGGTTTGCGGTCTCGACACGCCTTTTCCTCTCGTTTTTGAGCCGTTCTACATGCCTACGAAAAACAAGGCAAGTAATACAGATTTGACAATTTGAAATATCAGCATTCTGTAAATTTATATTTTGTTTGCTCTAATTGAGGCTTCATTTTGATGCAGATAATAGATGCAATTAAATCAACTGTAAATTACTAGCATTCTATTCCAAGCTGCTGAATTTAGGGCTCAACAATCTTGTAAGCAAATGTCCTTTTGATTTCATATATAGAATAAGAACACTGACCACTTAGAGGTGGCAAAAATACACACGACCCGATTATATGACACGAAATTGACACATAATTTTAATGTTTTGGGTTTAGCTTAATAGTTAATGTGTCATTTTTGGATTAAATGCATCATTGGTCACTGAACTTACATGGTTATCTCAAAAACGTCACTCAACTTTGAGTTTTGTCTCAATTAGGTCACTGTAACGATTTGAGTGATTAAAAAACATTGAAGTAATGACATAAGTGATACGTCAATATGAAACAACTCTTATTTCTAACCGAAATGACACATTACATCCATATATGCGCCTCCTGGTTATCACGTGTCGATTATTTTTATGAAAAAAAAAATGAAAATTTAGTTTTTTTCATAAAATACCCAACATATTGCTGTCACATTTTGTTTTGACCAGAGATTTGAGTTAACTCATGTTGACGTGTCACTTATGTCATTAGTCCGATGCGTTCTAACCACTAAAATCGACGGAGTGACCTAATTGAGACAAAACTCAAAGTGAGTGATTTTATTGAGACAAATTGAAGTTGTATGACCATTTTGAGAAAACCATGTAAGTTCAGTGACTAATGATGCATTTAACCCGTCATTTTTGGGTTGACACGCAAATTTTTAGGTTGGGTCAGGGTTGATGTGCAAACCCGAAACCGACACGAAATGCCACGAATTTTTAAAATTATTGTTATATTCTCTCATATTTTTATATGTCACGTTATTAATAAAGATAATAAAATTATAATTATTACATGCAAATATGATTCGAACCTTCTAAATTATTATAAAAACATTACATGACCCGTAATATGATATTAACGGACTTTTCAATGGTTAATATAAACATACTAATCTAAAAATGACATAAAGAATTTAAAAATAATATCATATTTCTTATCTTTTTAAAAGTTATCATTAATATATATGCGTAACAAAATGACATATAATCCGAAAACACGACACTAACACGAACCCGAAAATGACACGAACACGACTCAAACACGAAATTGTCAGGTGACACTGCTGCTCTCTGGTTATGTATGGGTAGGACTGTAAATGAGTTGTGTTGTGTTGTTCGACTCAATTTATAAACGAGCCCAGTTTGAGCATAGAGAAACTCAGCTCGAAAGCACGCGAGCATGCTCGGTTATAGGTCATGAACAAGCTCGGTTATAATGTTCATGAATACGCTCTTGAGCAAGCATGGTTTGATTATTTTTTTTAATAATAGTATTTCTATAAATGAGGAAATATAAAACAACGTTTTGTAGGTTTCAAAATTATGTAGTTTTATATTAAAATAAAAAGTCAAATCAATATATAATCATAAACATAATTAATGAGTTGTTCGCGAGCGAAGTTCATTAACAGAAGTAACGAGCTGCTCACAAATAGAATGTTGAGTTTAAGCTCGTCAGTTTTCTAATGAGTCGAGCATGAGTAGGTGAAAGCTTAGTGGCTCGGTTCGATTATAACCCTATCTATGGGTGCTCAATTGATGTTTTTTTTGGTGTTCTTACAGAAAAGATTTAAGCAATTTTTTTTGGTGTTCTTACAGAAAAGATTTAAGCTTCATAACAGTACGTACGATCAGTGGATGCTCAAGCCTCCTTTCCCCTCGATGCTGGGAAGAGCTCCAACTATTTATCATGGGAAAATGTGAAAATAAGACAGTAGTATGAGCTTGTAATCTGTATGTGTATGTATATTAATCCAGCAAGTAAATCAAGATTTATTTAATATAATTGCTAGTAGTTCACTTCATTTTTTAACATGTCCAGTGAAAATAACTACTCCCTCCGTCTCATAATATAAGTCGGTTTAGAAAGTTTTTTTTTTTTTTTTCCAAAATACAAGTCATTTTGGTTTTTTAAGAATTTTTAGTTTAGTTTTTTGATCTAATCATTAAATTTTATCTTAATCTATATGTTTTTAAAAATTTCAATGTTTATTGCCCAACCATTATATGAGAGATTTTTTTTTTTAAGTTAACCAATGTAAATTTATTAATTAGGTTTTACATTAATTGTATTTTTTAATTTGTATAAAAAATCTTTAGAATTACTTATATTATGGGGCGGAAGTAGTATAACATAATAAAGCCGTCGCTTTTGAAATGATTGAACGCCATAAAATTTAGAGAAAAATAATAAAATAAGGCTTAATATATTTCCAGCTCTTTCAATTTATCTCGAACTGTAACTGATCTTCCAAACTTAGACTTGTGATAACTAACCTCCTCAACTTGTTTATTTGGAACAAATAACCCCTTAAATTGTTCAATTGGAACAAAAAACTCCTCAAGTTGCTTATTTAGATCAAATAACTTCCAAACTCTAGAAAACATTCAACATAATATTACATAAGAAATAAAAGGTTTCAAAATATCGGTTGCTACATCTAACTAATCTATTGATACATTAACTAAAAGGACATAATATTACATAAGAAATAAAAGGTTTCAAAATATCGGTTGCTACATTTAACTAATCTATTGATACATTAATTAAAAGGTAAAAAAAAACTTCCGAGATAACCTATTTAATGGGCTATTTGTTTCAAATAAGCAAGTTGAGGGGCTTAGTTGTCACAAGTTTAAATTCTGAGGGTCAGTTGCAGTATTGAAATAACTTGAGGGGGCTTGAAAGATATTACGTCTAAAAATAAACTATGTAATTTGGCCATTTTTAATTAATAGTTTAAAAGTTTGCAAATAGAGATTTTATGTTTTTTTTTTTTAATTTAACCATAGCATCCACCATTATTACTTATTTTTTACTCTTATGTAAAAGTCATTATTTTTCTACTTAATTTTAATACATATATTAGTCATTTTTACCTATATATAAAAATTATTATTTTCCTACTTTATTACATGTATTAATTGATATTGTAAGAATTATTTCGTGGAAATATCATTTACACATGGATCAATGTCACAATTCGGATCTGAAAGATTTAGAGGAACTATCTGATCTGATGAAAGAAATATTCTTTAGAGATGCGAATGGAACCCTTCAGCCACGTGGTAGAATCCCCATCACCAATTCCTACAATCGTACGGTTAGGAATGAGCAACTACTGGATCAATATAAACGGTTGCACAATGTGTTGCCTGACATGAGGTCCGAATGTCGTAGGCCCAATGAAACCAAGACCCCAGAAGCATACTTGCTATATGGCAGAGTGCGCCACCTAACGGCGTCACATTCTGAGCTGGACATAGCCAACCGAAGGCTCACATGTGTTTGATGACTCATGAGGGCACATTCCTAGAATGACAAATATTACCCTTAATAGCTACTATAAATAGAAAATGTATATGATCCATATATGGTATATAAACACAACTATTCTCAATAATTTGTTCAATCATTGCTAATTTAAGTATCGGAGCGGGTTCGTCGTACGTCAGCCAGGCCCGTCCCTGAGCATGGGCAGGAGGGGCGTCTGCCCAGGGCCTAGGGACGAGAGAGGGCCCAATTATAGTAATGTATAGTACTAAGAGTTTTAAACTATACTTGGTTAAATTAATATATATATATATTGATTAAAAACATTGTCATCAGATTCTTTCCAAATTAAAAACGTTGGCATTAGATTAAACTCAAAAAAAATTATACTTAATTAAAAACATGGGCATCAATTACCAAATTTTCTAATTTACCTCGAATTCTTTCCAAATTTCCTAATAATAATATTGAACATCAATTCCCTAATTTATCTCAAAATCTTTCCATAATTATCTTTCTCGCTCATCAATCATGACAAAATTTCTAATTTATCTCCCCTTTCACACTCCAATCCCAAAGAATATTGAATGGTATTATCTTTCATCTTCGGTTCATATTCAATTCATTAGCTATATAATCAATTTTGTTCTCTAATCACCCAATTGTGAAACTTTCAATTGCTATTAGCATTTTTTTGTCTTTGAAAAACTCCATCAAATTCTGATTCACTTGGTCTTCAGAGGCAATTTGGGAGAAACGAATCAAAATCTTCAAATTTCAAGAACTTAACCCCTAAAGCCCGTTAAGTGAGATGATTTTCAGATTTGGTTTTTCATTTTTATGTTATCATACTTTGTGTCCTGAAGAGCATAAAATCTATTAGAACTATTTCATAATTTATTAAATTTGAGAATTTTGCATTTAGAAATGATTACACATCATTTTGCATAAGAAATTGGGTATTTAAAGGAATATAAAATGTTTTTTCATATGCAATGTTTTTATTAGATTGTTTATTAGGGTCTCACTTGGTAACTCGCCCCTGGACCTCTAAAATCTCAGGATCGGCCCTGACGTCAGCCTCTCTCTGACTTGATGTTGTTCTTATCTCAAATTAATAAAAAAAAAGTTCTAGAAGACTATTCAAATACAACGATATCATCTCTTTTTGACTTGATGTTGTTCTTATCTCAAGTTAATGAAAAAAGTTCTAGAAAACTATTTAGATATAACGATACCATTAATTATACTTACTCTTATTATTGTTTTTATTTTATAAATATATGTATTCTAATTATCTATGTCTTTTGCATAATTTATAAGTTATTATATATCATTTTAATATGGTTTTATATATGTATAATCATAAAGATTTTAAAAGAAAATATAAAAAGTACAAGTAAATAACAATTGATAAAAAAATAGAAATTTCATTAATATCAATAATAATAGTAAATTATTTTTATAAATCTAATTCATTTTCTTAACCTATTTTGTAGGAAATAACATCAAATGCTGTGAAGATTCAAGCCAGTAGTCCAGAGATAAAGTCGGATCCAATACTATATGTTTGACAAACGATCATCCTCTACCGATATCCACACGAGCAATCAACAAACAGACTATGCTACCACCGATTAGATATCAAAGACGACCAGAGAACCCCAAAATGAAATCCCAATTCTAAGGCTACACTAAACCCTACAATTAGAAATTCGTTTTAGGGCTCTCTCCTCGTCTCTGATATCTAATGAGTGCTAGCTTGTTATTTGCGCTTTGTTCGTGTCGATACTGGTAGAGGTTTGTCGGAGAAGCAACACTTGATCCGACCTTGTCTTGAAGATACACGTTTGAATCTTCATTGTCTCTAAGATTAGTGATCAGTTTCGTTTTTATCAAATCACGTAGAGTCTCTAGTTTGGATTTTGATTTTAATTTTCTGCTGCATTTTTATTGCATCGTCGAATGGCAGAAGTGGTATGTAAACCAAGTCATCATTAACACTCCATACATATTTTTCTTCTTCGATCTTCAGTATTGTTAGAGATAAAGAAATCTAGAATTGTACAACGTTTAATAATTTTTTATTTCCTATTAAGATTTTTGTAATTGTGTTATTCATTAAAATTAGGATAAAGTCTAAAAAAACTAACGAGCTTTCACTTTTTGTCAAACGGATATTTGGAAAAAAAAAATCAAAAGGAGATTAAGATTTTTCTTTTTGCTAAAACGATAATTTTTAGTTTGACACTACAAAAATGAAATTTAACAATCTAATCAAAGTTTCAAAAATTAAAATTGTTTAGTATATAACCAAATTTTTTATTTTGAAAAATTATTATTTTCAAAGCTCCTTCTAAAACATTCATTTTCTCTCTCTAGATCAAACAATACTGAAATGACGTCAAAATTAAATAGATGATGACTTAAAAATCACATATTTATATATTTCAATTTCAAGATCATCAACATTCATTTTAATTTTGAGGACCTTATGTTTAGTAAAACAAAAAACCTCAATCATTTTCTTCTTAAATATGAAAAGCTCAATCGCGATTTTAACAAAACATGAATACACACATGAGCTTTTTGTTTAGACTTTTTTTTCTTTTCTTATACTACTTAAAAAATATCTTAAACTTAAAACTTAAAAAAAAGGAGGGGTCCTTTTTTATGGTAAAAAATTCATTCATTTCAGTGATTTCACAAAAAGAAAAAGATGAAAACAAGGGATCTGTTGAATTTCAAATAGTAAGTTTCACTAATAAGATACGAAAACTTACTTCACATTTGGAATTGCATAGAAAAGACTACTTATCTCAAAGAGGTTTGCGGAAAATTTTAGGAAAACGCCAACGACTGTTGGCTTATTTAGAAAAGAAAAATAGAGTCTCTGCTAGTTTTCCAATTCTTTTATAATTTCTTCTCCTCCTCCGCTTCAAATTTATTCTTCAATTTTTTTTTATTCTCCATATATTACTTTATAATTATTCATTTCATCAGATTTTTTAAATATCTTTTTAGCCTTAAATAATGTCTTTTAAATGAGTAGTAGAAATTATTTGAAGGTAATGTTTCATGTTTAAAAAAATTAGCAATTAGAATATTAAGTTAGCTTCATTTAATCTAATTTAGTTGTAAAACTTGATTTGATAATAATAAGACTCGAGTCAATAATGACAATTATCTATCAGTTAGTATTTTACCATATTGATGATTATTTTAATAGTATGGTGTTAAACTTGATATCTTTCTATTATGAATTTACTATTTTGGTGTTCTAATTTATTTTTTGGTATTAAAGAATATGATTACAGGGGCGGAACCTGAGGGGGCGGGGAGGACCCTCCAGCCCTCCGGAACACCATTGAGAAACAGTGGTTCAGCCCCATCTCTAAAATAGTTAAAATTAGTTCTTATAATCTAGGACGTGATTATTATATAACATAAAATCAAGTTTGCATATATGGTTTTATTGGTAATTAAAGTCATCTCCATAATCAATTGGTCTCATATTTGAATCTCTCTTTCTTCAGTTTTTAACCCATTTTAATTTTTTTTTTCCTTAAACCTCATTCTTCTTTAAAAATATCAATATTATTACCTAACTATCATTTTTAATCATTATTATTAATTAATTTTAATTTTTTAACAAAAAAAAAAATTCACTTATATCCTCCAAATTTGTTTTTTTTTTTTATCCAATTATAATTTTATCCCATTGTGATTTTCCCCTTAAATCTTGTTTTCCTTTAAACCTCATTGAGGTTTAGTTAGAATTTTTTGTAGCTCAAAAGTATGGTTATCAAAACTTGACCGGTCAAAAGACCGATAAGGATAGAGGGTTAAGGGTTTAAGGTTTAATATTTAACCGGAGTTGAACCGAGGTTCAAAAAGGTCCCGTAAAAACTAATATTTTTAGTTTTATTTAATCTTTTAATATAATAAAATATTAATGATATCAATAAAAATTTATATTAGTAGTTATAATCATGCAGTGGAGGTGCCAGAACTCCACGTTTGGAGGGGTTGATTTTAACTGTGAAAAGTGTAGACATATATTTTTTTAATCTAATTATAATTTTATCCCATTGTGATATTCCCTTTAAATCTTTTTTTTTCCTTTAAACCTCATTCCCATTAAAATTGTCAATATTATTACCTAATTTAATTATATTATTATTATTAATTAATTTTAATTTTATCTTTAATCAAAATGTCAATTTTAAAATTCAATTTATAAAGAATAATATACTTGTTTAGGATCTTTAATTTAGAAAATTAACATTCAATTTATAAAAAATTAAATATAATCTACATTAAAAAAAATGTAGACAAATTTAATTTTTTATAAATTGAACGTTAATTTTCTAGATTAAAACTTCTAAACAAGTATATTATTCTTTATAAATTGAAATTTTGATTCAAGAAAAAATTAAAGTTAATTAATAATAATAATATAATTAAATTAGGTAATAATACTAACATTTTTAATGGAAATGAGGTTTAAAGGAAAACAAGATTTAAGGGAAAAATCACAATGGGATAAAATTATAATTAGATTCTTAACAATATAATAACTTACTATTCGCTTCATTCTGATGAGGGCATCTTGTCCCTGGACGCGGGGCGTAAGAGAGGACACGCGGAGCGTGAATCCGGAGAAAGAAAGGAAGAAAACCCCGCGTGTAAAAAGGAATGATCCGGAGAAGAGTCAGCAGCCAAAACACGCAGGGCGTACTGTTGGGCACGTCCTGCGTATTTGAGTGTCTGATCCTGAGAAGAGCTCATCAGCCAAGACACGCAGGGCGTACTGTTGGACACGCAGGGCGTACTATTGGACACGCAGGGCGTACTGTTGGACACGCAGAGCGTATTTCCACTTTTCAGCAAACTTGCTCCTTACTTCAGCTCCCTTATTATTTACATATTTGGTCCCTCAGCTCCTTCCCCACTTCCAAAAGACACCCCTCCACTCACCTTTACCCCATCTACCCTTTTATCTTTAAGTTTATTTAGCTAAACTCTTTACTCTTTTATGTAATTTAACATTTAGGTTTTTGAGATGATATAAATTAATCTCTTTCTCTTTGTAATAGGTTAACTTTTATGAAATACAATTTATCATCTTCTTCCTTGTGAAGTTTGTTAAGGTTTTATCCTTCAACAATGGGGATTTCACTATTCCTATGGATTTAGTCCATGAATTAGGATCCACTCCTTCTAGTTTAGCTAGATAAGTTGTTAGCCTTTGTGAGTTTACGGTTTAAAACTCTCAGTGGATTCCGCGCTGCATCATTTGGTATCAGAGCCGGTCGTTTTTCTTGAACGGAGACTTCTTTCGACTATGGTTCAACCGAGTTTATCACCAGCTTCAAAGGAACGTCTTGGAGCCGGGCTGAGGAAGTCAGAGCTCCTACGTGAAGAGTTATTAAGAAGGATAAAGGAGGACTTGAGTATGGAGAGATGAGGAGGCTCCAAAGGGCAACCACTACTTTACCTCCTAAAGATTCATCACCAATCTTTTTTCCTTTACACATTGAAGAGGTAAATCCAAAGCTTTCTATTCTTGATGTGGAAGTTGTGGGTATACCTATTATTAGTGAGAATTTGGTTGTTTGTGATGTTGCTTGTGATGATGAAGTGGATTTAGATTCTTCTTGTGAAATTATTGATAATGAAATTGTGGAGGAGGATTTAGATTCATTTGTGGATGAGGAGGAGAGGTTGTTTTTAGGTGAGGGTATTGGGGAAACCCATGTTACAAAGGATGCTTCCCATGTGTTTGATGAAATACCCCTTAAGCATAACCTTGTTTGTATGATTGAGGAAAGTGGGGGTATTATTCTTGAGGAGGGGAAGAATGGCTTGGGGCTTGTTGATCTTTTTGAGGCGAATGAGAAAATCACACTATGTGTAGAGATTGATGACTATGGTGATGGGAGAGATGTTGGTGGTTCTACCATGTTGGGTGGTAGGAAGTCTTTTGAGTCAAGCGGCTTAGTACGTGGATTAGTTGGCTTGAGCCATAGAGAGGAGCCAATGGGAACGATAGGTCATGGGAGAGAACGGATCGAGGATGGAGAGGGAAGTGAAATAGTGTATGGTCAAGGAGAAGATGATCTAGGAGAGGAGATTAATGGAGAAGGAAACTAGAAGATTAATGGAGAAGGAAACTTCAAAATTGAGCTACTTAATGATGATGAACTTGTCCCTGGACGCGGGACGTAAGAGAGGACACGCGGAGCGTGAAACCGGAGAAAGAGAAAGGAAGAAAACCCCGCGTGTAAAAAGGAATGATCCGGAGAAGAGTCAGCAGCCAAAACACGCAGGGCGTACTGTTGGGCATGTCCTGCGTATTTGAGTGTCTGATCCTGAGAAGAGCTCATCAGCCAAGACACGCAGGGCGTACTGTTGTACACGCAGGGCGTACTGTTGGACACGCAGGGCGTACTGTTGGACACGCAGAGCGTATTTTCACTTTTCAGCAAACTTGCTCCTTATTTCAACTCCCTTATTATTTACACATTTGGTCCCTCAGCTCCTTCCCCACTTCCAAAAAACACCCCTCCACTCACCTTTACCCCATCTACCCTTTTATCTTTATGTTTATTTAGCTAAACTCTTTACCCTTTATGTAATTTAACATTTAGGTTTTTGAGATGATATAAATTCATCTCTTTCTCTTTGTAATAGGTTAACTTTTATGAAATACAATTTATCATCTTCTTCCCTGTGAAGTTTGTTAAGGTTTTCACCTTCAATAATGAAGGATTTCATATTCCTATGGATTTAGTCCATGAATTAGGATCCACTCCTTCTAGTTTAGCTAGATAAGTTGTTAGCTTTTGTGAGTTTACGGTTTAAAACTCTCAGTGGATTCCGCTCTGCATCACATTCACTTAGGTCTTGTTTAAAAAACCACTTAATGACTTAAATTAAAATATTAAACACTTATTTAATTTAAGTGCGTTTGATAACAATTATTTCTCCATCACTTAAATTAATAAATTAAATTAAAAATTACTTATTTTAATAAATCAAAATATTTAATTTAACATTTTAAATTTTTTTAGCCTATTTATTTATCTTTATTTTGTCTACCCATTATAATAATATACATAAATGCAACACAACAATAGCACTTGCTAAAAGAAATTAATTATCAAAATTTAATTAAGTCGCAGTAGAAAAATAAAATATAAATGTTCAAAAAATTAAAACTTCTATAATTTTCAAAAATCCTAATTAAATAACTGGTTAATTGTTAATTTAAAATAAAATTATGTGATTTCAAATTTTTTTTTTGGAACCGTTATTAGGGAAATTTGAAAAAATAAAAAACTTAGTGAGCTGCTATTTATCGCAATATTTTTTCCACCTACCGCACTTTTTTAACAATTTTGCCCTTCTCATAATTTAAACTCAAAAAATCAAAACTCTTAAATCCTCTCTAATTTTTTGGATTTTCAAAAAACCCGACCTAAAACGACATGCCGCCAAAGGCATGAGTGGGTAAAGGCTTCATGAATGCTCCCGTAAGGTTTTTTAAAAAAAATTACTCCAAAATCACGGGTTCCGCCTCCGAAACGGAGGCGGAATCCGTATGAATTTAGCCTAAATGGACGGGACGTGCCATTTCCACCGCGGGTGGAATGGACGAACTGCCCGTTCCACCCATGGTGGAAATGGCACGCGCCGTTCGTTCCACCGTACGGTGGAACGAACGGCATGCTCGTTCCACCGTACAGGAGTGCCGTTCGTTCCACCGTACGGTGTAACGATGCGCGCTGCCCGTTTAGACCAAATCCATTTTAAAAAAAAAATCAAAAAGAAAGAAAAAAATTGTTTTGGTTTTTGAGAAAAAATTATAAAAATGGCAGAAATGTCAAAAAGTGTGCGGTAGGTGGAAAAAATATTGCGGTAAATATTACCCAAAACTTATCAACCACATATACTGTCTCCGGATCTATCGGAGCCAGCCCTAATTTAGGGCACACTATTCATGAAGAAATTAAAATTATGGTTGCATTATTCATTTGATAGTATTTTAATAACATCCATTTCTTCATAATTAGGGCAAACTACTCATGAAAAAATCGTAATTATATATACACATCATATTCATTTGTTGATACCAATTGTTAATTATTTGTTGTTAAATGATTTTATAGGAAAAAATTAAGAAACTAGAGAGAAAAAAATAATAAGCAATTAGACAATAAAAAAAAACTTATATACATCTAAGAAAAACAAAAAATATCTTTACTTTAATGATTCAAAAATTACACAAATTCAAAACTTTTATGTCACTCAAATCTTAAAAAATGTACTAGTTTAAATTTCAAAACTTATTAATTAGGCATTATACGAATTTAGGTCCAAACTACCGTTTTAAAATAAATCTTAAACTATCAAGATTATGGATTAGGTTCAAAACGGGTTAGGGTTTAGAAAAAATAGTCTGAAACTATCAAATGATTTTTGATAAAGCCATAATGTTTTTTACTTAGAATTGTGACACAATTGAATCATTTTTTCCTTTGTTTGTTTAGAATTGTGACACAATTAATGATTTCGATAGTTTAAGATCCTAATTAACTTTAAAACTAAAGTGAGAGGAGGTGAAAAAGGTTGGCCAACCCTCCAACCCACCGAAACACGCTTGAAGAATAGTGGTTCAATACCGAGCCGTTAAAATTAGTACTAACTATACTTATATAACATAAAATTAAATTTGCATGTTAATTTTAGTAATAATTAAATGCACCATCACAACCAAATGATTCTATGATCTCCCTCATCGTATAATATACGTGTATCCATATTTCACATGTCAAAATATGTACAGAACTTCTCCATTTGACATAAATACCCTATGATCTAATAATTTGCCCTCGCAGAGATATCTCTTTTTAATTTTTTACTTTAAATCATTTTTTACCCTTAAAACTCATCCTCAGCCGCAAAAAATGGAGTCCTGATTATGTCTATTAATTAGATGGTAGAGTCCTTTTATGATCAAATCAAAAAGCTATATTACCCAAAAAAAAAAAAGAGCTATAGATCAAGACAAATCAATTATATATCTTTTAAAAAAATCAATTGACTGTATCCGAAAACAAAAAACTATATTAAAAAAGTCAAAATTTCTATGAAATTTAAATGCGAAAAATTGGTATTCCTATGGCCATTCCCAACAGGTCAAAACAGCAACGCCGCTAATGGAATATGACACAATCTGTTTGTCCCAATCAAATAAACATGTTTCAATCCTTAGTTCAAAAGAGGCCTCAGAGATCTTGGTGGAAAATATCATCACATGAAATTAAATCTCAATCAAGAGTAGCAAATATTAGATTTCCATCACTGGCCAATCTAATTCTCCAAACAACCACAAAAAAACACAGATCTAAAACGATTTAAGACGATGAAAAATTATATCCATACAACCACAAAAAAACACAGATCTAAAACGATTTAAGCTAAGAAGAATACTATTCAGAGAACCACAGAAAAAACACACAGATCTAAAACGATTTAAGATGATGAAGAGTCAGAAGTAGCTGGAAATTCGTATCATATAATGAAATCAGTGGGAATCCGTCTGATTTTCTTCATCATTCATCTCCATCATCAACAATCAAAAATTAAAATAAAATAAAAGACAAATGTATCTACCTTGTCACCAATACTTCCCAGAGAAAATGGAAGATCGGAGCTAAAGGTAGAGTTTCTACAAACACAAAACCCTGAGATTTCATGTAAGTAAAAATTAAAAGCTTACTTTTGCCTAACGATAGATTCCATGACCAATTCCGAAGTAATCACAGAATTGCAATATCAGGCTGGACAACACTGAAGAAACAGAATTGCGGAAGAAACATTGAAATCACAACGCTGAAGAAACATTGAACATGCGATTGGAATGACGGATAGCTGGTTCCGAAATACAGAGATAGGCTCCTCATTTAGATTTGGGGGGTTGAACTGGTTTATATAGGGAAGGAAGGAGAGGAGGGGAAAAACCCTAGACGGAGTGTGGTAAATAATGGGCCTGGGTCTGGGCTTGGTCATGGGCCGGATGCATGTTTATATGAAGATTTCTAATTTATATTGGGTCAATTACATGAATATCATAATTAAGTACAAAATTACAAGTAAGTCATATCACCAAACTTAATTCTTAATATGTCATTATTCTTTATATATTATGATTTTATACCATAATTTAAAAAATCTCGACTTTAATTCATAAATCATAAACCCTAGAAAATATATTATAGACTTCTAATTTATAAATTATAATCCTTAAAATATATTAAAAGTACTGATTTTACTAGTTTGATATAATCCAAAATTATGACTTGACATAGTTGTAAATAGTTTTTGAAATATGAATTTCTGTGTAATTTTCCCATTTTTAAAGGAAATTATACAGAAAAGCAAATTTCTTAAAAAATGTATAGTCAGGTTAAATTTTATTTGGGAAAATTATACAGAAATTCATCTTTTAACAACTATTTACAGTTATATCAAGCTATTTTGAATTATATAAAACTAGTAAAATCAGTATTTTTAATATATTTTAAAGATTAAAATTTATAAATTAGAAGTTTAAAATATATTTTTTAGGATTTATGATTTATGAATTAAAGTTTAGAATTTTTAAATTATGGTGTAAAATCATAATATATAGAGAATAATGATATATTAAGAATTAAGTTTGGTAACATGACTTAGTTGTAATTTTGTAGTTTTTTTTTTTTTTTTTTGTAATAGTTGTAATTTTGTAGTTAATAATGATATTTCATGTAATTTACCCAAAAAAAAAAAAAGTCATGGGTCAAAGCCTCTTTAGACAGCCATGGGCCTTCCCCTAGTGTACAGGCTTGCATTTAGGTCACTAAAAATAGAAAGGGTCAAATACATAAATATCATAATTAAGTAGAAAATTACAACTAAGTTATATCACTAAACTTAATTATTAATATGTCATTATTCTCTATATATTATGATTTTACACAATAATTTAAAAAAAAAAACTAGATTCCAATTCATAAATCATAAACCCTATAAATTATATTCTAGACTTTTAATTTATAAATTTTAATCCTTAAAATATATTAAAAGTAGTGATTTTACTAGTTCGACATAATTTAAAATTATAACTTGACATAATTGTAAATAGAATTTAAAAGATGAATTTCTGTGTAATTTTCCCAAATAGAAATTTATATCAAATTTTAAAAATTAGCGAAAATTACACAGAAATTCATCTTTTAAAAACTATTTACAACTAAGTCAAGTCATAATTTTGAATTATGTCAAATTAGTTAAAATCAGTACTTTTAATATATTTAAGGATTGTAATTTATAAATTAGAAGTTTAGAATATAGTTTATAGGGTTTGTGATTTATGAATTAGAGTGTAGAATTTTTTATTTATTTATTTATTTGAGAAAATGCTTGTAATTTCATTAAATGAAAATATAAGAACAAGTACAACAAGCAAAATGTAAAAACCTTACACGATTACACGCTAAAACAAAAACAACATGACTACAAAGAGCAAAAAGAAACCATAAAAGGTATAAAAATACAAAACAACAATATATTTTTCGTAAATCCAAATCTGTAGAGAGACATCTGCAAACCAAACTTCATCCTTTAGACCATTCCGAACATTCGGATCTGAGTCCTTTTTTTTGTTGCAACCACGTAGATTTATTGATCTACGGACAAGATAAACCATTTCCGCTCTTGCTAAATCCGAAAAAAAGCATAAACGATAGAATAATAGAGAGCAGATACAATCAGACGGATAAAGAGTTTCGATGAAATATATGAACACAGACTAAAAAAGCAATAAAAAGAAATATAGAAATCTAACCCGATGTGAGGAGGAAGAAGAAATATCCTTTGTCCTCCTCAAAGTAGATCAACAAAATAGAGAAAAAGAAGAGAAGGGAAGAAGAAATATTGGCAGTTTTTTTTTTTTTTTTTTTGTGGTTTCTGCAACTTTTGGAGGAGTCTAGAATTTTTAAAGTGGATTGCTATTCGTCGCCCCTATTTTCCTTACCGTCGCCTCCTGTTTGACATTTTTGCCCTTTTCATTTTTCATTCAAAAAACTGAAATTCTCTCAACCGCGAAGAACAAAACGAAGAAAAATCATGCCTTCAAAACAAGGAAAAATAATTGAACATCTAAGTTTCGTATTTACCAATAATCTGAAATTTAACGAATTTAACTTGAAACGGAATATTTTTTTTCGTTGAATTTGCACTAAACGGGTAGCCCATACGGTCCGGTCCATGGACCGATAGCATGAACTACCCGATTTCACCTAGGCGAAACGGGTAGCCTACCCGATTTCACCTAGGCAAAACGGGTAGCCCACCCGTTTTGCCAACCCGATTTCACCTAGGCAAAACGGGTAGCCTACCCGATTTCACCTAGGCAAAACGGGTAGCCTACCCGATTTCACCTAGGCAAAACGGGTAGCCCACCCTATTTTGCCTAGGTGAAATCGGGTGGGCTACCCGTTTTTCCTAGGTGAAATCGGGTGGGCTACCCGTTTTGCCTAGATGAAATCGGGTAGTTCATGCTATCGGTCCATGGATCGGACCGTATGGGCTACCCGTTTAGTGCAAATTCAACGAAAAAAATATTCCGTTTCAAGTTAAATTCGTTAAATTTCAGATTATTGGTAAATATGAAACTTAGATGTTCAATTATTTTTCCTTGTTTTGAAGGCATGATTTTTCTTCGTTTTGTTCTTTGTGGTTGAGAGAATTTCAGTTTTTTGAATGAAAAATGAAAAGGGCAAAAATGTCAAACAGGAGACGACGGTAAGGAAAATAGGGGCGACGAATAGTAAATCCCTTTTTAAATTATGATGTTACTTACCCGTATTGACATTTATCATTTTGAACTATTTTAATTTTAGTATTTAATAATAAAAAAAATAAAATTTATATTTAAAAGTAAATATTTAGTATTGAAATTTAATAATTAACATTAGTAAGCAGGTCTAGCTGAATTGGATCTATTTTTAGATCCAACTGAATATTTTATTTTATTTTTTTGTTCAAACCCAATTTAAGGGATGCAAGTTTGGACGAGTCGGATGAATACCCAAACCCATAAACATGATGCATATTATTTTAGGATAATTTATTTAGGCTTAATACATCATTTGACAAGTTTGGTTGGTCCCTAAATTTTTAAAATATATTGATAGCCTACTGAACTTGCATAAAATGTAATCACGGTTGTAAAAAGTAAGTTAAATACGGAATATGTATTATACACGTCTTAGATTGTTATTACATAATTCAAAAAATACATTAAAAATAAAGTTTTTACTTGCTCAGTTATAAAATTTGTCTTCTCTAATATTAGAATCGTATACCTCAACCTTGATCATTTTACATTTTTTAAAGACATATGCAATATATTTTTTGCATTTAACTTACTTTTTTTGCAACTTAATGATTAATTGATTACATTTTACGCAAGTTCAGAAGACTAACTGAACATTTTATACAAGTTCAGGAAGCTATCAAGACACTTCGAAAGTTCAAAGGGCTAATCAATCTGTTTAGACAATTTCAGGAGACAACTGATATATTAAGCCATTTATTTAATATGCAGATTAAATGGTAAAATAGTTAATCAAATTTAATTTTAAACTTAATTGATTATACAAACCAACGTTGGAATCAAATTGACCCTTATCTAAAAAGATTATTCAACTTAGTTAAAATACGGGTAAAGTATGAAAAAATGGTATATGATTTGTCCAAATCGCAAACAGAGATACGTAGTTTATAAGTTTTCAAATAAACGTATGTAGTATGTTTTTTTACAAAATAAAGTATTTGAAATTGTATTATTAGATTTTGATAACAATCAATAGCATTTTTATTTTAAATTAGTTTACATATTGACAAACCCCACACAATCCAAAATCAAATTGCAGTCATGTAAATTGAACTTAAATATCAATTTAGTTTATAAAACTGTCAAATTAGTAAAAAAAAACATAAAATCTTCACCTTATAATGGTTTTGATTTAGGAAGTTGTGTTTTGGAGGGACTGTGTTTTCGAGATATGTAAAAATAATATTTTTTATGATAATTAGTAAATACTTCATTTTGTAAATAAAATATACTATGTATATATATTTACAAACTTTTAAATCACATGTCTCTGTTTGAAATTGGATAAACTATATATATTTTTTCGTACTTAAAGTGTGGAACATGTAATAGAATTCAAATTAAACACGCTAGTCTTTTTTCAAATTAAAAAAAAAATTAAACAATCTGAAAATTACACCATATATTAAAATTATTAGTGACTACATTTTTACCTAAAACAATGTTTGATCCTATATATTCAAAAACACATTTTTACCTAACACAAGTTTTAAACCGATACACACCTGATGCACACCCTTAGAAGGTGGCACCCATTTGAGAATGGGCAATGATGCTTCAATTAGTGTATGCACTAACATGTGGCATAGGGACAATGTAAACAAATTTATTTCAACTTTGATGGTTCTGAGCCTCAGTTATTTGACTGTCGCGGACCTCACGGCCATCAATTGCTTGGAATGAGACTTTGAGATACTTAGCCAATGTGACATCTTTGATATATCGAGTACATATCACGGATCATGCTAATAAGGACAATTATATCTGGGCATTTTCGAAAAATGGTGTTTATTTAGTTAAATCGACTACAAGGTTGATACTTCTCCCGTTGATTCGAGTCTGAGTCCATATCTACATTCTCCTAAGAATTAGAATTTTCAGGTGGCATGTTGTTATCGTGTATATTCAAGCAACTTTCAAGAATTGATTTTGAAACAAAGAAATGATTTGAATTGATCTCACATGAAAAGTTTAATATCGATTTCTCGTTTTTTTATCATCTGCTTCCGTGTTTTAGTTTAAAAACAATAATGTAAAAGGATCTTAAACTCCCAATGCTTCTTTTAATTCTATTTCTCGAATTCTACTTACGACGGAAATAGAATGGGAGAACAAAAAAAAAAGTAAGAGTGAATTGAAGCATGATCCTTCCTAAACATAACAAAATTATGAAATAATGAAAAATTGACATCATTTATGTGGAATCAACCCAAATTAACCGATCTTTTTTCATCTTCATCTTTCTCTACTTGTCATTATCTTCAATAGAGGTGGCAATTTTCGTGTTCATGTCATATTCGTGTCGTGTTAAATTTTGGGTTAGTGTCAAAAACCTAAACACGAACACGACACGAAAACAATTTCAGATCAAAAGCTCAAACCCAAACACAACATGTTCTTGACACGAACAACACGACACGAGTTTTGTATAGAAATAAATAAACGTGTTAATTTGACACGATTTGACCTGCTAACACACAAAACACGACACATCACAACACGAGTTTTCATTTAAATACCTAAACATGTTAACTTGACACAGCTCGACCTACTAATAAAACCTGGCCTATTTGAAGAATATAAACCAAAGAGGAATGAATCCTCGATAAATTAGCTTTTATTATATAAGTGAAACCCTAAATAAATAAGGGTAATTTTTGTAATTTCAGATTTTAGTATCATTTTTGTGTTTCTCGAGTTGACCCGAATATGACCCGAAATTTTTAGTATCATTTTTGGGTTGACTTGAAAATGACTCATTACCTACTAAGCTCAACACTAACACTAAATATGTATGTCATGTGATCGTATCATGTGTGGTTTTGTCACCTCTAATTTTCAATATCTGTTGAGAATAATAATAAATAAATAAACTAAAATTGTACGGGTAAATTACATATGGCTACTAAACTTTACTCATTTTAATATTATGATTATTGAACTTCAATTCTTAATGATATGACCACTAATCTTTACACTTTTTAATACGGTTAGCCACTCAACTTTAACTAACTCCGCAAAATAATCGTTAACGACCCCAAAATGAAAATATTCAAGAATTAAAGTTATTCAGAACGACATTTACTATGAAATCATATTTTTTTATTTTACAAAACCACATTTTTTGGAGCTTTCTCTCTCTAAAAATTCATTTTCTCTCTCATAATCAAACAACACTTAAATAACCTCAAAACGAAAAATTTTAAGAATTAAAATTCTTTAAAATATCATTAACTCTTTGAATTTTTTATTTTGAGACCGTCAACGGCCATTTTGAAGCGTTGAGTGACCGTCGGTGTTAAAAAGTGTAAAGTTCAATAGTCATACCGTTAAGAATTGAAGTTCACCACAATGTTAAAATAGGTAAAGTTCAGTGGTCATCGATGTAATTGACCCAAAGTTGTACCATGTTTAATAATTTTGTAGGTGTGCTATTTATAAAATTAACCCATCCTTTATAACTATAATAAATTACCCATGAAAATTTAATTTGTGTATTTACTTGAATTATATATCTCTAACATTTTGAGTCAGGAGCAATTTTACGCCTAATATCTAAAATGGTGCAATTTTACCACTAACATTAGAAGCTAAAAGCAAATTTATCCTTAATATTAATAAATTGGATCAATTTGAAAATTAATTTATCAAATTGTCTTCTCGATCATGAATCTTGTCATCTACACTTCAAATGTGCGTCATTTGATTAGTAACAAATTACAAACATATGTTGGAATGTGAAAAAATAATTATAATAATAATAAAAATATACCGTCTTTTGTACAAATTGGTCAAAAAATTCACTAAATTTATAAATATTAATCTCCAATTCTATTATTAAATTATAAAAAACATGAAATCCTTTTTTTAGAAGGAATTGATATATAATTGGTGCAAAATAAGGAACAAAAATATCTTGTGCTTTGTGTTTTTCCTTTCCTTTGTATAAATATTAATCTCCAATTCTATTATTAAATTACAAAAATTATGAAATTCTTTTTTAAGAAGGAATTGATATACAATTGGTGCAAAATAAGGAACAAAAATATCTTGTGCTTTGTGTTTTTCCATTCCTTTGTAACCAAAAAAAAATAAGGAACAAAAATATCTGTATTTTATAATATTATCTGAAATTGACCAAATTATTAACATTAGAGGTAAAATTGCTCTTGCCTACCAACGTTAAGGGTAAAATTGAACCATTTTAGACGTTAAGGGTAAAATTACTCTTGACTCAAAATGTTAGGAGTATTTTTGCACCTTAACCCTATTATCTTTATGGGTGAACCATTTTAGACGTTAAGGGTAAAATTACTCTTGACTCAAAATGTTAGGAGTATTTTTGCACCTTAACCCTATTATCTTTATGGGTAAAATACACTCATGGCCACTGAAGTTTACCCATTTTAACATTGTGCCAATTGAACGTCAATTTTTAACAGTATAACCACTGAACTTTACACATTGTAACGGCGCAGCGATACCTTTCCCCATCTAACTCGCTAGTAGGAAATAAAGAATCCCCAGCTAATCGAAAAACAGGGATGGAAAATACATCCCTGCCCACCCCGTTTATATCTCTTTGCTTGAGCATTCTCTATTTATGGGCAAACCAACAATTTCACAAATTTCATTTACAAGAAATACACAAATTTGGGAGAAAATCTGTTATCCCCATTTTGGTGTCCCCTTCCATATCCCTCTCATCAAAAATTGTCATTTCTAATTAAAATAATATATTTTATGAGTCAATGGGACCCACATGATTAGAAATGATTACTTTTTGTGAGAGTGACATAGAAGGGGACACCGAAATGAGAATAACAAATTTTCTCTTTCACAAATTTGATTTTTCTTGAACACCATTTTTAAGTTTTCATTTTTCATCACAATAAGAAGCAATTATATACCATAAATATAATTCATCAAATTTTGATTTTACTTCAGTCAACTTTTCTTCTATTAAAACTTATATAATAAAAAAAACAAATGAGAAACAAGAATAATTATTTATGTTGTCGTTAATTCTCAAAAATTGAAAGAACTAACAGAGTGTTTGTTAGAAGGATATAGGAGGTGGGATAGGGATAAAAAAAACAGGAGATAAGTTATCTCGTGTTTGTTTGGGAGATAGAAGAGTGAGACAGAGGAGAGATAAGCCTCTTATCCCTCAAATCTTATACCCAAAAGGGGTGGTATAAGGAGGTGAGATAAGCTCCTACGATTTTAATAGGATGGAAAAGTCCATCTTATCCCTCAAATTAATGTTATGTATTTTAAATAAGGTTAAAATAGTAAAATATATTATTTTATCCCTATCAATATCTCACGTACCAAACATTGAATAATAATTCTCGACCATCATATTTTTATCATTATCCCAACCATTTATCCTTATCTCTATCCCAACTTTTATCTTTATCCCTATCCCAATAGAATACCAAACACCCGTAAATATCTCTTTATTATGAGAGGAGGTGGATTTAGTATCCATTATTCCACTTCATTCACTGAATAATATTGATAACATTTTCTCCCTCTTATTCATCTCTTTACTTTTTCAAGAGTATTGCTTAAAACTATTTTTTCTTATTTATCAAGAACTTTATTCATAAGTAATTTTTCAACAAATGAATCATTGGGATAAGTAGGTTCCCTATTACTTTTTTTTTCTCTTGAAAGCTTCTAGAATCATACATGCAGATTACATGTAGTCGGCATATATGATTCTACAAGTTTAAAAATAAAATAAAATAAAGAATCTATTCATTTCAATGGCTCTTTTATTAAAAAAATTCATTATGAAAAAGTTCTTAAGAAATAAAAAAAATATTTCCAAACAACACGCTTAAGAAAAAGTTGTGGAAATGGATAAGAGGGATAAAAGGTTACCAATATTATCTAATAGATGAAGTAGAACAATGGATCCTCAAACAACATCTCTCGTAATAAAAAGATATTTAGTTCTTCTAAACCCTAAAAAGGAGAGAAAACGTACGTAATTATTCTTGTTTTTTTATTTGTTTATAAATAATTATTTACAAAACAATTAAAAAATAGGTTAAGGTGTAAAAATATCTTATAATAGTAATTTTATCCAAAACATCTAAAATAATAAAATTTTACCTTTAATATTGACACCAATTTTTCCCTTTACATTGACAAATTTAGTCAATTTCAACATTATTATAAAATACATATTTTATAAAACACATATATTTCGTTGCTAGTTTTATATCAGTTACATAAAAAAAACTTTTATAATTTAAGTAGAAATCATCAATTATGTTCGCATTCTACTCAAACATAAAAAAAAACTATTTTAAAGCTCAAAATTTATGAATTAAATCCTAAATAGTTTTTTTATAATAAAAATAGAAAGCTACATATCTTAGACAAATTAATTATTTGAAAAAATAAGTACTTCTTTTAAATAATTGAATGTACTCGATAATAAAGAAATGTATTAAAAAAATCAATTTTTTATTATAAATATGATATAATACTTATCAATTAGAATCTTAAACTATTGAAATCATAAAATTATATTTCTAAACTAATCAAAAATTAACAATTAAGCTTCCATCTATCCTAAAAAGTTAAAAAGTCATGAACTGTAATGATTTTGGTTAAAGAAAATTTGGAAAAAGTAAAAAACTGTTCAACAATATGAGTTTCAATCAAAACTCAATTGATAGTTTTTGAGTAAAATGTGAACCTAATCGATGATTTCTGTTTAGTTTTGAAGAACTAATTAATAATTTTAATTGTTAAGGTTTTAATTTGATTTTAAAATTTTAATTTAGGAAGCCAAAATAAATATTATATCTATAAAAATTAAAAGGTTAAATTTTGGTCTTTGTATGCAAAAGATCTTGAAAAAACTTGTAAAGAATTTATGCCAAAACTAGACCTGTTGAAAAGATAGTTGCCCATGTTAGATATAATATTCCTATTATCCTATAAATAGATTCTTATATCATTAGATAGAGTCTCAATTTGTCTATATCACTAGTTAGATAGAGTTTCGATATTCATATACTTATGTATTGTATTTCTATACAAACTATAATTGTCTCACTATTAATACAATTGTATTCCGATTAAAGTGATTCAAAACAACATTGTACCTATTACTTATTTCACTCTATCTCCATATTATTCCTGTATATCAAACTTACTCGTGGATCTACTTTGAGGACTTGTTGGGTTAGATTTACCGTTTTTTCTTTTTTTTACTCTATCTTCGTATTATTCCTGTATATCAAACTTATTTGTGGATCTACTTTGAGGACTTGTTGGGTTAGATTTACTGTTTTTTTTTTTTTTAGTTTGTGTTTATATATTTTGTTAGATCTCTTTCAAGGTATCTACTCTCTATTATTCTGCTATTTATACCTTTTTTGGATTTAGTAAGAGCGGAAACAATTTATTTTCTACGTGGATCAATATATCTTCATGATTGCAACAAAAGAAAAGACTTAGATCCGAATGTTCAAAAGGGCTTAAATGATGAAGATTCGATTGCAGTTACTTTTCTGCAGATTAAGATTTCAATAAATTATATGTTTTATTGTTTTTCTGTGTGTTTTGTACCTTTTATAATTTTTTATGCTCTTTATAGTCATTTTCATCCCATTGTGGATTTTGTAAGGTTTTTTACCTTTTCAGTTTCTTATTGTACTTGTTCTTTTCATAATTAATGAAGATATAGGTATTTTCATTAAAAAAAAAAAAAAAAAAAAAAAATAACCAATCCGTCTAGATCCGTTAAAAAAAAAAGCATGAGCTTAACTTCAAAACAAATCTGATCCAAACCAAACAGCCCACACACATAGTGAGTTGATCTGTATTTATCTCAAAATTGAGGACCAAGGCAGCCCAGATTTTTAATACTAATTAATAAATTTTATAGTTTAATGTATTTTATATTCAAATTTTCTGAAAAAAAAAAACTTTATATTCTAAAAATAAAAACTTCAAATTTCTTAAACATAAATAGTATCTAAACCACTTAAATCCAAAACAAATTTACAATACTAGTAAATTTCATTTCACATTAATACCATTTGCGTATTCTTAAAAGAAAACCAGTACCATTTATTGTTAATTTTTATTAAGCATTCTTAAAAAAAACCAGCACCATTTCTTGTTAATATATTAATAATGTAAAGTCTAATTTGTAATTAATACATTCTGTCAGTTTTTTAGCAAAATAGAAAAAAAATTGAACTTCATCAATTTTATTTTCTTATAAATTTTGAAACACTGTGACATAGATAGAAGATATTTTTCAACCCTATTAAATCCAGTCCAAACCAGACCTTGTCTAGCCAAACCTACAGCCTAAGCTTATTTTACAAAACAAATCCATATTTTTAGGTAGCTATAATTTTTATTTTTTCCTAAAAAGGAAAATTTCCATTTGTCTTGATTTTGGTTTTCAATATATCCTGTGTGTTTTATGAAATTGCAAGAATTCATTAGTGTAAATTTATGGGATATTAACCCAAAATATTAAATGACAAAAAAATGTATGTCTCATGGCCAGTCCCAATAGGTAAAAGAAGCAACGCCGCTCCCAAAGGCAATGGAATATGAGACAAAATCACCGATGGAGAAGCTAAAAGCTCCTTCAACATCAGTTTCCATTTTATTTCTGACGTTCGCTTTTGAGATTTACAAACACACAATCTGTTTTGTTTGCCCCAATCAAATAAGCATAGATTTCTTTTCAAAAACCACGTCAATTTCAATTTCAATCAATAACCTTAATTAAATAAAAACAGGCCTCAGAGATCTTGGTGGAAAATATCATCACATGAAATTAAATCTCAATCAAGAGTAGCAAATATTAGATTTCCATCACTGGCCAATCTAATTCTATCCAAACAACCACAAAAAAAAACACAGATCTAATTCTATCAAAACAACCACAAAAAAACACAGATCTAAAACGATTTAAGATGATGAAGAGTCAGAAGTAGCTGGAAATTCGTATCATATAATGAAATCAGTGGGAATCCGTCTGATTTTCTTCATCATTCATCTCCATCATCAACAATAAAAGTTGAAAAACAAAAAACAAATGTATCTACCTTGTCACCAAAACTTCCCAGAGAAAATGAAAGATCAGAGCTAAAGGTAGAGATTTACAAACATAAAACCCTAAGATTTCATGTAAATAAAAAATTGAAGCCTTACTTTTGCCTAACGATAGATTCAATGACCAATTCCGAAGTAATCACAGAATTGCAATATCAGGCTTGAAAACACTGAAGAACATTTGAACAAACAATTAAAGATTACAGGCTGGTTTCTGAGTGAAGGCGCTGGTTCAGAGATTTCTGATCTGAAATTCGAGGATTGAACCTGTTTATATAGAGAGGGAAGGAGAGGAGGGGCAGAAAAACCCTAGAAAGAGTGCGGTATATAATGGGCCTGGATCTGGATCTGGGCCTGGGCCGGATGCAGGGTCATATTAAATTAAGAGAAATTATGATAGCAATTCTTAAAAAAAAAAAAAAAAGGACATGGGATTAATTTGGCATTGAAGTTGATTACTAAAATTAAGTCTTAGAAAATATTTCTCTTTAATTTGGAATTTAAAATTAAAATATTTCATAATTATACGTGTCATGAGGAAGTAACACGTGTAAAATAATTACAAATTATATAGTAATGTATAAACATGTTCATGGGTTGGACTCGGACTCGAGCTTGGACAAGGATCAATACGCTTTTGTCATGTCCGATTTGATAATCATGTTATTATTCAAATTAAAACCCTTAACTTCTAACTTTTTGGGTTGTTTAATCCAGTCCTGTTTTGATAATCATACTATTATTCAAACTAGCAAAAAAAATTAAGTGTATGAGATTTGATAAGCCCAAAATATACCTAAATTAGCATGCATATATATAGTAAAATTCATGAAAAATATATATTAATTATTTATTTTGGAAAGATTTCATGTTGGTATTTGTTGTCTATATGCAAGGTGTTAATTATTTAGAAAAATCCAAATATGAGCAAAAATGGAGTAGAAATGAGTGAGAAATCAAGCTTTAGTGAAAATCACGTACGAGAATCAAAAATCACGTCAGAGAATTGAAGCACATTAGAGTTTACTCAAGTCGAGTTTATACTTCGTAGATCAACCGAGAGGTGCTATTTCGAAGATTCGTCGAGAAGAACCAGGATTGGGGACGACCCACGGTCTGATAAACCTACGAAGTTGAGTAAAAGATTGACAACCCGAAACTCATACCTAGTCAAATGCCATTCAAACTTCTCCTTCTCTGTTAACTTGAGATGTTTATAACTCAAACTAATAAATATCTTTTAATTCAATTCCATTTTCGCTGTTGTTTTATTTTAAGTTTGATCTAGCGATACTCTTTAAGTAATTCTAATGGGCGTTTTCATGCAAAAGTATTTATAAAGAGATTTTGGTATTTTCTCATACAAACTTCGTTGAATACTTAAGCAAATTCGGATTTATATTTGGTCATTATGATAGGTCGATTGATCGGACATAAACACCGAATTTAATTAAGGTTTTCAGTCTTAAGCTCAGAAGAAAGATTGATTACAGTTCAATTCCTTTAAATTGAGTAAATTGGTAATTTATTATATATTTTCTAAACAAATCAAAGTTATAAGGTGTGTTTTCGCTAGTGGTGGGCACGGTTCGGTTAACCGGTCCAGTAGGCAAAAAAATTAACCGAACCGTTACCAACGGTTTTTTAACCATGTAAACTAAAACCGATCCATATCAATCGGTTAACCATACAATCGGTTAACCATTAAGTTCGGTTAGATTTTTCGGTTAACGGGTTTTAACCAATTCTCACTGGTTAACCAAAAATCAACGGTTAACCATGATTTTTACCCAAACCTAAATTTTTAAACAATATTAAGATACACATAATTTCAAAAATTCAAATGAAACAAATTCGTATAAAAGTTCAAAATTCAAACATAAGTACCGAACTAAAAAAAATCCATTCAAAACATAAAGAAATATAAATAATATTTCATGAAAGTACTTGTTACAACATTAATTCATCAAATCTTTTCGATCATCATTCATCACACCTTCTCGATCATCATTCATCACTTGTGCAAAGAGGATGATCATCAGTGACACAAGATTCCTCTGCAAAACGAAAACAAAAAATATAGTTAAATTTAGCACCAGAAGTTCCTCACCTGTTTAGTTAATTTAACAACAAAAAGATGTGTCATAATGTAATTAACTATACATTACATTATGACATAGTGTAATTATTTAATAGTATATCCAATGTAATTAACTATATATTATATTACACCTACATGAGATCATTCATCATCATTAGAATGTTACAATGCAATGTGCATAAAAAAAAATTGGTACTTTGGTGCTATGATATTGTAAACTAACCTTTATACATTCTAAAAGTAACCTTTGCAATTTCAAACTTTAATCAGCTGGTATTTACTCAAATGATATAGCTCTGTCATATGGCTGCAAACTAACAAATGAAAGGAAATGAGTGCAAATACACATCTCCAGGGCCATTCTTTACTAACATAGCTCTGTCAGATGGAATCCATACATACAATACACATCTCCAGGGCCATTCTTTACTATAAATCCTCTTAACTTTAATATTACTATTGGAGTGCAAATATAGGTCTATTAAAGATAGAACCTGAAATTGTTGGAAGGAGGAGGGCAAGAAGAGATGCATTTCCTGTAGCATATAATTTTAGGAGCTTGGCAGTGGTCCAAGCACTCTTTTAAGCAATTTTCATTTTCATCTTCATTTTCAGCCCTCAAACCATTATAATCATTATTAATGTTGCTAATACAATTCTCCACTCTATGCCTATATGTAACACCCTGCTCTAATACCATGTAGATATTGTCCGCTCTGGCCCAAATCCAACACCTTGGGCCTCACGGCTTTAAAACGCGTCTGCATGTATTGGATTCACATCTTACTAATAAGCCCCAATCACTCTCTCTCCATTTTCGATGTGGGATTCAGTTCATTCCTGCCCCCATCGCCATCCCTTAGGGCCGCTCCTTGCTTAGGCCTTCTTACCCCGGCACCACCCACTCCGGACCGGGTCGTTACAGGCCCACCAGCTTCCGCCTGGTTTGTCCCCGAACCACACATCGTACGTGGAGAGTCGGCTCTGATACCAATTGTAACACCTTGATCCAATACCATGTAGATATTGTCCGCTCTGGCCCAATTCCAACACATTGGGCCTCACGGCTTTAAAACGCGTCTGCATGTATTGGATTCACATCTTACTAATAAGCACCAATCACTCTCTCTCCATTTCCGATGTGGGATTCAGTTCATTCCTGCCCCCATCGCCATCCCTTAGGGCCGCTCCTTGCTCAGGCCTTCTTACCCCGGTGCCACCCACTCCGGACCGAGTCGTTACACTATATCTCTCATTATTTCAATTTTCACTTTATTTCCTCCTCCTTTTATACCACTAATCTTATTTATTCATTTATCACTTAATTAGTGTTGATTTTGTATTAGATAATATTCCAATTCAAGAATTCATTATTTCATTTTAAAAGTAAAACATATGAAAGGAAAGGAGAACAGAGCTCAGATGACAAATTTGATTTTATTTGTTAACATTGATGTTATTTCAACATAAATTTTGACAGATAAACAACCAAACAATCATCATCCCAAATTTCTCAAAACATAAAAACTCATGGCTTAAGGTGTAACCATAAAATAGTCATGTAATTAATCACGAACAAACAAACAGTATCATGGCTTAACGTGTAGCATGAATTAATCACGAACAAACAAACAGTACTAAGTAGTCATGTAACAAACAAATAACAGTAGAAAAATGAGCTATTAGTAGCAGATATACCTTAATCAACCACGAACAGTGAGAGATCGGAAGACATCGGCGGTGTGAGGAGGAGAGACATCGACGGTGTGAGGAGAAGGACAGCGGCTGTGTGTGAAATCGGAAGAGAGACGACAGGCGGTGTGAGAGAGGAGGAGAGGAAGAGAGACGACGATCGGTGTGAGAGAGGAGGAGAGGAAGATAGATGGGGGGCGGGGCTGCTGTTTGTTCTGGTTGCAAACGATGAGAGAGGAGGAGAGGAAAAGATAGGGTTTTGAACTTAAAAGACTTTTGTTTTTTTAATTTTATAATATACTACTGATACTCTTATTTATTTATGTTATATATAATTTATATATTTTTTAAATTTATATTTATTAAACGGATCGGTTAACCGGTAACCGCGGTTTTTCAACATGTGAAACCGAAACTGGAACCGAAACCTATTTATTTTCGTAACCATTAAGAAAATTGCCGGTTCGGTTAACCGCTTTTTCCGGTTCGGTTACCGGTTTGATCGGTTTTTTTGCCCACCCCTAGTTTTCGCTTAGTATAAATTAACCTTGAAAGAAGCTTTAATCTAAATATAATTTTTATAAATTGTAATCTTAACTATAACCAAAATTAGAAGTAGAAACCATTTAAACCATTTAACAATTTTTCTATTAACCTCGAGAAAACGAATTTAATTAGAATAGTAATTTTTATCAAAACGTTCTTTGTGGGATCGATATCTTTTTATTACTACAAGTGAAACTGTGCACTTACAGAATTCGCCTAACAGAATATCTTCCTTAGACAAAACTAGGTCCACCAACCTTAGGATGCCATCTGGTACAGTAGGTTGGCATGTGGTAAAGAGCTCTTTGTAATACTCAGTTACTAATTGTGCTATTTCTTCGTTACTTTCCTTCCAATCCCCATTCTGATCCTAAAGCTTGCGGGTGGTGTTAGCTTTCCTCCGTGAGTTAGCCTTAGAATGAAAGACTTTAATGTTCCTATTGTTGAAACACTTTTCCACATGATTTTGATTTGACAAAATTATTTATGTGAATGATAAAAATATTCTAACACATTAAAATTAAATGCTTTAATTTATTCACACTAATGTGTTTGTTCAATGTTGAGTTAATTGATTTATAAGACATTAAGATAAAAAGCCTAAAGGCCCATAAGAGGAAGTCAAGCCCAAGTCAACAGATCAAGACCTCACGGCCCAGGAAGACAAAACACAGTCGTATCAAGTAAAACGCCAGCCCAGCATGAAGAAGGATCGAGAAGCCTTCGATCAAATAGCTTCAAGATGAAGCTGCTGAGCTGAGCGACAAGGTAGTCAGGTTAGCGGCAGAACAGAACCAACTTGGAGACAAAGTATTTCTACTTTGGGTAAATCTCAAAAGACGCAATAAGCTGTCTGGAAGACTTTACTATAAATGTGCAAACATTCTGTTCATCTGACGAAAAGCTGCTGAACACTGCCGTAGACAGAAGATGCAAGAATCTCATTGGCCAACGACACTGAGCACGTCCTGAGTGAAAGCAACAGGAATCTGTTAGCCTCCAACGGTTATTTCGAAATTCGAAATCACCGGTGCTTGAAGTGTCACTATAAATAGGCCTTTCAAATGCTTCATTCGATGTAGATCTTCAATTAAGTCGAAACGCTGACCAAATTCATACTTGAAGTTCTATGAGAAAAGCAAAGCAAAATCTTACACCAATTCCAATCTTGTGTAAAAGTCTAGAGTGATTTCATTCATCTAAAGTGTCTTAGCAATTGTTGTTTAGGATAAACACTTATCATTTCTAGAAGTATAGAAAGGAGAAGCTGAGTACTCGGTTATAGTACTCAGCGGTAGTTATAGGAGTGAGTAGAGGAATAGAGGAAGGTACTCTTGTATACCCAGCTTCTGTTGTAAAAGGTTTCGTGCTCTACCTTTAAAGAGCTCAATAGAGGATTCAAAAAGCTCAGAACGCGTTCCGGGGACTGGACGTATGCGGAGAGGCCGAACCAGGATATGTCTGCTGAGTAACATATTTCTAAACCCTTAACTCCTTTATATATATTGCTTGCTATAAAACTGACTAAGTAACGAACCCACGCTGAGTTGAGTGCACTGAGAAGCTGAGTTCATGAATAGACTCAAGTGCTATATCCTGACTCAAGAAAAGAAACAGACTTAGTCACTAATTGACTAAGCTTGTGTCTTAAACTACTCAGCACTGCTATATAAACCTTTTCCCAAAGGAAAGAAGTCAGCCTTAACGGACAAAATTTTTAAATAGTTCCTATCCCCCCTCTTGGAACTAATCTTGTCACGTTGCACGGGACCAACAAGTGGTATCAGAGCTTAAAAGCTCACTGAGCAAGATATAACTATCTTGAGCTGATCCCCACAATGGCTGAGAATAGCACTCGTTTCCTCCTAGGAAATCAGACAACTCAGATTCTTCCTGAGGGATTGTCCATTACCCGGCCCCCTCTGTTTTTCGGGTCTAACTACACCTTTTGGAAGAACAGAATGAAAAATTTCATTTAGGCAACAAATATGAGTGCATGACTTTCTATAGTCCAAGGCCCATTTGTTCCTGTTGAAATGATTGACGGCCAAACGGTTGTTAAAGCTGAGACTAAGTGGACAGAAGATGACCTCAATAAGCTACAAAATCATGCTTCGGCTATAAATATGCTTCACTATGCGTTAGATGCTGCAGAGTATAACAAAATTTCAGGTTGTGAGTCAGCACAGGAAATCTGGAAGAAACTGAAAGTCACCTATGAAGGAACCAACAAAGTTAAGGAGTCCAAGGTGAACCAGCACATGAGGCTGTACGAGCTGTTTGAAATGAATGATGATGAAGGAATCTCTGAAATGAACTCAAGATTCACAAACATAATCAACGAGCTCAAAAGATTTGGCAAGATCTTTACTGAGGAAGAGCAAGTCAAGAAGATACTGAGGAGTCTTCCCAAAAGCTGGCAAGCCAAGAAGACTACTGTTGAGGAAGCTCAAGACTTGACCACTTACAAGTATGATGAACTCATTGGATCTCTGCTGATCCATGAGATCTCAATGAAGAACTTTGAGGTGAAGGAGAAGTCCGAGGACAATAAGCAAAAGTCTCTTGTCATGAAAGTTGACTCCACTGATGGGAGCTCAACAGACGATGAAGAGATGGCCATGTTCACTAGAAAAATGAAAAGGCTGTTCAGAAAGAATAATAAATATTCCAAGAAGCCTTACAAGAAGTTTGACAAGTACAAAGCTGAGTCCAGCGACAACAAGTACAAGAAGGACAGCTCAAAGCCAATCACATACTTTGAATGTCATCAAATTGGCCATATCAAATCAAGCTGTCCTACCTTGAGGAAGGAAAAGAAGAACAACAAGAAGGCAATGGTGGAAACCTGGAGTGATAGTGATGAGTCATCATCATCAGAAGCTGATGCCACTAAGTCAGCAAAGATTTGCTTCATGGCAGATGAGCTTGCTGAGCCTTGTGTTTCTGAGCATGCTGACCCCTCCATTGCATCTGACGATGAGGCACACTCAACTGAGGTAATATCACTATCCCTGCTCAGAAATGAAATGGTAAATGCCCTGAGTGACCTCTACACACTTATTAAAAAGTGTAACAAGAAGGTTAGAGCACTCAGCAGGCGATGTGACGAGATTGAAGAGGTCAAACTCAGTGACCTTCGATATCTCCTCCAAGACAACTCAACCTTGCATAGTAACATAGAAACTATGCACAGGTTTGTCTCTAAGGTCCAAACAGATTCTAAGAAACTGAGAAAGGACATCACATCTATTCAGAACTAATTCAAAGTTCCGAATAAAAGAAATATTCCTCTGAACACTCAGTACCGAAGTACTAGTCAGCAGAGATGGAATCTTCAGCGGAATGTCCAGTGTGACTTTTGTGGGAAGAAAGGACACACCATAAAGGTGTGCTGGCATGCTCAGCACTAGGGTGCTGACCAGTTAGTGAGATATCCCAAACGGAAGGTCAGTTGTGACTTCTGTGGGAAAAATGGACACACTTGTTGGGGTTTAGTGTCCTATAGACAATTATTCTAGGATACAAACTTAATGTAAATGAAGTGTTCTTTATATCTTTTGTTTTAATGAGATATATGTTTTATAACTATATAAAGGCGATCCCTTTTAAGACTAAATAAAGTCTAATAAAAGGAAATCTGTAAGTTTGTTTAAAGTGATTATAAAGTGTTCATACAAGCATGAAGTGAGACGAAACTTTATAATAAACTAATAAACTTAAAACCACCCCAAGTCAAGTAATATGTTCAGGATTGACATATCACTGTTGAGACTTGCATGTAACAATGTCTTCTGTCCCGACAGAAAGCTGATCTCACAAGCTTCATATATACAGATATCTGGACAGTTACATGGATCCGATGAAAAGAAGTTCATTAGGATTGGGGACCCGACTTGAGATAACAGGATGGGTAGATTCATCCTTGTCACATGTTCATCTCATTGGTATTAATAGGTATAAATAATCCTCAGACTCAAAGGAATGTTAATTGGTAATTCTGGATTACGGAATGTGACGCTTTGATCCTGTTGTAACACGATCCTTAACAGAGATGACTCTAGGGTGTGAACAGCAGACGTTGGGTATCACAGGAAGTAATTGTGGGATAGTTATACATTGGATTGAGCATTTATCACTCCCGATAAATGGGAGATATGTCCATGGATCACTTGTGGAAGACTTGACTCTAAATCCTTGCAATGTGATAGCTTAAGATTGAAATGCAGATTTCTCTTAACTTATCTAATTGGAGTTGACTCGGCCTGTACAAGTAAAACGGACGTCTCGCTATATGTGACTTGACATTATCCATCGTCATAAGATTCAGTTCAAGGATGTAGTTGATAAAGGATCGAATTATACCGTAACTAATACGGAAAGGTCAACGACAAAATCAACATGTCTTCTTATAGCTCTGGGGGAATGATTACGGACTTGCTAATCACATACTTTGTACATCATTCCGTTGTGCAAAGATTAAATATAATTCTTTGAAAATTAATTTAATAGTTGCATACGGCTAGAAGCAATAAAAACCTAATGGGTCACACATAAGACTTGGAACCCAAAAGAGAGACAGATGTTAATTAATTGATGGAAGCCCAACTGAGCCCAATAAGGCCCAATTACTAGGGGGGCGATTTATGTATATTAATACATAAATAATTAGTTTGATTTTATCAATCCTAATTAGATTAGGATTATGAATTAAATTAATTAAAGGATAAATAAATTAGGAGTTTTAATTAGATTATATTACTCCTATTATTATCCAATAAGGTTATTATTATTATCTTTTATATTTAGATATATTAATAGATAATAATTAAGAATTCTATTCCGAATTAAATTCTTATTCAATAACCTAATTCTATCTAACTAGGGATTAGATACAAGAGATTATAAATACCCCCTACATGCTATTTTCGAAATACCCTAAGCAATTCAAGAGAGAGAATTTCGACCCCCCTTGCTCGAGGACGATATTTTCTACCGCTTCCTTCCGTTCAATTGATTTTCATCTCTTTCTCTTTATCCTTGATCTTGTGTTGATTAATTAGAGACAATCTACTTTGGTTGTTATAAACGGTTGATTCTAACTTGATCTTCCATTGTTTTGTTTTGTGCTCGGGAACTCGAAGTAAGAGTTGTGGGCACTTCGTTTGCAACGGTAGATAGAACTTCTGAAAGGTATTTCTTTTATCCCTCTTTATATGAAATAACGATTAACGGATCTTGGGGTTAATGGAAATAGGTTAAATTTTTTATATTTCCGCTGCTATACGTTAGCCTATTTTCCTTCAGTGGTATTAGAGCCTGCGTTAAATCCGTTATTTCATATATGAAAATTTAGAAGTTTTTCAATCAGGTTGAATAAATATTTATAGTTAGGTTAATTAACAAAACTGCTTTGATTAATTAGTTCTAAAGATAAATAAGTTTTAATTAATTGTTAATTAAAATAGTTTATGCATATGTTCCAAATTATTTTGGTTGATAATCATTATAACAAAATCTATTAGTTTTATGGTTAGATTGATAAAATCAGTTTTATTTATTCTAAAGATAAAACGGAAAATCTATGATAGTTTTTTCCTATTTTCTGAAAATCGTTTTAAACCGTTTTAAAAATGATATATGTATATATTTATAATTATATATTTTAAAAACAAAAATGACAGCAGCTCGGGTCGCGTCTCACGGCGCGACCCGACTGCTGTCGCGCAGTTGCTGCCGCGCGACAGCAACCACGCGCGGTGCCTGGCTTGCGGCAGCGGCGGATCAGACGCCTAGGGCTGCTGCCAGACGGCAGCAGCCCAACCTCGGGCCCGGCCCGAGACCCACTTAATTTTAAATCGTTTAAAATTAGTTTTAAATATATATATGTTTCAGAAATTAATAGTTTTCTGTTTTGATTATCGAATGACAATTTATTTAAAAGTTTGTTTACCTATTTGTAAATCAAAAGTATTAAATGAATTAAAATCAAAATAATTGGGACGTGCATAATTAAAGTTTTGTATAGTTGTATTAATCTAAAAGGTTAATATAGAAGATACGAAACTGTTAGAAGTAAAATTGGATGAAAGTTAATTTGACGAGTTAATGTGATTAACCTAAATATTACATAAAGTATTTATGTAATCAACCAATTAAATTTATTTAATTGAGTCTATGCATGTTTGGAGTTATGGACATATTTGGACCCTCTTTTAGTCTTTTGGTATTTTTGAAATAAGGCCTGCGAGTCATGCCTTTCTACTATCTATTGTAATTCTCCTCTCATCTAATTCCCTTCAATTTAATTGAAGTTTTCTTTAATAGTATAGAAATTAATATGTACTTTCAAGGCGTCTTGGAGAAGACGGAGGACCTAAGGAGAAATATGTAATAGTTAGTATTTCCCTAGGTTTGGCCTTTTATTCCGTCTCTGGCTCGACGGAACAAGTTAGATAATATGTCCATACCGCCAATGTATGTGTCTGATGTATGCTAAAGCAAATCAAGACTAAGTTAGATTATGAGACCTAAAATAAAATCCCTCATTAAAAGTTAAGTAAATAAGCAAGTTATTAAAATCGGTTGCCCCTCCCTAATATTATAATTCAGCCGGCAGTACTGGGGGCCTTTGGGTTGTAGAGCAAACTCAAGCTCGGGGTCTTATGGTAACACCTGAATTATCGAAAATCATTTTTCATGAATATGGGGTAATACTTAAATTAGATTATGATAATTGGATGAGCAAACTCATGTTGTCATAAACTAATGGGCAATATGGTTGGGATTAATATGAATAGCATATTAGTTACTAATGTGGTTAGTAACCCAATAACCTAGGAATCACATTAAAGATGTGATTGATTACATGAATCTACCTAACGAATGAGACTAGCTTGTTTAGCAAACTCAAGGTGAAATCTCAGGAGTTAGGATCCTAGCTCACTAAAGGATTTGTGAAATTCTTCGAATTAATATGGAGGGCTATTAATTTGGCAAAATAGTGGGAGCAATCTAAAATAAACTAAAAGGCCTATAATTTTAGATTGATATACTTTAAAGCAAATGAATAACATACGTTTACTCTTTCTCACTCTCAAGTTTAAATTAAAACACTCTTAAAATCATGACTAACACCAATCTGCAAAATATACTTACCGATAATAAGTTGAAACGGTTCAAACTTCACCGACTGGTATCGCAACCTCAAAATCGTTTTGAAGTTCGATAAGATAGGGTATGTACTTGATACATCAATACCCCTTGTCCCAGCTGATGATGCTCCTATCGAAGAATTGATGCTTACCAGAAGCACAATGCTGATGACGATCATGCGGGATGCATCATACTTGCATCGATGACACCGAAATTACAAAGGCAACATGAGGAAATGGATGCCTATTCCATCATCATGCACCTTAAGGAGCTGTTTGGGAAACAGACTAGGTGCGAACGCTACAAAATATCCAAGTTGCTATTTCGTTGCAGGATGCAAGAGGGCACATCTGTGATGACACATTGTGTCAAGATGATTGGCTATATTACCAAGCTTTCTAGTATTGGATTCACGATGGATAACGAATTAAGCATAGACTTAATTCTTCAATCCCTCCCAGAGAGTTATTCACAGTTCATCATGAACTACCAGATGAATGACTTGCAAACCTCTCTTGGAAGAGCTTGCAAATATGCTCAAGTCAGTTGAGCCCAATACGAAGAAAGACAAGGCAATACCGGCTCTTGTCATAGAGGGATCAAAGAAGAGGAAGGGAATTTTCCCAATCCTAAACATCCCAAGAAAGGCAAGGGAGCCATGCCCACTAGAGCTAAGAGACAGGAAGTGAAGAAGCCCAAAGGAGAGTGCCACTTCTGTGGTGAAGACGGGCATTGGAATAGAAACTGTTGGTGTACCTAGCCTTCCTCAAAAGGGGAAGAAGCCGGGACTTCAACATCTGGTATGTTTTATATTGAAATTTCACAGTCTGAATCTTTTGGTACTTGATACCGGATGCAGCCTGTTGAGCAATTTCCGCAAGTGCACGGTTTCGCTTGTAGTAATAAAAATATCGATCCCACAGAGATACGTTTTTTAACGAAAAACTTATTTTTGAATCTTTAATTTCGAACTTGTTAGATTTATAAAATGTAAATAAAAAGTGAAAATTGGATTAATTGAATTTAGGAAATTTATTTGATTGAATTTGAAAACTTTGAGTATTTGAAAATGCTGGAATAAGATTATATATTTAGAATAAATCGATTGTTAGAAAGATCTTCTGATTTTAAGGATGAATTTTACAAAACAGGAACATTTAGAACTTATTAGAAAAAGGAATGAATCTGTTCATTTGCATTAAGCAAAGAAAACAACTTAAACTTTGTATTATTATGATGATGAAATAAATGACGGAACCTCTAATTAATTGGCCTTGAACGCGACAAAACCCTTTCGGGATAGTTGCCCTTACTCAAATTAACACTCTTTCGAGATGATAATTTGCCTAAGTGTTCAACAAAGTTTCCTTGTAATGATTTTGAATTCAAGTGCATATTAATGAAAACACCAGCCTCACTTATATTGGATTGGTTACCATAAGTGCTGCATAACGATTTGTCGAATAGAACGGACTTTATTAGATGAAATGTAAATTGATACAAGTTTACAGAGAATAAGGAGCATCGAGTTCTTCGAGGGCGTGCAAGTGAAGGGCTTGATCGGTTCCGCTTCTTTGGGTTTCCTTAGGAGGTTGTCAGGCTCGGGGGCGAACACTTTACTCAATCTTCTCGCTGTAACTTCGTAATAGGGATTCGGTCGGCCACTACCATGATGCAAACTAAAACTAGAACAATGTCTAAACGCTACTGAGTTGTAATTAAACTATAAACAATATGTGTACCTCATCTTGTGTTGTACAGAATCTAATTTCTAACTCTCGAAATGTTTTTACTTAGAACTTCGACATAAGTTCTATGCTCTGATTTCTATATCTATATAATAGCATTTCATTACCCTTTTTCTCAACATCAACTCTTTATTTATAGATGTTGAAGGGTTGTGTTTGAAGTGATGTATCCGTTGGTTAAGAGTCGTGTCCGTTGTGAAAGGACGTCTTTATCCACTTGAACGAACGCGTTTCTTGGATTTTCAGCATGTGTTAAATGCTCTTGGTGAATTTCTGCACTTACCGAGGATAGTAATCCGCGGCCGTGAATGACGTAGCACTGAGCTGAGCGATGGACGAAGGGGAGAATTGGTTGTACCGCGCGTGTCGCGGCCGCGGGTCTGGGATCCACTGTCGCGGCCCGGCAGGTTTTCTTACTTCTTGCTTTCGTTCGTGTCCTCGACTTGGCGCTTTCGATTTACGTCGTCTTTGACTCCTTTTGAAGGGTTTTTCTTCTGTTTTTGATCCTTTTCCGTTCCTATTTGGATTTTACCAAATATTTAGGTACCTCGCAAGAAAGAAAGATATTCGAAAGTAAAAGTAATCTAAACAGATATAAATAACACAAATTCGTAATAAAAATGATGTAAATGTTAATGATATTTTAGGTATATTTTGGGCTTAACAAATCTCCACATTTAATCTTTTGCTAGTCCCGAGCAAAATTTCACTGAATTTATTCCTTAACTAATCTCTTTATAAAAATAAAACATATATCTTTGTGTTTACCTTTTAAATTAGTTAAGCCGAAAAGACTAACTTCACATGGCAAATTTATACGCAAAATATCAAACTAACTTAGTATAAATACGATATATCATTCGTCTTGTATTTCAATTTTTAAATTGAAGTATTCGGGACGATGTAAGCACGCATGTTATTGAGTTTTCCATCTCAAGGCATTTCAAAGCACCAAATTTCCTTTCCCAAACTTGAATTATTATATATGAGTATTAAGTTTAATTTATTTGCTTAGTTACGCCCGTGATAAGGGTGGTCTCGATCGTAACTTTATATGCATTTGTTTTGTGTTTGCTTAAGAGGTACCGACCATGCCATGGGTGGACGCAATCGTTACTTTAAACTTTAAACACGCTTAATTTTTCTAATTTAAACGTTCCTTTCATACCTCGATCGTGATAAGGATGGTCGCAACCGTGGCCAAAAGTACGCTTTACTTATTAATTCTTCCCTTTCATACCTCGATTGTGATAAGGTTGGTCTCAATCGTGGCCAAAAGTTGAGAATACGATTTATTGATTATAACGTGGGAAAAAGAAAATTATCACATTCATCCTATATTGACTTAAAATTCAACATGTATTATGGCTATAGTTTCCTTAAAAACTTCAATTGGTGTTATTGTAAGACAAAATCAAAACCGAGCTAAAAATTGTTAGTTCAATTTAATGCCTATAAACCTAATTGAAAATTTAAAATAAGATTTATTGTATCATGATATGAAATAGAGATTAAAAATAAAGAATTTTTACTTAAATACATTCACGCGAGACAATTTTACTTAAAATCGTGTCGAAGATTTGTGAAAAATATTTTGAAAAATATTACCCGTATAGAAATATTTATTTCTATCGATAATGATAACCTAAAAATAATCATAAAAGATGTATAACTTATGATTAATTTGATAAATGTAAAAAAAAGATATTTCATAAAAAATGTTAAGTTTTTGTCATTTGTTGCAATATAGTTAAAAAGTGTTGCAATATATATGTTGCTTTTATAGTTTAAAAAAACAAGTGATGCATACATTCATTCATTCATTTGTTTGCATAAAATGATATATGTAAATATCTCCTCCCACACTTAAATTGGACCATGTCCTCATGGGGGCAAAAATGGAGATAAAACACTAAAGATAAAACAAATGGAAATAAACGAAAGATATAGCAAAAACATTCATCATAAAATGAAAGTGAAATTGGAAATTGTACGAAACATAATAAATATAAAAATGTACGAAACTGAAATTGAAATAAGATAAGATAAAAATAAAAGATAAAACCTAAGCATGTGGCGGGGAATCCGGAGGTGTTGGTGAAGTTTCCACATTTCGGCGGCGGAAAAATGAAAGCATCCGATGCCGAGTCGAACGATGCGCACGCCTCAAAGTATTGAGGTTGTCATTCATCACCATATTGTTCTCCATCAAATCATCAATTCTCAAATTCATTTGGCGATTATTTGCATTGATTTGGTTCAAAATCCGCCTTAAATCCACCGGATCAGTGTCTTGGGTTGCTTGGGCTTGTGGGGCAGCGTCTCCACCTTCCTCCGCTCCTTATTCATCGGTACCTACATTATGAGAACTAGAAGCACCTCCACCCATAGTGCCACAAAGATGTGCAATACGGGTAGCATACGAAATAAAAACAGGAGGAGCCGCAGAAACCAATAAATGAGCCCGCTCAAGAGCCGCAATGTCCAAAACCGGAACATATCCAGGGTAGGTAGACATATCAAAAGTAGCCAATTCATCCCTTGCTCCCAAAACAATAGCGGTGATCAAATTACCGAGAGGGACTTGAGTGGTATGAGCCCTCGAAGCACGATACAAATTATCAAAAAGCATTCCAATGCTATCCACCCGCAAACCCTTGAACAAACAATCCCAAACAAACAAATCCCGGACTTGAATCTTCGAACTCTCAACACGACCAAAAAGTGAAAAACTCAAATACTTGTGAAAGAAGAACACACAATTATCCTTAATTAACTTGCTCGAAGTGTTCTTAGAATTAAAAGAAGTTTGGTCAGACAGAGTTTGCCAAAAAGAGTTATTATCAAAATCCCGAGGCTTATCATAAAAGTCACTAGTAGGGAAACCAAACATGTTACCCATAGCCTCATAATCAACTGTATAGGTAATACCCTTATTCCGAAAAGAAATTTCAGTCCGCTTCTTGTTCATTGTTAAAGTAACCAAAAACTCAACCACATACTCTTGAATTTGTGGAAAACGCATAGAAGCAAAAGTTTCTCATCCCAAAGTTTCAATAAAAGCAGTAATTTGTGTAGAGAAGTTCAACTTTCTTACCGAATCAAAGTCAAGAAACTGCATATCCACGAACTTACAATTAGCGTGTGAAAAGTGCTTGAAACGTCCAACTTCTTCTTCAGAATGAATGTCGAAATAAGCCCCACAACTAACCCTAAGGCGATTAGCCTCAGTTACAGCTGGCTTGTGTCCAACACGCTTTGCTCTAGGCATGGTTGTGGTGTTTATGTGTTATGAATGTTAGGGTTGTAGAGAAAAAGATGAAAAAGATGAAAAGAGAGAAAAGCTTGAGGTTGAAGATGAAGTAGAGGTGTTGTGGAGACTTGAAGTTGAAAGGTGTAGGTGATTGAAAAGGGTAATGATGAAATTGGGAAGAGTAAAAGTAAGGTATTGGGAAGAGGTAAGAGTAGGGGATTGGTTAAAATTGGAGGTGATGTAAGGTGTGTGTAGGTAATAGGTATATATAGGGTTTGAATAACAAGGTAAATAGTTAGAGTAGGAATAGGAATTGGAATAGGTATAGTTGAAATAGAAAAGGAAAAGGTATAGGAAGAATGGAAAAATAGGTCTAAAACCGGACCTGGAGTGCCTGAAGTACGCGTGTCGCGGTCGTGGATGTATATCCGTGGTCGCGGATCGCGTTTTTCAACCAACATATCCTCTGAAATTTGAGAAGAAAAATCTGAAGTTACCGAGAATCCAACATTCGCGGCCGCGAATCGCGCTGGGCAGCGAATCTTGTGTCTGAAATTTTCTGGAATTTTTCTGATGTTACCGTGGAAGCGCATCCGTGGTCGCGGATCACCTCGTAGCTTCCCAAATTCAGCTTTTTTTTACTTCATTTCGTGCATTTTCTTGATAAATCCTATCCTGAACTCCTTAAAAATGTAATCTGTACTTAAAACATAAATGAAAATCATTAAATGATAAGGAAAACCAAAGGTTTATCCTTATTAATGGAAAATGAAAATAAAAATTGCATTAATTAATGAATGTTAAAATTATGAATATGAAAGGTTTGGAACTAAAATTAATTGAAACATTTATGTGCATTCATTAAGTTAAGTTAAATGAATCTTATTTAAGGAACTTGAAATGCAATTATTAACATTTAATTAGTCATGAATAGATTAAGTTTGCATTTAATTGATTCAATGGTCTAAATTCATGAAATTAAAATGCAACCATATAACCAAAATCGAAATATAGTGCAAAAAGAAAATTTATTTATTAACATTGATGTACATATATTTACAAACAATATAAAACACAAACTATGCTAAAAATTCGTCCCTTTTAATCGGAATTTTCTTAGCCCTAAATCGATCAATTTTCAACTGCACGAAGGCTTGTCGTTCGGGTGCAGAAAGAAAATTTGGTCCTGATCGAAAAACTCGCTTCACTAGACCTTCAAATTCTAAAAATTCATAGTCTAGCATCGGGAAAGATTCAGCATCACTCCAAGGAACAGAAATACTTCCCTTGGTCCCTAGAATTATTCCACATATAATATTCCCAAACCCAACCTTCTTAGCCTTGGATCTAGATGCGGCAACAAGACCCTCCATCAGAATTTTTGAAGAATCAACCACATTGCCTTGAAATATATCGCCAAGGACATAAAGATCAGATTCTTGGACGACACTACTGAACGTGCGACCGAACAGGCTGTGACTCAGAAACTTATGCAAATATAGTATAGAGTTGGAATTGAAAGACTTATTATAGGCAAGTTTTGGGTGGAAAGGCCAGATACCGGTGAGCATTCGCCAAATATCAGTGGACGTCATATCTCTTCCATGATGGCGTTTGGTAGTATCCTTCAAAGGAAAACCAAACCAAGCATGCAATTCAGGATATCCAAAAGTGAAAGTTTTGCCATCCCGACGAAAACTGAGACGCATACGACGCTTGTTAACAAAACGCACAGTGCAGAAAAACTCTAACACCCAGTCTCCAATTATAGGAAACTTCATATCGACAAATCTGGTCCATCCTAGTCTCTCCATGTAACGACTCATATCTTCCTTAATTCCTAATTGATCATTAAGAAAGTCGTCCATGTACAACATTCCGACAAAGAAAGTGTATCGAAGTTTCAGGAAGCGCATTCCCTCATCGTGATTGAAGATAGGAAAGTTACATCCATAACGCTCTGATATATCCACATGTTTATTGCGTGAAGTAATAACTTTCTTAGATGAAGTGTTTGAGGAAGCCATGATTTTTGGAAAGAGTAAGGAAGAAAGGTTCTGAACTTAGTGTTTGGATTTTATGAATGGTAAGAAAATCAGAGACAGTTCTGATAGAGATGAAAAAGAAAGTGACAGAAAACTGGACCTCTAGTACCTATATATAAGATCCTAGGACGAAAAGAGGTGTTGTTTCGAAGTGAAAAGGCATGAAACAAACCTTTTAGAAATGAGAAAAACTTAGTGTTTCATTCTGAATAGTTACAACTGCTGAGAAAAGGTTCAATCTGGGCAAAATTTCCCCCATGTCGCGGTCGTGGATGCTGACCCGCGGTCGCGACATGCTGATTTTCCTGCGAAAATCAGTTGTCAAAACTCTAAACTCCTGATCCTCTACCAGGAATCCTCATCCTCGGTAAGTTCAGAAATTTTTCCCTTCAATTTTCAATCAGAATTCTTAACTGAGAATCTGAAATCCTCTACAAGTCCAGAAATTTTCCTGACTTCTAGCCATGCCTAAATTCTCAACTGAGAATTTGAAATTCTCTATAAGTCCAGAAATATTTCTACCTCATTAAGAATTTCTTATATGTGAATTCTCAACTGAGAATCTGAAATTCTCAACTGAGAATCACTGAATTTTCTAATTTTTATGAAATTCCTAAAAATTAATTAAAATCATGACTTGAATATATTTTTTATATATCTAAAATTCTAATAAAATGATATAATCTAAAACAAAACAAAATAAAAATAAAAATAAAAATAAAAATAATAAAAGAAAAATGAAATGATTTAAATGTCAGGAAATCTTGTTACGAAACTAGTTCCTATTTCGGAAATATTTTCGTAATAGATTTTACATCGATTACCGTTAACTTTGAAACGCTTACCATTAGTTTCCTCAAGTTCCAAAGAACCATAGTCGAACGTTTTGACGACTAAATACGGTCCGTCCCATCTAGACTTAAGTTTTCTCGGAAATATACGAAGCCGTGAATTGAATAACAGCACCCTATCTCCAACATTAAAGTGTTTGACTTTAATCTTGGCATCGTGCCATTTTTTCACTTTTTCTTTATAAATCCTCGCATTCTCATACGCTAGATGACGTAACTCATCTAACTCATTTAAATCGAGCAAATGTTTCTTTCCTGCTTGTTGTAAATCAAAATTAAGTTTTCTAATAGCCCAATAGGCTTTATGTTCTAATTCAACTGGTAAATGACATGCTTTTCCATACACCAAATGGTACGGAGTCATTCCTATTGGTGATTTAAATGCAGTACGGTATGCCCATAGCGCATTATTGAGTTTTTGTGACCAATCTTTTCTTGATGACGAAACAGTTTTCTCTAGAATCCATTTGAGTTCTCTATTTGAGATCTCCGCCTGACCATTCGACTGAGGATGGTATGGCGTTGACACGCGGTGGCGTGCTCCATATTTTTTCATAAGCATATCGAAATTCCGATTTATGAAATGGGTACCGCCATCACTAACAAGGTACCTAGGACAACCGAATCTACAAAATATATCGTCAAGAAAAGTAATAACTACTTTAGAATCATTCGTAGGGGTTGCAATTGCTTCAACCCACTTTGAAACATAATCAACGGCTACTAATATGTAAGTTTTGCCATTGGAAGGTGGAAAAGGTCCCATGAAATCAATTCCCCACATGTCGAAGATTTCGACTTCCAACACGTTTGTGAGGGGCATCTCATCTTTCCTTCCTAAGTTACCCGTTCTTTGGCATTTATCACAACGAGTAATAAATGAACCAACGTCCTTAAACATTGTCGGCCAATAGAAACCACATTCCAATATTTTAGCTACCGTTTTATTAACTCCATTATGTCCTCCATACGAGCTGGAATGACATTCTGTTATTATAGATTCATATTCATTTTCTCCAACACATCTCCTAATTATCCCGTCACCACATGATTTAAATAGAAAGGGATCTTCCCAATAATATTGTTTAATATCGAAGAAAAATTTCTTCCTCTGTTGGGGAGATAATCCTTCCGGAATGATATCGGTTGCAAGATAATTAGCAAAATCTGCATACCATGGTGACATGATACTTTCTACATGATAGAGATGTTCATCGGGGAAATCATCTCGTATACCGACAGTTTCACCTATAGGACCGTTTTCATCTTCTAGTCTTGATAGATGATCGGCGATAAGGTTTTCTACCCCTTTTTTGTCTTTAATTTCTATATCAAATTCTTGTAACAACAAAACCCATCTAATCAGACGAGGTTTTGCATCTTTCTTAGCAAACAGATAACGTAAAGCTGCATGATCTGTATAACTTTAGATCCTAATAAATATGACCTAAACTTATCACATGCAAATACTACGGCTAACATCTCTTTTTCTGTTGTTGTGTAATTTAACTGTGCACCGGACAATGTATGACTTGCATAATAAATAACATGTAATTTTTTATCATTTCTTTGACCTAAAACACATCCTACTGCTAGGTCACTTGCATCACACATGATTTCAAAAGGCAAATCCCAATCGGGTTTAGCAATTATGGGTGCACTGACTAAGGTTGTTTTCAATGTTTCAAAAGCTTTAATACAATCTTCATTAAAGTCGAAGGTTGAATCCTTCATAAGTAAATTAGTAAGTGGTTTGGAAATCACAGAAAAGTTTTTTATAAATCTTCTGTAAAAACCTGCATGTCCTAGAAAAGATCTTACTCCCTTGACAGTTGTTGGTGGGGGTAATTTTTCTATTACTGAAGTTTTTGCTCTATCCACTTCTAATCCCTTTTCAGATATTTTATGACCTAAAACAATTCCTTCGTCGACCATGAAATGACATTTTTCCCAATTTAATACCAAATTCGTTTCTTCGCATCTAGAAAGAACTCTATCTAAGTTTTTTAAACATGCATCAAAAGAATCTCCATAAACTGAAAAATCATCCATAAATACTTCCATGATATCTTCGATGAAATCATTAAAAATTGCAGTCATGCAACGTTGAAAAGTTGCTGGTGCATTACACAAACCAAAAGGCATTCTTCTATATGCAAATGTTCCATAAGGACATGTGAAGGTTGTTTTATCTTGGTCATCCGGGTAAATATATATTTGAAAGAATCCAGAATAACCATCGAGAAAACAATAAAATGCATGACCGGCTATCCTTTCGATCATTTGATCGATGAAAGGTAAAGGAAAATGATCTTTCCTAGTTGCCTTATTTAGGTTCCTATAATCTATACAAACCCTCCAACCGGTGGTGGTTCGCGTAGGTATTAATTCACCTTCATCATTCCTTACTACAGTTATACCTCCCTTTTTGGGTACACAATGGATTGGACTAACCCATTCACTATCCGAAATAGGATAAATGATTCCATTGTCTAAAAGTTTAGTAATCTCATTTTTTACTACTTCTTTCATGTTCGGATTTAAACGTCTTTGTCTATCCGCTTTAGGTGGCTTATCTTCTTCTAAGTGAATCCTATGCATTACAATACTAGGATTAATCCCTTTTAAATCTGAAATCTGCCATCCCATACTTCCTATTCTATTTCTAACAACTTCTTTCAATTTTTCTTCTTAATTTTCTGTTAATTTGTTAGAGATGATTATAGGTAGAGTATCACTTCCGCCTAGGAAAGTGTATCTCAGATGGTTTGGTAGTTCTTTAAGTTCTAATTTAGGTAGAACTATTACTGAAGGCGGAACTGGTCCATCTTCTCGAATCAAAGGCTCTGGGTCCTTATCTTCTAATTCTTCGCCCATTACAGGTTCTATTATTTCTTCTCTTTGAACAATGTCATTAACACATTCTTCAATTAAATCAAGCTTCATACAAGCGAAATCCTCCATAGGATATTTCATCGCTTGATTCATATCGAACTCGATCTTATCGTCACCTATTCGTAAAACTACTTTTTCTTCCGACACATCAACTAGAGCACGTCCCGTGTTCATGAATGGTCTACCAAAGATTAGCGGACAATTAGCATCATAAGCAAAATCTAAGATAACAAAATCGGTTGGAAAAATAAATTTGTCAACTTTTACCAAAACGTCTTCAATTATACCATATGGTCTTTTAGTGGATTGATCCGCTAATTGCAAAACCATATTGGTACGCTTGATGTCTTCTTCTAATCCTAATTTCTCAAAAATAGACAATGGCATCAAGTTTATACTAGCTCCTAAATCGCAAAGACAGCTTGGGAATTCCATATTTCCCAATGTACACAGAATGGTAAAACATCCGGGATCTTTGAGTTTAGTAGGTAATTTGCTTGATACTATCGAACTACATTCTTCAGAAAGAGAAATGGATGAAATTCCTTCCCAACTAATCTTTTTTGAAATTAAATCTTTCAAGAATTTTCCATAATTAGGAATTTGCGTAATTGCATCCATGAATGTTAAATTTATATGCAAATTTTTAAGTTTGTCTAAAAATGATAAAAGTTGTTTATCATGGTCCTTATTTCGGACCCTGTGTGGAAAAGGTGGCTTCGGTACAAAAGGTTTCGGATTAGAGTCAATTGGTTTATCTTTTTGTTTTAATGTATCTTCTTTGGATTTTGGTAAATCATTTCCAGGTAAAGTCGAAATTCCGGGCATTTCCGGACCTAAGTAGTTTTTCCCCGAACGAAGAGTGATAGCCTTAACATGCTCTTTCGGATTTTCTTCCGTTTGGCTGGGAAGACTTCCCTCTTTGCGGGATGGAATTGATTTAGCAAGTTGTCCAATTTGAACCTCCAAATTATGGATGCTAGATGATTGGTTTTTGATAAGCTGATCGAATTTATTTTCGATCCGTTTAAAACCATCGTCTTGATTACTTACCTTTCCATTCATAGCATCTATAAATTTGTCGATTTTTGAAGATAAAGTGCTAATCGTATCTCTTGTTTGATTTTGATAATTATTTATACGATATTGATTAGCATTTGCATTATTATTATTATTACCATCTTTCCAGTTAAAGTTAGGATGATTTCTCCATCCAAGATTATAAGTATTAGAATAAGGATTAGTAGTTTGGTTTTGTCCTTGGACAAAATTTACCTGTTCTATCTCATTCATACCTTCGTAGTCAATGTCTCTCTGGATCGGATCATGAGGATCGCATGGTGCCATAAATTTATCAATTTTGTGCGATAAGACAGAAAATTGGGCTTGTAACATTGCTACAGGATCAAGATTCATTATACCTTTAACCGATGATGTACATGAGGATGATGGTTTCGCCGTTGGTATATGTCCACGCTCTGCGGGCCACATACTGCTGTTGATTGCCATTTCCTCCAAAAGTTCTCTTGCTTGGGCGGATGTCTTTTTCATAAATAACCCTCCAGACATAGCATCTAATGAACCTCTAGTCGTAGGATTTAATCCATTATAGAATGTCTGCATTAAAAGTGCATCTGGCAATTGGTGGTGTGGGCATAAACGTTGAAGTTCTTCAAAATGTTCCCAAGCTTCATAAAGAGTTTCATTATCATTTTGTGTGAAAGATGTCAACTCTTTGATGACTCTTGCGGTTTTTGCTAAGGGAAAATATTTTTGTAAAAATGCTTGGGCTAATTGGTCCCAAGTTTCAAATGTTGCAGCAGGCATAGAAGTTAACCAAATTTTTGCCTTATCCTTCAAAGTGAAAGGAAAGAGGCGAAGTTTGATTGCTTCGGCTGTTACATCAGTAATTTTAAAAGTGTCACAAATTTCTAAGAAATTTGTCAAATGTGCATTAGGGTTTTCGTTAGGCAATCCGTAAAACGTTACGTTGTTTTGCAACATATTAAGCAAAGCAGGCTTAATTTCAAATTGATTTGCGTTTATACAGGGTCTAACTACACTATTAGTTACACCGGCCATTCCTGGTCTAGCGTAATCCATAAGTGTCGGTGGATCGGCCATAATTTCTGGCTGGACTACTTTAGTTTTTAAGGGTGTTTTGTCTTTGTTTTTGTTGTTTTTCTTATTTTTCTTAAGTGTTCTTTCAATTTCTGGATCAAAAGGATCTGGTGGCGTGCCCGAATTTCGTGAACTGTGCATCAACTTGAAATTGTAACACGAGCCAAACTACCTTCAAAACAAAATTGAAAGCAAATATGTTATAAAACTGAAAATAAATAAAATATAAAAGTTGTATAAAAATAATGTATAAACCTAGATTCGAAAATAAAATGCGAAAAATAAAAATTTTGTCAAAAATTTTGGCGTATCCCCGGCAACGGCGCCAAAAACTTGTTGAGCGATTTCCGCAAGTGCACGGTTTCGCTTGTAGTAATAAAAATATCGATCCCTCAGAGATACGTTTTTTAATGAAAAACTTATTTTTGAATCTTTAATTTCGAACTTGTTAGATTTATAAAATGTAAATAAAAAGTGAAAATTGGATTAATTGAATTTAGGAAATTTATTTGATTGAATTTGAAAACTTTGAGTATTTGAAAATGCTGGAATAAGATTATATATTTAGAATAAATCGATTGTTAGAAAGATCTTCTGATTTTAAGGATGAATTTTACAAAACAGGAACATTTAGAACTTATTAGAAAAAGGAATGAATTTGTTCATTTGCATTAAGCAAAGAAAACAACTTAAACTTTGTATTATTATGATGATGAAATAAATGACGGAACCTCTAATTAATTGGCTTTGAACGCGACAAAACCCTTTCGGGATAGTTGCCCTTACTCAAATTAACACTCTTTCGAGATGATAATTTGCCTAAGTGTTCAACAAAGTTTCCTTGTAATGATTTTGAATTCAAGTGCATATTAATGAAAACACCAGCCTCACTTATATTGGATTGGTTACCATAAGTGCTGCATAACGATTTGTCGAATAGAACGAACTTTATTAGATGAAATGTAAATTGATACAAGTTTACAGAGAATAAGGAGCATCGAGTTCTTCGAGGGCGTGCAAGTGAAGGGCTTGATCGGTTCCGCTTCCTTGGGTTTCCTTAGGAGGTTGTCAGGCTCGGGGGCGAACACTTTACTCAATCTTCTCACTGTAACTTCATAATAGGGATTCGGTCGGCCACTACCATGATGCAAACTAAAACTGGAACAATGTCTAAACGCTACTGAGTTGTAATTAAACTATAAACAATATGTGTACCTCATCTTGTTTTGTACAGAATCTAATTTCTAACTCTCGAAATGTTTTTACTTAGAACTTCGACATAAGTTCTACGCTCTGATTTCTATATCTATATTATAGCATTTCATTCCCCTTTTTCTCAACATCAACTCTTTATTTATAGATGTTGAAGGGTTGTGTTTGAAGTGATGTATCCGTTGGTTAAGAGTCGTGTCCGTTGTGAAAGGACGTCTTTATCCACTTGAACGAACGCGTTTCTTGGATTTTCAGCATGTGTTAAATGCTCTTGGTGAATTTCTGCACTTACCGAGGATAGTAATCCGCGGCCGTGAATGACGTAGCACTGAGCTGAGCGATGGACGAAGGGGAGAATTGGTTGCACCGCGCGTGTCGCGGCCGCGGGTCTGGGATCCACTGTCGCGGCCCGGCAGGTTTTCTTACTTCTTGCTTTCGTTCGTGTCCTTGACCTGGCGCTTTCGATTTACGTCGTCTTTGACTCCTTTTGAAGGGTTTTTCTTCTGTTTTTGATCCTTTTTCGTTCCTATTTGGATTTTACCAAATATTTAGGTACCTCGCAAGAAAGAAAGATATTCGAAAGTAAAAGTAATCTAAACAGATATAAATAACACAAATTCGTAATAAAAATGATGTAAATGTTAATGATATTTTAGGTATATTTTGGGCTTAACACAGCCTAAGGATATTCCAGGAATATCTAGAAACATTATTTCTATTAGCCGTCTAGTTGACGACGACTTTCATATTTCAATAAAAGACAAACATTGCGATTTCTATAGACATGGGATTTTCTATTTTTCAGGAATATCACAAAATGGGATTTATGTGCTAGATGACAAAATTTCTGTTTTCGTAATTGATACCAAAAGACATAAAGCTAGATAATTCAACTTACTCGTGGCATTGTCGTTTAGGCCATATAAACAAAAGACGCGTGCTTAAGCTACATCAAGATGGGCTTATAAATTCAATTGATCCTGAATCATTGGAAACATAAGAATCATGTTTAAAAGGTAAAATGACAAAGACACCCTTTAGCAATAAAGGTGAGCGTGTATCAGACACTCTAGGCTTAATACATTCCGATGTATGTGGTCCTATGTCAGTCTAAGCAAGAGGAGGATTCAGATACTTCATAAGATTCATAGACGACCATACCCGATATGGTTATATCTACTTGATGAGGCACAAGTCCGAAGCTTTTGAGAAATTCAAATGCTTCAAGAATGAAGTAGAAAATCAATTAGGAAAGAAAATAAAGGCACTTCGATCCGATCGAGGTGGCGAATATCTTTCAGATGATTTTCTGAATTATCTAACTGAATGTGGGATATGCTCACAATGGACACCTCCCTATACACCACAAAACAAAGGTTTATCTGAGAGGAGGAACCGTACCCTACTAGATATGGTACAATCCATGATGAGCATAGCATTACTTCCAAAGACATTCTGGGGCTATGCCTTAGAAACCGCCCTCTTCACCCTAAATTGAGTACCAACTAAATCCGCTAGTTCCACACCATATGAATTGTTCGTTGGTAGGAAACCCGTATTCTCATTCATGAGGGTATGGGGTTGTTCAGCATTTGTCAAACGCATAGCGTCAGACAAACTAGATTCTAAATCTGATAAGTGTTTCTTCATTGGATACCCTAAGGAAACTATGGGATATTACTTCTATCATCCAGATGATCAGAAAGTAATAGTATCCAAGCACGCAACCTTCTTAGAGAAAGAGTTTCTCGAAGACACAGAAAAGGGAAGCATGATTGAACTTGATGAAGTTCAAGAACAAAAAACACCAACTGAAACAACAGAAGCGGTTGAGGAACCCGATGCAGTCCCATTAGATGAGACTCAAGTGCCACCACTTCGTAGATCACAAAGAGTTCGTGAACTCCCTATTAGATATGGTTTTCTAGTGGGAGATGATGAGGTTCCCGTGTTAGACGACGAACCCGAAAACTACGAAGAGGCTCTTAACAGTCCAGATTCTAAAGCATGGCTTGAAGCCATGGATTCTGAGATAGACTCCATGCATACCAACCAAGTGTGGACTTTGGTTGATCCACCCGAAGGGATAAAACCCATTGGGTGCAGGTGGATCTTCAAAAAAGAAGACTGACATGGATGGAAAGGTTAGCACCTACAAAGCTAGGTTAGTAGCGAAGGGATATCGTTAGAAGCAAGGAATTGATTATGAGGAAACTTTCTCTCCCGTGGCTATGTCCAAATCAATCAGAATAATGCTTGCTATTGCCGCTCACTACGATTACGAGATTTGGCAAATGGATATGAAAACAGCTTTCCTAAACGGGAACGTGCTTGAGGATGTATATATGATGTAACCTGAAGGTTTCATATCAAAAGATGCAAACTACAGAGATCCATTTATGGACTCAAGCAAGCATCTAGAAGCTGGAACAAGTGTTTTGACGAAACCATAAAAACAATTTGGTTTCGAACAAAATTGCGAAGAAGCTTGCATTTACAAGAAAGCAAGTGGGAGCTCTGTAGCATTTCTGATATTATATGTGGACGATATATTATTAATGGGAAATGACGTAGCTCTACTACAGTTGGTAAAAGTATGGTTATCTGGTAACTTCTCAATGAAAGACCTTGGTGAAGCAGCTTATATACTTGGTATAAAGATCTACAAAGATAGATCAAGAAGACTGCTTGGTCTTTCACAGGCTACATACATCGAAAAGGTGCTAAAGCGGTTTAGCATGCTTGAATCGAAACGAGGTAACTTACCCATGATACATGGAGTAAAGTTAAACAATCATCAATGTCCTAAAACCGATGATGATAAGAAGCGCATGGCTGTAGTCCCGTACGCCAGCGCAATCGGTTCGATTATATATGCTATGCTATGCACTAGACTTGACGTAGCATTCGCGTTAAGTATAACGAGTCGTTACCAAGGAAATCTGGGAGACGAGCACTGGATTGCCGTCAAAAACATTCTTAAGTACTTGAGAAGAACTAAAGATATGTTTCTAGTGTACGGAGAAGGGGATCTGAAAATAGAAGGATTTTCAGATGCAAGTCATCTCACAGATGAGAACGATTTTAAATCCCAATCAGGATACCTGTTTATCTTGAATGGGGGCGCGGTCAGCTGGAAGAGTTCCAAGCAAGGAAGCGTAGCTTTCTCTACGACCGAGTCAGAGTATATCGCTGCTGCGGAAGCAGCAAAGGAAGCGGTTTGGATTAAAGAGTTCATTACTGAACTTGGTGTGGTGCCTGACATTGTGAATCCCATTACATTGTACTGTGATAACAATGGAGCCATTGCATAAGCAAAGGAACCACGGTCTCATAATACATCCAAACATTACCTAAAGCGATACCACATTGTAAGAGAAATTGTGGCAAGAGGAGATGTGAGAATAGAAAGAGTACCTACAGAGGACAACGTTGCAGATCCGTTGACAAAGCCCTTAACCCAGAAAGTATATGATCGTCATCTAACTTCTATTGGGATAAGTTATAGAAACAATTGGCTTTAGTCCAAGTGGGAGTATGTTGGGGTTTAGTGTCCTATAGATAATTGTTCTAGGATACAAACTTAATGTAAATGAAGTGTTCTTTATATCGTTTGTTTTAATGAGATATATGTTTTATAACTATATAAAGGCGATCCCTTTTAAGAACTAAATAAAGTCTAATAAAAGGAAATCCGTAAGTTTGTTTAAAGTGATTATAAAGTGTTCATACAAGCATGAAGTGAGACGAAACTTTATAATAAACTAATAAACTTAAAACCACCCCAAGTCAAGTAATATGTTCAGGATTGACATATCACTGTTGAGACTTGCATGTAACAATGTCTTCTGTCCCGATAGAAAGCTGATCTCACAAGCTTCATATATACAGATATTTGGACAGTTACATGGATCCGATGAAAAGAAGTTCATTAGGATTGGGGACCCGACTTGAGATAACAGGATGGGTAGATTCATCCTTGTCACCTGTTCATCTCATTGGTATTAATAGGTATAAATAATCATCAGACTCAAAGGAATGTTAATTGGTAATTTTGGATTACGGAATGTGACGCTTTGATCCTGTTGTAACACGATCCTTAACAGAGATGACTCTGGGGTGTGAACAGCAGACGTTGGGTATCACAGGAAGTAATTGTGGGATAGTTATACATTGGATTGAGCATTTATCACTCCCGATAAATGGGAGATATGTCCATGGATCGCTTGTGGAAGACTTGACTCTAAATCCTTGCAAGGTGATAGCTTAAGATTGAAATGCAGATTTCTCTTAACCTATCTAATTGGAGTTGACTCGGCTTGTACAAGTAAAACGAACGTCTCGCTATATGTGACTTGACATTATCCATAGTCATAAGATTCAGTTCAAGGATGTAGTTGATAAAGGATCGAATTATACCATAACTAATACGGAAAGGTCAACGACAGAATCAACCTGTCTTCTTATAGCTCTGGGGGAATGATTACGGACTTGCTAATCATATACTTTGTACATCATTCCGTTGTGCAAAGATTAAATATAATTCTTTGAAAATTAATTTAATAGTTGCATACGGCTAGAAGCAATAAGAACCTAATGGGTCACACATAAGACTTGGAACCCAAAAGAGAGACAGATGTTAATTAATTGACGGAAGCCCAACTGAGCCCAATAAGACCCAATTACTAAGGGGCGATTTATGTATATTAATACATAAATAATTAGTTTGATTTTATCAATCCTAATTAGATTAGGATTATGAATTAAATTAATTAAAGGATAAATAAATTAGGAGTTTAATTAGATTATATTACTCCTATTATTATCCAATAAGGTTATTATTATTATTATCTTTTATATTTAGATATATTAATAGATAATAATTAAGAATTCTATTCTGAATTAAATTCTTATTCAATAACCTAATTCTATCTAACTAGGGATTAGATACAAGAGATTATAAATACCCCCCTACATGCTATTTTCGAAATACCCTAAGCAATTCAAGAGAGAGAATTTCGACCCCCCTTGCTCGAGGATGAGATTTTCTACCGCTTCCTTCCGTTCAATTGATTTTCATCTCTTTCTCTTTATCCTTGATCTTGTGTTGATTAATTAGAGACAATCTACTTTGATTGTTATAAACGGTTGATTCTAACTTGATCTTCCATTGTTTTGTTTTGTGCCCGGGAACTCGAAGTAAGAGTTGTGGGCACTTCGTTTGCAACGGTAGATAGAACTTCTGAAAGGTATTTCTTTTATCCCTCTTTATATGAAATAACGATTAACGGATCTTGGGGTTAATGGAAATAGGTTAAAATTTTTATATTTCCGCTGCTATACGTTAGCCTATTTTCCTTCAACACTATCCAAGTGTGTTGTCATAAGATTAAATATGATTCTTTACCTGCTGAGCCTAACAAACAAGGACCCAAAAAGACTTGGGTACTTAAAGATAACTAGCTATATTACAGGTAAGCCTGAGGTGTGCTGAGAAGTCAAAGATGTGGTACATTGACAGCGCATGCTCGAGGCATATGACTGGTGATGAAACTCAGTTCATCACACTTGTGCGTAAACAAGGTGGAAGCGTAAGTTTCGAAGACAACAAAAAGGGTAAAATAGTAGGGTCAGGAACCGTTGGTGGTAATCCTACTATTGAGTCAGTCTCCTTAGTCATTGGACTTAAGTATAACTTACTCAGCGTAGCTCAGCTATGTGATAACGGGAGAAAAGTTATATTTGATGACACTGGATGTAAAATACTCGAGGGAAAAACAAATGAATTGATTTTAACTGCCCCTCGTATTGATAATGTCTTTATGCTGAATTTGGAAAAGAAGTTTTCAAAAAATGTATGCTTAGTGTCAAAGGAAGAAAATTTCTGGCTATGGCACAGGAGACTTGGTCATATAAGCATGGACCTCCTGGCTAAATTAGCAAGAAAGCAATTAGTTGAGGGATTGCCAGAACTTAAGTTCGAAAAGGATCAATTATGTAATGCTTGTCAGGCTGGAAAACAAACTAAAACATCTTTTCATAGTAAAAACATTGTCTCAACCAAGCGTCCACTCGAGTTGCTACACTTGGATCTCTTCGGACCAGTCCAGCCGCTGAGCTTGGGTGGTAGGAGATTTTCCTTGGTCATTATAGATGACTTTTCTCGGTACACTTGGATCATCTTGCTGAGTAGCAAGGATGAAACCTTTGAGACGTTTTCAACATTAGTAAGAAAACTTGAAAATGATAAAGACCTAAAGTTAGCTCACATCCGAAGTGATAATGGTGGAGAATTCAAAAACCAACAGTTTGTTGAATTCTGTGAAGCCAGCGACATTGACCATAATTTTTCTGCTCCTAGAACGCCTCAACAGAATGGGGTAGTTGAGGGGAAAAACAGAACCTTGGTTGAAATAGCCAGGACAATGCTGAGTGAGCATAGGCTTCCAAAGTACTTTTGGGGAGAAGCTGTCAACACAGCTTGCTACATACTTAATAGGGCTCTAGTCAGACCTATATTAAAGAAGACTCCCTACGAACTTTGGAAAGGACGAAAACCCAACATTGGATACTTTCGTGCCTTCGACTGTAAATGTTTCATCTTAAATACTAAAGACAACCTTACTAAGTTTGATTCAAAAGCTGATGAAACTATCTTTTTAGGCTACTCAACAAACATCAAAGTGTTGGTCCCGTGTTATTAGTTCCAAGGGGGGGTTAGGAACTAATGTAACTTTTTCGCTAATTAATGATGTTGACTTAACAATTTTCTTTGAGTTTATTAACTCATCTTTGGTCAGCACGGCCGATTAATTGAGTAAGACAGTTTTAGTCAGATGTTGACTAGAACTGTTTCACTTGTGAGTTGGGAATTGACACTTTTGTGGTCAGCTTCCAACTCAGCACTTTGATTTACTCAGTGTCAGCTTGAACAATTTATATGCTGAGTAAAAACAAGCAACACATACGCAATTATATATTGAGAGAGAGTTAGAAATTACTCAGTACGACTTATCCTGGTTCGGCCTCTCCGCCTATGTCCAGTCCCCAGAATTCCTCCGGGCTTTTAGAATCCAATACTGAGCTCTTTAAAGGTAGAGCACAAACCGTTTACAAGGCAGTTGAATATGCAAGAGTACCTTCCTCTATTCGTCTACTCAACTCCTACTAAGTGCTATAACTCAACACCTAGATTTCTCTACCACTGAGGTACTTAAAACCGAGTACTCAGCACAACACTCTCAATTTTACAATTGAAACAATCTTGTTCTTTTTCAGACAAAGAACACTTTAGATGATTACAAACAATCAATCTAGCATTTACATAGGAATAGAAATTAGGTGTAAGATCTCTTTCTTGTTTTTGAGTGCTTTGAACTTGTATTTTTCTCTCTTGTATTTTCTATGTTCGACTATCATCCAAGAGGTATGCTTGTCCTTTTATAGTTGAAGTCTGAGAGCCAAATCATTTGAATTTGATTTGTCCGTTGAATCCAAAACGGCTCTTTTGGGGGACAAGCTTCTGGTCAGCTTCAGATGTGCAGGCCAATCCTGTCTTCTGATTTCTACAGACGTCAGGTTTGTCTTCTTCCTGCAGGTTTTGTTTTCTAGTGGCAGTTTGTCTTTTAGCAATGAATAGTTGACCCATGCATCTCAGAATTTGGCTTTTGCGTAATTCCAAGGCTTCTATTATTGGTGCAGACAGTTGTCGGATTTGTCTTTTAGCTAACGGATCATTCATGCTGTCCTGAGGATTACTCAGCTTGACTTCGATAGCCACTGTCTTTGATTGTTGCCAATTCTTATACCGAGTTCTCTTTCACTCAGCTTCCATGGTCAGCTTCGTTCTGCACAATCTAGTTCTGAAGCAGACTTCTCTTCTTTCATGCTGAGTTCCGTTTCACTCAGCTTTGTTGGTCAGCTTCATTCTTAAGCTGTTGTTCTGAAGATGACTTATCTTCTATTATGTTGAGTTGCTCTCCACTCATCTTGTGCTGTGTTCTCATGCTGACTTCGTCCTGTCTTACTTTTTATTTCTATTCTCATTTATATTTATACTTAACATTGAACAAACATATTAGTACAATTAAATCAAAGCACTTAAATTTAATTGTCTCTTAATCATGGATTAATTTAAATGATTTTGTCAAATCAAAATCTTGTGGAAAGGTGTTTCAACAAACTCCCCCATTTTGATGTTGGCAAAATATTTAATTTATGGAACTCAGTGTTCAAATTCCCCATGATTGAATTACTTTTCATTCTTCTGAAATTACTCCCCCGTAAGGGTTGCATCTATTATCTTAACTTAACTCTAAACCTTCTAAGATTTAATTGAGAAAGATCAAGACATGGTTATACTGACTAAGTTCAATTCTAGAGCTTCCAAGATCTAATTCAGATGAGCCTAGGTCAGTTTTTCAGAAGAGATCAAATGTTTACTCAGTTTGATCAGAGTTTGGGATGTATCATAGTTAATGTGTACTGAGTATGTTTTATTTTGATTTTTACTTGTTTGTTCAATTTTAGACAGATCAACATATAGCACAATGGTAAACATCACTTATGAATAAGGCAAAATGAAAAGATGCTTGAATGATAGTAATGGTCAGCATACAAAATACACAAGTCAAGATCTAAAGCTAGTTGATCTATTTCTTTCTATTGAATTGGGCAATTCCTTTGCCTTTAGCATTCCTCTGTTGCTGACTTCCTGAAGCTTCTCTTATTCTCCATACATTGTGCTGAGTTCCATTAGCTTGTCTTTTCTCCCCCGTTTTTCCACCATCAGGTGGAGGAGGAATGAAGGTCTCATTGAGATCAGCACGAGTTAATTTAACTGAATAGGCCTTGAGTCGTTCCGTGCTTTCCCTTAGGCCATCAAAAACGGGAAATCCATCATCCAAGACACTGAGGGGGATTCGAATGGAGGCACTGAGCATGCTGAGTATGTATTCCTGTGATTTACTTACCCAAGTTATTGCGTCAGTTAGCTGGGCATAGGATTGATGATACATTTTCAGTACAGCCGAGTCGAAGAACTCACGTTGAGCATTTGTGTGACGCACATGTCTAAAGATGGCTTGGGAAGTTTGCAAGATAGTGTTTGTTTTTACCAAGTCAGTTTCCATTTCTTCTTTACTCAGGTTGAGAAGACGCACAGCTTCGCTAATTTGGTCTACTGAGCATTGAAAAGTTGAAGAGATTAGCTCGCGAGTGCCTGTAAGCTCAGAGTTCAACTTGGTAAAGTGTTGATTCAACCCAGCAGAGGTAGCATAGCCAGTGTTGACTGCAGAAAGAGCATTTATTTGACCTTGAAGTGAATCCATGTGATTCACCATCATTAACTGTAGTTCGGCCAGCTTGACAATAGAATCTTGCTTCGGTTGCTCTGTTTGGACCGTAGTCATGACACTGACCAAATCTTTGAGACTTTTAATCTCATTGAGGAGCTGAGTTACAGATGATACTTGGTGTGACTCAGTGTTTGCAGACCCAGCAGCATCGGCATGAGAAGTGTTTAAATCCTGGAGAAGATTTTGAGCCGAGTCAATAATGTGACGTTCGGACTCAGTAGCATGAAGATAGGCATATTGTGCCTCAGGATTTTGCTTAGCGGCTGGAATTCTGGTGGAACTAGAGGGGCCGGTTTGAGTGATACCTGAACTTTTGTTTTGAGTTGCAGCAGGAACTAACTGCTCAATATTCTGCGAAATTGGATGGGAAGGAGGTGGATCTGCAGAGATATTGACATGCTCAACATTGACTTGAGTTGGTGCAGGAAGAGGCACCTCAGTTTGAGCAGAAATTTCCTTTGCTTGCTTTTCTCCGAGAGCAGCTTGGACTTCGAGCTCTTGCTCGGTATTGATTGGATTTTCTGGAGTCTTGGCGTGTTGCTCAGCATGAGTAACAGAGGCTTGATTTTCCTCAGTATTCGCTGAGAAGAATTGGAATTGTAAGTCCGTGAGGTTGGTGATGGGATCCCTCAGAAGCGAATCATCCAGAAGATCAATGACTGGAGATTTATGGGCCTTCTTCTTGAGCCTTCTTAATTTCTTAGCTTTTGGAGGAGAGGGGTCAGTAGGAATGGAATCAAGAGATGACTCTGCCCCAAGGTCAGTGTTGAGTCCTTCCATGAATATTTCTTGTTCTATGAGCTCAGCATCAACTGTCTTACTCGGCACAGTTTGATTCTTAATTTGCTCAATATTCCCTATTTGTTCTTGCTCAACATGAGTTTCCTTAGTCTGCTCAACATTCTCCGTTTCCTCAGTACCAAACTGTCCATCAAGATTTCCCAAGTCTTCTTCTTGGTCAGTACGTGGTTTTTCAAGATCGATGCCTTGACTTTTTGCAAAATGAGAGTCTTCGGAGATGACGAAATCAATATGAGGTACATCGATGGGTCTAAACTTAGAGGAATTCTTCTTCTTTTTCCTTAATGGTGTTTTTGGGGTTTCCTCTTGTACTTCTTCCTCAGGCTCATCTTGCCTTTTCCGTTTCTCTGCTGACTTAGGTTCTTCCTGACCTTGCTCAGCATCAGCTTTCTTTTCCTTCAATATAACCCGAAGCTTCTTCGGGACAGCATGAACATCTTTTGACAATGTTAGAAGGGCTTTTCTCTTCCTGTCTTGCTTGGAGTGGTCAGCAGGTGCAACCATAACTTTCTTCCCTTTCTTGGTTGGCACTTCTTCAACCAAGTTTTCCTCTACTGCCGCATCTTCTTCTCCTTTCTTCAACTTAATCGGCTGGTCATATACTAACCTAAATAGCAGAGCCGCTGTTATTTCAGTTCCACAAGTTTCAACTTCTTGAACTGTGTCGACTTGGTGGTCTTCAAGGATTCTGGTGATGAGCGAACCCATCCTGAGTTTGCCAGTACTCCGTTGAAGCGCTCCTACCAGGAATATGGGCATGTTGAGTGGGCTGTAGGTCAGCATGTGCCAAATGAAGCACTGCTCGAAGTTTGAGGCAGATGAAGCTGAGTTGATTTTAGGAAAGATGAAGTTGGTCAGTATGTAGTGAGCAATCTTCTGGTTCTGGCCCATGCACATGCTGGATATTTCCCCTTTGTGGCCCTCCGGCTTACAGAACGTTGCGACATGGTCAAGTTTCTCCTTTGTAGTCCTGAATTCTTTACCCTTGGCCGGTAATTTTAGCAAGGTTGCTAGATAAGCTGGGGTGATCGTTATGGGTTGGCCATTTACAGTGGTTTCTAGATGGTCAGCATCATCTTCGTCCACACGGAGGTTGGAGTAGAATTCCCGTACTAATCTGGGATAGGCTTTACCAGGAAGGGAGAAAAGTTCAGTCCACCCGTTCTTCGAGATCCACTCACAAAATGGTTGCTCATCCATCACAAAGCTCGGAGAGAACCACCGACAACGAAGTACTTCGTGGTTTTTAACGCTTTTGTAAACTTGGCAAAGCACCCTTTTCTTCGGTTGCTTCTCTTTCTTGCTTTTCTTTTTCGATGATGTTGCTTGGTTAGCATGTGCTTTCTTTCTCGGAGTTTGGTCATGCTGACCGTACGCTTGAGACTTGGTGGGAGTCTCGTCGTACTCCTGCTGAGTGGGAGATTGAGGGTTTTCATCGGAGCCATCGTCGTTGTAACCGGCATCGGAGACGTTCTCTGAATCGTTTGACATGATTCTTAGAGCGATTTGAGAGGCTTTGGGATTGAAAGAGTGAGAGAGTTTTGAATGCCAGAAATTTCTGTGTGTAAAGAGACACAAGTGGGAATTCGTCCACTATTTATAGAAGTTCGAATTGATCCTAAACGTTGAACTAGCCGTTTTACCTCGAGATGATCAACCGACAGAGATCCTGGCATTTATGACACATTCGGCGCATGGGTTTTCTAATTATTGATTGCGTCATCCTAGGTGGCTATTTAATACGTGTGCTAGCATTTAATGTTTTAAATGGGTTTTACTCAGCATTGAGAATGTCAATCGTTTGAGATTCTGAGTAGTCAGTTTTACGTAGGATAGATGTTTGTGTGCTTAGTAACTTAGCTTAGGATAATCACTCAGCATGTATGTCTACTCAGCATAGGGTGATTTCATGTCATTTTTAACTCAACATGCAACAGTTACTAATTTAGCACAAATCACTCAGCATGGTAATCACTCAACATTCAATTAAGCACATAGAATTATTAAAGAGGATTAGACATACCGATAGCTTCCCTTAATATGTTAAATTGCTCACGAGCCAAGGGCTTCGTAAAGATATCCGCAAGCTGTTCATTTGTTGGTACGTAGGTCAGCTTGATCTCACCCTTGAGTACATGATCTCTGATGAAGTGATGCCTTATGCTGACATGCTTCATCCTACTGTGTTGGATTGGATTCTTAGATAAGTCAATGGCACTCTTGTTGTCACATTTGACCTCTATTGTTTCTGTTTTGACACCATAATCCTCAAGCTGTTGCTTAATCCATAGGACTTGGGCCACACAGCTTCCAGCAACAATGTACCCAGCTTCAGTTGTAGACAAGGCCACTGATGACTGCTTCTTACTAAACCACGAAACTAGACAGTTTCCTAGGAAGTGACATACTCCTGAAGTGCTTTTTCGTTCTAGCTTATCTCGTCCATAGTCAGCATCAGTGTATCCAATCAGTGTGAAGTCACTTGTATTTGGATACCATAAACCTGCATTAACTGAGCTATGCAAATATCTGAAATTTCTTTTTACAGCTATTAGATGAGATTCCCTAGGGTCAGCTTGATATCTTGCGCAATAACATACTGAGTACTGAATGTCAGGTCTACTAGCAGTAAGATAAAGTAGAGAGCCTATCATACCTCAATATAATTTGCTATCTACTGACTTACCTTTCTCGTCAGCACAAAGGACAGTGTCAGTACCCATTGGGGTTGATATGGGCTTACATTCTTCCATATCGAATTTCTTTACCATTTCTTTGGCGTACTTAGACTGACTAATGAAGATGCCATTCTTACCTTGCTTGATTTGAAGTCCAAGGAAGAAGTTGAGTTCGCCCATCATAGAAATTTCGAACTTAGTTTGCATCTGTTTACTGAACTCTTTGCACATAGAATCGTCAGTAGCACCAAAGATTATATCATCTACATAAATTTGTGCAAGTAGGGTATGTTTACCCTTTGTCTTAATGAACAAGGTTGTGTCAGCTTTGTCTCTGACATAATTCCTGGTCAGCAGGAAGTTGGTCAACCTCTCATACCAAGCTCTTGGAGCTTGCTTTAGGCCATATAATGCATTCTTGAGTTTATAAACGTGGTTTGGGAATTTTGCATCTTCAAACTCAGGAGGTTGATTAACATATACATATTCATTTATAAAGCCATTAAGAAATGCACTCTTAACATCCATTTGATATAATTTAAAGTTCATAAAACTAGCATAGGCACACAGTATACGTATAGCTTCTAACCTAGCAACGGGTGCAAAGGTTTCACCGTAGTCAATGCCCTCTTGCTGACTATAGCCTTGGGCTACAAGTCGGGCTTTATTTCTGACCATGTTTCCTTGCTCATCTAACTTATTTCTAAAGACCCACTTAGTTCCTATGGTCTTTTGATTCCTAGGTTTAGGCACTAGATCCCATACCTCATTTCTTGTGAATTGATAAAGCTCTTCTTGCATAGCGTTGATCTAATATTCATCGTGCTCAGCATCAGCAAAGCTCTTTGGCTCATGCATAGAGACGAAGGCAACATTGCTGAGAAACTTCCTAAGCTGATCTCTTGTCATCAACTTGTTGTCAACAGCATCAAGAATGGACGTTTCTGAGTGTCCTCTTGGAATCTTTATTTCTTTGGGTAGTGTTGAGTTGTTTGGAATAGGTGTTTCTACAATTTCTGCAGGAATAGTTTGGTTAGCAAAGGTAATTTCAACTTTTTGTTTACCTTTGGTCAGCCCTTGTACTGACGACTCAGAGGCTCCAGTTTGATCAACAGAAGCTGAGCTTGGTTCATCTTCGGTGGGCTGAGTTGTCTTTCCTGCAGGGTCAGTTTCATCGAACTCTATATGGACAGACTCTTCTACAACTTGAGTTCGTTTATTATATATTCTATATGCTTTACTGTTAGTTGAGTACCCTAAAAATATCGCTTCGCCAGCTTTAGCATCAAATTTTGCAAGATTATCTTTTGTATTGAGTATAAAACATTTACACCCAAAGGCACGAAAGTAGCCAATGTTGGGCTTTCGTCCTTTCCAAAGTTCATATGGGGTTTTCTTAAGAATAGGTCTAACTAAAGCCCTATTGAGAATGTAGCATGCTGTGTGGACAGCTTCACCCTAGAAATACTTTGGAAGCCTATTTTCACTCAGCATTGTTCTAGCTATTTCGACAATTGTTTTGTTTTTCCTTTCAACAACCCCATTTTGTTGAAGTGTTATAGGAGCAGAGAAATTATGGTCAATACCACTGGTTTCACAGAATTCGTCAAACTGTTGGTTTTTGAATTCTCCACCATTGTCACTTCTAATATGAGCTACTCTTAGGTCTTTGTCATTTTCAAGTTTTCTAATCAATGTTGTGAACATCTCAAATGTTTCATCCTTGCTACTCAGCAAGATGATCCAAGTATACCGAGAGAAATCATCTACAATGACTAAGGAAAATTTCTTACCTCCCAAGCTGAGTGGCTGGACATGTCCGAAAAGATCCAAGTGTAGTAATTCCAATGGTCTCTTGGTTGAGACGATATTTTTACTATGAAATGACTTTTTGGTTTGTTTACCTTGCTGACAAGCATTACACAATTGATCTTTTTCAAATTTTAATTTGGGCAATCCCTCAACTAATTGCTTTCTTGCTAACTTGGCTAGGAGGTCCATGCTTACATGACCAAGTCTCCTATGCCATAGCCAGGAGTTGTCCTCCTTTGACACTAAGCATATATTTTTGGAGAACTGTTTTTCTAAACTCATCATGTATACATTGTCTACACGAGGGGCAGTTAAAATCTAATTGTTTGTTTTACCCTCGAGTATCCGACACTTTATGGAGTCAAATATAACCTGTCTACCGCTGTCACACAGTTGAGCTACGCTCAACAGGTTATACTTGAGACCTTTAACTAATGAGACTGACTCAATAGTGGGGTTACCTCCGATAGTACCTGACCCTACTATCTTACCCTTCTTATTGTCTCCAAAGCTTACATTACCACCTCGTTTAAGCTCAAGTGTGATGAACTGAGTTTCATCACTAGTCATATGCCTTGAGCATGCGCTGTCAATATACCAAAGCTTTGACTTCTCCACGCACCTCAAGCTCACCTGCATTTTGAATTATTCATCTTTAGGTACTCAATTCTTTTTGGGTCCTCGTTTGTTAGCATAAACAGGTGCAAAGTCATATTTTAACTTGTGACAGCATACTTTTATAGTGTGGCCTTGCTTACCACAGAAGTCACAATGAGTTACCCTTTGCGGGTAATGTTGAGTGTGGTCAGCATTGTTATGCTGAGCATGCCAACATACCTTAGTGGTATGTCCTTTCTTTCCGCAGAAGTCACATTGGACAATCCGCTTGTTATACCAACACACATCTCTTGTGTGTCCCTTTTTCCCACAACAGTCACACTGAGTGAACTGTTTATGCTGACTAGTACTTGAGTACTCAGCATGGGATTTATTTTTATTTGAGCCTTTTATTTGGCTTTGTAGGGTTGTGACATCCTTTCTCAGTTTCTTTGAATCTGATTGGACTTTCGAGACAAACTTATGCATAACTTCCATGTTGCTATGCAAGGTTGAGTTGTCTTGGAGAAGATATCGGAGGTCACTCAGCTTGACCTCTTCAATCTCGTCACACCGCCTGCTGAGTGCTTTTATTTTCTTGTTACACTTCTTAGTTAGTGTGTATAGATCACTCAGGGCATTTACCATCTCATTTCTAAGAAAAAGCAAGGATGTTACCTCATTGTTGTGTTCCTCCTGGTCAGTTTCATCAGAGAGGTCGACTTGCTCAGAACAGGTGCGGTCAGCAGCGTCATCCGCCATGAAGCATATATTTGTTGTTTCATTTGCATCAGCTTCAGATGAGGCTGACTCATCACTATCACTCCATGTTGCCACCATTGCCTTTTTGCTTCCCTTCTTTTCTTTCTTCAGATTAGGGAAGCTCAAAGCACGTGACAGGTTTGGAGCTGTCCTTTTTGTATTTGTCGCTGGACTCAGCTTTGTACCTGTCATTTCTTCTAAATGACCTCTTGTTGTTCTTTTCATTCTTTCTGAACAGCTTTTTCATTTTCCTTATGAACATGGCCATCTCCTCATCGTTTGATGAGTCAGCTTCGGTTGAGTCAGCTTTCATGACAAGTGATTTTTGTTTATTGTCTTCTAACTTTTCTTTCTATTTTGCTTCAAAGTTCTTCATTGAGATCTCATGAGTCAGCAGAGATCCGATCAGCTCGTCATACTTGTATGTAGTCAGGTCCTGAGCTTCCTCCACGGCCGTTTTCTTAGCTTGCCAACTCTTGGGTAAGCTTCTCAAGATTTTCTTCACTTTCTCTTCTTCAGTGAAGTTCTTGCCGAGTCTCTTTAGCTCATTTATGATGTTGGTGAATCTAGCGTTCATTCCAGAGATGTCCTTGTTGTCGTTCATTTCGAACAGCTCGTACAATCTCATGTGTTGGTTCACCTTTGATTCATTGACCTTGCTTGTGCCTTCATAGGTGACCTCGAGCTTTTTCCATATCTCATGTGCTGACTCACAACCTGATATTTTATTGTACTTTGCAGCATCTAGAGCACAGTGAAGCATGTTGATAGCCAAAGCATTATTTTGTAATTTTCTAAGGTCATCTTCTGACCACTCAGTTTCACTCTTGACAGTTTTCTCACCGTCAACAATTTTATAAGGCACACATGGGCCTTGTACTATTGCAAGCCATGCACTCATATTTGTGGCTTGAATAAAGTTTTTCATCCTATTCTTCCAGAATGTATAATTTGAACCAAAGAATAGGGGGGGCCGACTAATTGATAATCCCTCAGGGAGTATCTGTGTTGTTTGGTTCCCGGGAAGGAAACGAGTGCTGTTCTCAGCCATTTATTGGAATCAGCTCAAGATAGTTATATCTTTGAGTAGTGAGCTTAAGCTCTGATACCACTTGTTGGTCCCGTGTTATTAGTTCCAAGGGGGGTTAGGAACTAATGTAACTTTTTCGCTAATTAATGATGCTGACTTAATAATTTTCTTTGAGTTTATTAACTCGGCTTTGGTCAGCACGACCGATTAATTGAGTAAGACAGTTTTAGTCAGATGTTGACTAGAACTGTTTCACTTGTGAGTTGGGAATTGACACTTTTGTGGTCAGCTTCCAACTCAGCACTTTGATTTACTCAGTGTCAGCTTGAACAATTTATATGCTGAGTAAGAACAATCAACACATACGCAATTATATATTGAGAGAGAGTTAGAAATTACTCAGTACGACTTATCCTGGTTCGGCCTCTCCGCCTACGTCCAGTCCCCAGAATTCCTCTGGGCTTTTAGAATCCAATACTGAGCTCTTTAAAGGTAGAGCACAAACCATTTACAAGGCAGTTGAATATGCAAGAGTACCTTCCTCTATTCGTCTACTCAACTCCTACTAAGTGCTATAACTCAACACCTAGATTTCTCTACCACTGAGTACTTAAAACCAAGTACTCAGCACAACACTCTCAATTTTACAATTGAAACAATCTTGTTCTTTTTCAGACAAAGAACACTTTAGATGATTACAAACAATCAATCTAGCATTTACACAGGAATGGAAATTAGGTGTAAGATCTCTTTCTTGTTTTTTAGTGCTTTGAACTTGTATTTTTCTCTCTTGTATTTTCTATGTTCTGCTATGATCCAAGAGGTATGCTTGTCCTTTTATAGTTGAAGTCTGAGAGCCAAATCATTTGAATTTGATTTGTTCGTTGAATCCAAAACGGCTCTTTTGGGGGACAAGCTTATGGTCAGCTTCAGATGTGCAGGCCAATCCTGTCTTCTGATTTCTACAGACGTCAGGTTTGTCTTCTTCCGGCAGGTTTTGTTTTCTAGCGGCAGTTTGTCTTTTAGCAACGAACAGTTTGTTGAAACACCTTTCCACAAGATTTTGATTTGACAAAATCATCCATGATTAAGAGGCAATTAAATTTAGATGCTTTGATTTAATTGTACTAATATGTTTGTTCAATATTGAGTGCAAAAATATATAAAGTAAAGACAGGACAAAAGTCAGCACAAGCAAAGCTGAGTAGAACGGAACTCAGCATGACAGAATGTAAGATGAGTGGAGTAGAACTCAGAAGCAAATCGAAGCTGACTAAAATTGAAGATCTCTTCAGAAGCGGTTAAAACAGAACGGAGCTGACCTAGAAGGAACTCAGCATGAACGTTGAACATTCTAAGAGAACAAACGAAGCTGAGTGACAGTCAGGACATCATGAAGGTTCCGTTCACTAAAGGACAAAGTCTGCCAATCTTCTGCACCAATAATTGGAACCTCGAAGATACACAAAAGACCAATTCCAAGAGTCATGGGTCATTGGATTATTGGTAAAAGACAACTGACACAAAAAGACAAGCCAGACGCAAGAAGACAAACCTGACGCCTGAAGAAAACAGAGAAAGGGAATGGCGGAGCAGTCTGAAGCTAACCAGAAATTGTTCCCCAAAAGAGCCGTTTTGGTGTTAACGGTAACAACAATTCAAAGATCCAAATCTGCAATTTCCTTCTATAAAAGGACAATGAAGAACCTTGGATAACCACTGAAGCATCAAAAGAAAAATACAAGAGAGAAAGTCTTGAAAGCACTCAAATACAAAAAAGATCTTACACCAACTTTTCTATTCTATGTGTAAATGCTAGATTGATTTGTAATCATCTAAAGTGTTCTTTAGTTCAAAAAGAACAAGTCTGTGATCAATAGGAATATTGAGAGTGTTAAGCTGAGTTCTTGGTTGTAAGCATTTCAGTGGTAGAGAAATCTAGGTGCTGGGTTGTAGCACTTAGTATGAGTTGAGTAGACGAATAGAGGAAGGTACTCTTGCATATTCAACTGCCTTGTAATCGGTTTGTGCTCTACCTTTAAAGAGCTCAGTATTGGATTCAAAAAGCCCGGAGGACTCTGGGGACTGGACGTAGGCAGAGAGGCCGAACCAGGATAAGTGATACTGAGTAATCTCTAAACTCTCTCTTATAATTGCATGTGTTGTTTGCTTTATTTACTCAGCATATAAATTGCCTAAACTGATCTTGAGTAAGTAAGTGGTGCTGAGTTAGAAGCTGACCTCCAAGAGTGTCAATTCTTAACTCACAAGAAAACAACTTTGGTCAACATCTGACTAAAGCTGTCCTGAAATATATCTCACCAAGCTGACCAAAGGCTAAGTTAACAAACTCTCAAAATAACTTCCTGTCAGCTTAATTAAAACGCGAAAAAGTTATATTAGTTCCTAACCCCCCCTTGGAACTAATTACCAGGGACCAACAAGTGGTATCAGAGATTAAGCTCACTACTCAAAGATCTAACAATCTTGAGCTGATCCCTAAAAATGGGTGAGAATAGCACTCGTTTCCTTCCAGGAAACCAAACAACACAGATACTCCCTGAGGGATTATCAATCACTAGACCCCCCTTATTCTTTGGGTCAAATTATACATTCTGGAAAAATAGGATGAAGAACTTTATACAAGCCACAAACATGAGTGCATGGCTTGCAATTGTTCAAGGTCCACATGTGCCATACAAAACTGTTAACAATGAGAAAGTTGTTAAAAGTGAGGCTGAGTGGATAGAGGATGACCTCAGAAAATTACAAAATAATGCTTCGGCTATAAATATGCTTCACTGTGCGTTAGATACTGCAGAATACAATAAGATTTCAGGTTGTGAGTCAGCACAGGAGATTTGGAAGAAGCTTGAAATAACCTATGAAGGCACAAGCAAAGTTAAGGAGTCTAAAGTCAATCAACACATGAGACTCTACGAGCTGTTTGAGATGAAGGAGAATGAAGACATCTCAGAAATGAACACAAGGTTCACAAACATCATAAATGAGCTAAAAAGGCTTGGAAAGAACTTCACTGAAGAAGAACAGGTGAAGAAAATTCTGAGAAGTCTGCCCAAGAGCTGGCAGGCAAAGAAAACAGCTGTAGAAGAAGCCCAAGACTTGACTACCTACAAATATGATGAGCTGATCGGATCCCTGCTGACCCATGAAATCTCTATGAAAGCTCGAAGTCTGTCACATGTTTTGAGTGTCATCAAACTTGGCACATCAAGTCAAGCTGTCCCAACCTCAAGAAAGAGAAAAAGGGAAGCAAAAAGGCTATGGTAGCCACATGGAGTGACAGTGATGAGCCAACATCATCTGAGGCTGAGCAAAATGAAACTGCCAATATATGTTTTATGGCAGATGATGGAGCTGACCAATCCCAATCTGAGCAAGCTAACCTTTCTGATGAAACTGACCAGGAGGATCACAACAAAGAGGTAACATCCTTACTTTTGCTTAGAAACGAAATGGTAAATGCCCTGAGTGACTTATATACACTGACTAAGAAGTGTAACAAAAAGATTAAGGCACTCAGCAGGCGATATGATGAGATTGAAGAGGTCAAGCTGAGTGACCTCCGATATCTTCTCCAGGACAACTCTGACTTGCATACCAACATGCAAATCTTACATAAGTTTGTCACGGAGGTTCAATCTGAGTCAAAGAAACTTAGAAAGGATATCACAATGTTACAGAGTCAAGGGAAGGGCTCAAATAGAAATAAACTCCATGCTGAGTACGCAAATACTAGTCAGCATAAGCAATTTACTCAATGTGAGTGTTGTGGAAAAAGGGGACACACAAGGGATGTGTGTTGGCATAACAAGCGGATTGTCCAATGTGACTTCTGCGGAATAAAAGGGCATACCACAAACGTATGTTGGCATGCCCAACACAATAATGCAGATCACACTCAGTTCAACCCACAAAGGGTACCTTTTTGTGATTTCTGTGGTAAACCAAGCCACACCATAAAAGTATGCCGTCACAAGTTAAAATATGATTTTGCACCTGTTTATACTAACAAGAAAGGACCCAAAAGAAATTGGGTACCTAAAAATGAATAGTTTAAACTGCAGGTCAGCTTGACATGCGTGGAAAAGTCAAAACTATGGTATATAGACAGCGCATGCTCAAGGCATATGACAGGTGATGAAACTCAGTTCATCACACTAGAGCTTAAACGAGGTGGAAGTGTAAGCTTTGGAGACAACAAGAAGGGTAAGATAGTCGGCTCAGGTACTATCGGAGGTAACCCAACCATTGAGTCTGTCTCCTTAGTTAAAGGTCTCAAATACAATCTGCTGAGTGTAGCTCAGCTTTGCAAGAGCGGCAGAAGGGTTGTATTTGATGATACTAAGTGTCAAATACTCGAGGGAAATACAAATGAATTGATTTTAACTGCCCCTCGTGTAGAAAATGTATATATGTTAAACTTGGAAAAACAGTTTTCTAAAAACATATGCTTAGTGTCTAAAGAGGACAACTCCTGGCTATGGCATAAAAGACTTGGGCATGTCAGCATGGACCTTCTTGCCAAATTAGCTAGAAAGCAATTAGTTGAGGGATTACCCAAATTAAAGTTTGAAAAAGATCAACTATGTAAAGCTTGTCAGCAAGGCAAACAAACTAAAAAGTCATTTCATAGCAAAAATATCGTCTCAACCAAAAGACCATTGGAATTACTACACTTGGATCTTTTCGGACCTATCCAGCCACTCAGCTTGGGAGGTAAGAAATTTTCCTTGGTTATTGTAGATGATTTCTCTTGGTACACTTGGATCATCTTGCTGAGTAGCAAGGATGAAACCTTTGAGATGTTTACCACATTGATCAAAAAGCTTGAAAATGACAAAGACCTAAGAGTAGCTCACATTAGAAGCGACAATGGTGGAGAATTCAAAAACCAACAGTTTGATGAATTTTGTGAAATCAGTGGCATTGACCACAATTTCTCCGCTCCTAGAACACCTCAACAAAATGGGGTTGTTGAAAGGAAAAATAGAACTATTGTCGAAATAGCTAGGACTATGTTGAGTGAAAATAGGCTTCCAAAGTATTTCTGGGGTGAAGCTATTCACACGGCATATTACATACTGAATAGGGCTCTAGTTAGACCTATACTTAAGAAAACCCCATATGAACTTTGGAAAGGACGAAAGCCCAACATTGGATACTTTCGTGCCTTTGGGTGTAAATGCTTCATACTCAACACAAAAGACAACCTTGCTAAATTTGATGCTAAAGCTGATGAGGCGATCTTTTTAGGGTACTCAACAAACAGTAAAGCTTATAGAGTATTCAATAAAAGAACTCAGGTTGTAGAAGAGTCTGTACATGTTGAGTTCGATGAAACTGACCCAACAGGTAAGTCAGCTCAGCCTGAAGAAGATGAACCAGGCTCAGCTTCCGCTGATCAACCAGAAGCCTCTGTGTCATCTATACAGGAGCTGACCCAAGGTAAGCAAGAAATTGAAATATCATTTGCTGACCAATCTATTCCTGTAGAGATTGTAGAAACACCTCTTCCAAACAACACAACATTGCCCAAGGAAATAAAGATTCCAAGAGGACACACAGAACAGGCCATTCTTGATGCTGCCAACAACAAGTTGATGACCAGAGATCAGCTTAGAAAATACCTTAGCAATGTTGCCTTCGTCTCAATGCTTGAGCCAAAGAATTTTGCTGATGCTGAGCAAGATGAATATTGGATAAATGGCATGCAAGAAGAACTTGATCAATTCACCAAAAATGAGGTATGGGACTTAGTACCTAAACCTAGGAATCAAAAGCCCATAGGAACCAAGTGGGTCTTTAGAAATAAGTTAGATGAGCATGGAAATGTGATTAGAAACAAAGCTCGACTTGTAGCCCAAGGTTATAGTCAGCAAGAGGGTATAGACTATGGAGAAACATTTGCTCCTGTTGCTAGATTTGAAGCTATACGTATATTGTGTGCCTATGCCAGTTACATGAATTTTAAACTATACCAAATGGATGTAAAAAGTGCGTTTCTTAATGGCTTTATAAATGAAGAGGTATATGGTAATCAACCTCCTGGGTTTGAAGATCCAAAGTTTCCAAACCACGTTTATAAACTCAAAAAGGCCCTGTACGGCCTAAAGCAAGCTCCAAGAGCTTGGTATGAGAGGTTGACCAACTTCTTGCTGACCAGGAACTATGTCAGGGGAAAAGCTGACACAACCTTGTTTATTAAGAAAAAGGGTAAACATACTTTACTTGCACAGATATATGTAGATGATATAATATTTGGTGCTACTAACGAATCTTTGTGCAAAGAATTTAGCCAACAGATGCAAACTGAGTTCGAAATGTCCATGATGGGTGAACTCAACTTTTTCCTTGGACTTCAAATCAGACAAGGTAAGAATGGCATCTTTATAAGTCAGTCTAAGTATACCAGGGAAATGTTAAAGAAATTCAACATGGTAGATTGTAAGCCAATATCAACCCCCATGGGCACTGATACTGTCCTATGCAAGGATGAGAAGAGTAAGTCAGTTGATAGTAAACTCTATCGAGGTATGATAGGTTCTTTACTCTATCTCACTGCTAGTAGACCTGATATTCAGTACTCAGTATGCTATTGTGCTAGATATCAAGCTGACCCCAGGGAATCTCATCTAACTGCTGTAAAAAGAATTTTTAGATATTTGCAAAGCTCAGTTGATGCAGGTCTATGGTATCCAACTTCAAATGACCTCACACTCATTGGATACACTGATGCTGACTATGGACGAGATAAGCTAGAACGGAAGAGTACTTTGGGAGGATGTCATTTTCTCGGAAGCTATCTAGTATCTTGGTTCAGCAAGAAGCAATCATCCGTAGCCCTATCTACAACTGAAGTTGAGTACGTGGCTGCTGGAAGCTGTGTTGCTCAAGTCCTATGGATAAAGCAACAGCTTGAGTATTATGGAGTCAAAACAAAGACAATAGAGATCAAATGTGACAACAAAAGTGCCATTGATCTATCAAAGAACCCAGTCCAATACAGCATGATGAAGCATGTCAGCATAAGGCATCACTTCATCAGAGATCATGTACTAAAAGATGAGATCAAGCTGACCTATGTGCCAACAAATGATCAGCTTGCAGATATCTTCACAAAGCCCTTGGCACGAGAACAATTCAGCACACTAAGGGAAGCAATTGGTATGTCAAATCCACTCTAACCAAAAATCTGTATTGAATAATTGCCATATGAGTGGAAATTTGAATGATTGTGCAAATGCCATGTTGAGTAAAATATCTACTCCTTACTAAGTTTGAAAATGGAAAAGCCACCCTATGCTGAATTAACATATATATTGAGTGATGATACCGAGTAGGCATAAAAGCTGAGTAAACATCCTATGCTGAGTAGATAAACGTATTGAGTAATCATTCTATGCTGAGTAAATATACATGCTGAGTGAGTAACGTATGTTGAGTTAATTAGAGATAGAAAAATTATCTTCACAAAAGTTAGGCACTCAATATCGTGAATGCTTCGAATTCTAGCAAAATCAAAAAGAAACCCACTCGCGTAAAATGAACCTACACGTGTAACCTCTGGAACCTTGGGAAGACGCACATTAATGGCAAATCCCATGCACCGAAGATGTCATAAATGACAGAATTTTTGTCGGTTGAACGTCCCTAGGTAAAACTGCTAGTTAATGAATAAGGGCCGCCGTAAATCTATATAAAAAGTGGAAGAATCCCCACTCTTCACTCTTTATAATCTCCTGCAATCGAACTTCTCTCTCTCCTAAAAAACCTCAAAACCTTCAACAATGGCTTCCGGCAAAGACAAAACCCCTAAAACTCAAACCTCAAACAAACCCACTCAGGCTGACCTCGCCGGTTCCTCACAACCAGTGAAAAGAACCATGATCAAGGTTCACAAAAAGGTCAACAATCTGGAGGTTCTGAAATGCCGATGGTTTTCTCCAAGCTTTGTCTCGTCTGAGAAACCATTCTGTGAATGGATCGAAAAGAACAAGTGGAAAGGTCTCTTCTCCCTTTCAGGAACGACCTATCCTAGGTTAGTACGAGAATTCTATTCGAATCTACATGTTGATGCAGATGACTTTGACTATTTAGAGACCACAGTTAAAGGTCAGAAAATCATCGTAACCCCTGCCTATCTAGCCACCTTACTAGATTTACCAGACGAAGGAATTCAGTTTAGAATGACAAAGGAGAAAGTGCCAAAAGACACAACTGAGAAGCTTAAGGGGTTCTGTAAACCCAAGGATCATAAGGGTGAAATACCCAGCACCTGTATGGGTAAAGAACAAAAGATGGTCCACTACATGCTGACCAACTTTATCTTCCCCAAACTCAGCTCGGCTTCATCCGCCTCCAACTTCGAGCAGTGCTTCATCTGGCACATGCTGACCTACACTCCACTCAACCTTCCCGTCTTCCTAGTTGGAGCTCTTCAACGAGGTGGTAAGAAACTCCGCTTAGGCTCTCTCATTACAAAAATTATAGAGGACAAACAAATAGAGACGGTGAATGAAACAAGTACATTGGGAAGTGAAATCACTGCAGTTCTACTGGATGGACTATTGTACAATCAACCCTTGAAGGGATATGAAGGAGATGGAGATGCTGAGGAAGATGAAGAAGCTGAGCAACCAGAAATTGCGCTTGAAACTGAGCTTGCAAAAGATGTTGAGGCTCATGCTGAGTCACCTGAGACAGCTCAGCCTGAGAGGAGGAAGAATAGGAAGGCTGTAGAAACCTGCTCAAAAGACATTCATGCTGTCCCAAAGAAAGTAAGGCTTTTATCAAAAGAAAAAGCTAAAGCTGACAAGGCTAAGGAGCAAGCTGAGTTAGCTGAGAAAAGAAAAAGGCAAGAAGAGCCTGAGGATGAGGAAGAAGAAACTTCAGAATCCCCTTTAAAGAAAAGGAAAAAGGGTAACTCCTTAAAAATAGTGGAAGCTGTCCCACTAGACTGTACTCAACCTGAAGGTCATGGAACTGACCAAGAAAAGGAAGCTGTAAAAGAAACTGAGCAACATGTTGAGCACCAAGAAGCTAATACTGAGCAGGAAGAATCTCCCAATGTTGAGAAATCTCAGGATGATGCTGAGCAGAGAGAAAGAGAAAGTAATGCTGTTGAGGGTCCTGTTGAGCAACTTGTAGAAGAGGAAACAGTTGCTACTGAGTCCAGTGAAGGTATTCGAACTGACCATTCACCGCCAAGAGCTGAGACACGGCGAAGACTCAAAAAGAAAGTACAAAAGCAAATTGATCTCATGGACGACTTTCCCATTGATGAGCTTGAAACTGATCTCTCTACAATCCAGTTCCAGTACTTCTCTAATGAGACTGAGTCACCACCAGAAAATCCAGTGGAAAAACAAGCCTCTCTTACTCAGGATGAGGAACAAGCCAAAAACCCTGCAGATCCAATCCAAGCTGCTCAAGGTGGCACACTTCCTGTTTCCACTTCACCTATTCAAGCTGAGCAGATTAACTTGTCTAATCAAACTCCACCTCCAACTCAATATGTTGATGACTCAGCTCCAAAAACCCATCAAAGTCCAGTTACCACTCAAGGTACTCAATCTAGCAAAGAGCCACCTCCTCCACCACCATCAAGCTCAATACCAGCCTCTGAGCCTAATGCTGCTCAATTTGCATACTTGAATGCTACTGAGTCAGGACGCCGTGTCATTGCTTCTGCTCAGTCCCTGCTTCAAGACTTAAACACTACTCAAGCTGATGCACACCAATCCACTCAAGCTGAGTCCACCCAACTATCAGGTATTACTCAGCTTCTAAATGAACTCAGAGGATTGAAAGATCTGGTCAGTATCATAACTACGGTTCAAACTCAGCAACCCAATCAAGGCTAGATAGCCAAACTGACTGAACTAATGTTGACAATGGCCACCCACATGAATTCGCTTGAAGGCAAAATTCACCAACTGTCAAAAGTCAATCCAGGGTATGCCACTTCCACTGAGCTTCAAAGCTATTTTGCTAAGCTAACAGCGGAACTGACCACCTCTAGCGCAACTGCCAATCCTGAGTCTGCTACATCTGCTGAGTTGCAAGATTGCTTTACCAAGCTGAATGCTGAGCTGACCAAATCAAGTCCACCCGGCAATGCTAAGTTTGCCACCTCTGCAGAACTTCAACAATGCTTCACCAAGCTTCATACTGAGCTGACCAGTACACGTGACTTAGTATCCTCCTCTTCTCAGTGTACTATTGACCAATTAAGTGAAGCAGTCAGACTACTCAACATCGACAGAGCCCAGATGGATGTTGATCCAATCTCCAACAGTGAACTCATGAGCTTTTCACAAGCTATCATGAAGGCAATGCGCATCAACAATGCCCAGCGCATGTTTTATGATTCTGCTCTGCTAAAACTGTACCATCAATCTTTTGGTCAGATCACAAGCTCACTCACCTGCCTAAGCAAATCCCATGAATGCCTCCTCAGCATGATCAGCAGCTCCCTTCGGGTTCCTAGGCATATCCAGGACGATAGTGTACCAGTCATTGATGGCTTGGGTGAAAGCACCAAAAGGCTTCAGCGCTACTCCCATTATCTCTCCTCTGCAGCACGAAATGAAACCTTCCTCTACAAACCCGATGATGGCAAAACGGGGGAGACAAGTCAAGGAGGAACTCAGCCTCAGCCTGCAGGTAATGCTTCTGGAAGCAAAGAGAAAGAGAAAGGCAAAGACATTGCTCAAGCTGATCACTCGGCTCAGAAAAAGAAGAAGTAGAACTAGCTTAGTCAATGTCTAAGACTTAGCTTTATATCCTGTCTGTCTTTGAATGTATGTTTTTTTAAGGTCATTATATAACAAGTATTAGTTTTCTTTCTGACCTGACTAACAAAATTTGAACAAACAAATCAAAAAGATACACTCAGTATGCATTAACACCAAAACAACTTATGCAATAAACTGAGCGACAACATACTTCTAATATTTTTGAAAAACTGACTTAAATCCAAACAAGCTCAAATCTAAAACTAAGTCAGTATACACAAGTGTCTTAAAACTAATTCAATTAAACATTGGAAGGTTTAGAATTAAGTTAAGACAATATGTGCAACCCTTACGGGGGAGTCATTCCAAAAATACAATCATGGGACAACTTATAAATGAGTTCCGTAATTATGTATTTTGCCAACATCAAAATAGGGGAGTTTGTTGAAACACCTTTCCACAAGATTTTGATTTGACAAAATTGTTGGGGTTTAGTGTCCTATAGTCAATTGTTGCGGGATACAAACTTATTGTAAATGAATTGTTCTTTATATCATTTGTTTTAATGAGATATATGTTTTATAACTATATAAAGGTAATCCCTTTTAAGCACTGAATAAAGTCTAATAAAAGGAAATCCGTAAGTTTGTTTAAAGTGATTATAAAGTTTTCATACAAGCATGAAGTGAGACAAAACTTTATAATAAACTAATAAACTTAAAACCACCCCAAGTCAAGTGATATGTTTAGGATTGATATATCACGGTTGAGACTTGTATGTAACAATCTCTTCTGTCCGACAGAAAGCTGATCTCACAAGCTTCATATATATAGATATCTGGACAGTTACATAGATCTGGTGAAACGTTGTTCATTAGGATTGGGGATCCGATTTAAGATAACAGGATGGGTAGATTCATCCTTGTCAACTGTTCATCTCATTGGTATTACTAGGTATAACTAATCCTCAAACTCAAAAGAATGTTAATTGGTCATCCTGAATTACTGAATGTGAGACTTTGATCCTGCGGTCCTACGATCCTTAACAGAGATGACTCTGGGGTGTGAACTGCAAAGGTTGGGTGTCACAGGAAGTAATGTCAGGGTAGTTATACATTGGATTGAGCATTTATCACTCCCGATTAATGGGAGATACATCCAAGGATCGCTTATGGAAGACTCGACTCTAAACCCTTGCAAGGTGATAGCTTAAGAGTAGAAATACAGATTTCACTTAACCTATCTTTTTGAGTTGACTCGGCCAAGAATAAGTAAAACGAACGTCTCGCTATATGTGACTTGACATTACCCATAGTCATAAGATTCAGTTCAAGGATGTAGTTGATAAAAGATCGTATTATACCGTAACTAATACGGAAGGGTTAACGACAGAATCAACCTGTCTTCTTAACGGACTCTAGGGGAATGATTACAGACTTGCCAATAACATACTTAGTACATCATTCCGTTATGCAAGGATTAAATATAATTCTTGAAGAAATTAATTTAATAGTTGCATACGGCCAGAAGTAGTAAGAACCTAATGGATCACACATAAGACTTGGAACCAAAAGAGAGATGGATATGATTAATAGATGGAAGCCCAATTGAGCCCAGTAAGGCCCAAATATATGGAGGGGGGGCGAAATTTGTATATAGAGATAAGGAATTGATTTTATTCCATTAATCCTAATTTGATTAGGATTATGAATTAAATTAATTAAGAGATAATTAAATTAGGAGTTTTAATTGGATTAATATACTCCTATTATTATCCAGTTAGGTTATTTATTATTATCATAAATATATTAGATATATAGTGAGATAATAATTAGGAATCCTTTTCCGAATTGGATTCCTATTAAGTAACCTATTCCTATCTAACTAGGGTTTAGATTCAAGCAACTATATATACCCCCTCCCATATGAATTTCGACCAAGCCTCTAACCTCCCCCTATAGTGATTTTCGAAATTACTAATTAGAGAGAGAAAAAGAATTCCCATCCCCTAGTTCGTGGACAAGAATTCATACGGCATTCCATCGATTGATTAATCTTATTCATCCCTCTTTCTCTTTGATCTTGTGTTGGTTAATTAGAGGCAATCTATTTTGGTTGCATCTCATAAGGGTTGATTTCATCTTAACCTCTCCGTGTTAAACTTTGTGGTTGGAATCTCTGAGAAGAATTGTGGGCGCTTCTTTAACAACGGTAGATTGTTCATCGAAAGGTATTCCTTCTTATCCCTCTTTATATGAAATAACGATTAACGGATCCTATGGTTAAAAGGAAATAGGCTAAAATTTTTATATTTCCGCTGCTATACCTTAGCCCTAATTTCCTTCAGTGGTATCAGAGCCATCGTTAAATCCGTTATTTCATATATGAAAATATAGAAGTTTTCAATAGGATTGAATAAATATTTATGGTTAGGATTAATTGACAAATAGTTTTGATTAATTAATTCTAAAGATAAATAAAGTTTTGATTAATTGTTAATTAAAACTGATTATGCTTATGTTCCTAATTATTTCGGTTGGTAATCGTTATAACAAAATCTGTTAGTTTTATAGTTAGGTTGATAAAATTAGTTTTATTAATTCTAAATGATAAAACGGAAATCTATTGTAGTTTTTCCTATTTCTGAAAATCGTTTTAAAATTGTTTTAGAACTGATATATATACATATATATATATATTTAATAAAAAAATAAAAAAATATATATATAACGACAGCAGCCTGAGTCGCGCCTCACGGCGCGACTGGCCGCTGTCGCGCGGCTGCTGCCTCGCGGCAGCAGCCGCGTGCGGCGCAGGGGCGCCGCTGCCGCAAGGCAGCGGCGTCCCGCGTGCCCTAAGGGCTGCTGCCAATCGGCAGCAGCCCGCTCTCGGGCCCGGTCCGATACCCACTTGATTTTAAATGGTTTAAAATCGTTTTGTATTAAATGTATATATATGTTTCAGAAATTAATAGTTTTCTGTTTTGATTATCAAATAAAAATTCGTTTAAATGTTTGTTTTTACCAATATGTAAATCAAAGTGTTAAATGAATTGAAATCAAAATAATTGGGACGTGCATAATCAACGTTTTATATGGTTATATTAATCTAAGGATTAATATAAAGATACAAAACGATTAGAAGTAAAATTGGATGAAAGTTAATTTGACGAGTTAATATGATTAACCTAAATATTACATAAGCCGGTTATGTAATCAACCAATTAAATTTATTTAATTGAGTCTATGCATGTTGGAGTTATGGACATATTTGAACCCCTCTTTTAGTCTTTTGGTATTTTTGAAATAGGGTCTGCGCGTCCTGCCTTTCTACTATCTATTGTAATTTCTCCTCTCATCTGATTCCCTTCAATTCAATTGAAGTTTTCTTATAGTAGTATAGAAATTAATATGTAATTTCAAGGCGCCATGGAGAAGACGGAGGACCTAAAGAGAAATATGTAATAGTTAGTATTTCCTTAGGTTTGGCCTTTTATTCCGTCTCTGGCTCGACGGAATAATTTAGATGATATGTCCATAACGCCAATGTATGTGAATGTATGTATGTCTGATGTATGCTAAAGCAAATCAAGACTAAGTTAGATTATGAGACTTAAATAAAATCCCTCGTTAAAAAGTTAAGTAAATAAGCAAGTTATTAAAATCGGTTGCCCCTCCCTAATATTATAATTCAGCCGGCAGTACTGGGGGCCTTTGGGTTGTTGAGCAAACTCAAGCTCGGGGTCTTATAGTAACACCTGAATTATCGAAAGTCATTCTTTCATGAATATGGGGTAATACTTAAATTAGATTATGATAATTGGATGAGCAAACTCATGTTGTCATAAACTAATGGGCAATATGGTTGGGATTAATGTGAATAACATATTAGTTACTAATGTGGTTAGTAACCCAATAACCTAGGAATCACATTCAAGATGTGATTGATTACATGAATCTACCTGACAAATGGGACTAGCTTGTTGAGCAAACTCAAGGCGAAATCTCAGGAGTTAGGATCCTAGCCCACTAAAGGATTTGTGAAATTCTTCGAATTAATATGGAGGGCTATTAATTTGACAAAATAGTGGGAGCAATCTGAAATAAATTAAAAGGCCTATAATTTTAGATTGTTATACTTTAAAGCGAATGAATGACATACGTTTACTCTTTCTCACTCTCAGGTTTTGTTTAAACACACACTCTTAAAATCATGACTAAAACCAATCTGCAAAACATTCTTACCGATAACAAATTGAATGGTTCAAACTTCACCGACTGGTTTCGTAACCTCAAAATTGTTTTGAAATTCGAGAAAATTGGGTATGTACTTGATACATCGATACCCCCTGTCCCTGAAGATGATGCTCCCATCGAGGAAATTGATGCTTATCAAAAGCACAAGGCTGATGATGATCATGCCGCTTGCATCATACTTGCATCGATGACATCGGAATTACAAAGGCAACATGAGGAGATGAATGCCTATTCCATCATCATGCGCCTAAAGGAATTGTTTGGGAAACAAACCAGGTGCGAACGCTACGAGATATCAAAATTGTTATATCGTTGCAGGATGCAAGAGGGCACATCTGTCATGACACATTGTGTCAAGATGATAGGCTATATTACCAAACTTTCTAGTATTGGATTTGTGATGGACAACGAATTAAGTACCGACTTGGTTCTTCAGTCCCTCCCAGAGAGTTATTCACAGTTCATCATGAACTACCAAATGAATGACTTGCAAACCTCTTTTGAAGAGCTTGCAAACATGCTCAAATCAGTTGAGCCCAATATGAAGAAAGACAAGGCCATACTGGCTCTTGTAATCGAGGGATCGAAGAAAAGGAAAGAGATTTTTCCCAATCCTAAACATCCCAAGAAAGGTAAGAGAGATGTGTCCAAGGGAAATGAAGTGAAGAAGCCCAAAGGAGAATGCCACTTCTGTGGTAAAGACGGGCATTGGAAGAGAAACTGCAAGGAGTATCTAGCCACCCTCAAGAAGGGAAAAGGCGGTGCTTCTACGTCTGGTATGTTCTATATTGAAATAAATACGATTTCATTGTCTGAATCTTGGGTACTTGATACCGGATGTGGATCTCATATTTGTACAAATATGCAGGAGCTAAAACAGACTAAGGAACTAAAGAAAGGAAGCATAAACTTGCGAGTGGGAAATGGAGCAAGAGTTGCCGCCCTCGCAATTGGAGATTATGTTTTACTTTTGCCCGCTGGGCTTGTAATAGAATTAAGGAATTGTTTATACGTTCCTGAGATATCTTGTAACATTATTTCTATTAGCCGTCTCGTTGACGACGGTTTTCATATTTCAATAAAGAACAATAGTTGCAATTTTTATAAAGATTCGATCTTTTATTTTTCAGGAATATCACAAAATGGGATTTATGTGTTAGATGTTAAAACTCCTGTTTTTGCAATTGATACCAAAAGACATAAGCTAGATAATTCAACTTACTTGTGGCATTGTCGTTTAGGCCATATAAACAAGAGACGCATGCTAAAGCTACATTCAGATGGGCTTATAGATCCAATCGATTCTGAATCATTGGAAACATGCAAATCATGTTTAAAAGGTAAAATGACAAAGACACCCTTTAGCAATAAAGGTGAGCGTGTATCAGACACTCTAGGACTCATTCATTCAGATGTATGTGGTCCTATGTCAGTCCAAGCAAGAGGAGGATTCAGATACTTCATTAGCTTCATAGATGATCATACTCGCTATGGTTATATCTACTTGATGAGGCACAAATCAGAAGCCTTTGACAAGTTCAAGTGCTTCAAGAATGAAGTGGAAAATCAATTAGGAAAGAAAATAAAAACACTTCGATATGATCGAGGTGGCGAATATCTTTCTGATGATTTTCTGAATTATCTAACTGAATGTGGGATATGCTCACAATGGACACCTCCCTATACACCACAACACAATGGTGTATCCGAGAGGAGAAACCGTACCCTATTAGATATGGTACGATTTATGATGAGCATGGCCTTACTTCCAAAGACGTTCTGGGGCTATGCCTTAGAAACTGCCCTCTTCACCCTGAACCGAGTACCAACTAAATCCGCTGTTTCCACACTATATGAATTGTTCGTTGGTAAGAAACCCGTGTTCTCGTTCATGAGAGTATGGGGTTGTTCAACATATGTCAAACGCGTTGCGTCCGACAAATTAGATTCTAAATCTGATAAATGTTTCTTCATTGGATATCCCAGGGAAACCATAGGGTATTACTTCTATCATCCAGATGATCAGAAAGTAATAGTATCCAAACACGCAACCTTCTGAGAGAAAGAGTCTCTCGAAGAAACACAAAAGGGAAGCATGATTGAACTCGATGAAGTTCAAGAGGAAGAAACAACGACTGAAACAACAGAAGCGGTTGAGGTACCCGAAGAAGTCCCATTCGATGAGACTCCAGTGGCACCTATTCGTAGATCACGAAGAGTTCGTGAACTCCCAGTTAGATATGGTTTTCTAGTGGGAGATGATAACGAGGTTCCCATGTTAGACGACGAACCCGAAAACTACGAAGAGGCTCTTACTAGTCCAGATTCTAAAGCATGGCTTGAGGCCATGGATTCTGAAATGGATTCCATGTATACTAACCAAGTTTGGACTTTGGTTGATCCACCCGAAGGGATAAAACCCATTGGGTGCAGGTGGATCTTCAAAAAGAAGACTGACATGGATGGAAAGGTTAGCACCTACAAGGCTAGGTTGGTAGCGAAGGGATATCGTCAGAAACAATGTGTTGATTATGACGAAACCTTCTCTCCTGTTGCTATGTCCAAATCAATCAGAATCATGCTTGCAATTACCGCTCATTTTGATTATGAGATTTGGCAAATGGATGTGAAAACAGCTTTCCTAAATGGAAATCTGCTTGAGGATGTATACATGATGCAGCATGAAGGTTTCATATCAAAGGATGCAAATAAAGTTTGCAAACTTCAGAGATCCATTTATGGACTCAAGCAAGCATCTAGAAGCTGGAACAAGCGTTTTGACGAAACCATAAAACAATTTGGTTTCGAACAAAATTGCGAAGAAGCTTGCATTTATAAGAAAGCAAGTGGGAGCTCTATAGCATTTCTCATACTATATGTGGACGATATACTATTAATGGGAAATGACATTGCTCTATTACAATCGGTGAAAGTTTGGTTATCTGGTAACTTCTCAATGAAAGACCTTGGTGAAGCAGCCTATATACTTGGTATAAAGATCTACAAAGATAGATCGCGTAGACTGCTTGGTCTTTCACAGGCTACATACATTGAAAAGGTGCTAAATCGGTTTAGCATGCTTGAATCGAAACGAGGTAACTTACCCATGGTACATGGAGTAAAGTTAAACAATCATCAATGTCCTAAAACTGATGATGACAAACGACGCATGGTCCCGTACGCCAGCGCGATCGGTTCGATTATGTATGCTATGCTATGCACTAGACCTGACGTAGCGTTCGCGTTATTTGTAACGAGTCGTTACCAAGGGAATCCGGGAGATGAGCATTGGATTGCCGTCAAGAACATTCTTAAGTACTTGAGAAGGACTAAAGATATGTTCCTAGTGTACGGAGAAGGAGATCTGAAAATACAAGGATTTTCAGACGCTAGTCATCTCACAGATGAGAATGATTTTAAATCCCAATCAGGATACCTGTTTATCCTAAATGGGGGCGCGGTCAGTTGGAAAAGTTCCAAGCAGGGAAGCGTAGCTTTCTCTACGACCGAGTCAGAGTACATCGCTGCTGCGGAAGCGGCAAAGGAAGCAGTTTGGATTAGAAAGTTCATTACAGAACTAGGTGTGGTGCCTGACATTGTCAATCCCATTACTCTGTACTGTGATAACAATGGAGCCATTGCGCAAGCAAAGGAACCACGGTCTCATAATGCATCCAAGCACTACCTAAAGCGATACCACATCATAAGAGAGATTGTGGCTAGAGGAGATGTGAGAATAGAGAGAGTACCTACAGAGGACAACGTTGCAGATCCGTTGACAAAGCCTTTAACCCAGAAAGTACATGATCGTCATTTAACTTCTACTGGGATAAGATTTAGAAACAATTGGCTTTAGTCCAAGTGGGAGTATGTTGGGGTTTAGTGTCCTATAGTCAATTGTTGCGGGATACAAACTTATTGTAAATGAATTGTTCTTTATATCATTTGTTTTAATGAGATATATGTTTTATAACTATATAAAGGCAATCCCTTTTAAGCACTGAATAAAGTCTAATAAAAGGAAATCCGTAAGTTTGTTTAAAGTGATTATAAAGTGTTCATACAAGCATGAAGTGAGACAAAACTTTATAATAAACTAATAAACTTAAAACCACCCCAAGTCAAGTGATATGTTTAGGATTGATATATCACGGTTGAGACTTGTATGTAACAATGTCTTCTGTCCGACAGAAAGCTGATCTCACAAGCTTCATATATATAGATATCTGGACAGTTACATAGATCTGGTGAAACGTTGTTCATTAGGATTGGGGATCCGATTTGAGATAACAGGATGGGTAGATTCATCCTTGTCAACTGTTCATCTCATTGGTATTACTAGGTTTAACTAATCCTCAGACTCAAAAGAATGTTAATTGGTCATCCTGAATTACTGAATGTGAGACTTTGATCCTGCGGTCCCACGATCCTTAACAGAGATGACTATGGGGTGTGAACTGCAAAGGTTGGGTGTCACAGGAAGTAATGTCAGGGTAGTTATATATTGGATTGAGCATTTATCACTCCCGATTAATGGGAGATACATCCAAAGATCGCTTGTGGAAGACTCGACTCTAAACCCTTGCAAGGTGATAGCTTAAGAGTAGAAATACAGATTTCACTTAACCTATCTTTTTGAGTTGACTCGGCCAAGAACAAGTAAAACGAACGTCTCGCTATATGTGACTTGACATTACCCATAGTCATAAGATTCAGTTCAAGGATGTAGTTGATAAAGGATCGTATTATACCGTAACTAATACGAAAGGGTTAACGACAGAATCAACCTGTCTTCTTAACGGACTCTGGGGGAATGATTACAGACTTGCCAATAACATACTCAGTACATCATTCCGTTATGCAAGGATTAAATATAATTCTTGAAGAAATTAATTTAATAGTTGCATACGGCCAGAAGTAGTAAGAACCTAATGGATCACACATAAGACTTGGAACCAAAAGAGAGATGGATATGATTAATAGATGGAAGCCCAATTGAGCCCAGTAAGGCCCAAATATATGGAGGGAGGCGAAATTTGTATATAGAGACAAGGAATTGATTTTATTCCATTAATCCTAATTTGATTAGGATTATGAATTAAATTAATTAAGAGATAATTAAATTAGGAGTTTTAATTGGATTAATATACTCCTATTATTATCCAATTAGGTTATTTATTATTATCCTAAATATATTAGATATATAGTGAGATAATAATTAGGAATCCTTTTCCGAATTGGATTCCTATTAAGTAACCTATTCCTATCTAACTAGGGTTTAGATTCAAGCAACTATATATACCCCCTCCCATGTGAATTTCGACCAAGCCTCTAACCTCCCCCTATAGTGATTTTCGAAATTACTAATTAGAGAGAGAAAAAGAATTCCCATCCCCTAGTTCGTGGACAAGAATTCATACGGCATTCCATCGATTGATTAATCTTATTCATCCCTCTTTCTCTTTGATCTTGTGTTGGTTAATTAGAGGCAATCTATTTTGGTTGCATCTCATAAGGGTTGATTTCATCTTAACCTCTCCGTGTTAAACTTTGTGGTTGGAATCTCTGAGAAGAATTGTGGGCGCTTCTTTAACAACGGTAGATTGTTCATCGAAAGGTATTCCTTCTTATCCCTCTTTATATGAAATAACGATTAACGGATCCTATGGTTAAAAGGAAATAGGCTAAAAATTTTATATTTCCGCTGCTATACCTTAGCCCTAATTTCCTTCAAAAATCATCCATGATTAAGAGGCAATTAAATTTAGATGCTTTGATTTAATTGTACTAATATGTTTGTTCAATATTGAGTGCAAAAATATATAAAGTAAAGACAGGACAAAAGTCAGCACAAGCAAAGTTGAGTAGAACGGAACTCAGCATGACAGAATGTAAGATGAGTGGAGTAGAACTCAGAAGCAAATCGAAGCTGACTAAAATTGAAGATCTCTTCAGAAGCGGTTAAAACAGAACGGAGCTGACCTAGAAGGAACTCAGCATGAACGTTGAACATTCTAAGAGAACAAACGAAGCTGATTGACAGTCAGGACAGCATGAAGGATCCGTTCACTAAAGGACAAAGTCTGCCAATCTTCTGCACCAATAATTGGAACCTCGAAGATAAACAAAAGACCAATTCCAAGAGTCATGGGTCATTGGATTATTGGTAAAAGACAACTGACACAAAAAGACAAGCTAGACGTAAGAAGACAAACCTGACGCCTGAAGAAAACAGAGAAAGGGAATGGCGGAGCAGTCTGAAGCTAACCAGAAATTGTTCCCCAAAAGAGCCGTTTTGGTGTTAACGGTAACAACAATTCAAAGATCCAAATCTGCAATTTCCTTCTATAAAAGGACAATGAAGAACCTTGGATAACCACTGAAGCATCAAGACAAAAATACAAGAGAGAAAGTCTTGAAAGCACTCAAATACAAAAAAGATCTTACACCAACTTTTCTATTCTATGTGTAAATGCTAGATTGATTTGTAATCATCTAAAGTGTTCTTTAGTTCAAAAAGAACAAGTCTGTGATCAATAGGAATATTGAGAGGGTTAAGCTGAGTGCTTGGTTGTAAGCATTTCAGTGGTAGAGAAATCTAGGTGTTGGGTTGTAGCACTTAGTAGGAGTTGAGTAGACGAATAGAGGAAGGTACTCTTGCATATTCAACTGCCTTGTAATCGGTTTGTGCTCTACCTTTAAAGAGCTCAGTATTGGATTCAAAAAGCCCGGAGGACTCTGGGGACTGGATGTAGGCAGAGAGGCCGAACCAAGATAAGTGATACTGAGTAATCTCTAAACTCTCTCTTATAATTGCATGTGTTGTTTGCTTTATTTACTCAACATATAAATTGCCTAAGCTGATCTTGAGTAAGTAAGTGGTGCTGAGTTAGAAGCTGACCTCCAAGAGTGTCAATTCTTAACTCACAAGAAAACAACTTTGGTCAACATCTGACTAAAGCTGTCCTGAAACATATCTCACCACGCTGACCAAAGGCTAAGTTAACAAACTCTCAAAATAACTTCCTGTCAGCTTAATTAAAACGCGAAAAAGTTATATTAGTTCCTAACCCCCCCCTTGGAACTAATTACCAGGGACCAACACAGTTGACCCATGCATCTCGGAATTTGGCTTTTGCGTAATTCCAAGGCTTCTATTATTGGTGCAGACAGTTGTCGGATTTGTCTTTTAGCTAATGGATCATTCATGCTGTCCTGAGGATTACTCAGCTTGACTTTGATAGCCACTGTCTTTGATTGTTTCCAATTCTTATACTGAGTTCTCTTTCACTCAGCTTCCATGGTCAGCTTCGTTCTGCACAATCTAGTTCTGAAGCAGACTTCTCTTCTTTCATGCTGAGTTCCGTTCCACTCAGCTTTGTTGATCAGCTTCATTCTTAAGCTGTTGTTCTGAAGATGACTTATCTTCTATTATGCTGAGTTGCTCTCCACTCAGCTTGTGCTGTATTCTCATGCTGACTTCGTCCTATCTTACTTTTTATTTCTATTCTCATTTATATTTATACTTAACATTAAACAAACATATGAGTACAATTAAATCAAAGCACTTAAATTTAATTGTCTCTCAATCATGGATTAATTTAAATGATTTTGTCAAATCAAAATCTTGTGGAAAGGTGTTTCAACACAAAGCATATAGAGTTTTCAATAAACGAACTCAGGTCTTAGAAGAGTCAGTACATGTTGAGTTCGATGAAACTAACCCTGCAGGAAAAGACAAGCAGCTGACTGAGGATGATCTATACTCAGCACCTGCTGACCAAGAAATAGCCGCTGAGTCACTCCCTCAAGGGCTGACCAAAGGTAAAAGTGAAACTCAAATTGTTTTCACTGACCAATCTATACCTGCAGAGATTGTTGAAACACAACCAGCTCAAGATATCACTCTACCAAAAGAGATCAGAATACCAAGAGGACACTCAGAGAGTGCCATTCTTGATGCTGCTGAAAACACCCTGATGACAAGAAATCAACTCCGGAGATACCTCAGCAACGTAGCATTCGTCTCAGTTCAGGAACCAAAGAACTTCTCTGAAGCTGAGCACGATGAGTTCTGGATGAGTGCAATGCAAGAAGAACTTGATAAGTTCAGAAGAAATGAAGTATGGGATTTAGTGCCAAATCCAAGAAGTCAGAAGACCATAGGAACAAGATGGGTCTTCCGCAACAAACTCGATGAACAAGGGAACGTAGTCAGGAACAAAGCACGACGTTGTAGCTCAGGGCTACAGTCAGCAAGAAGGTATTGACTATGGTGAGACCTTCGCCCCAGTGACAAGGCTAGAGGCTATAAGAATTTTATGTGCATATGCAAGTTATATGAACTTTAAATTATTTCAAATGGATGTTAAGAGTGCATTCCTTAATGAAGTTATAAACGAGGAAGTCTATGTTAATCAGCCTCCAGGGTTTGAGGATCCCAAGTTCCCAAACCACGTTTATAAACTCAAAAAGGCTCTGTATGGTCTCAAGCAAGCACCACGTGCTTGGTATAAGAGGCTGACTAGTTTCCTGCTGACTAGAAATTATGTCAGAGGTAAAGCTGATACAACCTTATTCATTAAGAGGAAGGGTAAAGATACCCTACTGGCCCAGATATACGTTGATGATATTATTTTTGGTGCCACTAATGAGTCCATGTGCAAGGAATTTAGTAAGCAGATGCAGACTGAGTTTGAAATGTCAATGATGGGAGAACTCAACTTCTTCATTGGACTTCAAATCAAACAAGGGAAAAATGGCATCTTCATCAGTCAAACTAAGTATGCTAAGGAGATATTGAAAAAGTATGAACTTGAGAACTGCAAGTCAATATCTACCCCAATGGGCACTGACACTGTCCTCTGCACTGACGAAAATGGTAAGTCAGTAGACAGCAAATTGTACCGAGGTATGATTGGCTCTCTACTCTACTTAACTGCTAGTAGGCCGAACATTCAGTTCTCAGTATGTTATTGGGCTAGATATCAATCTAACCCTAAGGAATCTCATTACATAGCTGTAAAAAGAATCCTTAGATATTTGCAAGGCTCAGTGAATGCAGGTTTATGGTATCCCAATACTTATGATTTCACACTTATTGGATACACTGATGTTGACTACGGACGAGACAAGCTTGAACGAAAAAGCACATCAGGAGGATGTCATTTTCTTGGGAGCTGTCTTGTGTCTTGGTTCAGTAAGAAGCAGTCGTCAGTAGCCCTGTCAACCACTGAAGCTGAGTACATTGCTGCTGGAAGATGTGTTGCTCAAGTCCTCTGGATTAAGCAACAACTAGAAGATTATAGTGTTCAGACTAAAACAATTGAAGTCAAATGTGACAACAAAAGTGCCATTGACCTGTCAAAGAACCCAATCCAGCACAGCAGGATGAAGCACGTCAGTATAAGACATCACTTCATCAGAGACCATGTACTCAAGGGAGAGATCAAGCTGACCTACATCCCAACGGATGAGCAGCTTGCTGATATCTTCACAAAGCCATTAGCTCGTGAGCAATTTAACATACTAAGGGAAGCCATCGGTATGTCTAATCCTCTTTAATAAAATTCTATGTTTAACTTAAACGTCGAGTGATTACCATGCTGAGTGATTCGTGCTAAATTAGTAACTATACCATGCTGAGTAAATGTACACATTGAGTAATTATCTTAAGCTGAGCTACTAAGCACACGAGTAATTCCTTTGCGTAAACTGAGTACTCAGAACATTAAACGTCTAGAATTCTTAACACTGAGTAAATATCCGTTGCACAATTAATGCTCGCACACATATTAAATAGCCACCTAGGATGACGTAAGCGCAATAATTAGAAAACACATGCGCCGATTGTGTCATAAATGCTAGAATCATTGTCGGTTGATTATCTCGAGATCAAACTGCCACCTCAACGCTTCAGATCAACTCGACACCTCTATAAATAGTGGACGAATTCCCACTTGTACCTCTTTACGCTTAGAAATTTCTGGTATTCAAATCTTCGCTTTTCTAAAATTCCCAAACCTCTCAAATTTCTCTGAAAATCATGTCGGATTCTCAGAATCTCTCCGAAGGCGGTTACGACGACAACCACTCTGATGAAAATCCGTCATACCAAACTGAGCAAGATCACGTGGAAACCTCAACTGAATCTCAAGAAGAAGGTCAGCATGACCATGCTAAGGTCACTACACCAAGCAAGAAACCCCACGGTGACCAAGCTACATCGTCAAAGAAACAGAAGGATAAGGGGAAGAAACCAGTCGAGAGAACCTACACACTGGTCTACGAAAATGTCAGGGGATATAAGGTTGACCACTCCCGCTGGTTCTCGAAGGGATTTGTGGAAGCTGAGAAACCCTTCTGTGAGTGGATCTCAAAGAACGGCTGGACCGAGCTGTTCTCGATTCGAGAAGCCACCTATCCTGAGTTAGTGAAGGAGTTCTATGCTAACCTAAGAGCCGCTGACGATAACCGGGACTACATGGTCACCAAGGTTCAAGGGAAAGATATCTTCATCAACCCTCCTTACCTTGCCAAACTGCTAAAACTGAAAACCGAAGGAGCTAAACTTAGAAAATCAGGTGACCACGATAAAATTGACTATCCCACTGAGTTCTGTAAACCCGCCTGTCATGTAGGAGAGATATCCAGCACTTCCATGGGTCAGAATCAAAAGATGGCCCATTATATTCTGACAAACTTTCTATTCCCCAAGATCAACGCTACTTCCTCAATGTCGAACTTCGAGCAGTGCTTCATTTGGCATATGCTGACCTACCAGCCGATCAACATGCCAGTTTTTCTAATCGGTGGTTTCAACGAAGTACTGGAACCCTTAGGTTAGGCTCCCTTATTACCAAAATTCTCAAAGATCACCAAGTGAGCCTGATTAAGGAAATTGACGTCTGGGGGACTGAGATTACTGTGGCTGCATTGTTCGGTTTGTTCTACGATCAACCTATTGTCCCTAAGAAAGGAAAAGGAGCCGCTGTTAAGGAAACAGAGGGAATGATGACCAGAGAAGGGAAGAAGGGAAAGCAAGCTCATGTTGATAAGCAAGACAGAAAGAGGGAAGCTGTTCCAACCTCTTCCAAAGACGCTAATGCTGCCCCGAAAAAGATTCGGTTTGTGTCTAAGGGAACAAAGCCTCAAGTTCAACAAGGTCAGGTTGGACCCAAGTCTGCAGAAAACCTCAAAAGGCAAGCTGAGCCTGAGGAAGAAGAGAAAGAAGACACACCCGAGCAGCCTCTGCGAAAGAAGAAGAAGACTTCTTCTAGGTTGAACCCTATCCAAGCACCGCCTCTTGCCTTGGTAATTTCTGAAGACTCACACATTGTGAGAAGCCAAGGCATTGATCTTGAGCAACCACCTGCTGACCAAGAGGAAGAACTTGGTAATCAGGAAGGTCAGTTTGATGCTGAGGAGACAGCAGATGTTGAGCAATATAAGACAACAAATATTGAGCAACATGAAACAACCAACACTGAGCAGGTTGAAGAACAAACTGAGCCAACAGCAAAGGATCATGCTGAACTAGGGGTAACTTCACCTTCTGACTCATTTGACTCTATTCAAGCTGACCCCTCTCCTCCAAAGACTAAGAAATTAAGGAGACTTAAGAAGAAGGCTTATAAATCTCCAGTTATTGACCTTCTAGATGATTCACCTCTGAGGGATCCTATTACTGATCTCACTGACCTACAATTCAAATTCTTTTCAAAGAACACTCAGTCTTCTCCACAAAAGGTTAAGCAAAAGCAAGCCTTTGTTTCTCAACCTAAGGAACATGCCGACTCAACTGCTACTTAAGGTCAAGTTAATACCGAGCTAGTACTCGAAGTTCCTGCTGCTCAACATACTGAGATAGAAAAGGAAAAACCTGCTCAAGTCAGTTCTGAAACTCCTCAACCTCCGTAAACAAGTCAGCTTCAGCCTGACTCTGAGCAAGTAGATAATTCTGCTGATCAACCTCTTCCACATCCTCTAGTGCAGAATATCAACCAGTCAGCTTCTGCTGGTAATCTGAACTCAAGTCCAGCCAATGATCATGCTGGTACTTCCAATAATGAATGAAACCAAACACCTCCTCCATCAGGTTTTACTCATATTTCGGCATTTGGGCCAAACATTGATGGATCCTATGCTTACCTGAATGCCACTGAGTCTGGTCGAAGAATCATTGACTCAGCTCAAGCCTTACTCCAGGATCTTCATCAATCCAATGTCGAAGCCGCTGGGTCTGTTCCTGTTGAGCCAACTCAACTCTCATCTGTCACTCAGCTTCTCACTGAAATCAAAGGTCTTAAGGATCTTCTTAGTGTCATGACATCTCTACAGTCTCAACAGCCCAAGCAGGAATCAATAGTGAAGATGGCCGAACTCCAGCTGACAATGGTAAATCACATGAACTCTCTTCAGGGTCAATGATGCGCCCTCACCTAAGTTTGAGATGAGAACTCACTAAGGGATAAGTGTACCCCATCGTTATCAAGTAATAAATTTCTGGTTAAGTCCAGGTTATCGTCCACAGGATTTATTTCTGCAAGTATCGAGCTACTTGGTTTCAGATGTTATCTAGGCTTAGGGGGTTTTGAGTTGGTTTTTCTAAGTTAATCTACTCCTAGGTTGATTTATACTATTCCTAGCTAAGTTATCTGATTCTAACTAAGTTATTCTACGCCTAGTTAAATTACTCTACCCCTAATTAAGTTAAACTACTCCTAAGTGATCTTTTACCAATGCAATTATCCGAAGGAACATGAAGGGATGCGATGATAATGAAAATAGATTGTTTAAGCAATTGAATTAAAACCTAAGTCACTTGTGTCCGAGGCGATTAACCCGACCTATCCTTCTAAAGTTCCTAGTTCGTGATTCCCTTGTAAGGCCGAAACTAGCTCTAAGGCTCAGCAATTTGGGATTAATCTTCTATAGGGTCGTCAATCCTATAAGCACTGACTAGGTCAGATTCAGCTCGCAATATGTGCCAACTTGATTTTGGGATTATCGAATGAGTTAAACCAATCAGACAAAGCGTAAGACAAGGATTAAAGCATTAAAACAATTGAATGAACAAGAACTATAATATATATCAAAGATGGAAAATATTGTCACGAAGTTACAATAAGCCTAGAATTCATAACATGTATCAGAGGCTAGACAGAATGTAAAAGAAGAAAAATCCCTTTCAGGGAACCTGTCTACCAATGCAGGCGTCTTTCTAGGACTTAAGGATGGAGCTTGAGCAATCCTCGGTGAACGGAGCTTCGGAGATGTCTTCAATGGAGGTTTGAAGGATATGGAGGAGGTGGAGAGGATTTCTCAAGAGGAAAAACTAAGAAAATTACAAAGATCAAAGATATCTAAATTACATTGGAAAAACTCTATTTATAGGCGTGGCTCGGCCCTCTTTTTGACCTATTTTCGTGTCCTTATTGGTGTAGGAAGTCGTGGGGTCCATCGTGGCTTCGTGGGGGCGAAATTGGTCTTTTTGACCAATTCCCGCAGGTCTGCTCGCCGAGCAGGGCGAGCTGCTCGGCGAGCAGCGCCCTGCTCGCCGAGCAGGCGCCTGGCGGTCTGCTCGGCGAGCAGGCTCCTGCTCGCCCGAGCAGGCACCTGGCGGCCTGCTCGGCGAGCAGGCATCCTGCTCGCCCGAGCAGGCATGGCCTACGGAGGCCCGCTCGTCGAGCGTTTTCGCCCGGCATGCCCTTGATGCTTCCCGAATGTCGTCGATGCCCTTTTTCGCCCGAACTTACACCTGCGCACGTACATAAACTCCAGATAACATTAGTCCAAAGGCTAAATTGATCCGTCAATCGCTTATTTTGAGCAAACGCTTCGTTTGGTGCGACTTTTGACGGACCAATTAGCTTCAAAAGATAATGGAATTATACTATGCATGCTATTTTGGCCGTAATTGCCTAGATTGGTCATAAAACGAGCCTAAACAACGAAAAATAAATAAAACATTTCCAATTCCTAACTAACTCACACAAAAGCATTTAAATGCGAGAAATGCTCACTTATTAACTAAATAATGCTAAAACCCGTCCAAAAACCGTACCCAAAGATAGGGTTTTTTGACCCCTATCAAACCTCCTCGCACTTAAAACTTTACTTATCCCCAAGTAAACTAAAAAAACTAAACCCGTCATCACAAGCAAGCTAGAAAACCTCCCGGTTTGACTAGGTGCTTGACACAATTTCGAGCATCTGTAATTACATGCATTTAGAAATACAGAGTAGAGATACGATATCCAAAAGTCGCACTTCAATTATCATAGGTCATAGTTTTAAGCAAGAGGACACATGTTTAATTAAACGAGTTTAAGGGGATCGCTAAGTAAAACACCTCACCATAGGTAGTTCACTCATTTCACACAATTTTGGTGGCTAAAGTGTTTACTCTCGGCTTATGTTCTTGCTTAGGATTACGTTGATTTTGCACGTTCATCCGAGTTCCTCTACTATGCTATATGATTCCGATGATATCAAAAACAGCCTCTAATCGGGGTTGTAATGTGGTTAGAGGGTTAAAGGTACAACAAGGGTTAATAGTTCTAGCGCTACAAAAACAAAGTTTAAATGGCTTTAGCAAATATGAAGTGACTGAGCTTTTTATTCATCCCTTATTTTCTTTTTGGGATGTTTTCTTGAGACGTTTTTTTGATTTTTAAGAACTGGGGAATGAAGTTCTTCCCTTTTGTTCGTCTCTTTTCTTTTCTTTTATTTTTCTGTTTTTCTCTTTTTCTTTTTGGGATAGTGATGCTCATTCACTTCTTAGCCTTTTGGCTTGCTACTGTAATGCCATAAACAAGGAAAAAGCGCTAGAAGAAAACAAAGGCTCAAATTGAGCTTTGCAAAAATTTTGGGTTAAGTAGCAAACCAAGTTGTGGTTTGCAAAAATAGGTTAGAACGAAAGAAAAATCTATAAACTACAAAAATATAGGCTCAAAGGGGCTTCCTAGAGTGGATGAAAAAGAAAAAATAAGGTAAAGAAAAGGGTTAATTCTAATGAGGCTGATTCATCGTTTATCATCTCAAATCATTGCATGTAGGTTCAACACAGTATTAGGTTCAAAATCTGTAATCTTCCACAAGTCAAAGCATTCACACAAAAATGTCAAGAAAAAGAGTTTTTTGATGTTCGCTCTTAGGCTCAAATTCAACTCACAATTCTTTGGGTTTCAATTTTGTGTTTACTAGTTTTCCCCAAACTCAAGTTCAACATCACATGCCTTCAATTCTTAAGTTATCTACCTAAGTAATGATTTTAGCATTTTTTCAAAAGTAGGGTCTAAATGCAAACTTTAGCTCATGCTTTTACAGATACAAGGGTTGTGTCCTACACCTAAACTAGTTGTCATGCAATCTTAGATTCGGTTCTCAGCCCTCAAGGACAAATAACGAAGTTTAGATTCGAAGGAGGTTCACGGTTTTAGGTCCTAAAAATGAAAAACATAAACAAAACCCGAAAACGCTAAACTAAACTAGACACGACGCAACAAAAATTTAAAAAAATATACAATTTTTGTAAGTTTGTCTACCCCTCCTCCTCACACTAAAAATATGCAATAAGTTCCAACATTGCATCACAAACCATGAAGTACGAGTGTAAAGAGTTAGGGTGGAGAAGACAACTTACTGATCGTCTTGAAGACGGAGGATTTGGACACCCGAAGTGTCTTTACCGAGATAAAGTTTAAGTCGATGTCCATTTACTTTCTGGGTGGTTCCATCATTCAACATAATCTCAACCATACCGGAGGGATGTGCGTCAAAAACTGAGAATGGTCCATACCATCTACTCTTGAGCTTGCCAGGAAAGAATCTCAATCGGGAGTTATAAAGCAGCATTTGGTCGCCTTTTTGGAAGGTTTTCCGCTGTAATTTTTTATCGTGCACCCTCTTGGTTCGTTCTTTGTATAGTTTGGCATTCTCGTAAGAGTTATATCGGAGCTCATCCAGTTCATGCAGTTGTGTTAACCGTAGGTCACCTAAAAGTTTAGGGTCAAAGTTTAGAAATTTCAGCGCCCAATAAGCTTTGTGCTCTAATTCAACAGGCAAATGACAAGATTTCCCGAAAACTAAACGGTAGGGGGACATTCCTATGGGAGTCTTGAATGCTGTCCGGTATGCCCAAAGAGCATCGTCCAGTTTAAGACTCCAATCTTTTCTAGCATTCCCCACCGTTTTCTCAAGAATGCGTTTTAGCTCTCTGTTTGACACTTCTACCTGACCACTTTTCTGAGGATGGTAAGGTGTCGCGACCCTATGGGCTACGCCATACTTTTGGAGCAACGTGTCAAACTGCTTATTGCAGAAATGGGATCCCCCATCACTAATGATAGTCCGGGGGGTTCCAAATCTGGTAAAGATATTCTTTTTCAGGAATTTTATCACTACTCGAGCATCGTTTGTGGGTAAGGCTTCGGCCTCTACCCATTTAGAGACATAATCAACCGCGACAAGAATGTATTGGTTGGTGTGTGACATAGGGAAAGGTCCCATAAAGTCTATGCCCCAAACATCAAATAGCTCGCAGACGAGTATGCCTTGTTGAAGCATCTCATTCCTCCTAGAAATATTCCCTACTCTCTGACATGCATCACAGTATTTAATATAACTATTGACATCACTATGCATTTGTGGCCACCAAAGCCCACTTTGGAGGATTTTTGCCACTGTCCTATCTGGCCCAAAATGGCCGCCTGGTTCCCTAGAGTGGCACATATTAATCACTGACTCTACCTCCTCCTCAGGTATACATCTCCTAATCATGCCATCGGTGCAGAATCGAAATAAATAAGCTTCTTCCCAAAAATATTGTTTGCTTTCAAACAAAAACTTACGTCTTTTGTTTGCATCTAAATCAAGAGGAAGAATGTTACCGACTTTGTAGTTCGCGATGTCTGCAAACCAGGGGAGAGTTTTTACCGAATATAACGTTTCATCCGGGAATACCTCCTTGATTGCCTCATGCTCTAAGGATTGCTGATCTGACTTTAACCTGGATAGGTGGTCCGCTATCACGTTTTCCACCCCTTTCTTGTCTCTGATCTCGATGTCAAATTCTTGGAGTAGTAAGATCCAACGGATCAGCCTAGGTTTTGCATCCTGCTTGCTCATCAGATATCTCAAGGCTGCATGGTCAGTAAAAACAATTACCTTAGATAACACCAAATAAGATCTAAATTTGTCAAAGGCAAAAACTACGGCTAGCAATTCCTTTTCAGTTATTGAATAATTCTGTTGTGCATCATTTAAGGTTTTGCTAGCATAGAAGATTGGGTGAAAAATTTTATCTACCCTCTGCCCAAGACAGGCTCCTACAGCCAGATCACTGGCATCGCACATTAACTCAAAGGGAAGGGACCAATCCGGGCTTACCATAATAGGTGCTTCGATTAATTTCTTTTTCAGTAATTTAAATGCAAGCATACATTCTTCATTGAAATTAAAATCAGCATCTTTCAGTAATAATTGAGTGAGGGGTTTAGTGATTTTTGAAAAGTCTTTTATGAACCGTCTATAAAACCCCGCATGTCCTAAAAAGCTCCTAACCAATTTCACATTGGTAGGAGGTGGCAGTTTTTCAATTACCTCAATTTTTGCCGGATCGACCTCGATCCCCTTCCCCGACACCTTGTGTCCTAATACTATACAATTTTGGACCATAAACTGGCACTTTTCCCAATTGAGTGCCAAGTTTTTATCTTCACAACGTTCTAAGACTCGGTCCAAGTTTTCAAGACATTGGTTGAAAGTAGGTCCTACAACATTAAAATCATCCATGAAAATTTCTAGGAACTCCTCGACCATGTCAGAAAACATAGCCATCATACAACGTTGGAATGTGGCAGGGGCATTACATAATCCAAAAGGCATCCGCCTATATGCGAAAGTCCCATAGGGGCAAGTGAATGTGGTTTTCTCTTGGTCCAAAGGGTCCACAGGAATTTGCATATAGCCGAATAGCCCATCTAAGGTACAGAAAAATTCGTGTCCTGCCAACCGTTCCAACATTTGATCAATAAATGGTAAAGAAAAGTGGTCTTTACGGGTGGCCTCGTTTAATTTCCTATAGTCTATGCATACACGCCAGCCCGTAACCTTTCTAGTTGGGATTAATTTCCCTTTTTCGTTTTCCATTACCGTTGTTCCCCCTTTTTTGGGCACGCATTGAACCGGGCTTACCCATTGGCTATCCGAAATCGGAAAGATGATACCTGCATCGAGGAGTTTTATAACCTCGGCTTTTACCACCTCTTTCATGTTAGGGTTGAACCGCCGTTGAGGTTGGGCGGATGGCTTGATCTCTTCCTCAAGGAAAATTCTATGCGTGCAGATTTTGGGGTCGATGCCTTTGATGTCGTGGATTGACCATCCAAAGGCCCCTTTATGTTGTATCAGCACCTCCACCAATTTTTCTTCATGTTCAACTGTCAACAAAGAAGAAATAATAACGGGTAAATCTGTGGGAGGTTGAAGAAAAACATATTTCAGATTATTGGGCAAGGGCTTAAGCTCCAATTTTGGAGGTTCCTCTAACGAGGTTTTGGGTTTAGGTTTGATCTCACGATCAAGGTCCTCTTTTCTACCCTTAACCCAATAACATTTTTCAGGTGGGAGATCTTCAAATGGTTCATTCGAGTTTTCACATTCCTCACCACCTAGACCGAGTTCTAAAGAGGCATTTCTTATGTTAAGGTCAACTTCCTCAATACATTCATCTATTAGCGCATCTACAAAGTTACAACTTTTGGAGCGTTCTTGAGGAAATTTCATACACTCATAAACGTTAAATGTTACCTCTTCGTCCTGCACCCTTAGGACCAATTTACCTCCATGGACGTCTATCAGTGTCCTACCGGTTGCAAGGAACGGTCTCCTAAGAAGAATGGGGACGGAGTCATCTTCTTCCATGTCAAGGACCACAAAATCGACCGGGAAGATCAGTTTGTCCACCTTTACCAATATATCTTCAACTATGCCTCTAGGCCGTGCGATCGACCTATCCGCCAGCTGTAGTGTCATGTTTGTTGGTTTAGGCTCTCCGATTCCCAATTTCCTGAAAATTGATAAAGGCATAAGATTAATGCTCGCTCCTAAATCGCATAATGCCCTATCTATGTGCATGTTGCCTATCCTACACGGGATGGTAAAGCTCCCTTGATCTTTAAGCTTGGGGGGTAATTTATGGGTGATTATGGCCGAGCATTGTTTTGTTAAAGCCACTATCTCATTTTCCCCAAACTTTTTCTTTTTCGACAACATGTCTTTAAGAAATTTTGCATAGTTCGGCATTTCCTCTAGTGCTTCCATTAATGGAATGTTTATTTCTAATCTACTAAGGATTTCCGAAAACCAAGCAAATTTCTTATCTAGGTTGGCCTTTTTCTGTTTCTGAGGGAATGGCAGTTTTGGTGTATAAGGCCTAACTACTTTTTCTACAGCTACTTCAGGAGCTGGAGTTTCAGATGCGGGACCGGGGTTGCTTACCACTTCCGGTTCCCTACTTACCTGAGGTGACGGATACGTTTGCGATGGAGGTGCCACGAGTGTGTCCACTTCTTTGCCGCTCCTTAGGGCGATGGCTTGAATTGCCTCTTCTTGTAAGAGGAACGCCTCTTGACATTCCCTTTCTTCTTGTCTGATTGCGGCAAGCTGGTTACTCAGGGTCCTGCATGCCTCCTCGTTGGCTGCCAGTCGGACTGATATCTCTCTTAAGAGGGTCATTATTCCTTCTGAGTACTCTGTTTGCCTGCCATAAAAATCAGAGTTAGAATGGGGACATGGAAGGGTATCCACGGGTGCCATGTAGGGTGCCGGTGGATATCGTGTATGCTCCTGATCGTAGTAGTTGTAAGTTGAGGGTTCAGAATTATACCTTTGATGATTACCCAAGTAACTTACATTCTCACCTCTAGGTATGTAATAGTTGATGTGGCATACCCTACCGGGGTGATTCTGGCCGCATCTCTCGCAAAATGGTGTCCTTGGTTGGTTATTATGGTTGTATGAAGCCACAAGGAAATCCATTTTTGTGTTGAGATCGTTCATGGGCGGATTTGACGCTCTATTGTCCATAGTTGCTGGAAGAACGATTTTATAAGTACAAGTAATGTTACAGAATTTAAGTAATAGTATATCAACAAGTATTTATGTATACAAGTATAAGTTATATTCGAATATAAGCAGGTATATATAAACAAGTATAAATGATATTAACAAAGAATATTCACAAAGAATGCCTAAACTAACAAATCGACCTTTGGTTCGATATTGCAGAAGAAATAAATCCCCGGCAACGGCACCAAAAACTTGATGCGCCCTCACCTAAGTCTGAGATGAGAACTCACTAAGGGATAAGTGTACCCCGTCGTTATCAAGTAATAAATTTCTGGTTAAGTCCAGGTTATCGTCCACAGGATTTATTTCTGCAAGTATCGAGCTACTTGGTTTCAGATGTTATCTAGGCTTAGGGGGTTTTGAGTTGGTTTTTCTAAGTTAATCTACTCCTAGGTTGATTTATACTATTCCTAGCTAAGTTATCTGATTCTAACTAAGTTATTCTACGCCTAGTTAAATTACTCTACCCCTAATTAAGTTAAACTACTCCTAAGTGATCTTTTACCAATGCAATTATCCGAAGGAACATGAAGGGATGCGATGATAATGAAAATAGATTGTTTAAGCAATTGAATTAAAACCTAAGTCACTTGTGTCCGAGGCGATTAACCCGACCTATCCTCCTAAAGTTCCTAGTTCGTGATTTCCTTGTAAGGCCGAAACTAGCTCTAAGGCTCAGCAATTTGGGCTTAATCTTCTATAGGGTCGTCAATCCTATAGGCACTGACTAGGTCAGATTCAGCTCGCAATATGTGCCAACTTGATTTTGGGATTATCGAATGAGTTAAACCAATCAGACAAAGCGTAAGACAAGGATTAAAGCATTAAAACAATTGAATGAACAAGAACTATAATATATATCAAAGATGGAAAATATTGTCATGAAGTTACAATAAGCCTAGAATTCATAACATGTATCAGAGGCTAGACAGGATGTAAAAGAAGAAAAATCCCTTTCAGGGAACCTGTCTACCAATGCATGCGTCTTTCTAGGACTTAAGGATGGAGCTTGAGCAATCCTCGGTGAACGAAGCTTCGAAGATGTCTTCAATGGAGGTTTGAAGGATATGGATAAGGTGGAGAGGATTTCTCAAGAGGAAAAACTAAGAAAATTACAAAGATCAAAGATATCTAAATTACATTGGAAAAACTCTATTTATAGGCGTGGCTCGACCCTCTTTTTGACCTATTTTCGTGTCCTTATTGGTGTAGGAAGTCGTGGGGTCCATCGTGGCTTCGTGGGGGCGGAATTGGTCTTTTTGACCAATTCCCGCAGGTCTGCTCGCCGAGCAGGGCTACTCGCGACGAGCAGGCGCCTGGCGGCCTGCTCGGCGAGCAGGCATCCTGCTCGCCCGAGCAGGCCTCTGGCGGCCTGCTCGGCGAGTAGGCCTCCAGGGGCCTGCTCGGTGAGCAGGCATGGCCTACGGAGGCCCGCTCATCGAGCGTTTTCGCCCGGCATGCCCTTGATGCTTGCCGAATGTCATCGATGCCCTTTTTCGCCCGAACTTACACCTGTGCACGTATAGAAACTCCAGATAACATTAGTCCAAAGGCTAAATTGATCCGTCAATCGCTTATTTTGAGCAAACGCTTCGTTTGGTGTGACTTTTGACGGACCAATTAGCTTCAAAAGATAATGGAATTATACTATGCATGCTATTTTGGCCGTAATTGCCTAGATTGGTCATAAAACGAGCCTAAACAACGAAAAATAAATAAAACGTTTCCAATTCCTAACTAACTCACACAAAAGCATTTAAATGCGAGAAATGCTCGCTTATTAACTAAATAATGCTAAAACCCGTCCAAAAACCGTACCCAAAGATAGGGGTTTTTGACCCCTATCAGTCAACTCCAAAGCTTGTCAGCTGCGAACTCTATGTACGCAACTTCTGCTGAAGTTCATCACCTTTTTTCCGAGCTTCATACTGAACAAGCCAGAACCAATGCGCAACTCTCTTCCTCCTCCCAGTGCTCCATTGAGCAAATTAGTGAGGCTGTCCGTCTACTCAACTTGAGTAAGGAAAGATGGAAACTGACCAACTCAAGACAAATGAACTTCTGCGGTACTCTCAAGTCACTTTCAACCATGTGCGCCACACGAATTCTCAACGTCAGTTTTATGATTCAGCTTTGCTAAAGATGTTTCATCAGGCTTATGCCATGCTGACTGACACTATCACTTGGATTGGGAAGTCTTAGGAATATATTCTGAGTATGCTTAGTGCCTCGGTCAGGGTTCCCAGTTCTGTCTTGGATGATGGTGTTCCAGTTTTTGATGGTCTCAATGAAAGCAGGAGAAAGCTTAAGGCATATTCTGTGCGGTTAACTCGTGTTGCTCTCAATGACACCTTCATTCCTCCTCCTCCCGATGCTGGCAAAACGGGGGAGAAAGAACAAGCTAGAACTCAGCATACAGGAGAAGCTTCTGGTAGTCAGCAGAAACCAAAGGGAAAAGCCAAAGAGCATTCTGCCCAAGTCAACAAGAAAAAATAGCTTAGCCGTTTAAAAACTTGTAGTATTCTTTTCCTAATGAATTTTGTTGTGCTGACCATGAATCTAAAATTTATGCATCAACTGTGTTATTTGTTCACATTGCCTTATGACTGTCTGTTGTGTTGATCTATATATTGACCTCTTTTACATGTCTTCTTAACTAAACCTCATTGAACAAAGATATACTCAGCGTACTCTGATATCTAAATCTTCCGCATAACTTAACTAAGTTAAAAAGAAAATGTTCCATGAGCTGACCTATTTCTAAAAACTGACCTTAGACTTACTTGATTAAACCTTGAAATGTTTAAAGTAAAACTAAGTCAGTAGCTCAACCCTTACGGGGGAGAATCTTGAGAAAATCAAGGTCAACTATCATGGGGGAGCTCAACACTGAGTTCCTTACTGAATATTTTTGCCAACATCAAAATGGGGGAGTTTGTTGAAACACCTTTCCACATGATTTTGATTTGACAAAATTATTTATGTGAATGATAAAAATATTCTAACACATTAAAATTAAATGCTTTGATTTATTCACACTAATGTGTTTGTTCAATGTTGAGTTAATTTATTTATAAGACATTAAGATAAAAAGCCTAAAGGCTCATAAGAGGAAGTCAAGCCCAAGTCAACAGATCAAGACCTCACGGCCCAGGAAGACAAAACGCAGTCGTATCAAGTAAAATGCCAGCCCAGCATGAAGAAGGATCGAGAAGCCTTCGATCAAATAGCTTCAAGATGAAGCTGCTGAGCTGAGCGACAAGGTAGTCAGGTCAGCGGAAGAACATAACCAACTTGGAGATAAAGTATTTCTACTTTGGGTAAAGCTCAGAAGACGCAGTAAGCTGTCTGGATTCTGTTCATCTGACGAAAAGTTATTGAACACTGCCGTAGACAGAAGATGCAAGAATCTCATTGGCCAACGACACTGAGCACGTCCTGAGTGAAAGCGACAGGAAGCCGTTAGCTTCCAACGGTTATTTCAAAATTCGAAATCACTGGTGCTTGAAGTGTCACTATAAATAGGCCTTTCAAATGCTTCATTCGATGCAGATCTTCAATTAAGTCGAAACGCTGACCAAATTCATACTTGAAGTTCTGTGAGAAAAGCAAAGCAAAATCTTACACCAATTCCAATCTTGTGTAAAAGTCTAGAGTGATTTCATTCATCTAAAGTGTCTTAGCAATTGTTGTTTAGGACAAACACTTATCATTTCTAGAAGTATAGAAAGGAGAAGCTGAGTACTCGGTTATAGTACTCAACGGTAGTTATAGGAGTGAGTAGAGGAATAGAGGAAGGTACTCTTGTATACTCAGCTTCTATTGTAAAAGGTTTCGTGCTCTACCTTTAAAGAGCTCAGTAGAAGATTCAAAAAGCTCGGAACGCGTCCCGGGGACTGGACGTAGGCGGAGAGGCCGAACCAGGATATGTCTACTGAGTAACATATTTCTAAACCCTTAACTCCTTTATATATATTGCTTGCTATAAAACTGACTAAGTAACGAACCCACGCTGAGTTGAGTGCACTGAGAAGCTGAGTTCAGGAATAGACTCAAGTGCTATATCCTGACTCAAGAAAAGAAACAGACTTAGTCACTAGTTGACTAAGCTTGTGTCTTAAACTACTCAACACTGCTGTGTAAACCTTTTCCTAAAGAAAAGAAGTCAGCCTTAACGGATAAATTTTTTAAATAGTTCCTATCCCCCCTCTTGGAACTAATCTTGTCACGTTGCACGGGACCAACACCTATCACCACTCCGGAGCTAGTTAATCCAAGCCCTCTGTTTCCATATTATTTCCTCTGCTTTCTGAAGCTTTTCAAGTTCACTTGTTAAGTGGGTGATCTTATCCGTATTTTATGTTGTCGCCGGTCTGTTTTCTTCCTCTTCAAGTAGGCGATAAAGAGATTTTATTCTAGACCCCAAATGGTCGAACTGTTGTTTGTTCCAGATGCTAAGATTACGAGCATATAATTCCAGCCGGTCACACACTAATATCGTAATGTGAGGACAATCATTCCACGCCCTTTGTGTAAACTATTTGAGTTCCAAGTGATTTGTATTGATGATGAGCAGGAATATAAATAGAAGATTTACAGCAGATATTGTTTACAACAGAAGAGGATTTTTAGGAGCTAACAAACCTATTCAAAATACAGATATCCAATCTAATTAGGATCAACATAAGGTATTATGGCTTGGATTCTTTGTGGGCGTGGATTAGTGGGCCGAATGGGAGCAGGTGTGGTATTTGTTTGTGATGGTATGGCTTTGAAATGTTCTTTTATTGAGGGAAAAGTGATCATAGGTGACGAATTAGACGGATCAGCTGTCAGACCGGAGCTGGCATCAACTTGTAACTGCTGAAAAGGGAACACATGTTCATTGAATACCACATGACGTGAGACAAAAATTTTATCTGTAAGTAAATCATAACACTTAAACCCTTTGTGAATTTTGCTATAGCCAAGAAATATGCATTTGCGGGAACGAGCATTTAATTTATGAGAGTTATATGGACGCAACCAAGGAAAACATAGGCAACCAAACGGATGAAGCAAATTATAATCTGGCATAACAGCAAATAATTTCTCATGTGGAATTTGATTATGCAAGGAGACAATAGGCAAACAATTAATTAGATATACTGCACAATCAAATGCATATGTCCAAAAGGATTTAGGAATTTTTGCATGTTATAATAAAGTAAGACCGGTTTCAATGATATGTCGATTTTTCCGTTCAGCAGAACCATTCTGTTCGGGTGTATAAGGACAAGATACTCTATGATTTATACCATTGGAAGTGAGATATTCATTAAGAGCTTGAAACTCTCCGACCCAATCTGATTGAAAATTTTTGATTGGACGTTGAAAATGTTTTTCAACTAAGGTTTTGAATTTAATGAAAACACTCATAACCTCAGATTTGTATTTGAGAAAATAAATCCATGTATATTTGCTATAGTGATCAAAGAACAATACGTAATAGCGAAATTTATCATGAGATTCAATCGGTGAGGGTCCCCAGACATTAGAACAAATTAAATCCAAAGGTCCATTAGCAACAAAATCAGATTTGGGAAATGGTAATCGATGTGATTTACTAAGACAACAGGAATCACACAAGTAATTGTCTTTATTATCATGAAACTGAATTTTATTTAAACATAAAGCTTTTCGAAAAACTTGTAAATTTGCATGCCCTAAACGAGCATGCCACAAAGGAAGAGATGCGAAATTTGCTTGAATCCGATTGGGTAGAAACGATGGAATTGAGAGTGTGTAAAGGCCATTTTTATTCGGTCCTCGGTGGATTACCGTCTTTTTCTCCAAATCCTTCAAAACAAAGTGGTTAGCAAAAATTCAATCGAAATAGGATTAGATTGAGTCAAGGAAGAAACAGATAATAAGTTATTGATTGTTTTGGGAACACGAAGAATATCACGAAATTGAAGAGATTTATGAGACACAGAAAATTGAGATGAACCAATATGAGAAATAGGGATAGTGTTACCATTACCTACAGTCACCGATTCAGGTCCGTCATACTCTGAATGAACATTAAGGTTCTCCAAATCAGCAGTGAGATGATGTGTAGCTCCCGAGTCTAACAGCCATTTAGTTTGGCTAAGGTTGGAAGTGATGGCCATATTCGAAGCAGGTTTGAAATTGGATCGGAAATTACGGCTCATCCGGGGGGAAGGACAATGTTTGGAAATATGTCCAGCCCCTTTACAGTTGTGGCACATCAAAGTGGTGACATCAAGTGGAGCATTTGCAGTGTAATTATTTCTATTAAAGTTTTGGGGAGAAAAATTACCACTTCCGCGACCTCGGTAGTTATAGGATCGACCTCTGCCTCCATTGTTGCGCTGAGCAACATGTACAGACGGTGAAAAGGACGAATCGACAATGACATCTCTAGCAAGCTGTCGTTCCTAACTAAGAGCGAGACCGATAAGATCGTCAAAACTGATGGGCTCCAGTCGAGCCTCTAATGCACGGGTGAATGGCCTAAAGGCCGGACCAAGTCCTTCAGGGACAGCAGCAACAAGATCTTCCTCAAGAACGGGACTCGCGAGGGCAGTGAGTTGGTTGTTAAGATGTTTAGCAGCCTATAAATAAGTAGAAACCGAATCATTATTCCGTTTCAGATTGTACAGTCGCGTCTTTAGATCCCGAATTTGTGTTTTGGAACCGGTGGAATACGCCTTCACCAATTTGTTCCAAGCTTCAAGTGCAGTCTCAGCACCAATGATTTGCGGTAACACATGGGTTGACAGGGAATTGATAATCCAGCTAAGGACTTGCTGGTCCTTCTGTTCCCAGATTCGAAAAGCCGGATTCGGAGCTCCGGTGGATAGCGTTTTGGCAAGAGGAATCTCTCCGGCATTAATATGATTGGCCAAACCTTGGCCTTTTAGGATTGGCATGAGCTGAGTTCTCCATAACAAGAAATTATTGGAATTCAATTTTTCAGACACCTGTGTTGAGAGGGATGGAAGAGCAGGAGCAGGTGTAAATTCAGTGGAAGGATTGGTTCCATTAGAGGTTATATTAAAGAAAGGAAAAGAAATAGGGTTTCTGATTTTTAATGGCAGGGTTATTAAACCTCTTTTAGCTCTGATACCATGTAAACTATTTGAGTTCCAAGTGATTTGTATTGATGATGAGCAGGAATATAAATAGAAGATTTACAGCAGATATTGTTTACAACAGAAGAGGATTTTTAGGAGCTAACAAACCTATTCAAAATACAGATATCCAATCTAATTAGGATAATTAAATATTAACAATTATATTTAACTAATTGACTTGGTCATCCTTATCACTTTGGACTATCTCTCGACACTCCAGATCCCTTAGCCACATTTCCTCAAATCAGAACATTCGCTCTCAATAGGAGAGTGATTAGAAGCTACCCTTGCCAGATGTTGTACTGCAACATTAGGGAATATAATCTCCCATTCCACTTGATAGACAACCCTATCCAAACATTCTCGTATTAATTAACCATTCTTTCGGCCATTAGTCCAAGTGAATGGAGAACCAGTGTACTTGAGATCAAAGAGGTCACATTCATCTAAACAGTTGTGAAAAGCCTCCATGCTCCTATAGTCTGGATATTTACCCCCATCCTTCTCCTTTGAGTACATTAGTTCGTTGAAATCACCTATATACACAGCCATGGTAGTGTCTCTCTTGAGTGGAGCTCTTATAGAAGTTGCCATGTGAGATGTTTTCGGCCATCCATATATATCAGTAGCTCTCCAAACTAATACACCATTCTCCTTCTCGATGCCAAAGTCGATACAGTGCTGACTAAAACCTAATATCCATAGCCTTATTTCCTTCTTCCATAATAATAACAGGCCACCTGATCTTCCTATTGAATCCACAGCAAAGACCTTAAATCCTTGGAACCTACATTTTACTCCATATAACTCATCCCGCCTCAGTCTCGTTTCCATGAGGAACATCACCTCTGGGCAGATGCTGCCCAACCCCCGAGCGTTCTAACTTAGGAGATTCATAATGCTGCGCGGAGTTGCTTAGCAACCTCCGCCCTTTCAAACATAGTGTCAATCTTAGAACTGTGGCGTGACTTCTTACCCACAGTCTCTGAGTTTGGTATTGGATCTTCACTGTTTACCTTTCTTTTTCCAATGCCTTGTTAAGGGCGTTGGTGTCCTCATTTGCATTTTCTGATGCGATTTTGCTATTTGGTCCAAGGTCAGCAGTTGGATTTTTGAGATATTTCTTGAGGTAGACTTTTGGGGTTTGTGCTGATGGAATGGATGAGGTTCATTTGGCGATGAATGTGGCAATCGTGTTTTGTTTGTAGGAAATTTCTTTATAGGGGAAGGGTAAATAGAGAATAGATTAGTGGATTTTATTTGGACTTCATGCAAATTAATGTCTCTATATCATTAATTGCATCAGGTAAGTGGGTTGCCTTGATTAGCTCATCATTGACATTGGAGTAAGATGTAGTTGTTTTAGTTATAAAATATGTATGACAAGGGGACTTAGTTGATGAGCCAATCTTTGAATCGGTGGAGTCCAATTTTGGGGGTCCATCTGCCACAATTTCAGAATTTTGTCTTTGGGAATCATTAAAGCCTTGTCCCTATTTTATCCATGCTCTTTCCTCCTCTATTGTATTTTCCTTTGAAAATGAGGGATATGGACCCTTCTTTGTAGCTTATTTTCTCAGTAGGACCCACATAGACTTTGGGGTTAGAAACAAACCTTCTTCCATCGCGGATCTTACCGCGATGTAGCTAGGAACAGCCTCCAATTCATGGTGTTTGCCTTCATCTGTCTCCATATCATGCACCTCATCAACACCTACGGTACATCCATTGATGTCATATTCTGTTTCTGCAGTTTTTGATGCACTGAACAGCTGTCTACATACTCTTTTCTGCTCTCCGTTTTGTCCATAATCATCTTGCTCGAATTAACGTCTACCCGTACTGATCTCAGCTTCATCGGTGTTGCCCGTATGGATTGATTATATGGAACTTCATAACACTCTTCATGGACATGTCCAAGCTTACCGCGAATCCAAGATTTCTCTCCCATGGGATCAAACAGTACAACTAAAATAATTTTTATCCAAAAAATAATAATTATAGAAAATCAGATATCAAAGCTCAAGTTCAAGTAAAATAGTAGCAGAAATATAAAATCAAAATTCAAGTAGGAGCCAAAAAAATACCAAAGTAGAGAGGCAAAGATCAGAGATGGAGTGTCGGACCAACGATCAACAATCCGACTACGGATGGATTGGCTACCGATTTTGATTGAATCTTAGTTAGGATTAATGATTTCAATTTAGGCTTAAGAAGAAAAAGGAATTGAGGAAGAAGAACTAAAGAGATTAAAGAGAGTAAGAGAGACCGACGGTTTGTTTTAGGACCTATTTAGTTTTACATTTAAATATTTACTTTTTATTTTTTATTTTTGTTGTAAACTAAAACGATGTAGTTCTAATTAAATAAAACGACGTTGTTTTGCTTTAAAACAGAATTAAAAAAATAAAAATAAAATATTAAATTTAAAAACATTCTTCATCTTCAATTATAAAATTAGTAAACCCTAAACCTCCATTGATGAAGTAGGGCAAAGCTCTAAAACTTCAAAATTAATACCTGGGTTTTTAAAAAAATACAAATATTAGTGGGGCAACTGCCCCTAGTGCCTTCATACTAGATTCGCCCATGCACACCAGTAACAATAATTGGGGACTTTTTCATATTGAAAAGAGACCTAGTGAACTTCTCCTCTACCATTCTTAATTTTGACACCGAGAAGGAGTGGTTCTGTGATATCAATATTCACTCGAGCTCGTACAAAATTGCACCAGGATCCAATTGCTTCCGAATCGATTTCCAAGACGTCCCCTGCACTTCTGGCTACCTTTTCAATAGAGTCTGCGTCTCTCCGGTTTAGATGCAAGTTTAAAATGCATACCCCCAGCATGCATATTAGTTCAAAGAGAGTTCTGCAAGCTGTTCATCTCCCCGCATATCTCTATGAGGACCAGGTTGCGTTCGAAATGCTAGGGGCCTTCTAGGAGGACCCTCTCCTTGTCCCGCTTTAACTCTAATTAGCACAGGAACATGCTGTTACCAAAGTGAGTAAGGTAAATCTCATAAGCACACAGGAGGAGCAGTCTAACACTTAGCTAGATGGCTAGATGAGGAAGGAGAAAGAGACTACACATCCATATTTGAGTTAAAATGTTGAAAAGAATGAATTTAATTTACACAAAGAAATCAAACGGATCTTTTGATCCAGCAAGGCACATGTCTCCTTCCATCAAAGTGAGTAAGGCAAAGAGGAAATTACATATAAAAGCACTTTTGAAAATTATTTTACAGTTTGATAAGTCTTTTTTCTGCCGTTATCATTTTCTATTTTTTCTTGTATTTTTATCATTCTGTCCTTTTTTATTTCTGTTTTTGTCACATTTCAGTTATTTTTAAATTATTTCCAATTAAAAGAAAAACTCAGCAGTTACTATGTTTGATGATATAACCATTTTTTTTAAAAAAACCTGACATTTAAAGAAATTCTTTTTATACTAATGGTTTGTTGTAAATAGTTAACCAAAACTGACTAACATGTAACTAACCCGTAGGTAAATCTCATAAGCCCACTTCCATTTTTGTGTATATTTTGTTTTCACTTAGTTAATATATGTGATGTTAGTAGCGTAATCAATTTAATTGTTTTTGTTTGGGTATTCAATTAGCTAATTAGTTAATCATTTGTTTAAACTAAATTTGTTTTGTAAATATATCTATCTACGATTAAGTCTTTAACATTAGTTGGAATTTATTCCCTTAAATTTCTTATTAGTAAGTGAGGTGGTAATCTATATATAATATAAAACAGTAACGATGGAGCTGAGGTGTCACTTCCTCCTTTTTTACTAATAAAATATATAATATAATATCTTAATTTTAATTATATTATTATATTTATCTATAAAAAGATTATTTTATCCGTACTGTATCTAAGAGTTCTACATAATTTAAATTAATCCCTAAAATTTCTCTAATTCTCTGCATATCTATATCTAAAAGTTATACAGAATCTAAATTAATCCCTAAAATCTCTCTAATTCTCTGCATATCTATCTATATATAATATAAAACAGTAACGATGGAGTTGAGGTGTCACTTCCTCCTTTTTTACTGATAAAATATATAATATATTAATTTTAATTATATTATTATATTTATCTATAAAAAGATTATTTTATCTGTACTATATCTAAAAGTTCTACAGAATTTAAATTAATCCCTAAAATCTCTATAATTCTTTGCATATCTATATATATAATATAAAACAGTAACGGTGAATCTGAGGTGTCACTTCCTCCTTTTTTACTGATAAAAAATAAAATAAAATATATAAAATATTAATTTTAATTATATTATTATATTTATCTATAAAAAGATTATTTTATCTGTACTATATCTAAAAGTTCTACAGAATTTAAATTAATCCCTAAAATCTATCTAATTCTTTGCATATCTATATATATAATATAAAACAGTAACGGTGAATCTGGGGTGTCACTTTCTCCTTTTTTACTGATAAAAAATAAAATAAAATATATAAAATATTAATATTAATTATATTATTATATTTATCTATAAAAAGATTATTTAAATTAAATGTGAAAATAAAATAATAATATTTAATTGATATAACACCTTTATATCATTAATTGTAATTATTAGATTATATTTTTGTTAATATTTATATATTAAGATGAATCCGTGCATCGCACGGGTCAAAAACTAGTTTCGTTTTATAATAGCATTCTTCGTATGATTTCATGCTCTCTGTCTGCTTTCGATTGTCATTGTTTATTTCAATTCTATAATGATTAGCTTATATGATTAAATATATATTGAGTTAATTTTTCAAAACATATCTAAAATATTCATTGTTAAAATTTACATTTCTTTAACAATATGTTGTATATATATCGATCTTTATTTTTGGCGGTCTATAATAGCTTAGGAGAAACTGTTTTATTCCACCTCATGCTGAATTAAACGCCTCAACGCTGTGCCAATTCAGCCCTAAAATTATTTCACCGACCAACAACAGTCCTAAGTTTTATGCTGCATATCCATAATTAAACGTCTCAGCGTTGTCAGTTCAGTCATAAGATTTATTTCACCGCCAAGCATCTGCGACAGCGGACAGAAGGCGGTCTTTATAGGTAAGTGTATTATTTATCATGTATATCGTGGCTTCGATGAGCAGCAGCCATTGTTTTGCCACTCTTAGCCTTTATATTACCATGTATACAGGACGGAAGCCAGTCTTTGAAGAAGAAATTGACGTAGATTTTAGAGGCGACAGGCATTTTAGCGATTCACGATAACCTGTGTGTTCGGGTACAGTAGAGGTGACCCCCTAAATTCTTGCTGTCTGAGCAACAAAAATCGATTAAGCAACAGTACGGAGGTACTGTTCTGGTCTATTTATGCTAACGGGACAAATAGCTGTTTTTACATTTTTTTTAATAAAAAAAAGTAGGCAGAGCAGAAAAGCTGGTCTCTGGACTTCCACATATCTACTCTTTCTATTAATATCTGCGTTTAGTCAATTATCACGAATGAAAAAGTTAGCGAGCACAGGGAAGATAGGGCTGTTAACTTGTGGACATACTTAGGAGATTTTTTTTTGTCAGGTCTTTCTAGGTAGTGTATTATCATGTATACCATTCTTTTGATGGATTGCTGTCTAGTAGAACATTCTTTTCCCACTGCTTAGTTGTCTGTTAGCCTTTATATTACCATGTATACAGGACTGAAGCCGGTCTTTCTAGGTAGTGTATTATCATGTATATTTTGTCCCTACTTAGTTGTCTGTTAGCCTTTATATTACCATGTATACACTGCTTAGTTACCCTCTTCTCGTTCTCATTTGAGGAGTACTTATTCATTATTATTACTAGTCGAACACCCGCGCATTGCGTGGGGTTTATAGTACTGCTTAATTTATTTTATGATTAGTAGCTTAGAATATTAAAAAAAACTGTTATAATTTGTCTGATTTATAAATACAATTTCATGGTTAAACCTTTTACGGAAAGATATTGGGTGTTTTGTGCTGTTAACGAAGACAAATAAAATCAGTTAACAAAGATAAAAAAGGAAAAAAAATCCATTGTCATGTATAAAAGTTACAGATTTTTTCATCTTTTAACATTATTAATTTTTATATTTCATTTCTAATTAATGATAGTTTCTTCTCTCCTCTAGTTTTCCACATCTTTAACTACTTGACAGTACATATGTATGATAGTTTTGCAGATTTTAATTTTTCGGTGAAGTATATACCCAGGGGCGTATACAGGGGGGCCTGGGGTGTCCGGGCCCCTCCGGCCGCCGAAACCACCATGGTCACGAATAGTTTCAGCCCCCCAAAATATTAGTGTATATATATTCTATGTAGTAATATTTCATTGTTTAAAGGTAGTTAAGATGGTTAAAACACTTGTTTCTTTTTAAAAGGTCATAGGTTCAATTCCCCCTAACCTCAATTTATTTTAGAAAGTGTTTATTTATTTATATTTTATTTTTCAATTATTATAAAACTATGTTACCATTATTAATTTATTTATTAGGTCTACTGAGCCCAAGCCCAGCCCAACCCAGCCCGCAGAAAATTTATCGGGCTTGGACTCGGGCTGGGCTCGGACCTGAGATACAAATCCCAAGCCCGTCCATCCAGGCCCATCTGTATATTTTAAAAAAATATAATTAAATTTAAAATGTCACACCAACTTTCTTAATAAAAAAAATAATCAACACAACACAATACTTAATAAATTTGGAAAAATTCTAATAAACTAATTGTCTATCGAAACATCAAATCCAAAATAAATTTCAACATAACAATACTTAAGACAAAGATTTTGATTTTTGTTTATATAAGTATATTATAATAAATCGTTAATAATAATAATAATATTTATATAATTAATAAATAATATTTAAAACAGTATATATTGTATCGGGCCGGGCCGGACTGGACCGGGCCGATGTAATATATGCAAAGCCCAAACCCACCCATTTTTTAACGGGCTTGGGCCGGACCGGACCTGAATACATTTTTATGTGTCCAGACCCGGCTAAATGGGCCTGGGCCCGGTGGGCGGGCTCGTCGGCCCATACCCAGATCTAGTTGTAACCAATGATTTCATGGTAGATCACTTGTTCCTCCTACCAATTATATGTTTAGTTTTCTCATTAAGAAATACATTTATCTAAAACAATCCATGGTGAATAATGATAATTGATAAACACATAACCTTTGATGCTCTTTCTTTTTCTAAAATTCTTTAGCATCCAACCAGCAAAGCAAAAAAGATTATGCCATGAAGTATCAGCATTATTTTGCAGTTAAAATTGGTGACATTATAGGCGGACTATTTTATCCCCAAGCAAGGGTGCCCCTATAAATGACCAGGGGTGCACATGGTCGATTAACCAGTCCATTAACAAAAACCATTAATCAGTCCATTTAATTCGGTTAACCATATTTCGGTTAATATAAATTTCGGTCGGTTAACCTATGTTTCGGTCAGTTAACCATTAGTGACTTTTCATAGAAAAATCACTTTACATCTATTTTGGTAATATTTGTGTTTAAATGTGATATCACTTTACATCTATAATTGTTCACTTTAAAATAAATATATAATTATTTAAATATTAAATAAAAATATGTAACTTCAAATTTAATTAATAAAATTGCCAAAATAAATAAGTTTTAAGTTATTTTGATATTTTTCACTTAAAAATAAAATATAAATATATATATTTACAGATTGATAATTAAATTTCTACATATATTTATACTAGTTTTATATGTATTAATACACAATCGGTTTATTTTTCGGTTTCGGTTAACCATCGGTTTTTATATAAAAAACCGTAAACTAGTCCATCGGTTACGATTAACCTATTTTTTGGTTTCGGTTTCGTAAATCGGTTTTCGATTTTCCGGTTAGTTTTGTGCAACCCTAAATTAATAATTGGGAAAGTGGAAGACTAAAGAGAGATTTACCTGCACTGAAATGAGCCATCGTGAGAGAACCCTAACATCAATAGAAGAGTGAAAGAGAGATGAGATCAAAGTTTTTCTGTTGTTGTGGAATCAAACCGCTCTCCTTTATTTCTTATTAAAGACATTCATATTCTCTTGAACTTCCCCAAGTAAATTAGATACATAACGGCTGAAATCGAATAAAAAGGATTAAAAGGTATGAATTGGTATTAATTTGAAAGAAAGGGAAGAGAGATGAAAAGCCAAGAACTAAAACTTTTGGAATTTAAGGCGTTGAAGAAGATGAAGAAGATGGGACGCCTACCTCAACGTAAATTTGGGGATTTTTACATTATTTTTTTTAGGCTTAATACATCATTTGCCCCCTGAACTTGTCCAAAATAGTTGATTGGCCCCCTGAACATTCAAAGTGTCTCGATAGCTCCCTGAACTCATAATATGTTTAGTTAGCCCCCTGAACTTACATAAAATGTAATCAATTAATCACTCGGTTGTAAAAAAAATAAGTTAAATACGGAAGATATGTTGCACGCATCTTAAAAAAGTAAAATGACCAAGATCGGGATATGCGATTATACTATTAGAGAAGAAAATATTTTGTAGTTAAATAAGTAAGAAATTCTTTTTTAACATGTTTTAATCTATTTTGCGAAGTATGTAATAACATTCTAAGGCACGTGTAACATATTTTCTGCATTTGACTTACTTTTTTTACAACCGAATGATTAATTGATTACATTTTACGCAAGTTCAAGGAGCTAGCTGAACATTTTATGTAAATTTATAGGGGGCTATCGAGAAACTTTGAAAGTTCAGAGAACCAATCAACTATTATAGACAAGTTCAGGGAGCAAATGATGTATTAAGCCTTTTTTTTTTATGTTTTGACGTGTTATAATAGAAACAATTTGAAAACACACACAATTATTTGTATGCTTCCACGTCAGCAAAAGCCTCTTTCTAAATACTCTCTTATTTTCTCTCTGCTTCTGTAATTATATACGGGGTGTTTGTTAGAAGAGATATATGAGGTGTGATAGGGATAAAAAACACGAGATAGGTTATCCCGTGTTTGTTTGTGGGATAGAAGAGTGAGACGGATGCGGGATAAACTTCTTAACCCTCAAATTCTATACCCAGGAGGGGGGTGATATAATGAGGTGAGATAAGCTCCTGCGATTTTAATAGTATGGAAAAATCCATCTTATCCCTCAAATTAATGTTATGTAGTTTAAATAAGGTTAAAATAGTAAAATATATTATTTTATCTCCATCCATATTCCACATACCAAACATTGAATAATAATTCTCGACTATCATATTTTTATCTCTATCCCAACCATTTATCTTTATTCTTATCCTAACTTTTATCCCTATCTCTATCCCAATAGAATACCAAACCCCCCGATATAGTATAAATAGATTTAAGAGTCAACATATAATCTCTGTACATTTGGATATGAAATTTTCAAATGGAAAAATAATATTGGGTAATATTTTATTGATGCCAATATTACAATAATTAGCCTTCTTAAAAAAAATAAGACCATTTGAAACGTTGAGGCATTCAAAATCAAGAATTTGTCTTGGTTCTTTTCAGGTAAATAATTTATTAGTCCCCTAGTTTTTACCTAACACATTATTTAGTCCTCCTATTTTGAAAAACACATTTTAAGGTCCTTATCTTTTGCCAATATTAACCTTGTGGTCCTTTTATCTATTTTTTTAGATTTTTAATCGAACATATCTTAGTTTTTAGACAACCGCAGTACAATACAAGTTGACCATGTTACTCTGTTATTTTATATATATCTGTTTATGCTAAAATATATCGATAACAAGTCTAAAAAAACTAGACAAATGGACCAAATGGTTAATATTGGTAAAAGCTAGGACCTTATAATGTGTTTTTCAAAATAGGGGGATTAAACAGTGTGTTAGGTAAAAACTAGGGGACTAATAAATTATTTACCCTTCTTTTTATTAGTTTTTTTGGGTGTTTTTTTTTTGTCTTTATACGTTTTTTAACCGCTTGGACTATGTCTAAATCACCTAGATGCCTTTTAGACTGCCTAAGTTGTGATGGACAAAAGTGTTTTTTATTATTGTTTTTTTTTTACTTTATTGTAATTTAGTTTTGAACATTGTCACATGGTTATTCGTAAATTGTGCTTATTATTTTCAGATATTTTTGTTTAATTGCATTCTCTGTTTGTTTGCAGGATATGATTTAAGATTTTAAAGACATGATTTCATAGTTTTTGGTGAATTATATTGCTTTTTTTTAAATAATGTCAAGTTTTATTAACTTAAATCAGATGAAAGAATATTACTAAGAAATGGTGGTGGACATGTCCAGTCACCCCGAACAGACATAAAATGGACCGCTTTTGCTAGAGCATAGACAGCCGAATTCGCTGAACGCTTAATAAATGAGATAGAGCACAAGTCTAAATCTCGTAATAAATGAATATAATCAGAAATAATGACAACTAAATACGAAGGACTTTCTAAACCCATTTAAATTTCCCTGACTATGACGACACAATCTGACTGAATTTAAATTTTCTCACAGGGACGATGCATTTTAATAATTAGGAATTGAAAAATCACATCAAGATATACTAACCAACCAAGAATTAAATTTGTCTAAAATTATGTTGAACGATGAACTATAAAAGTAAGCTATTATCATATTGGGAATCGAATATTAGTCATTCTTTGCAACTTATAGAAGAGAGTAAGATATAAACATGGTACTTGAATTTTAATGGCCCTGTTTGGTAAAGAGCGTTTTGGGATAAAAAGAGCGGTTTTGATCAAGTTTAGAGGTTTGACCACTGAAACCGCTGATTGGAGTGTTTGGTGGAGAGAGGTTTGGAAAAGAGTTTTGGGATGAAAACGCTAATTTAGAAAAAGCTCTTAAAATGAGCTTTTTCAATTAGCGTTTTGGAATATTAAAATTAATGGACTTCTTTAACCCTAATAGATAGACTCCCTCTTCTCCTGCGCCAAAATTAATGCCCTTATTCGTCTTTTTGCACAAACCGCTATTATCAATCAGCTAATTTTTACCAAACAGGTCTACACAAACAGCTAGTCAATTCAGCTAGTCAAATCAGCTAATCAGCTAATTCCCAAACAGGGCCAATATCTTTCACACTTTAATATTTAGACTTTATTCTGAATTGCTAAAAGCGATCACTCAACACACTTTCATTTTCTGATCTGGATTATTCGAAAGCCATTTAGCTTGACAGAAATGACGAATTTGAGAGCACTAATACAAAATTAGACAGCGACAACCTTGGAAGCGGCTCTAGTGATGATCAAGATATACGCCCCAACAAAAAGAAGCGATATCACCATTAGACACAATATCAAATAGATATAAGCCATACATTTTTGTTGTTAGATTCGATTCTTAGGGGTGAAATTTTTTTGGAGAGAGAAGAGGAAGACAATGGTAAAATTGCCTTCATAATTAAAGTTGATCCTATATTTAAGTTAAAATTTTTGTCAAACTATGCCACGATCATTTTTTTTTTTGGTTAACTAGTTGCGGATCATGTACTAGACCTGGCAAAGCGATACACGACCCGATGACACGACACGAACACGACATGTTTTTTTAGTGTTAGTGTTTAGGGCTTTATGACACGACACGAAAGTTGACATGACACGAAATGACACGTTAATTTTCGTGTCAATCCGAAAACACGAAACTGACCCGAAATTTAATTAAAGAAATTAAAAAAATTAAAAATTATGATAAACTAGGTTAAAAATATACATGACTTTTCTTATTTATTAAAGTATAAATATAAAGGGTATAAAAAAACCCTATCTTATCTTATTATCTTAACTTATTAGGTTTTAATTTTTCAAATTATGAATTTGAAGTAAAGTTCAAAATATTTGGAATGACAGATCGGTTCGTGTTGAGCAGGTCAGGTCGTGTTAGTGTTGAGCTTAATAGGTAATGGGTCATTTTTGGGTTGACACGAAACTGACACGTTAATTTTTTAGTTGAGTTAGTGTTGATATGTGAACCCGAAAACGACACGAAATGATATGGATATTGAAAAATTATTGTTATATTCTCTTGTATTTTTTATGTCACTTTATTAATAAAGATAATAAAATTATAATTATTAATTGCAAATATTGATTTGAATTTCCTAAATTGTTATAAACACATTACATGACCCTCTAACGTGATATTATCGAACTTTTCGATAATTATTGTTAACATACTAATCTAAAAATGATATAAAATATTTAAAAACAGTACCATATCTTTTTATATTTTTAAGAGTTATTATTAATATATATGCATAACAAAATTACATGTAACCCGAAAACACGACACGAAATCAACACTAACCCGAACAGATTAACACGACTTTGACACGAAAGTTTTTGGGTTGGGTTTAGGTTTACTCTTTTTTGACACGAACCCGAAATGACACGACTCGAACACGATAATTGCCAGGTCTAGTAAAAGCCCAATACCTTCAAAGCTTTTTATTGGTTGCAAAACATTCTTGTTTCTCAAACTGTAACTGAAACAAAACGTCTTCTTCTCCTAAATTTTCATAACATTTCTGTCTTTAAAAATATAATCGTTTTGCATTAATCTTTTCTGCCCGTTTTTATCTGTTACAAGTTTGAATTATCTTGATCAGTTTCGTTTTCTTCAATCTATAAATTGAGCTACAAATTCTCTTATGCAGATACAGAAAAAAAAAATCACATGTTTTCCTCTTATTTTGAAAGTTAAACATCTTGCTTTCCAATTCTACACCGGGTTTTAAACTTGTTGTTCTAGAGCTATTATATTGAGTGCATATTTAATAGCTTGATGTGTTAACCTTAAGGAGCAATCGACTGTTGTGATTAGGGGTGGCAATGGGGAGGGGATTATCCGAAAACCGTGGGTATCCGAACCGACGGGGATAGGGAAAACCCGTAAAAATTGGGGATGGGGATAAGGGACGGGGAAATTTTTTTCCCCGAAATCTAAATGGGGATGGGAATGGGGATTGCTATATCCGACACGTGGGGATCACCGCCCCGTTACCGTGTAAATTCTCGTAGGGATCCCCGAATAAAATTATTAATTTTAATTTCTAACTATTATTTTTATATCAATGTATCATATAAATTAGTAACAGGATGATAGAATATATACATGAACTTTTATAATATATATATATATATAGGGAAAATATTAAACTTTACTTGATCATACATTGGATTCTTTTAACTCATATCAAATTTTATGTTTATTATTTGTAATTGTTTAGATTCTTCTAACTCAGATTCGTGATTTAAATTCTTCTAACTCATATTAACACAGAGTATTATTAGGTTTACCATTTTATATTTTAAATTCTTCTAGCTCAGATAGATTTGTGATTTAAATTCTGCTAGAGGTATTATTAATTTTAATTGGGTTTATTTTGTTTTGAGAACTAGCTAATTTCAACGGAATATAATTAGTTTATTTAAATTAGGTTTATTTTAATTGTCGATTACAAATAGTACTATTAATTTATTGGGCATGGGGATTTCCCGAAACCGTACCGAAACCGTATGGGGAGGGGATGGGGATGAAAAAAATCCCCGAATCACTTAATGGGGATTCCCCGAAACCGTCCCGTAAACATTTGGGGACAGAGTGGTAATTGCATAACCGTCTCCGCCCCGCACCATTGCCACCCCTAGTTGTGATTACACCTTTGTCTACCGGAATTTTGCTTTCAAAGAGTGGCCCTGCCATGACACGGTAAATTTTTTTTCTGCTTATTTGTTCTAATTCCTACATCTTAGATGAACAACTTTACCATCAAAGTGACCAGAGGGAACTTTCACATCAGATCAAAATGATCCCATCACTAAATCGACCTGAGCAACTCTGTAATTTCTATATCTATGCCTCTTTTAGAAAAAGGTTGCTCAGCAACATCATATAATTTTTAAAAAAACTTAAATGCATACTTTAAATCTGCTACAATTACAAAACTGTTACTATAATAAATAGTCGGTTTCACTGTTTAAAATTAGTTTTAATACAAAATTGTTACCATAGTAAATGATCGGTTTCCAAAATTAGAATATGAGAAAAGTATATAAATAAACCATGTGGTTTGGCCGATTTGCAAAACAGTCTTCATGGTTTAAAAGTTTGCAAACAATGTTTTGTGTTTTGTTTAGTTTACAAATTCAGTCATTTCGTCAAAAATTATTGTCATGACTATTTAATCCAAAATGGAGCGATTTGAAGCAATTAAAATTGACTTCGCAAATTACTCAAAATATAAGGTCTCACTTTGTAGATTAACTTAAAATATTTAATACTCATTTAAAAATATTGGAGGTAAGATAAAAATAAAAAGCTTACAAAAAACATTATTCCAACAATATCTCCATCGTTATTTTCTCTCTCTTTTATTATTTTGAACATATCATCTCTTCCTCTCGGTTTCTCTCTCTTTCTCCCTTTTTAACTTGTGTGTATTGTCATGTACCCAAAACTCATCTTCCTATTTCAATAAAAATTGTCCACCTCTTCTTTTTCCTTCCGTTCACTTCATTTTCCCCCAATCTTATTCTCATTCTCCTCTCTTTTTGCCCTATCTCATAGGATTCACACGCTCTTCTGATTTCGACTTTTCTCGTGCATTTTGAATCTCTGAATCAGCAGAGATTCAAAATGCACGAGAGAAGTCGAAATCAAGAGAGCGTGTGAATCCTATGAGATATGGCAAAAATGGAGAAAATGAGAGAATGAGAAGGAAAATTAGGGGAAAATGATGTGAATGGATGGAAAAAAGAAAAGGTGGACAGTCTTTATGAAAGGGGAAGATGGATTTTGGGTACATGACAATACACGCAAGTTAGAAAGTGAGAGAAAGCGCGAGTCAGAGAGAGATGAGAAAGAGAGAATTAGAGGAAGGATATGCTTAAAAATGATAGAGAGAGAAAATGATAAAATATAATGTTGAAGAAGATGGGTCAAGGGATGAATTAAAAATTGGTAATCTATCATGTTCGTTAGAGTTGATTGGTCATTTTTACCGGTTACCCATAAAATGATCTATATTAGTGTGACAAATTGAAAATTATATATCAAAATATGATAAAGGTAAAGATTGTACAAACACGTATGTAATTTACTCTAAGATATATTAGCCAACCAAGAATTAAATTTGTCTAAAAATTCTCCTAAGTTGTGAACTATAAAAGTAAGTTATTATCATCTTAATCATGGAAACCAAATATCGGTTATCCTTTGTAAGCTATCTTAGAAAGCAAATTATAATTATGATGCTTAAACTTTACTTTCTTTTTCACACTTTAGTACCTAAACTTTATTCTGAATTGTTAAACACAATTACTCAACACACACTTTCATTATCTTAATCTGGATTATTCGAAACCCATTTAGCTTGACACAGCTGATGAATTTAATAGCAGTAACACAAAATCATACAACGAAAATTCTAAAAGTAGCTCTTGTGATGATCAAGATATATGCCTCAACAAGAAGCGATATCACCACTCTATGTGTTGTGCAGATTTAATGAAAGATAAATAAACGAAAATCGAAACACAGATTTACATGGTTCGCCAACGCTGTGTTGATTAGTCCACGGGCAGAAGGAGAATAGCTTTTATTAAGAAGACAGAAAATCAGATTTCAAATTAAGGTTTACATAATAGAGTATTTATAGTATTCAATCTAACCTAGTCCGACTTGACCACACGATGTCGCTTCCAAGTAGAAAACCGAAAGCCAATACTAATCCGAATAGGAAACAAGATAGAAACCCTCGTTGCTTCTTGTCGTAGTGTGTTATACTGATTCAATACATTATGACAAATACAACATCAAATACAAGAGATGGAAGTTGTATATTTTTGTTGTTAGATTTGATTCTTAGGGTTTCACAGAGAAGTAAAATTCTTTTAGAGAGAGAAAGAGGAAGAATGAGAAGGGTACTTTTAAGTTAAAATTTGGTCAAACTATGCCATGTCGGTATTTTTGCTGGTTAACTGGTTGTAACAAGTTATAAGTACCACACTGTCCAATCACTTTAAGTTCAATACCAAAATGTGAAATAGAGTAAAATTCAGATATATAAGTGTAATTTACCCCTATCATATGTGAACAACTTTACCATCGAAGTGATCACATGAAACTTTACCATCGGATCCGAGTGATCCGAGAAAGCCCATCACTGAATCGGGTTGTTAAATGTAAACAAAGGCCTAACTCACCCCAAAATGTGCCTCAAAGGGTGAGGATTACCTCACATATTTAAGGAGCCATATAACTTCCTCATTTAGCAACGTGGGATGTCTAACACGTCTCCCTCACATCCAATTCATTTGGTACATGATGCTAATATCAACGGAAGCCCCAACAAAGCCCATCATTGAATCGGGTTGTTAAGTGTAAACAAATGCCTAACTTACCCGAAAAGATACCTCAAAGGGTGAGGATTACCTCACATATTTAAGAAGTCATATAGCTTCCTCATTTAGCAACGTGGGATGTCTAACACGTCTCTCTCACGCCAAATTCATTTGGTGCGCGAGCTAATATCAGCGGGAGCTCCAACATTGAACCATAGCTCTGATACCATGTAAACAAAAAGCCTAACTCACCTCAAAAGGTACCTTAAAGGATGAGGATTGTGTCGCATATTTAAAGAGCCATATAGCTTCTTCATTTACAAGCTTGGAATGTCTAACAACAACATCATAGAATTCCAGAAAAATGTAAACTTGAATCATTTTCAAAAACAATAGCAAAAATGTTTCAATCTCAATTTCAGCAACAAAATATTTTATAAAGATCCATTCCATATTGCAACATCTACATATACATCATTTTTGCTCTATTGCCAGTTGCAGAAAACTACTCCCCAAAGCAGCACTTGGTTTCAATTTCTGAAGATAATGCAAACTGGCAAACTGGCAAAATGGCATTCTCCCAAGTTTCATGGGAAATTTTTCTTCGAAAATTAGCCGGACAACACTCCGACTAAGGTCTGTTTTCCGATGGAGATTTAACAACTTGAGCAGATGGGACTCCAATGATTTTTTGCCTTAATACTTGTCCATTAGGCTCCGTTGTGTAGGCCGTGTTGTTAGCTGACAAATCATTGGCAAAAGTCCTAAGACACCCGTTGATTATGCGCGGTGCAGCTCCGTCGCAGAACCGCTTAGCAAGATCAACAGCCTTCATAAACAAACCAGATGTTGGCATTGATGTACATGAATGGAAGAAAATGACAATCAGAATTTAAAACCAAGTACAAAACAGCAGAGATTGGGAAGACGGGATGAGCTACCTCATTGATCACAATTTGATGTCGTGTTTCAAGAACAGAAATCTCGGACATCGCTAAATGGAGGATGCAGAATTCCAGAATTCTCCCAGCTGGCACATTCTGGTATGCAAAAACAGTGACATTGTGGGTAAGAATGACGATGAACACATTTGCATCAAGTTGTACAATACAGCAAATTCTTGCAGCTGTTTAAACTCAAGAATTCACAAACACGAATAAATAAATGCTGTGCAGTCAAGCTTCAGCTGCACGAATGCAAGCCATAGGACCTGCAATTTTCAATGCAGGCATATTATCGAGAGTGGTCGAAACACGACAGAGTTTCGTGCAGGAAGCAAAGATTTCAAACAAAACATTTTGGTCTCCACAATTCAGTTTAAGTACTCAAATGATGGTTAATTCCATAGGTCTGGATAGACTAGAAACTTGTTTTTGGAAGCTTACAGGTCAAAGAAAGCTAAACGCCTGGAAATTTACAAAATTATTCAAATGTTTTTATTTTAGGTGAATCCTAATTGTGCAAATTAACTTCGATACATAAATTTTTTGCCAACAAATGTACAATTTCCAGACTACTAACTTGGATCAAGTAGTTTTCATCAATCTTTTAGTATTCAGAGAAAGAATTAGTTCGACAAATTGTTCTCGTAGTGTAGCAGTGGAGATAAATTTTAACTAGTTGGACAACTTGGAAATTCTTAAGAGCACCTTAAGCAAATTCTTGCCTCTATCAAACTCAAGAATTTACAAACATGAATAAATACATGAAATCCTATCAAGTTTCAGCTGCAGAAGGACAGGCTGTAGGTGCTGCAATTTTAAATGCACACCTATTATCCAGAGTGGCTGAAGCACATCAGAGATAATAATAAAAGCTATTCTCGAGCCATACCTACCAGCTTAATTTAGCTCAAATGGTTGCTTGACAAAAGCACAACTGAATTTCATGTAGGATTTGTTTCAACAAGCAGAGATTTCGAGCGAAACATTTTGGTCTCCTTAAGTCAGTTTAATTTCGCAAACATAAAATGTGTTTCATTTGCTAAGTTAAGTGCATTTTCAAAAGTTGAAATTTTTGTTTTTGAAAGGGTTACAGGTCACAGAAAGCTAAACATCTGAAATTTACAAAATTGTTCAATGTTTTAGTTTAGGTAAATCCTAATTGCGCAAATTAACTTCAATATATGAATTCGTCACCAACATATTTACATTCGTTATACTACTAACTTAGATAGTCTCTATCAATCTTTTAGTATCTAGAGAAAGAATTACTTCCACAAATGGTCTCCATAGTGTAGCAGTGAAGGTTCATTTTAACTAATTGAACAACTTGCAACTAATTTATTCCATGAAACCATAAAATTACTTTCCTTGTATTCATTTGAAAAATCTTTGCAGTAAAATCGAACATAATCCTGGAGACAGTTTAAGAAAGCAGTGCACTAGGAAGATGACTAAAGTAACTTTCCAAAATTTTGTTGGCTTCTAAAGGAAGGTTGTTATAATCTAAAATTTGAAAAGCTAGAGGAAAATTGAAATTAGGAATTCGAACCTTCCAATTAGGCGGGGCAACTTTGTCAATAACAAGGACATGGCTGTCCCATTTATCCACAACTGCTACTAGAAGCTTCCTAGTGAAACTGCCATCAGCCATAGAATTAATAAAGTTCAATCTAGTTAAGTATCTCATCCCTCTCTCTCAAGTTACAAGGTAAACTAACTTATAAATTATAATGAAGGAGTTTACCGCAAAATTAATTTGCTGTACACCAACTTCGGTGGAGCTGAAAGGACTTCTGCTTCTGAAATGCAAAACAACAGAAGGGATCATTACATCACAAAAGAAGAACATTGGAAATTCAGTATGTATAAAAGACGTGAGAAACATAAATATGAAGAAAATGGCAGCAACACTCTAGTACATTATGGACAAACTGCATATGAGATTCATTCAAGCTTCCTATCCACATTTGGCACGATTCCATGAAACTACCCAATGTCAAGAACAAAGTAATGACATTTAATATGAAAGAGAGAAAAAAATCCTGATGCAACATCAGTGATAAGTATACTGCTTGATCAAATTCGTTCTACTTAATTGCAGGTTAACCTGCTTCTATTGGGGATTGGAAAATTTGGAACGGTCACGCGTAAGGGTTTATGGAACAACATTCCATAGAATCAAAGAATTTTGGTTGTTGGCATGCTAATGAAACATGAAAAGAAAAAGCCAGAAAAGAATATGAATGTTCTGTTATTCAGCATTATAATCTTATCACAGGCAAGAACATGATTGAACAAATATAATCATCAAACAACATGAACTAATGAGGTGAAATGACCTGCGAAATGAATGAGAAGTTACGGAAATCAAAGGTAAAAACAACCAGATAAAGAAGAGCATGATTACCAACTGCGGACTCCTTTTCATCACTACGCAAAAGTTCATCTGCTTCTTCAACAGTCTCAGCTGTGACAGGAGGCCCCCCGAAGTTCATATGATTGTATTCGACCAGTGATGCCTTGTCAAGTTCATAACCAGATTCTGAAAATGAGAATGAGAAAAAAATCCAATCAGATGAAAACCAATGACTAACAAACATTCACTCACTGCTTTTACTTGCATTACCTCTTCTTGCATTCATCCTTTTCTCAAAAAGTCGAATTGGGTCAGACCCTTCCAAACAGGCCGCATATATCGTCAATCTTGCAAATTATAACCAACCCCATAAACCAAATTTATCACACACAGAGTTAGAAAACAAAATCAGAAACTGGCTCTAAATTAGATGGAAATGAAACAAAGAAATCACAATAACAGAGATTCCCAATCGTCAAGCTTCCAATTATGTACAAGAGGTTTGTGCTTCAGTTGTTTGACAAAATAACTGAATGAAGAAAGACAGTTGCATTTTTCTATTTAAATTGTCATATCTACACTTCGAAATTGTCATACAAAATTATCACATACAAAATTATAAAAACAAAACGAAGCAAGAAGAAACAAAATTAGAAATTGTCTCTAAGTTAGAGAAGAAATTCCGAATCATCAAGATTCCAATTATGTACAATAGGTCTGTGCTTCAGTTGTTTGACAAAATAACTGAATGAAATTATTTGAAAAAATTCAAGTTGGAATCCTTCTTTGGTTGACATGTTTCATTATAGACATTCATACATACAAATAAAGAGAGAGGAGAAGAAAAAAAAGGAGGAGAGAGCATACAGAGCGAGCTCCCTGGCGGCTCTGGGGCTGCAAAACCTTCCACTCTTATCAATTTTGGGCATCATTTCTTTGTCCCTTGTTGAATTCTCGGCTGATTTCTCCACTACCAACGCAGAAGTACGAAGTGAGTTTCGGAAGGGAAGAGAAGAGACTGCCACCGACATTTGCCTCTTGTTGCTAAAGCTGAGACTAAGAGTTTGCCATTTGACGATAGAAGAAGACGAAGGATGTGAAGGATGGAAAATGAAAGCAGAAGATGAGGAAGGAGAAGAAGAAGACGAGTTTGAACAGCTTAAAATTGAACTTCCCTCCATTACCATCCTCTTCCTTCTTCTTCTTCTTCTGTAATTTTTCGACTAGGAAGAGAGTTTCAGTCTGAGGTGTGGATAAGAATATTTATTTCGGACAGTTCTATTTAATGATGGCATAATATCTTCGTCTCTGCGACACCGTTTTATATTGTCTAAGACTCGAGACAAACAATTTGAGAAAAAACAAAATTAACCCTTAATCTCTCAATTTTAGGGCTAATTACAAATCTGGCTCAACTAAAGGATCTCATTAGCATATCTAACACATTTTGCTTTCATTTTACCAAATTAGACACTTTCATTCATTTTGGACAAAATTACCCTTAGTTGTATATATCTTTCATTTTATTTTGAAATTCTCACAATAAAAGTCATCAACTCAACACAAGATCTAAGCACACTCCTACAACATTCAAGTTCATGCAAGTGTCATCTCTTCATTTTTCTTACACATTACTAGAAATACACAGTTGGTTATCGAATGTTTTTGCTTGAATCTTGAAATTATTCGATTTCGCCATTTCCGCCCGATAGGTCGCATTCCGACACTGTAAATGCGACAACTGTTGTCGTAGATGCGACAACATTGCTCTTGTCGCAGCTGCGACAACACAACTCTTGTCGCATCCGAGCGCATGTCGCATTTGGCGTCGCATGTGTTATTCGTGGTTGCATTCATTGTCGCATTTTACAGATGAATTGCTTTTGTTTTGTTTTGATCATGTGTTCATTTTACTAAATGTAGAAGCATGTCTACTAAAGAGAAGTGTACGTGTTTTTTTTTTTGTCTTGGAACGGACAGTTGAGCACAGAGGGAACTGTGATGACATACGTGGGTGGTAAAGCGAAGTTGTTGGTTTTGTCAACAGAAATTGACTTGCAAAAGTTAAAAGAAAAAGTTTATAGTGTCCTTCGCGTTGATTCAACCTCGTACGATCTCCAAATATCCATGCAGGCGACATATTGTCCAAATAAACTGCGTGGAGGGATAGCACATATTGATGATGATGGAGATGTCATGGAATTCATAGAGTATATATTGTCGAATGAATCCGACCGATTTGATTCCACTGTATGTTACTCTAAACACGCGAACAATAGATGTAGAAGTATTACGATGTAACGAGGACGGACATATTGGTCCTAGCAAACCACCGGAAATAGTAAGTTATGATCCCACCATCGAAATGGATGCTCGTAAGTAGGCTAAGGATGATAACGATGGTGGAAATGATATTGATTATCAGAACTACAATAATGATGATTATCTGAATAATGATAATCATGAGCATTATGATAATTATTATTGTTACGATAATGGTGACAATGTGGAAACTGAAGATATCGCTCGGAATGAAAATCAGGTTAAAGGTGTTCATGAAACATCTAAACAATCTGATCATGTTCAAGGTATTCTATATAAAAATGGTGATAAAGCTAGAAGGAAATGGGTGATTGATCCATTTCAATGGCTTCTAAAGGCATGTGCCGCGCCAGTGAATCTGATTGCATCAAAGCAATCAAACGGAGGGACTACCATGAGGGTGAATGATATATTTTCAAACAAAGTTGAATTGCAAGATTCACTTGGGAAATATGCAATGGAAAATTCGTTTGAATGGAAGGTTTACAAATCGAACAAGTCTTTGTTTGAAGTAAATGTAAAGATGTTGACAAATGTAGCTGGAGGGCTAGAGGGATCGTCATTCCAGGTTCTGATATGTTCAGGCTTTCAAGAATGGATGATATAGACATACACAGTTGTGGGAGAGATCAGATATGTCCTCACCATAGACAAGCAGGGAAACGTGTTGCAGGGATACTACTCTGAAATAGATTTGATTTGGAAAATCGGGTGCATCGACCAAAGGATATTGTTTTCAATTTTGAACGAGATTTTTCCGTTAATCTCTCTTACATGCAAGCTTGGAGAGAAAGAAACTAGGCATTGGAAGCTCAGAGTGGTTCGCCGGAGGAATTGTTTATGTTGTTACCGGACTACTGTGAGATGTTGAAGAGTACCAACCCGGGAACTGTGACACATATCGAAACTGATGATGATAATCACTTTAGCTTCTTCTTTATGGCTATTGGTGCTTCATTTAGAGGTTTTAAACAACATATTCGACTTGTCTTAGCCGTTGATGAAACTTTCCCAAAAGGTAAATCTCACGGCATTGTATACATTGCAGTTTCCCTTGATGGGAATAATTGGATTTTTCCTATTGCATTTGGAGTTGGCCTGAAAGAAAGTAATGAATCATGGCTTTGGTTTATAACTAAATTGAAAGAGTGTATGTATGATGTTGAAGATCTAGCCATTATATCAGACCAAAAGCATAGCATTATACATGTAGTTAATTTGGTTTTTCCAAATGTCGTACATGGGGCATGCGCTCGTCATTTGCAACAAAATGTGAAAGCCAAATTTTGAGGAATTCGTAAGATATATGAGGCGTTTTGGAAATGTGCAAAATCCTATCAGGTATCTGATTTTGAGAAAAAGTTCGCAACACTTCGTGCACTACATTCTGGTGCTGCCGACTATTTGGTGCAAGCTGGAAAAAAGAAATGGTTACATGCCTTATTTTGTGATCGTCGGTATAACATTATCACAATGAATATAGCAGAATCATTCAACTCGTTGATGGTCGAGGCTAGACGTCTACCAATCACAATGTTGGTTGAGTTCATACGAACCAATCTCTAGAAATGGTTTTACGAGAGACGTACATAAACAGGTTATAAACATGTCTTGTATTTTATTTATTTTTATAATACCTTTACTAAGATGTTTTTTTTTTTGTTTTTTTTTTGTGTTGCAGAAGAACATGGAGGGTATTTGACCAAATGGGAAGAAAAGAAGATGCAAAAGCGTGTACATAAAGTAATACGTTGTTCATATTTCCATGTCGATAATGCATATAGGTGGGTGCACTGTTACTACACCAACGAATCACTTAAATTGGCATGGGCTGAGTCGATATATCCACTTGTTCACCAGTCAGAATGGAAGGTAAACGAGAATCATGTGAAAGTGCTACCTCATAAGAAGGACGGGCGGTTTGCTGGTCGTCCAAAAGGTCAGGAAAGAAGGCCATCAGTGGGTGAAGATGCAATTCGCACAAGGTGTAGCAGATGCGAGACCATTGGTCATAATCATTTGAATTGTCCCACCATGCTCCCAAATACCACACGACTTCCTAGTGTAATCTCAAGTTCCACAAGTTGTTCTAACACTACTACCTCGAAGCATTTATGGTTGAGTTGATTATTCAAGTTGTTATATCACTTCTCAACATTGAGTTTGTTCAAACTTGTGAACTTAATACTTTATGATTCTAATGCGTAATGAGTGTAATATATTGTGATTTAGTGCCTCATATTTATCGAAACATGTCACATTTGGTCGCATTTTGTTGCATTTGGACCTAAATGCGACTCATCATGCTTAAATCAGAAAATATTATCGCATCTAGTCGCATTTTGGACTAAATGCGACAAAATATGTATCAAATTATATACTTATCAAACAATATAATATACATAAAGGAACAAACTATATAGATATAAAACAATATAATATACATAAAGGAACATACTATATAAATATAAAACAACATAATATACATAAAGGACATAATGTGCCAAAAGAACATAATGCAAAGGAACATATTACAATATCATTTGAACCTATCTTACAAACGGCCATGGAACAACTCAAATGCAAGTCGTAAACAGAAAAATGCACCATCAATAGAGTTATATGGATAGTCATATGAGTCATCATGCGGTAGACACTTTAATCCACTCAAGAATTGTGCATTTATGCAAGTCAATATATCCGCTCATTTGTTGTGGGACCGCAAGAACTCTATTCCAAGTAATTAGCCATCTCACATTATCACGTCCATCAGAAAAATAACCACTCAAGTCCATGACTCTAACAATGACTTCTAACAGCATTTTGAGGAACGCATCCAAAGGTTCCTCTGGCATGTTTGAGACGAGACTGTCATATATGTGAAGGTGCATAGTCTCCAATTCTAACACTCCTAGAATCCAGTGCTCTTGCTTGTAGTTGATTGGAATAAACACTCTTTTCACTGTGTGCGAAGGGTGAATGAAATTGTCTACATCACCTTTTACTCGTAATGTGAAAAAATGTTCACTTTCCCACCCTGGTACATTGAACCCCTTTACATATATGACATGACTCATTAACCCAACAAAATCTGTATCAACTGTAGTTCATTCCATATTCATCCCAGTATTAAATGACAGCTGCCTCAGTAAATACAGCCACACAGTGATGTGCTATAACAAGGATTATGTAAACATTTAAGAATACAATACAAGATAACAATTACAATAAAAAGGGAATATTGGAGGAAACAAGGTTACCTCATTGAAGATATACTTCCCCTCAGTCTGAAGGGTGCTAAACCACGATCCATCCGGTCGGTGGAATTGTAAACCAACCACTTCTCTTCTCTTGCTTGACGCTGGTTTATTGATCCACGCTTGTAGCTCCCCTACCAAATCTGCATCTATACATTGGCGATGATCGTCAACATTGCAAACCACTAGAGTTTCCTCAAAGCTATCAACATATTTGTCACCATGTAGGGCTAATGGATCGATGTACTGTAATGGATCAGTGTATGGGGAATTCAAATACTTGCTCACTTTAGGAACCCGTCTACCCCGTTCGCGTACTCCCCTCTACCTCTACTTGTACCTCCACCCCTACTTGGACCTTTACCTCCTCCTTTTTCAGTACCTCTACCAACACCTATTCCACCTTTACTCCCTTTATCTTGTATAGCAACCACCCGCAAAAGGAAAAACTTGAGAAAATTGACAAAAATTCCATGTCACGGTTGAGCTCATTCACACTCAAATGTGACAAAGGTTGTACATTCATTGTCGCAGTTGAGCGCATTCACACTCAAGTGCGACAAGGTTTACACTAGTACCTTGTCGTAGTTGAGCGTATTCACGCTCGAATGCGACAAAGGTTATACTAGCTCTTGTCACAGTTGAGCGCATTCATGCTCAAATATGACTAAAAAATACAAGTTCATAAGTAACTGGTCGTATTGGAGCGCACTTGCCGTGAAATGTGACAAATTCACGTTAACAATTTGAAAGTTTACCTTATGTACTTCTTTCTTCACTTGTATTTGTGATTTTGGCACCTTTTCTTGTATTTGATCTCTTGGCACATGTTCTTGTACTTATGCTTTTGGAACATCTTCTTGAGGTTGTTCTTTGGGCACATCTTCCAGAGGTTGTGCCTTGGACACATCTTCATGAGGTTGTTCCTTGGACACATCTTCATGAGGTTGAACATCATCCTTTGGCAGATCCTCTTCATGTTGGACAACTTCATTAGGCACATAATCATCTAATATGATTATAACCTCCTCTTTATCCTTGGGTGTCTCGATAACCTTCTCAACCTCATATTGGACAACTTCCTTATGTGGCTCATCCCCCTTGGTTACCTCGCTAACCTGAGCTGCCTCATCACCCTTAATTGGAACACTAACCTCCTCAACCTCCTCTTGCTCCTTTCCTTCCTTAATTGGCTCACACACCTTCTCTTCACCCTCTCGACCCTTCTCAACCTCATCACTCTTATTTTTCCCTTCTGTATCTGCATTCTTTGTTGGTCCCGTGTAACGTAACAAGATTAGTTCCAAGGAGGGGGGGGGTTAGGAACTAATATAACTTTTCCGCTTAATAAAGCTAAGTGTGATATGAGACAGCTTTAATCAGATGCTGACTAGAGCTGTTTCAGTTGTGAGTTGGGAAATAACACTTAAGTCAGTTTCCAACTCAGCACTCAGATTACTCAGCATCAGCTTGTATAGACTATTTACTAAGTAATTTTAAGCAAGCAACACATACATACATACATATATATATATATATATATATATATATATATATATATATATATATATATATATTAAGAGAAAGGGTTAGAAGTTACTCAGCAGATCATGGTTCGGCCTCTCCGCCTACGTCCAGTCCTCGGAATCCCTCCGAGCTTTTTCAATCCTCTACTGAGCTCTTTAAAGGTAAAGCACAAACCTTTTACAATAGCAACTGAGTATGCAAGAGTACCGTCCTCTATTCATCTACTCAATCCTATCTACCACTGAACACTATAACCGAGTATTAAGATTTTCTCTACTATTGAGTACTATAACTGAGTACTCAGCTTCACTCTTCTAACCTTTACAATTGATACAAGATTGTTCTCACAAAACGAAGAACACTTTAGATGAATAAAATTCGCTCTAAACTTTTACACAATGATTGGAATTTGGTGTAAGCACTTGCTTTTTCTATTCAGACAACTTCTCTTTTGGATTTTTGACTAAGTAAAGATTTTGCTTGTCTGTATCTCCCTTGTATTTTTCTTGTTCTTGCATGGTGATCCAAGTGACGAACTTGTCCATTTATAGTGAGTTATGAAGCTTCAATGATTTGAATTCCGACATAGCCGTTGTGGGAGAAACGGTCTTCTTCGTCATCATGTGGTCAGCTTTCAGAGCTGCAGGCCAATCGTGTCGTCTGTTTTTAGCAGTGGCCAGATTTGTCTTCTTGCACTAGGTTCGTCTTCTAGCGCTAGGTTTGTCTTCTTGCCAAACGTCAGATGGTCCATGCGTCTCGAAAAGGTCATTGAAATAGATTTTCGAGGCGTCTGATTTGTTTCAGAAATGTGTCAAACCTTGTCTTCCAAGTTGACGGATTATTGACGCTGACTTGATTATTACTCAGCTTGACTCAGGGGCTACGCCTTCAAGCTTTTCTGAAGAAGACATTTCCTTCGCAAAGCTGAGTTGCATTCTACTCAGCTTCTGCTTCGTGATTTGCTTATGCTGACTTTGTTCTGTCTTTCTTTTATAGACTTTCAGTTCCTGTTCTCGTTAGTTAACTTACTCCACAAAACACATTAGTACAATTAAATCAAAGCACTTAAATTTAATTGTTTAATCATGGGATTAACATAAATAATTTTGTCAAATCAAAAACATGTGAAAAGGTGTTTCAACATTCTTTCCCTCCCCTCCCTCAATACCATCATCATGACTATAGTGGACACCTTGGGATATATCTATTGGAGCACCGTTGGTTCGACTAGACACCTTTAAATCTTGTATATCCCTCTCAATCAATGATACTCGCTCCCCTAGGCTACCCAACTTCCTATCAACCTTGTCAAATTTACCCTTGCACCATGTATGATGATCTTCAAGCACCTACAATAGAACTTTCTTTAGTTGATCTATACCATTCGTTTGTGTTCTTAGTGCAATCATAAACTTATCAACATCATCATCCCTTCCCTCCTTGTCATCACCTCCCTCCTCATCATCCCCTTCTTCCTCACCCTCCTCATCATCCCCACCCTCCTCACCCTCAACTTCTTTCCCAACTTGATCAAATATGGCATCTATATCAACCTCACGTTCTTCGATATGGTCCAACAAATACTTGTACCAGTCCTTGTTTTTCTCTTCCTCCTCGACCACAAGAAACACGTCTGGACGATCAACAACCTTAACATTGCAAATAAATTGCGATGTATTAGTAAATAAATACAAAGAAAAGCAAATAGGACAATAATCTCATTACATTTACAACAAATATTTCTCTAACTGTTTGGTGCAAGAGAGTTACTTTCTGGGTCCATCTCAGTAAATGTGGTAGTGGATTGCCTGCTCTCCTACTATAATACGTATGAGTAACATTCCACAGCTCAAGAATCCAACTCTGCAAGGAAGAGGTACATTATCATAAGCAATAAATACATATATAAATACAACCTTGTCATATTTATGGTTGAATGCGCTCCGATGCGACAATGTTACAGAAATTCTTTGTCGCATTCGTGGTTGAATGCGCTCCAACGCGATAAGGGTTACACTATAGCCTTGTCACCTTATGGTTGAATACACTCTAATGCGATAAGGGTTACACTATGGCCTTGTCGCATTGGAGCGCGCTCGACCACGAATACGACACAGAGTTACACATAAATGTCACCTTCGAGCGCATTCATCACAAATGTGGCAAATTCACGTTAACAAAACAACATATATACCGTACATACCATACACGCCAAATCCAACAACACTATATATATATATATATTTACCATACATATCATATAGTAAATCAAACAACACTTTCATGTGCATATCAATTCAAGTTAAAAACATATATATACCATACATATCAAATCAAACAACACTACATATATATACCATGCATATCATACACACCAAATCCAACAACACTATATATATATATATATATATATATATATATACCATACATATCATATACCAAATCAATAACATATTTTGAAAACATAGCTGGAAGACGTGTGTAAATCCTATAAGTTGATATGGAACTCATCCCCTTTCTCCCGATGCATTTGCAGCACAAGCCTTCATTCTTTTCTTAATAGACCAATCCAATGACTTATAGGTCTCCTCCCAAGCCAATGCACCCCATAGGAACTCATTAAACAGTTTTGGTTAATCTGCAAGATCGATTATCCAATCCCTCACATGCCTCTCGTTAGCGTTATCCAGTACATTGCCATGCACAAAGTACAATATGGAAATCATAACAGCGTCTTAGTTAAATTGGTTGGTCGCTTCCTTCTTCTTCTTCCAATCTACCGTTTTCAAAACTTCAGCGAAATGAACTGTCCTTATTGACTCATATTTCTTAAAATACTTCTTTCGCAATCTTTGCAGCATCTTTAGTTTTTCATCCTTTTCGTAAAGTCTCACGTGTTTACTCCAAACCTTAATCCGCTAATCAGTCCAAACTCCCAATCTCCAAACCTCATCTCAACTCCTCTTACCTTGAACCACATCTCCATGTGTTTACTTTCTTTATGGTAAATTTCCTTCGCTAGGACATGATGAACTATGGCAGACGAAAAACTAGCAATCTTCATATCCAAGTATTGTCCAAAACATGTTTTGCTGAAGATTTCTAACTGCTTTTCACTCAAGTGCTTCTTTATCAATGCCCTAGAATCCAAATTGAATATCATGGTTATTTTATCGTCCGAATCAAAGGCCTCCGGATATTTGTAATTAGAGCTCTTTTCGCTCTTTTTTGCTTCCCTAGGATCATTTTGCAATATAACACAAGCAACACATATACACAAAAATTTCAATAACAATACTTGTCGCACTTGAGCGCATTTCCAGTAGAATGCGATAAGGTTATATAATACACCTTGCTGCACTCAAGCGCATTTACAGTAGAATGCGACAAGGTTTAATATATAGCCTTGTCGCATTCAAGCGCATTCATAAAACAAATGCGACAAGGTTCACGTACATAATCATTGTCTAATTCAAACGCATTTGTAGTAAAATGCGACAAGGTTTACCCATTAACCATTGACGTCGCATTCGAGCGCATTCAAGCTTCCTATGGTGAAATTTAACGAAGAAGATGATGGAGACCACTTACCTTATGTTTAGTCCGTTCTTCCTCCTTATTCGCGGCTGTCGCCTTCCTTTTTCTAGCCACGTCGAAATCGCGCCAGAGGTAGAAGATGAAAATAACTTGAAAATGCAGAACAGAAGAGAGTCAAATATATATATATATATATGGAAATTAAATGTATAATGAAGTTGAAATGAACTGAAATTGAAGAAGATGAACCACGAAGAAGTTGAAATGACGAAGAACCAGAAGATGAATAAGATGTCGAAGTGGAAGCGGGAGGTAGGAGATGAACTTTCAAACTAGAATAAGGGTAATTTTGTCCAAAATGGATGAAAGTGTCTAATTTAGTAAAATGGAAGCAATGTGGATTAGATATGTAAATGAGGTCCTTTAGTTGGATAAGATTTATAATTAGTCCTCAATTTTATCATTAGGTCTAACTTTAAATTCAATTAACATTTTGACTTGAATAAAGAAGAATCTCAAGTTGCTTAAGCTAATAATTTCGAGTTCGAATCTTATTATATATTTAAAATTTTAATTAAGAGAAAATCCGTGTAAAAGTATTAGATAAAACTATCAAAATAGAATAGATTAATATTTAATATTTAACATTGGGATAAGATACTAAAACAGGTCTATGGTTTTTGAGAAATATTAATTTAGGCTCTACGTATAAAATAATATCAATATAGGTTTAAAGTTTAAAAAATGTGTCAATTTAGGCATCGATAATGGAACGTGACACATTATTCATATGACTCCGTTTACGGCCGGTCTTGACATTTTATGAGCCTTAGGCGAAATAAGAGATAAAAGATCTTTAATAAAAAAAATTGTACTTAAAAGTTTTAAATAGAATTAGAGCCCAGTTTGAATCTAAAATATCATATTATTTGATCATTTTTAAATTTGAATGAGTATTATAAATAAATTTATAATAAAAAAATGTAAACAAAAAATTTATGACCCTTTTGGCCTGGGCCCTAGGAGGTCGCGCTTCCGGCCTATGTCCAGGGTTGAGCCTGACTCCGTTAAGTTATGATTTCTCTCTATATACAATTAACAGAACTTAAAAAAATAATATAAATGATGTGTCACATTCCGTTATCGAGACCTAAATTGCTATAATTTTTTAAACATTAAGCCTGTATTGGTACTATTTTGTACGTGAGACCTAAATTGATACGCAATCATTTGATCTTTTGACTTACATTGATGACTTTTTTTTTGAAAGGCAACAGAACTTTATTAAGATAAAGAAGAAGCATCCCTAACTAGGATGTCTCTAATGAATACAAGGAAAGAGTAATGAATGAAAAAATTAGCATATGCCTGAGCATTCTTTGCGAAGGCATGGGCTGCATCGTTCGCTAATCTTGAAACAAAGACTACTGAAAAACCTGAATGAGAATATAGAATGAACCTAATATCTGCAATCATGTTTCCAAATTCAGTCAAATCAGTTGTAGATGAGGAAATTGCGTCAACGACCACTTTTGCATCTGTCTCAAAAATTATGTTGTTATAGTCGAGTGTATTGTGCGGAATTAATGAAAGATAAAATAATAAACAATCGAAAAACACAGATTTACGTGGTTCACCATTGTGTTGGCTAGTCCACGAGCAGAAGGAGAATAGTATTATTAGGAAGCGAAAATCAGATTACAATGATTAGGTTACATAATGGGGTATTTATAATACCCAATCTAACCTAATCCCATTAGAAACCCATGATCCTAATCCCACTAGGATCATGATCCCAAACCCAATCCAACTAGGAACCCATGATCCCTATCCAACTAGAAACTCATGATCCTAATCCAACTAGGAATCTGAAACCCAATACTACTCCGAATAGGAAACAAGATATACTGATTCAAGGCATTACGATAAATCTCGACCTTGACTTGAATCCTCCTGAAAACATAACAGATGCACCCATGACAGTGCCAGATGAACAGACTTCTCCCTATGCCTCAGATTCGCCCCCCACAGGGCAACTAATAATCTATATTCCTAGAATTTTCGATCTTCACATTCATCGCAGACATCTTTCTCTCCATAAAACAAAACCCCGATCGGAAACCGAAAGCTCTGATACCAGTTTGTTGTGAGGAATTAATGAAAGATAAAATAATAAACAATCGAAAAACATAGATTTACGTGGTTCACCGTTGTGTTGGCTAGTCCACGGGCAGAAGGAGAATAGTATTATTAAGAGGCGAAAATCAGATTACAATGATTAGGTTATATAATGAGGTATTTATAATACCCAATCTAACCTAATCCCACTAAGAACCCATGATCCTAATCCCACTAGGATTATGATCCCAAACCCAATCTAACTAGGAACCCATGATCCCAATCCAACTAGAAACTCATGATCCTAATCCAACTAGGAATCTGAAACCCAATACTACTCCGAATAGGAAACAAGATATACTGATTCAAGGCATTACGACAGAGTGATTGGGCCCAAGTTAGGCTCTCTTGCAATGCTAATGCCTCTGCGAGTTTTGCTGAGATTTTTCCATCATTGTGTGTGCCTAAGCCGACTAGAAATGTACCTTTAAAACCGCGGATGACAGCACTTGCACCAAAATGGCCATCTTCGTGCCAAATCGCAGTATCAACATTGCATAATATTAAACTAATTGGTAGTTTTAATATACATTGATAATCAAATTGACGATTTTAAAAAATTAGTTTGGAAAATTATTTACAACTACGTATGTACTAATTTAGATAATATCAAACTAAATATATCACTATTTTTTATATATTTTAAGAACTAAGTTTTATGAATTAGTGGTCTAACATATACTCCTTCTGTTTCATTTTAATTGTCTTTTAATGTTTATACACAAATATTAAGAAACCTATTAATTAGCCTAGAAAGTAGTTAAACATTAACTCATTACCCTCTTGCAATTAATGCTTAAATTTCTCTCCAAATTTTTTTCCTCTTATTATATGCGGACAAAGTTGGAAAAAACACATTTAATGCTTATTGAAAAGTGTAAAATGTCAAGTTGAATACGGATGGCTCCTGCCTTAGTAATGGCAGAATTGCTGCTGGTGGAGTTCTTCGGGATGCTGGTGGCGCCTGGCTGGCTGGGTTTACCCATAACTTAGGTACGGGCTCCTCCTTTACTGCAGAGCTCTGGGGGATCTTGTCTGGCATTAAACTCGCCATTCGCATGGGTGTTAAAAGACTTTCGGTGGAGTCTGACAATTTGGAGGCTATCAACAGGATTTCGGATAGACAGACTGTTTGTCTTAAGAGTCAGAATCTCATTAAAGCCATCTTGAGGCTTCGTCCTGCCTTCGATTCTCTTACCTTCTCCCATATTTATAGGGAGCAAAACCGCGTGGCGGATCGCTTGGCAGCTGCTGGGCATGGGGGGATGTTAGGTGTTTCTACCCTTTCCGTTCCTCCTTCTTTTCTGTTACCTTCTCTTCTTGAGGATAGGATTGGGGTCAGTCTTCCTAGACTGATCCCGGGTTAGGTTTTTGTTTGTTTGTTTTTTTTCTTCCCTTCTTACCAAAAAAAAAAAAAAAAAAAGTGTAAAATGTCAAATAATTGGAAACAAAAATTTTTCTCAAAACGACAATTATTATGAAACGGATGAAGTATTTATTAGGGTTTATAATTTATAAATTTAGGTCTAAAATTTATAAATTAGGACATAAAATCATACTTTTTTGTGCTATGTGATATATTGAGAATTAAATTTTGTAATATGATTTAATTGAAATTTTATATTTATATATGATTTTCCAGTAAAAACTGGAACTTTTAATAGTATAATTAAAAAAGACACACCTTCAAAAAAAAAATTAAAAAAGACATAATGCTCATTTGGATCCATAAACTAAGACTTCAAGGTCAATTAGGATCTTAAACTATCAAAATCATTAACTAGATCATTGAACTAACAAGAAATCATCAATTGGATTTTCACTCTAAACAAAAATCTTCAATTGAGTCCTCATTGAAAATCATTCAGTTGAACAGTTTTAGATTTTCTTCCCTAAACTCATTTTGAACCAATTATCACAGTCTATATGAAATAATCAAAGTTTTTGATTTTAGGATATGATGATGATTCAATTGATGATTTTCGCTTAGTTTAAAAATCTAATTAATGGTTTTGATAATTTAAGATTCCAATTGATTTTGAAGCTTTAGTTTAGAAACCGTGTAATGAAAAAAAAAATAAAGACTAACTAACTTTTTAAAGGGTTAAGGTGTAAAAATACCCCTTAACGTTTTAGGTTAGGAGCAATTTTATCCTTAACGTCTACAATGATGCAATTTTGCCCCTAACGTTGGAAGTGAAGAGAAATTTTACCCCTAACGTTAATAAATTAGATCAATTTCAGACACTATTATTTTTGTTCCTCATTCAGCACCAATTGCATAACAATTTGTTCTAAAAAAAATGATTTCATGTTTTTTTATAATTTAATAATAAAATTTGAGATTAATATTTATAAATTTGGTGAATTTTTTGTATTTATTTTATCTAATTCGTACAAAAGACAGTATGCTTTTTTTGTTTTTTTTATTTTTTTCACATCCCAACGTATGTTTATGATTTGTTACTGATAAAATGACACACGTATGAAGTGTAGATGACAAGATTCATGACCGAGAAGACAGTTTGATGAATTATTTCTCAAATTGACCCAATTTATTAACGTTTGGGGTAAAATTGCTTTTGGCTTCCTACGTTAGGGGCAAAATTGCACCACAAGATAAGATGTTATTCTTATCTTTTTATTTTGTCTTGTTCCTAAGGTTTTTCCTATATAAGGAAGCCTTAACTCATTTGTAAGATCATCCTTTGCTTCCATTGTAAAATCCTCTTTGTGTAATAAAAGTTATGGCTTTCTAAATCCTTCTCTCTTTACAAAGTACTTTCTTAATTTAGTTTAGTCATATTATATCTTAAGTAATGATCCTAGTTTCTGGTCTCCTTGCAATAAAAGAACCATGTCGTGGCCATTAACGATGTAAGAGGCCTTCGTTTCGGTGTGAATTGCAGGAGCTCCCAGTCTCTGGTATCAGAGCCATAAGATAGAGGTATGATTGATTAAATTAAGGAGTACAGAGGAAAGATCATTCAATCATGGAATTACCTTCAACTTCTACTTCTAATCCCATTCAACTTTCTTCTTCTCTTTCCATCCCATCATCCTTTCGACAAACCAAAACCTCAAAAATTGAAAATCTTGTGGAATACTCTTATGTTCCAGAAGATGCTCAAATCCACTCAACCAATTTACCCTTGATCAATCCCTACAACATTTATAGACGTGATTCTTCTATCACACGCAGTATCAGGTCTTTGATCTCCACCAGACGACCGCATGCTAAAGAATATGTCCAAACTTCCAAAATGGACCAATGTTCTCTGAAGGCTACCAGTGCAGAACAATATGTAACCTTGGAGATTCCTACTTCTTTCATATCCAAATGGAGGCAAGAAGGATACTCCCATTTTCACCTTGGGGCAGTACGTATTATTCTGACTCTTCATGGTAGGAAGGGTCTTCCAGTCACAGCACGAGTAAGCCTATTGGATACTAGATTTCTTAAGTTTGAACATGTTGTCATCGGCACAGTTTTAAAAACACTCAATGCCGGTAGTATTGTTATAACATTTTTTCCAAACTTCAACCTTTCATTACATGACCCAAACCTTCCTTCCACCTTTAAGATTCAAGTACAACTAATTGGTGCTGAACAGATCTCAACAGCTGTTGCAGCAACAATTCACCACCAACTCATTTATCGGCTCCAGAATCATGCACTTGACATGCCAACCCAGAGTACTTCATCTGAAGCCTTGTTTTTAATTGCGGAGGAAGATGATAATCCAACAATTGTACAAATCCCTCACCAGATCTCCAAGGAAGAGCTTACTCAGTTGATGCCTCTTGAATGGCTCACTGCATATGAGAAATTGCACCAGATTTCTCAACCTGTCCAAACCACTTCGTCATCCTTTCAGAACAGGGAAGATGGACTGGTAAAGATAGTTTTCAGCCCCCAAGGCACTCCTTTCACCAAGACATGATGATCTCTCCGGCCTCTTTTCCGAGAGAAAAGAAGATTCCCATCCATAGTTTTGGGCCTGATGGTCGACACACCTATGTTTCACACATAGATGGTCATTTCATCTGGGATGTTCCCGGTAGTGGGATGTGTGATCCATCATGCACATGTGTAGAAGATCTTGATTCTGATGATGATTCTTGCGATAATTACTCGCACAAGAAAACAGCAAAGCCATCCAAGAAAGGAGCCTATCGCTCGTCTTCAACTAGAGCTCCGACAAAGCCTGATGATGATGATGCGCCCTGGATCGATATCCATCCCAGGAAAGATATCACTCCAGACCCTCAATTTAAGGTCACCCCAGCTTATCTAAAGCCTCTTGCAATCTATAAAAGGGAGCTTGAATTTCTTGCAAAATTAAAAAGACGGTGTCATCCTTCTCCACCTGTTCATTCTCCAGAACTACCACCTCTTGTACAACCATGTATGATGAACACCAGTTTTACCCCATAAGATTTCCCACCTTTGACAAAACAAACCAACACCCAGTCTAAAACAGTATCCTTTCCTTACATACCTTCCCATACTGTTATGGCCATCTTGAAGAACCTAAACCCTTTGAGTCTGTGCTAAACTGGCAGACTGACAATGCCATAGCCCAGAATAATTATCTTCAAAAGATTGATCACAAGCTTGAGCATATGGTTTCCTCCCAGAAACACATGTCCCAAAAGGTTGATTCTTTGACAGAGTTTGCACTCAAAATGCAGAAAGATCTGACACAACAGATCCAAAAGGTTGACAACAATCTTCGAACTTTGATTTCCCAGCGAAGATTTGGTCAAGAATTCAACCAGAAAGAAGCCGAGATTAGGAGGTTAAAAGATCAGTTAGCTCAAGTAGAAGCAGACTTGGAAAAGGTTCAATCTCAACCTTCAACCTCTCCTCCAGAATTTGTGGATCCCTTTTCCAGATCCCCTCGTCATTTTTCACCTTTTCCACCTCCAGCACAAACATATACTCCTTTTCAGATGATCCATGAAGGCCATGATCAAGATTTTTGAGCCCATCCTTCATAGTGCTCTTATCTACATTGATGATATCTTACTCTTCTCAAAAGACGTCCAGGCCCATAATAGTCTTTTGGCCCAATTCCAGCACATTATAGACCAGCATGGCATAATGCTTTCTGAAAAGAAGAGCATTATTGGACAGGACTCAGTGGAGTTTTTAGGCATGAGATTCCATGATGGCCAATATCAGCCTGGACCCCACATTTCTCAAGAATTATTGAAATTCCTTGATAAGAATCTTTCTGTAAAACAAATTCAGCAATTTTTGGGAATCATCAATTACATCCGGGAATTCATCCCTCATGTCTCTGAGCACACTAGCCAATTATAAAAAAAATGCTGAAAAAGAATGCACCATCGTGGAGTCATGTCCAAACTAAAGTTGTTCAGCAACTTAAAGTTGTGGCTCAAAATCCTCCAGCATTAAAGATACCTGGCACTGGAAAGCGTGTTTTACAAACAGATGCTAGTGATGAACATTGGGGTGCATTGCTTATTGAAGAAGTTGATGGAACTTCTCATTAATATGGACATGCTAGTGGAAAATTCAAAGCTGCAGAGCAACATTATCACACCACGATCAAAGAGATTCTTGCGGTAAAAATGGTATAAAGAAATTTGAATTCATCTCATCGGCCATCATTTCACTGTCAGAATGGATAATTCATCTTTTCCGAAAATCCTTGAATTCAAAAATAAGTCTCTCCCTAGCCAACAATTATTGAGACTTAAGGACTGGTTTGCAAAATATGACTTCCATGTGGAGCATATAAAAGGACATCAGAACCTCATCCCAGACTTGCTTTCCAGACCACAACCTTCACTTATTACCTCTATAGCCTCTCTACCTTTCATCTTCATGGCATCCTCTACTCCTAAGAATCCTGTAGCCATTCGCCCCTTTCCTCCTAGAACTAATTTCAAAAATATTTTTGAAATTCAGTGTTATGCCAAAACCCACCTGTTTGTTCACTTCAAAGACTTCCTCACTGCAAGGAACCTCCCTAAACCTGATGAATTTTACCAAGATTGCCCTTTCCTCATCCTTTTCCGTCTGAAACCCACACAAGATCTCCTCTCTTCCGAATTATGGTGCATTTGGTGCTTAACGGTTCTCTATTCCATTGCCATTGAAATACCAGTCTTGGAAATGTTTCATCACCTCCATGAAGAACAGAAATGTGATTCCCTATTATGGACTTTAATGGACTGGTATGCCCCCCTTTCGTGGTGGCGAAAGGAACTCCAGAAAATAATTGAAAGACTCAAGCTCAAGGATAGTGCAACGTCCCATTTATCAACCAGTGCAGTCTTTATCATCCACAGGCCATACTTCCAAGACATGCAAGGGAAATTTTGGACTCAAAATGAAGCTTATGAGTGGAATACTTTTTTAACTCCAATACAGGAAACCAAAGGCAATGAAAAAATGGCACTCAAAAATTATCTTTGTTGCCTTAATGGTTATGATCTCAATGCTAACCAAATTCTTAGTACAACTCTGTACCCTGCCAAGCCAGTCAACATTCACTTAGTGTCAAATCGGACTCCATTTATGGCTTCACAACAACAACCAGAACCAGGACAAGCATCTTCTTCCAGATCAAGACCACCTCAAGTGCCACCTCAAATGCCACCTCAAGCAACTCAAGTGCCACCTAATATTTATACTTACAACATCTTGATTAATTGGTATTGTAAGAGGAAAATGATAGATTTTGCCGAACATCTTATTGATGAAATGCTTCGTGAAGGTTTGTTTCCCAATGTTTATACTTGTACCTCTTTTATACACGGTCTATGCCTTGTAAAAGGACCTTGGGTAGCACTAGACTTTTCTAAGAAGTTGGGTGCACGTGGCTATCTTTTGAATAATGTAACTTACTCCATTCTGCTACATGGCTTTTGTCAACAAGGGTGCCTTGATGTTGCTCTTTCGTTGTTTCATGAAATGCAAGTGCACAATTTGAAGCCTAATATAGTTACATATAACATCCTAATAGATGGCATGTGCAAAGCTGGAAGGCTTAAGGATGCAAAGGAATTACTTTCTAGGCTTTCTATTGATGGGTTGCAGCCAAATGTGTACACATTTAATATCTTAATTGGTGGACTTATTAAAGGAGGAAGGTTGGATGAAGCACACAGTGTCTTTAAGAAAATGGAAGAGAATGGTTGCTTGCCAGATAGATGCTGTTATAATGTCATGATCGGTGGATTTCTCTGGCACAATGATCTATCAAGAGCAAAAGAACTAATTCATGAGATGCGTGATAAGGGATTGTGGGGAGTTGGAAGCACACTTGCGTTGGCCGTGGATACTAATCTCGTCCTAAAATTACTATAAGATTTTAATTGGTGGATACCAAGGTAAAACAATGAACTGAAGTTTTCTTATGTTACAACTTCTTTCATCTTATTTTTGTGTTGCACTAAGTTGCTATAAGCTTATATTACTTGCATTGTTCTGAAATTTAATGTTTGCTTTTGAAAGCTCGGTGAGCATTTGGTAAAAGGGAGGCTCTTACAAAATGAAGAATTACTAGAGAAGTGGTGGATGATGCATGGTTAATTTTGACTTGGAAGATCGATCTACTGAAGATGGAGACGTTGGATTGCTGCCACAGTTAGTTGATTAATCTACCAATGTGAGCCAATTATGTTGTCACACATCGCTGCATCTTTTGCTACAATTGACCAATGTCAATAGATAAATTTCTGTGATATCAGACAGGCAGCTTGGAATGAATAGGTGCCAATGTCGATAGATTTTTCTGTCTTCACCTCAAGACCTATCATTCCTGTAGACTTGTCATACTCATAATGGTTTTGAACGTTTTTTACTTCAAAAAACACTGAAAGAAAAAGTATAGTAAATCATAACGTTAATAGTTGAACATGAAGATGGTATTTATGTTTGCATTCTTAGTTTTGCTTCAAATTCTAAGTTTTCATATCAAATAGAAATTCTGAAATGTTTGGAGCTGGTTCAAAGACAAGAAGCAAGATTACTTAAAGTTTAGGCTGTTATCTTATTCAATTTACTGCCCTGTATTACCAGAGGATACTGATATTAATAAAAAGCATGAGATTATTATAATCTCAGATTTTGAAGTTAGATCTTCTTCAACAGTCCATTGAAAAAGTGTTTAATCTGGTCATTCAGGAAGAAAGACAGTTGCATTTTTTGAGTTTTAATTGTCAATTCTACACTTTTAATCTAATGCCGATTTCTGTGGCAAAAGAATGGCATGCTTCAAGAGCATGATTGATTTTCCATCAAATTTAAAATTCTTATGCTGGAAATGTTGATATTGATGCTGCCTTTTAATCTTAATTTTTCATCTTCCTGCTGTTTTTGTTATTTAGTATTTAGGATCTATTATCCAAAAGGATGGAGAAGTAGATGGAGATGTTGCTCATAAATTCTACCGCACGTTAATCCGACCCGCACTGTTATATGATACAGAGTGTTGGGCAGTGAAACACTGTCACATTAATAAGATGTCGGTGACGGAGATGCATATGTTGAGATGGATGTGTGGTCATACGAGAAAGGACCGAGTGAGTAATGAAATAATTAGGACAAAAGTAGGGGTTACATCTATTGAAAATAAAATGAGGGAAAACCGACTAAGGTGGTTTGGCCATGTAAGACGAAGAGCGCTTGATGCGCCGGTTAGGAGGATTGAAAAGTGCTAAAGGGATGTAGTGGTGAGGGATAGGGGAAGACCTAAGCAAACTTGGAAGAGGGTGATCGAGAGTGATGAGTTTATTGGGGATTGAGGAAAATATGGTAGTGGATAGGACAGAGTGAAGGGAGAGAATTTGTGTCGCTGACACGACTTGATTTCACGGTTTCATATGATGGTTCATGTTAGCCGACTCCGAATCATTTCGGGACTAAGGCTTTGTTGTTGTTGCTGCTGCTTCTGTTTTCGATAGAGGCCCTGCAACTTTTATAATGTTTTTCTTTTTTCTTTAGAATGTTTATGTTATAATAGTAAGTAGTTTTCTCAGGAGAACGTAATTGGGTGTTTGTGCAACTTAGCCAAAGATGTCTGTTTCAATTTTAGCTTCCGTTGTTCATTCTAAAAAGTGCAGCAAGCAGTGCTGGTTTACACTTGAAGAAACTTGGTGAGGTTGATATACAAGTATCAAACAAGCTATGGATTTGAAGATGATTCATTCATTTGTATGTATATCACAAGCTTGTGTTTACTTTTACTTATTTTGTTCATGGAACTATTAACTTGCATTAGGAATAAACATTGCTAGTATGTTGTTTTTGGTATTATTTTCTTTGCTTTTTTACAACTCAATTTTATCTAAAAACAATATTGTACTTATAATGTTTAAGACGGCCCTATGATGACAGAGTATCTCTTTTCTCAAACGGGTTTCTCTAATTATGTCTTTTATTGGATTTTCATATGCTTGGATCTAACTTTTGTGTTCATAAGCTGAGAAAATGTTGTTTTTGGTATTATTTTCTCAACCTGTTGATTTCCCTAGTGAATCAAAATGGACTGTTTGGTTTAGTTTTAGCTGTTTGCGGTTGGAGTAAGTTATTTGATGTTGTTATTAACTGTTTGCGGTCAGAGAAATACGTAAATTTACAGAATTGATTTTCGTCTCGAAAGATGATTTTGAGAGAGATTACAGAATTGAGAGATTATGAAAGAGAGAATGAGAGGTTTTGATAAATTCATATAAAAAGGATAAAATTATCCAATGGAGATGGTAACTTATAATTAGGAGGCGGTAAATAGTAACATTCTAAGAAAATCTAATTAACTAAATATTAAATTGAATTTAAACCTTTCTTTAGTCAATGAATCACAACTTGAGCACATTGAAGGGTTCAAATCCCATGTACGCATTTCCAGTGTGAGAAGTGAATTAGCCACAACTGTGAAGAGTTCAAAATTGTTAGAGCTTTCTTTCCCACTCGCACCCTCTCTTTCCCACTCAAAAAGTACCATGCCAGTAATCGGTTCTTTTTTTTTGTCTGATCTCATTTCTGACATGATTTTCGTATCGAAAGGTGATTTTAAGAGAGATTACAGAGAATGAGAGGTTTTGATAAATTTATACGAAAAGAGTAAAATTGTTCAATAGGAGGCTGTTAGCAACACCCTTAATATATTGTGTTTACCTTAGAATTAGGTATTTTTAGAGTTGAATGCGTTCTATCTTCAAGCCATGAGATGGACATGGTGCAACTGTAGGATGTGATTAACCAAAAAATAAAACAAACGCAGAAAAAACATATTAACAGTAAACAGAAAATCAAAATAATGAGATAGACAAATCTGAGGCCTGTATTAGCAGTTTCCTTAAGACAGATCTTGCCGCTATTGACAATCATCTACCAGGATACAACAGATTACGCAAGCGAACTCAAACCGTGTGTAGCCTAGTTATCACCGGAGTAGGAAAACAAGAACTTTATGAACAGATAAAGAGCAGGAAAAATTCAAGAACAATATTTTTTCTAACTGTTTTTCTGACTGTTTGTGAATTTGACAATCCATTCTATATAAATAGAACTTGGAAGGATATGTCATTTCACGAACAAACACGACTATGCACGGACAGACACGACTGTTTACGTACAAACACGACTGTTCACGAAGGGCACAACTGATCATGTAAGGAGGTGTTTGTTGGTATTAAATTTAACAAATAATTTTATTCAAATTTTTCCAACAGCAATTAAAGATGAGAGACATATAGAAACTGAAACTGTTTAGTTGTATTTCCATTTTGCATTTGATCTTATGATGCACCATAGAGTTATATCATTTTTACTTCAATTAATGCCTCAAAATGATCATTGATGACCTAAAATAAAAATTCCAAGAATTGACCATATTCTGAATAATTTTAATTCTTCAAATTTTTCGTTTTGATGTCATTTATGTGTTGTTTGGTTAGGAGAGAAGGAAAAACGAATATTTAGAAAGAGAAAGCTTTAGAAATGGTAATTTTGGAAAATAATAAAATGTGGTTTCATTGTAAATGTGATTCTAAATACTTTAATTCTTTAGCGTTTCTAGTTTGAGGTCGTAACGGTCATTTTGAGATGTTAATTGAAGTTTAGTGATCATAATGTTAGAAAATGTAAAGTTTTACGACATTTTTCAAACAGCAAATTGTAATAAGAAATAGTAAATGAAACAAACGGATCTTTAGTCACAATATGTGAGAAAACTAAAATTCAAAGGCTTAATTTGAAGAAGTAAATAATTAGGGGTTTAATTCGTAAACTACGAAAACTTCAAAACCTTAATTATTATGTTTTTAGTATAGGGATGACAATGGATAGGGTTTACCAATCTCAAACTCTTACCCGTTTATTTTTTCATTACTTATACTCGTCTCGTTATCCTAAAGGATATTGATGACTGGTGATGAACTCTTGATCTGAATCCTTCCCTGCGGGGGGCGCCGTTGGGATCGGCGGGGGAAGCTCCGATGCCAAAGTCAGTATATGATAATAGAGTAAACTGTAATAACAAAGTAGGGTTTAGGGAGAGCATGAATCTGTACCTCAATAGCTTGGGATGCAAGCTATTTATAGTCATGTAGTTGTAACCCTTAGTAACTAGAAAGTCTCTATTAATGCTCCATTAATGGCGGTTACTGATCTCATTCGAGTATGACCGTTAGTTTATTAATAGGTCATTAGTTGCCTTTATCGGGAGTCGGCTCAGCCGTTCAGGGGGTGGATCGAGACAAGATAGCGGGTCTCCCATAGGTTTGACTAGGGATAGCTGATAGCTCCCATTTATATAGGATTTTTAGGCCTTTTCTAGTTCATTTTTGCCTCGTTTTCTTTAACTTCTGCGCTCATTTTATTCGTTTTTAGCAAAAATAAGTCTTTTCTAGTATTTATGGTAGTTTCTGTGTTTTTCAGGTGTTCGAAGGCGTAGTCGAGTATTCCCGAACCAGACCCGAACCTTTTGGAGCAATTCCGGACAATCCAGGGACCGTCGGAGCACTTTTGGGACTCATCAGGGACCATTAGAGCGGATTTCGGAAGCCCAAGGACCAAAACGGAAGAAACAACTCGGATTTGCCCCTCTTGGTAGCCTGTCTCGCCGGGACAAAGGCCTGTCTCGCCGAGACAGGCAGTGTCTCGCCGAGACAATAGGTTGTCTCGATGAGACAGCCACTCGCCTCGACGAGACAGCCCTTGTCTCGGCGAGACGAGACGAGAGAGGCGCAAAAACGCCTCTCCCCAGCTGGAAACTCGAGCCTTTAGCCCTTTTTCAACCTACTTTACTCGGGAAATACCGTTTTTACCCCTAAAAAGCCTAGGTTTGCTGCCTATCACTATAAATAGGCAGCTTAACATATGACCTAGGGAGCTTTTTCTTTTTTTCTCTTTCCACCAGAAACACTAGAATAGGACCTTTAATTTTCTGCAGTTTAGTTTAGTTTAGTTTATTCTTCATCTTGTATTCGAAGAACTGCTAAAAGGGTGGAGGCTCTACCTTGTTTACATTGTAATCAGACGAAAACGGGTTTTGGATTTCCTATACCTTTACCTTAATCTTATTGGAGTGGTTTAAACATGATTTCATCTGTCATTCATTACAGTTATGCATTGATTGGTTTGTCTATGAGCTAATCCCCATCCAATCTAGGATGGGGATGAAATTGTCGAGATGACCATGAATGTTAGGGTTTAGGGTTTAAGATTTGTTATTGATTTGATCAGTTTATGCATGCTTAATGCCTAGAAAATCATTAAGAACAGGATTTATGCTAGAATGAACATTGATATTGATCAACTAGCCTGTTTATGTATATAATGTGCCTAATGCCTGTGACCCTGACATTAAATTGGAATATAGATAGATGAGAACCTGACCACGGAATCGTCTATACCGAACTTGTATTAACCTGACTTCGCTAGAGACCACTAGGAATGAGGCCTTGTGGCTGGGCCACGGCTTAAGCCTTAATTGCCAACGAACCTAATGCTTTGCATGACCTAGGGTATATGCCTAATCAAGCCGTCACCCGAATGCATGTGAATAGGGAGGACAATACTGATCACATTAGTCCTTCACTTAGGGTAATTACCTTCAATCTTTAGTCAAGCTTAAATCTGAACCCCTTGTACCGCATTTGTGGTAATTGATCAATTGATTCCCCTACCTGGATTGCAACTACCATAAATCACAATCCACCCTGCGGCACATTCTGTTTACTGCTTTCCTAGTTTAGGTATTTCTTTCTTTAGTCTATCAACAAATTTGCTTCCGACTCTGCTGAATAGACAAATTCCCAGTTGAATTTGACTAATTAGGATAGTAGTCCTTATGGTTCGATCTCGTGCTTAGCACAATATTACTTGTTGCGATAGGATACACTTGTCTTATTAACTGCTATATACTTTACGAGCATCAATAGCGTGTGGTGGAATCCATGTGATCCGCTGCTTTGGTAGCTTGCTTGATACGCCATAGCTTTCCCGATTAGTTGGATACACAGTCGTTTTGGTTAATATCCCTTTTAGTCCGTAGATAATATCTCGATGTTATCAGATATACTTTATGAGTCCTATTCCCGTCCCATTTAGGAGTATAACGAGAAACTTTAAATAAAATTGAGGGGCCGAATAAACCTTTTTTAAAAGGATATTGCTATATACAGCAAAAGTTATACTTTCCACCGCACTCTTTTGACATTTATGCCCTCCTCACAATTTCAAACCAATAACCAAAAACTCTCAAATCATCTCTAGCTTTTGAAGCTTTTCATAAAACCCGACCTAAAACGACATACCGCCAAAGGAAGGAAGAGGAAAAAGCTTAATGAATCTTCCGATAAGTTTTTAAAAAAAAAAATATATCCGAAATCGGAGGCGGAACCCGTTTTTTTTCCCTAAACGGAAATCCGACGCCGTTGCCACCACGGGCAGAACGGACGAACTGTTCGTTCCGTCTGTGGTGGCAACGGCGTCGGCCATACTTTCCACCGTAAGGTGGAACTGGTTCTGCGCTCGTTCCACCGTATGGTGAAACTGGGTGGTGCATCGTTTAGGCTTATTCCTTAAAAAGAAAAATCAAAATTTAAAAAACGGATTTCTACATTTTATATCAAATTAGTTGAAAGTTTCAGTAACTGTGAGTAATGTACCATGAATCACAATTTCTACATTGCACAAAGCATTTTCAAATTTCACACAAATTGTTAGGGTTTCTCCTCTCTCTATCTCTGCAAATCCAGCATTCACACAATGTCTATGCTTCTTTCTTCCTCTTCGGCTCGACTTCTGGTTCGTTCTCCATTTCTTCAGTTTTTTGGTATCATTTCTCCTCTCCATACTCGTGCTTCACCTTCAAGGTCAGATGATTTTGTTTCTTCTTTTGACAAGTTTCTTTGTATGGATCCCTTACCTGCTACTCAGTTCAATAATTTATTGTTTGATCTTAGAAGGATGAAACCTTCGGTCATTGAGTTCAACAAATTGTTGTCTGCTTTTGTTAGGATGAACCGTTTTCAGACTGCCATTTCTTTGTCCGAGAACATGGATTACTTGAGAATAACACCTAATATTTATTCTTGTAACATCTTGATTAATTGCTTCTGCAATTTAGATAGTGTGGGTTTTGGATTCTCTGTTCTGGGTAGAATTTTCAAATCGGGTTTTCAGCCTGACATTGTTACCTTTACTTCTCTGATTGATGGATTATGCAAGGAAGGTAAAATTGATGATGCAGTGATATTGTTTAATAAGTTATCAGCTATGAGTTATAAACCTAATGTTTTTACTTATAATGTGATTGTGAATGGTTTGTGTAAAGTGGGAAAGGTTCACATGGCCAAGTGTTTGATTGAAAAAATGGCTAAAAGAGGTTGCGAGCCTAATTTGGTGGTGTATAATACTATCATTGATGGTCTTTGCAAACATAATTTAGTTACTCAATCATTTGACCTTTTCAAAAAGATCAAGAGTCGAGGCATTTTGCCGGATGTTGTGACTTATAGCTCATTAATTCATTGTCTATGCTATTCGAGCAAGTGGAAGGAAGTTGCATTTTTGGTCAATGAAATGTTGGATAGCAACGTAGTTCTAAATATAGTTACTTATAGCATATTGATCGATCAACTTTGTAAGGAAGGAATGGTAATGAAGTCTGAATGTATCTTTGGAATAATGATCCATAGAGGTTTAGAGCCAAATGTGATCACCTACAATTCATTAATAGATGGGTATGGTCTACACAGACAAATGCATCGAGTAGAGAAAGTGTTTTACATGATGAGGAGGAAAGGTTGTAAACCTAATATTTATACTTACAACATCTTGATTAATTGGTATTGTAAGAGGAAAATGATAGATTTTGCCGAACATCTTATTGATGAAATGCTTCGTGAAGGTTTGTTTCCCAATGTTTATACTTGTACCTCTTTTATACACGGTCTATGCCTTGTAAAAGGACCTTGGGTAGCACTAGACTTTTCTAAGAAGTTGGGTGCACGTGGCTATCTTTTGAATAATGTAACTTACTCCATTCTGCTACATGGCTTTTGTCAACAAGGGTGCCTTGATGTTGCTCTTTCGTTGTTTCATGAAATGCAAGTGCACAATTTGAAGCCTAATATAGTTACATATAACATCCTAATAGATGGCATGTGCAAAGCTGGAAGGCTTAAGGATGCAAAGGAATTACTTTCTAGGCTTTCTATTGATGGGTTGCAGCCAAATGTGTACACATTTAATATCTTAATTGGTGGACTTATTAAAGGAGGAAGGTTGGATGAAGCACACAGTGTCTTTAAGAAAATGGAAGAGAATGGTTGCTTGCCAGATAGATGCTGTTATAATGTCATGATCGGTGGATTTCTCTGGCACAATGATCTATCAAGAGCAAAAGAACTAATTCATGAGATGCGTGATAAGGGATTGTGGGGAGTTGGAAGCACACTTGCGTTGGCCGTGGATACTAATCTCGTCCTAAAATTACTATAAGATTTTAATTGGTGGATACCAAGGTAAAACAATGAACTGAAGTTTTCTTATGTTACAACTTCTTTCATCTTATTTTTGTGTTGCACTAAGTTGCTATAAGCTTATATTACTTGCATTGTTCTGAAATTTAATGTTTGCTTTTGAAAGCTCGGTGAGCATTTGGTAAAAGGGAGGCTCTTACAAAATGAAGAATTACTAGAGAAGTGGTGGATGATGCATGGTTAATTTTGACTTGGAAGATCGATCTACTGAAGATGGAGACGTTGGATTGCTGCCACAGTTAGTTGATTAATCTACCAATGTGAGCCAGTTATTTGACTTGATTGCTTGTAGATTATGATTATTATCGGACATGGGAAACATTTTTGTAACACAATGCTGTATCTTTTAAAGAGGGTATTTATGTTTGCACTTAATATCAAATTTGGGTTAACTATAAAATTCCGTTTTGCTTCAAATTCAAGTTTTCAGATCAAATAGAAATTCTGAAATGGTTGGCAATTGTGTGGTTCTGTTAAATCTACTTGGCAAGAATGTTTGGGACCTGTTTCTCAAAAAATGCAATGGTTTTCTGTTGTCTGGTGTAAGGATCACATTCCAAGTTTGAGTTTGATTTTCTGTTGTCTGGTGATAGGGAAACCATCTCTCATTTGTTTTTGTTTTTTATTGTGTAGTTTGGTTGAATGTGGCTAATCGATGTCAGATCACAGTGGTTCATCCTTGGAATAGGATTGTTTCGTGATTAGAGAGATTGTTGGGGTAGTTAGAAATAGAATGTATAGTAGTGATAGAAATAATGAGAGGGTGATTTGGAGGAATTTGGTTCTGATTTGGACAAAATTGTGAACTATGAACTTAGCTTGGTATGGGTTAAACAGATTTAAAACTTAACTTGGCTAATTCTGCTGTTACAGATTTGAGTTACATCCATGAGATCGTTATAATCTCAAGACCAAAACAAGATTAAGGGCTATGTATGTTTTTTTTGTCTCAACTCAGACCAAAACTACTTCGTTTTCGAATTCTGCTAATACTGGCAGCCTAAAACAGAAAAACCAAACCAATTGGAAATTTGTTTCAACAGTTACAGTCACCAACTTATCTAAGTAAATATATATTTAGTTAGAGAAATGAAATGCACTTACTTTTTCTGGGTAGTTGCAAAGAATAACTCATTGTGAACAAACACAACATCTCACATGGTTTCCCTTACCTGAGCAAGCAACAAAAAAGGCCAATTAAAGTAGTCATAATTGGTTTTTATATTGTAAGTAGGATTCATAAGTTCAATTCACGGAATCATAAAAACTGTTGTTATAACCCATAGAAGATATTGATGTTTTTTCAGAAAAATACACACAGTGCGTTACAAATGGCTTTATAATTAGAACAACATATCAAGAGTTCATTGTGTATGGTCATTCGTGAGATGGGAGAGTAACGTTTTGGAGAAATCTGTTTTTGATATAGGGATTCTAGTTTGGAAAAGGGGCACTGCCCTATGGAAGCAGAAGTTTTTTTTCCCTTCAAATAAGTTCCTTTCCTTTGTTTTTCTTTCTTGGTTTTTCTTGTAAGTTGCTTCTCAATGCTTGGTAAGGAGATTCAATTTCTAGTACTCATATTTAAGTTTGTATTTAATATGTCAATGGGTCTGACAAAAAACTGGGGTGAAATGGAAACTCGACTTCAAGTCACATTTGAGAAGCCATAAGTGCAAGCATAAGTAATGTAATTTTTTATGCGCGCATATTATCTAGAGTGGTTGAAGCAGGATTGAGTGGCATGCAGGATGTGTTTCAACAAGCAGAGGTTTCCAATGCAACAATTTGGCCTCCGCCCCTCAAATCAGGGGCAGAGACAAGGGGTGCCAGGGAGGGCTCCGGCCTCGGGACTCTGGAATCACCCCTACCACCGATGGTTCCGACCCATTGTCTCCAGAAAATTGAGGGTTTGCAGTGCAAGACGACCCCTCAAAAGTATCTGCTGAATTTTTTTTCATCTGAGAAAGATGTAAAGGAATATTGTGACAAGTTTTCGTACTTGTATAAATAAGAAATATTACTGTGCGGATGACCATTGGGTGCCCTCTGAACGCTGTGCGGATGACCATTGCATTTGTGTAGACTGCAAAGGAATATTGTGAACAGTTGTCCTGATACCAGTCACAGAAATCGACTCCAAACTCGGTTCCTGGAACATCATGCGAGTGAGAGAATCATTATTGATAGCAGTAACAATCTGGTTGTTTTGGTTCTTTGAATTAACATCCTTGCTTTTCTACCAAGTGTTATTAAATTCAGGTTCTGATGTTGTTCTAATATATAAATTCTGATTTGTAGAGTCCTCGTTATGAGCTAGCATACTTGGCTGATTATTTAGCATAACTGACACTGATTGACTACAGTTTCTTGAGTATCCTTCCCCCAGTCATTGCTGCACCAGCTGTATTTCTTGCTAGATGGAAAATGGATCAAGATATCCATCCTTAGGTACGCATTCTTTTACAGTCGTATGTACCTTAGATTTTGCATTTGGAGCCTGATTTTGATTATGTATTTGGCAGAATAATAATCTGGCATTACACTTATTACGAGGCATCGATTATTGAATGTTTTGCGAATGAAGTATAGGCAGCAAAATGTATTAACAACTGTACAATACTGCTGATATGACTGCTTTTCGTTGCAGTTAAAGAAAAATGCATACTGTGTGTTGCGTGATCTTGCTTCAATATGCTAATTGGCTGCTTTGTTTTCTCCAATATTGCTGGAGACATTGTTCTAATGAGTAGTTGGCTGGTACTATGATATTAGAAGTGTTTGCTAGCAATTAACACTTGTGTAATGAAGTTCCGTCTGGACTTTTCTTCCCGACGTTATACCTGGTAGCTCTCTAACTATAACCATCTCTCCTTCTACACGAAACTTCCATCTTTATTTGGTCCGAAAATCTCTGTTTATAGGTTTTTGTGACGTGTATTGATTTTACTACCTCTTAATTAATTAAAGATACATCTAAGAACAGGTTTGGCATGCCACTTTAGCTAGAACTATTAGCACATCAACCACCAAGAAACGCGATCCTACTCTGGCTCTTTTTGCATATAGAAGTGGACAAAGTGACGAGGAATTTATCAATGTCACGAGTAAGAACTCTGCTGCAATTTCTTTTTCATTTTGGATAGAACTATTGATATAAAGATAAAAGATGCTTATTTGCTGTTAATCCATTGCAGATATAGAAGATGACTCATCGACCAAGTTGTATCTACTGCTCTGCCTGAAAGCAAGTTTCTTTCTGTAGCAGGAAAGGCTTTCATCACTGCTGATCTGCTATATGAGGAAGCATTTGCAATTTTCAACTTAAATGTTCAACGTTGTCATAATCTTAGAAGCATGAAAAATTAGGATTTTTGGGAAATAAACATGAAAAGGAATGAAGTAGTCAAATTCTATAAGATTTTAATTTTATTTTTTTGAAATTAAGAAAGCTTGATCTGAAATCAAATCAATAATAGCTAAAAATTTCGCCTACTTTTCTCAAATCTAAATAAATAAACAAAGCTTGATCTGAAAAATTTCGCCTACTTTCCTCGTGGGGGGATGTTAGGTGTTTCTACCCTTTCTGTTCCTCCTCCTTTCCTTTTGCCTATTCTTCTCGAAGATAGGGTTGGGGTCAGCCTTCTTAGACTGATCCCGAGTTAGGTTTTTTGCTTTGTTGTTTTTCCTTTCCTTTTCCTATAAAAAAAAATAAATAAACAAAACTTCATATGCAGCTTTTATATATTTTTGGAGCTTTCACTTCCTTCTATCATCAAGCCATGGGATGTACAAGAAACTATTAAAGATGAGAGATATAGAAACTGAAACCGAAAAAAAAAAGCATTATTAAGTTATGGATTAGGCTTTTATTTAATTTTTCCATCTGTAAGGACGATTCGGTCTGTTGACATGAACAAATAAAATTCAAAGACTTAATTTGAAAAAAATAAATAATTAGAGATTTAATTCGTATATCACTAAAAGTTCAAAAAATTAATGATTATGTGTTTAGCCTAGGGTTGAAAACGAATAGGTAATTGCGGGTAGTACCAATCTCAAACGCTTATCAGTTTATATTTTCATTATTCGTACCAAACTTTCATAACTTAACGGGTATACTTCATGACTCCCATTTTCATGCATTTAGGAGTATAATGAGAAACTTTAAGTAAATTGAGGAGCCGAATAAACTTTTTTAAAATTTAAAGGGCCAATCGGATATATGAATAATTTTTAGTTAAAATTAGTTGAAAATTAATTGAAATAAACAATAAGATAACGAGCAAAAAAAGACTGAAATGGTTTTAATGATGAATCACAATTTCTACATTGAACGACCTCCTCTGCACAATTTCTACATTGCACAAAGCATTTTCAGCGTGATAATATGCAACCATAGAAGAACCTCTTTTTATAGACCTAGAGTCAGTAGCACAATTTCTACTTTCAAATTTGAGACAAATTGTTAGGGTTTCTCCTCTCTCTCTCTCTCTCTGCAACTCCACCATTCACACAATGTCTATGCTTCTTTCTTCCTCTTCGGCTCGACTTCTGCTTGGTTCTCCATTTCTTCAGTTTTTTGGTATCATTTTTCCTCTCCATACTCTTACTTCACCTTCAAGGTCAGATGATTTCGTTTCTTCTTTTGACAAGTTCCTTCGTATGGATCCTTACCTGCTACTGAATTCAATAATTTATTGTCTGAGCTTAGAAGGATGAAACCTTCAGTCATTGAGTTCAGCAAATTGTTGTCTGCGTTTGTTAGGATGAACCGTTTTCAGACTGCCATTTCTTTGTCCGAGAAAATGAAATACTTGAGAATAAGACATGATCTTTATTCTTGTACCATCTTGATTAATTGCTTCTGCAATTTAGATTGCGTGAGTTTTGGATTCTCTGTTCTAACTAGAATTTTCAAAATTGGTTTTCAGCCTAACATTATTACATTTACTTCTCTAATTGATGGACTCTGTAGGGAAGGTAAAATTGATGACGCGATGATCTTGTTTAATAAGATACTGGCCATGAACTATAAACCTAACGTTCATACTTACTGTGTGATTGTCAATGGTCTATCTAAAGCCGGAAATGTTCATGTGGCTAGGTGTTTAACTGGTAAAATGGCTAGGAGTGGTTGTGAGCCTAATGTGGTGACTTACAGTGCCATCATTGATGGCCTTTGCAAGCATAATTTCGTTTCTCAATCATTTGATCTTTTCAAAAAGATTAAGAGTCGAGGCATTTTGCCTAAAGTTGTTACTTATAACTCATTGATTCATTGTCTATGCTATTCAAGTAAGTGGAAGGAAGTTGCAACTTTGCTCAATGAAATGTTGGATAGTAACGTAGCACTAGATATAGTTACTTATAGTATATTGATCGATCAATTTTGTAAAGAAGGAATTGTAATGAAGTCTGAATGTATCTTTGGAATGATGATCCAAAGAGGTTTGGAGCCTAATGTGATCACATACACTTCATTAATAGATGGGTATGGTCTACACGGACAAATGCATCGAGTAGACAAAGTGTTTAATGTGATGAGGAGGAAAGGTTGTAATCCTAATGTTTATACTTACAGCATCTTGATTAATTGGTATTGTAAGAGGAAAATGATAGATGTTGCTGAGCATCTTATTGATGAAATGCTTTGTGAAGGTTTAATTCCCAATTTTTGTACTTATAACTCTTATATACATGGTCTATGTCTTGCAAAAGGGCCTTGGGTAGCCTTGGATTTTTTTTAAGAAGATGGGTGCAAGTGGCTATCTTCTGAATACTAGAACTTACTCAATCTTGCTACATGGTTTTTGCCAACAAGGTTGTCTTGATGTTGCACTATCTTTATTTCATGAAATGCATGTGCACAAGTTGAAGGCTGACATAGTTACATATAGTATCCTAATAGATAGCATGTTCAAAGTGGGAAGGCTTGAAGGTGCAAAAGAATTACTTTCTAGGCTTTCTGTTGATGGGTTGCTGCCAAATATTTACACATTTAATATAATAATTGGTGGACTTATCAAAGGAGGAAGGGTGGATGAAGCATACAGTGTCTTTAAGAAGACAGAAGAGAATGGTTGCTTACCTAATATGTCGTCTTACAATGTCATGATTGGTGGATTTCTACGGAACAATGATCTATCAAGTGCAAAAGAGCTTATTCATCAGATGCATGATAAGGGATTAAGGGGAGTTGACACCACAGTTGAGATTGCGGTGGATACTAATGTCATTCTGAAATTACTATAAATTTATGTCTGGATATCAAGGTAACATGAACTGAATTTCTTATGTTACAACTTCTTTCAAATGATTTTTGTGTTTGCATTAAGATGCTATAAACTTATATTACTTTCATCTTGTTTTTTTCTAGTTATACTTTGAATACTCACCAAATCTTTTGTGTTGCTTTGTTTTTTAGTTGTCTTTTCTGCTGGGAATTCAACATACAATATGCACGTAACACGTTTTATGAATATAGTTTAAACTTTAACTGTTATAGTTCAACTTGTAGATGGTACTAAAATGCCATCCGTGGTCTTAATGTTGTGCAGTTGTGATGATAAGTGGCATGTGCTGTACCAGAAAGTGAAGAATGTGACACGAAGGTAAAATTAGTTGTTGTCAGTTTTTTTTTTTTGCTTTTGTTGTAATTGTTTAGGGCTGCAGCACTATGGTGTGAGATTAGGGGTTTTTGTAGTGAAGTTCTGCTGTAAGATTTTTGTGAGGGTGGTTTATGAATAACATTCGAATCTGATTACTTCACTGTTATTATTCTTTATGATTATAATTTGTGTTCATTTCGAATATCATGTGCCAAGTGCAGTGATGTGTAACACTATGCCAAGTACTTGAAAGCATTTACATGATTTAATCCATATTTGAAATCGTCCATTTCCATTTGGTATTTGAGCTTCTGCTGCACCAAAGTTAGTATTTTTATATGTTTCTTGAAATAAATAGTTAATTTCTAGGAGTGGTTTCAAAGACAATTGTTCTTCTCATTGCAATTTTGCAAAAGATTAGGAGTGGTTTCAATCAGTCGTGTTCGTATTGTCCATTATGGTTTTATCTATCTCCAACTGTATTCGCTAGTGTTTGCTTGTGTTACTTGACGTTCTTTCAGGCACTTGTTTGGTACCCTTTCACGAGAATGGGCTTTGGAGTCCATGAATGTTATTATGTTATGTCATGCCCTTGTTTGGTGTTTGCTTGGCTTCAAGTTGATGTTTAGTAGGGCCAAGATCTATATATTTCACATAATTATAAATGATATAATTGATACGAAAAATAATAATCATATTAAGTGTAATTGTCTACATACAATATGCTAGGCCTATGAATAAGATTAATGAAGTTATATCAGTTCATATGTTTTATGCCTGATGATATGAGCTTTCGGTTGTTTGAAGGTGTTGTTTTCTGGTTGCTTCAAAAAACGGACTGTATTCAGTAAAGTCACTTTACTTTCCGGCAGAACAGATTCGAAGATGTGAAGAATGCAGCGGTCGTGATTCTTCAGTTAATGGCAACGATGAACTGTGGAAAATTATTTGGAAGAGAAGTAAATGTGAGAGATGTTTGCTGTCATTTTGCTTCAAATTCAAGTTTTCAGATAAGTAAATTGAGTTTATGTCCAAATGCAAAGGAATTATGTAAAGAGATTTGATGTTAATAGAAGATGTTGCTTCATCAAGTTTATAGTTCCAATTTACAAACTCATAAACTCATTTTGGTGGCTTTGTTGCAAATTTAAATTTTATTATTATATGGGCTTTGATTATTCTTCATTTTACACTTGTTATTCTCTATTATAGATCTAATAATTTCAGATTCATGAAGAAAATTATTATCTTTACCCGAGGCCAATGTTGCTTAGAAGTGATTATTCTAATGGAATATCGTTTCGGCTTTCTGTGTAGAAACTTAATGAAACCTATAAAGTTATGAGGGTTAAGGTGCAAAAATACCCTTAACGTTTTGGGTCAGGAGCAATTTTACCCCTAACGTCTAAAATGGTGCAATTTTAATGTTGGAAGCTAAGAGCAATTTTACCTCTAACATTGATAAATTGGGTTAATTTGAAAAATAATTCATCAAACTCATGGATCTTGTCATCTACACTTCACACGTGCATCATTTTATCAGTAACAAATCACAAACATATGTTGGGATGTAAAAAAAATAAAAAAATATACTGTCTTTTATACGAATTGGACAAAAAAATTCAAAAAATTCATCGAATTTATAAATGTTAATCTCTAGTTCTATTATTAAATTATAAAAAACATGAAATCCTTTTTTTAGAATGAATTAATATGCAATTGGTACAAAATAAGAGACAAAAATATCTGTGTTTTACAAAAATATCTGAGCAGGGTCTAAGAATAATTTTTTTTTGTCCAAAACCGGCCTAGGGGACAGAGACCTGGATGGTAGAGAAAGATTTCCTCATAACCCTAAAGCGAGGAAGATTACTACCCTCTTGCGGAATCTCTTCAAGGTTGTGAATTGAGCATTTGTTGTAGGAACAATTGGCACGAACACGGGCATCCCAAGACAGATTTCTAACCTTAAACAAATTTGAAAAAACATAAAATATGGATTCCTTTTGATTTTTTTGCTTTGAGGAGATAAAAAAAACACACGTTTTGATACAAATCAAATAAAAAAGAAACTTTGTTCATGTTGTTCGATAATAGAAAACATAAAATCAAATAACACAAACACTCAATTACTCAATCAATCAATACAACCATTCTATCGAATGATCCCACAACTTTCTTCAGGCTTTGATACCAATAAAGAGATTAACGATAATTAATCTATTTGAGATATACGGGTTCGATTGTACCTTATTGAATAGCAGAACCGGTAGATCTTTCAGAGTAGCAAAAGCGGATCTTAGCACCATGATTTTGTACCACCGGTAACAGGCAACCACACCGCTTTAGCTGGGGAAGACTAAATAATCCACAGACTAGAAGATGAAGAATGAGAGGAAGAGAGAGGAAGAATTCGGCCAACATGGAGTTAGGAAGAGATGTGTTGTGATTAGTTAAGCCTATTTTTGATTCGATTTTACTAAATAATTTTAGGTTTCGTTTTTTATTCGATTTTAGTAAAAAAAAAAACTGATTAACCAAACTAAAATTAATATATTATATATATATATATATATATATATATATATATGATATTAACATATATTTTTCCACTAAACCTAAATTGAAATATGAAAAAATTATAAATACTAATCAACCGAATGGAAAATATAAAATAATCGAACCGATTGTAGAAATTAAAAATATTATAAATTATTGATATAAAACAAAAAAAATTATATATGTCACTTATTGATAGTTTCAATATATGTTGAAGACTTGATTTACAGTTTTAATATATTGATAATCTAATTGGTGATTTTAGAAGATTATAGAGCTAATAATTTTCAAAATATAAATATTAAATTGTGAATTTAACTTATGATTTAAAAAAGGGTAATTAATTTATTAGTCCCTATATTTTAACAAAACACACTGTTTAGTCCTTGTATTTTCAAAAACATATGATACAGTCCCTAACTTTTTTCCTAATGAACTGTTTAGTCCCTAATGTTTTTCTCAGTGAACTGTTTAGTCCCTACCGTTAGACTCTCATGAAGATTTTGTTAGTCAATTTGGATTTGCGTTCTTCTTTTTTTTATTTTCCTTTCCGTTACACTCTAATGCATCTGAAATCAACTTTGAGTATTCTTCTTCTTAATGTTCTTCTTAATCGTTCAAATTCGTAAGCATTGGATCTGTTCTTTTTCTTGTTCTCCATACAAATAGCTTCTTTTTCTAAATTGGATTTTCTCTTATGAAGTTTGAAGGTAAATAGTAAAGGGTAATTTAGTCATTTCCGAAGTCATAAACAGTAAAAAATCTAAGAAACAGACGGAAGGACTAAACAGTTCACTGAAAAAAAAGGTTAGGGACCTTACCATGTGTTTTTCAAAATATAGGGACTAAACAGTGTGTTTTGTCAAAATATAGGGACTAATAAATTAATTACCCTTTAAAAAAAGGTGTTGCTATTCACCGCACCTATTTTACTTATCAACACTCTTATTTGACAATTTTGCCTTTCTCATTTTATTTTGACCAACAACTGAAAATTCTTTCTCCCTTTCGAGTAAAATCGAAATTCTAAAAAAAATGGATCCGAGAAAATCCTGTCTGTCCAAAGAGCGTGCAGATGAACTTCCCGACTGCCCTTTGGACAGACGGGAGATTCATCCGCCTAGTAAGCGGATGAAGAGTTCTGTCTTCAAATCCGGAGACAGAACTCGTATTTTCGATGAAAATTTAACAAAAAAAAAAAATGTAACCTTTTAACAAATTTATCGTAATTTCCCATCATGAGGGGTTTGTTTTTTATTTGAAAGATTAGAGAATGAGAAATTTTGGTTAAAGAAAATAAAAACATCAAACGAGTGGCAATGATAAATAATTAGTGGACAACAATCCACTTAGAAAAACCTAATTAACTTTTAAATATTAAATTGAATTTAAATATTTCTTTAGTCAAATGACTCACAACTCCCAGCGTGAAGAGCGGGGAATTAGCCACAACAGCAACAAGTTTTGTTTAATTAATCACAACACTGAAAAGTTCAAAATTGTTAGAGCTTTCTTTCCCTCTCTTCTCCAATTGTTAGGGTTTCTTCCCCTGTCTGGAACTTCACCATTCACACCATGTCCATGCTTAGACGCGGTCTCCTTTCTCCCTCTTCGGCTCGACTTCTGGTTCGTTCTCCATTTCTTCAGTTTTTTGGTATCATCTCTCCTCTCCATACTCGTACTTCACCCTCAAGGTCGGATGATTTCGTTTCTTCTTTTGATAAGTTTCTTCTTGTGGATCCCTTACCTGCTACTCAATTCAATAAATTATTGTTTGAGCTTATAAAGATTAAACCTACAGTCATTGAGTTCAACACATTGTTGTCTGCGTTTGTTAGGATGCACCGTTTTCAGACTGCCATTTCTTTGTCGGAGGAAATGGAATTCTTGAGAATAACACCTGATGTTTATTCTTGTACTATCTTGATTAATTGCTTCTGCAAATTAGATCGTGTGGGTTTTGGATTCTCTGTTTTGGCTAGGATTTTCAAAATTGGGTTTCAGCCTGACATTGTTACCTTTAACCCTCTTATTGATGGATGGTGTAGGGAAGGTAAAATTGTTGATGCAGTGCTATTGTTTAATAAAATAGCAGCTATGAATTATAGACCTAGTGTTATAACTTATACCGCTATCGTTAATGGTCTATGTAAAGTGGGAAATGTTCATGTGGCTAAGTGTTTGATTGGTAAAATGGCTAGGAGTGGTTGTGAGCCTAATGTGGTGACTTACAATGCCATCATTGATGGCCTTTGCAAGCATAATTTTGTTACTCAATCATTTGACCTTCTAAAAAAGATGAAGGGTCGAGGCATTTTGCCTAATGTTGTTACTTATAGCTCGTTAATTCATATGGTCTATCCTATTCAAGAAAGTGGAAGGAAGTTGCAATTTTACTCAATGAAATGTTGGATAGTAAGGTAGCACTAAATATTGTTACTTACAGCATATTGATCGATCAATTTTGCAAGGAAGGATTTATAACGAAGTCTGAATGTATCTTTGGAATGATGATCCAAAGAGGTTTAAAACCAAATGTGATCACATACACTTCATTAATAGATGGGTATGGTCTACACGGACAAATGCGTCGAGTAGACAAAGTGTTTAATGGGATGAGGAGGAAGGGATGTAATCCTAATGTTTATACTTATAACATCTTGATTAATTTGTATTGTAAGAGGAAAATGATAGATGCTGCTGAGCATCTTATTGATGAAATGCTTTGTGAAGGGTTGGTTCCCAATGTTTGTACTTATAGCTCTGTTTTACATGGCTTAGTCCTTGTAAAAGGTCCTTGGGTAGCCCTAGAGTTTTCTAAGAAGTTGTTTGCACATGGCTATCTTCTAGATACGGTAGCTTATTCAATTTTGCTACATGGCTTTTGTCAACGAGGGTGCCTTGATGTTGCTCTTTCGTTGTTTCATGAAATGCAAGTGCACAATTTGAAGCCTAATATAGTTACATATAGTATCCTAATAGATGGCATGTGCAAAGTTGGAAGGCTTGAAGATGCAAAGGAATTACTTTCTAGGCTTTCTGTTGATGGGTTGCAGCCAAATAATTACACATTTAATGTAATAATTGGGGGACTTATCAAAGGAGGAAGATTGGATGAAGCATATAGTGTCTTTACGAAAATGGAAGAGAATGGTTGCTTGCCAAATAGATGCTGTTATAGTGTCATGATCGGTGGATTTCTCCGGCACAATGATCTATCAAGAGCAAAAGAACTAATTCATGAGATGCGTGATAAGGGATTAGGAGGAGTTGAAAGCACACTTGCGTTGGCAGTGGATACTAATCTCGTTCTGAAATTACTATAAAATTTTATTTGTGGATATTAAGGTAAAACAATGAACTGAACTTTTCTTATGTTACAACTTGTTTCACCTTATGTTTGTGTTGCACTAAGTTGCTATAAACTTATATTACTTGCATCGTTCTGAAATTTATTGTTTGCTTTTGAAAGGTCGGTGAGCATTTGGCAAAAGGGAGGCTCTTACAAAATGAAGAATCACTAGAGAAGTGGTGGATGATGCACAGTTAATTTTGACTTGGAAGATCTATCTACTGAAGATGGAGATGTTGGATTGCAGCCACAATTAGTTGATTAATCTACCAATGTGAGCCAATTTGACTTGATTGCTTGGAGATTCAGATTGCTGCAACTTTTGAAGATGGTATTTATTTATGTTTGCATTCTTAGTATCAAATTTGGGTTAACAATAAAATTCCATTTTGCTTCAGATCAAATAGAAATCCTGAAATGTTTGGAGGTGGTTGAATGTTATTATGTTATTTGTCTTCTAAATAACAATTTTCTCTTGTGTTTGTCATTATGTTATGTCCTTCTTTGGTGCTTGCTTGGTTTCAAGTTGATTTTTAGTAGGGGTGGGTGTTAAAAGCTCAAAATGTTTTATCGGGTCATAATTGTTTTATGTAATCTATATATTTCACATAATTATAAATGACATAACTTATACGAAAATAATAATCATATTAAGTTGAGTTGATAAATTATGTGCTATCAGTTGGATATGTTTCCTGATGCTATGAGCTTTCAGTTGTTTAAAGATGTTGTTTTCTGGTTGCTTAAATAAACGGACTGTATTCAGTAAAGTCGCATTACTTTGTGGCAGACCAGATTCGAAGAAGTTGAGAATGCGGCGACAGCAACGATGAGAGATGTTTGGTAAAGAGATTTGATGTTAATGGAAGATGTTGCTTCATCAAGTTTATAGTTCCAATCTACAAACTCCTAAACTCATTTTGGTGGCTTTGTTGCAAATTTAAGTTTTACACTTGTTATTCTCTATTTCAGATCTAATAATTTCAGATTCATGAAGAAATTTGTTATTTTTACCCGAGACAAATGTTGCTAAGAAGTGATCGTTTTCTTTTCTATATTTTTTTTTTCCATAAATGCGGACGAATTTTTATGTTTCACTTCGAAAATTATCAGTTATACTAGCTAATAATGAAAGGGAATAAATGTTGAAATTTTTATATTGTAAAAATTTATTCGGTAATCCAATATCTTATACAATGTGGGAGTAGAGATTAGGGGCAATTTATGTAAGTTGATTGTGTCTATTAACAGGTTAGTGTCAAATGTGTCATTCTAATCCAATTAAAAAAAAGTCGTAATTAGTGTTAATTCAATTCGGTTAGTGTTATATCAATTCATTCACGCAAGTGTCGTGTTTACAAGACCGATATGTAAAATTATGTTGTGTTGTCAAGCTATGTATACAATTATCACCTCCACTCTATACCAACATTGCAAAGAAATGATTATTTCGAATGCGAAAAACAAGGGAAATCGAACAATAATTTAGAAAACCAAACACTTAACGGCTTCAACCGATTGAAATTTTTGTTGTTTGGGCAATTCTAATAATAGACTGAATGAAGCCTATGAAGAATAGGATATGTTTAAGAATACAGACCTAAAATATAGATTGTCTAAATAAGAGTTTCTAAACGGATTAAAGTATCATATATGATCTATACATTTTAAATAATTATAAATGATATAAAAATAATAATCGTATCAAACTGAAAATATACTAAAAAGGTTATATACCGCATTGTATTGACATGTCAGAGGTGCCTTCTATGGTTACTTTGTTTTTGACAAAGTACCATTACTTGGTGTGTTTTCACCATTGGATGATGGAGTATAAAACCAATACAATAGTGAAAACACACAAATAAGACTTAGGTGTCGTTTGATAAAACTGAAAATTAAGTGTTGAAAAAATAAGTACTGAATTTTAAGTGTTGAATATTATAAGTGCTGAAAATATTGAGTGATATAATTATTATAAAAATATTAGTTGATCATATTTAACTTAAAATGTTAAGTTAAAAATTTTGACTTATCAAAATAAGTGTTTTTTATCTTAATTTATTAATTTAAGTGGTGGAAAAATAATTGTTATCAAACGCACTTAGATTAAATAAGTGCTTAATATTTTAATTTAAGTCATTAAGTGGCTTATCAAACAAGGCCTTACTTTGTCAAAAACAAAGTAACCATAGCCTTTGTCCATGTCAGGGTGCCTTCTATGTGTTGTCAAAAATTAATAGTTCAATAGAAAATATTAAATATCTGAAAGAATCATTATTGGTCATTAATTAAAAAAAATTACAAAAACACAACAAAACTTTATAGGATTCTTTACATCAAAATGACCAAAAATAACTTAACAGACCCTAAAACCATAATAGTACACATAAACACCACTCTTTCATCGCATGACCAAAAACATTTTTAAATGTGTCAATCTATATACTCTAAAATGATTATAAATGATATAAAAATAATAATTGTATCAAAACATTTCTATATATAGTATTGTCATGTCAGAATATCATAATGCCATTTCGGAAATTAATAGTTCTATATCTGAAAATACAGTGTTCACCTAGATCCTGAATGACCAAATAAATTTGGCCATTCACCGTTAGATCTAGGTTCATTATAATAAAAAAGTGGAGATCCAAAGCATCCTAAGGTGTAGATTTAATAAACCTAGATCTAACGGTGAATGACCAAATTCATTTGACGATTCTACTGTCTGAAAATATTATCATTTGTCATTAATAATTTTTAAAAAAAACACACAACAAAATTTTATATAATTCTTTAACTCAAAATGACCAAAATAACCTAAAGACCCTAAGAGCACAACAGTATCCACTCTTTCATCATATGACCAAAAACACTTTTAATGTGATGAGGTTGATAAATAACTCAACTAACCAAAAGATTTCTATTTAATACTACATTCTTAATATAGTTTAAGATTAGATCAAATCAAAATTGTGATTAAAAAAAATACAAACTCGGTCATGTTGAAGCTTTTTTACGGGCAAATCTACGCAAAGCGCTTGGTTGTGCATCTTCCACACTAATTTTCTGTCTTTTAGCCAATTTTTCAGCATCTTTCATGTGTTGATCCAAGAAAGGTCTCTTAGCTTTATCAATCATCTCCTTTCTCTTCTTCGTCTTCTTGCTATCCTTATTCCTTCCTTTCGTCTTGTTCTTTAATTTGACTTCCTTCACAGTTTCGATGGCAGCTTCCATTTCGGCTTCAAGTTCTAGCTTCGTTGGTTTCTCTTTCTTCCTTGTTGGCCTCACTGTACCGATCTTTGAAGGATCCAACATGATTGACTCAGGCGGGAGCTTGTCAAGAAGAGTGCGGACTTCCTTCTCTCTCCGCTGTTTAGATGTTTCAAACGGATTTGCTAACCAAGTGTCAAAGTTAGGTTCACCAGACCCCGGGATAAGAATAGAGGAATATCCCATGGAATGTCCGATGCTCAAAACATCTTCATATGGCCTAAACAACACTTGTCCTACCTGATAACCTTTAACCAGATGATGAGTCATGTACCTGCCGTAATGCTGTGATTCTGATAAATCACCCAGAATCTGAATAAACGACCCAGTTCCAGCAGCCAGCAGTCCCTTCTGACTGAAATCCAAGGTTTTCGCATGGCCTGGTACAGTTTGGAGAACCTCGAATTTCCTCAAGTCCCAAATCTTAATTTTCTTGTCCTTTCCAGACGTGGCCATAAGATGGCCATTAGGGTGGAATGCCATTGCTGAAATGGGACCACGATGGCACAGCATTTTGACAAGGGGAGCTGCACAGGTTGGCTTCCACATGCTCACTACGCCGCCGGAATGGCCCAAACCAACCACCCCATTGAAGGAACTAACCTGCATCACATCACTACGGCCTAAACCTGTTCGGATATTCCCAATCATCCCGCCCATTGTTACATCTTGATAATGAAGTTGTCCAAATTTGTTTATTGATGCCAAAAGGAAATGATTTCTCAGAAACCCAAGCTTACGCACTGCACCGTGTTCCTACAAGAATATAATGCAAACTTAATTCTGCAAGCAATAAAATAACAGTTGGTCGGATCCATGTTTTATTAGACTATTGCACAACAATGCAAATTTATGTGACAACATCCAAAAAAAAAAAAATCCAACCAGTCGATCAAAAATCAACGAAGTCTAAAAAGGCTCCATGAGCCACAAATTCAGAAAGATTAATCAATGAGAAAAGTGGGACACTTATACAGCAACATAGATGCACCAGGTGAATTTAATTTAAAACAGATTGCAATCAGCATCAAACTTCAACATTTTACAAGCACAGTCTACAAGAGTATTGGATGGTAATGATGTACGAGTTCAAAGACACTTTGCACAAGCAAATTGACCATAGTGCTTCTATTTCCCAGCTTTCCCATTCTAAAAAACCTTTCGCCCAAAGTGCTGTAACAAAAAAAAAACACCGGCCAGTCCAAAACATAACATTTATTGACCAATTTTTTTAAAACCAGGGTGATACTAATTTGAATTTGACAAAACCTATACTTAGTGTTCTTGTGCTCAAGTTCTTAGTGCAACAATATTCAGCCCCCACTTATCATCAATAACAGGTGTAATATGATATATGGCAAAAGACAAGTGTCTGACACTCAGAGATGATAGCTTTAGAAATAAACACTTGACGTCACAAGAAACAAAGCTGCAAAGTGCCATAAAAATAGTTTAACCACCTAATAATATCTCCAGAGAAAGAATCTGACCTTTAAACAATGAAGTTCAGTGCCATCCCTGTTATAAATGTAAGGGTACCTGAAAAGTTCTTAATTATTAGAAACATATTCAAGATAGAGATCTATAACAAGTAAACTAACAGAAAGATTAGAAATGACAACGGTGTTTGCCAGTAATAAGTTCATCTAAGACATTAAGTAATAACCAATAATGATAATACATGCATGGTATAAACTCAATAAGGAAACATATAAAATCATCAAACGGACATGCACAAGATTCAGAACTGAGACTTAACTTCAGCCGTAATCTATTATCCAATAAAGCCCACAGGGCATCAATAATAAGTAAGCAAACATGCCATATAAATTTATTCAGCGGTTACCACTTATCTAATAGATATTTAGCTTCTGGAGAAATGAAGTACACTTACTTTTTCTGGGCAGCTGCAAAGAAGAACTCATTGTGCAGAAACACAACATCTCGCACCGTTTCCCTCACCTGAGCAAGCAACAAAAAAGGCCAAGTAAAGTTGTCAAAACTAATATTTATACTGAAAGTACGATTCATAAATTCAAATCTTGAAATCATAAGAACTGCTGCTACAACCCACAGAAGCTATTGATTTTTCTGAGAAAAATTAGAGTGGAAAGAAAATTATAATGATCAGAAGGATAAGACTATCTATTGGACTACACAAGCATATACTCATTTATGAAACCCAATAAACAGAGATTGCATTAAATAGTTCTGTTTCATTCGAACAACATATCCTGATAGAGAATGGTATAGAGTGAAAAAGCGTAAGATTCGTTGTGTATGGTTATTTGTGAGAGATTTCTTAGCTTGATTAGGGATTGGTGACAAATATTTGAGCTATATATGTGTGTTTGTTTAGGGGTCGTGAGATGGTATAGAGTGAAAAGCGTAAGAGTTCAACGTAGGAAGCATTTGAGCTAGTAACGATTGATTTGTTTGCGTGCCTCCTATTACTTTTTTATGCAGTCCTGTGTTCTTAGGATACAATTTGATCCTTCAAAGGCCAAATCTTCAATTTGTGGAAAGCTTTTGATAGCTTCCTTGTGAGAACATCAATTTCTATTTGGGTGTAAATGATACATCTTTGTTCTTCATGATATTGACCATATCTTTCATCACTATTTTCATTTCAGTGGGTTTATAGAGCTTTAAAGAGTAGGCTGCGGTTTGCATGTTTTTATTACACTTGGAATAATAAGTAGCAAGATATGCAGAGCAAATGCTCTTTAGGTCAAACAGTGTGAGCTTCTGAATTCAACCATTTAGCCCCTACTAGTAAAGCTACATAGATCCAGGCAACTTGGCTAGAGAACACCTTACTGCAGGGGGTTAATAACAGATATAACACATTTAACTTATTTCGGATTGGTAATTTTAATTCTGATCAAAGTTTGGTTGAAGTGATCAGAACATCTGTAAATCATCTAAGCATAAGTATGTGAACTGGGATAGTAGATTTCACAACTCAATTGCAACCTATTAAAGACCATCTTGACCTGAAAGTGCGAAAGCATACCTGCATCTCTTTAATTAGGTTCACATTCTTCATGTCTACAACTGCCAGGTGCCCCTTCCGTCCAGCAACAGCCATGTATCTCCCACTTGAGGTGAAATCCAGGGTGTATGGACCAAGATCTACACATTTTAGTAAGGAGTAAGTTACATCAGGGTAGGAGTAGAGCATTAGGCTCAAACAAGATAACTTTGGTATGGGAAAGTTAGCTAGAACGATTTTAAAAACACATCCCATGCACACTGAAAATAACCACAATATAGGGCTAAATTAGAGTTCAGAATTGACAGCACAGAACTGGTTATCAATACTAAAAGAACTCCATTCATAATTAACTATGCTGACTTGTCAACATGATTGTGGCTATATATTTTCAATTAAATGGACCGTTAATACATTGTAGAGAAAAGGAAATGAGCACTAATAAGATAACAGACAACCTGGTAAGATTACATCATGTTGATTCTTTGAGCTTAAGATATCAACTTCCGGAGCAATTGATTCTTGTTGAATCCTCCATGTCCTTTCAACACCTTCAGGCTCGAGATAGCCTCCAGGAATTGGCGGAAGCCACTGATTAGAAATATCACATATTAGAAAAGGAAAGAAAAAAGAATTCTACTTTATATGGGAAGGGTCAACAGTGTGGAGAGAAAAATCTAGCATTTACAGTACAATAACATGCCAGGATCTAAGAACAGAAAAACTAACCATCCTTCAAGTAAGAAACTATTTTGATATATCAAGTAACGTTAATGAAACAAATTGAGAATCACTTTACAACACTCACCCTTTATACCTTTCAAAACCAGAGATGAAAAGAGAAGTTACAAAATTAGAACAAACTATAAGATATAAAGTAGCAAGTAATTCACCTTCTCAGCCTTGGCAGCAGCTTGGGCAGATGTTCGGTATAATCCTTCTCTATCAGAAAGTTGTCCCTTTAGTTTTTTGTCTTTTAATACCTGCAAATAATTGAGAAATCGAAATGAGAGGGAAAATAATAAATAAATAAATAACTCTGCCACTAGAAATCTCAATCACCAATCCCGCACCTCCAAATTAGCACCCTCTCCTCTAAGAAACTTTACTTCCGCATCCAACTCATGGGGTAACTCCTGCAAATAAGAAGCACAGTCCATTAATTTTACATCCGCACTAATGTTTCGGGTCACTTACTATGGATTAAAAATGTGATCTAATGTGGTACCTGCTCCATAGGGGGTTGCTTGATACCATCTTGCTTGACATCCATGTTTACAGGCTGCAGGTTTAATAAGAAAACAAATCCATTTAGTACTTTTGGCCAAATAGACGAAACTATTTTGATTTATGCATGTTACATAGTAGAGGGCACAACAAAAATATAAACTATGCTCAAACTATAGCAGTACTGAGTTATGATAATCAAGGAACTAATAAGGTTGAACAAAAATGAAGCTTCGAATTTATTATCACTAGCTTGTCCAACTCACATGCATTCAAGTTCGTTAACGGAAAAGGCAATAAGTGCTGAAAGCTCAAGTGAACTACAATTACTAGAAAAGAAACCACATTTCCCAAATAAAATTTAGTACAGTTTCACTAGATTCGAGTTTAAGGGAAACAAATTAAATTTGAAATTTAGTACATTTCCCAACATCTGGTTTCCATGGACCTTGAGAAAGGTTATGATTAGTTCAAATTGGAGAAGTAGAAGATTCATGCCAAGAATATTCATGCAACTAAAGACATGTATAATGAAGTGGTTATGGCTGTGAAGAACCTTGACAGGGGAATCAAGAGAAATCCCTATAATTGTTTAGTTAACAATCTGCTTTGAGTCCTTATCTTTTTACCTTAGTAATAGATAAGCTTAACCAAGCATATACAGAGGAGATCCCCTGATGAGACTTGAAGAGGGAGTAAATATTAAGTTGGAACTATGCGAAGTACACTAGATGATAAGGGATTCAAGTTGAATTAAACAGAATTAAGCATATGCAACGTAAATTTCAAAATAGTCAAGGCTAATATAGACGTTAAAGTATGCCTTGGAGGATGCCAGTACCTTTGTCTAACTACCTCCTAAAATTAGGATTTATAACTCATAATACATAAAATATGGCAGAGGAATGATGTCAGACATAAGAGACTAACAAACAGATTGTATATTGACATTCAAAATGGAAGAGACTAACAAACAGATTATATAATCATCTGACCTTACAAAGATGGAAGAGACTAACAAACAGATGGAAGAGACTAACAATATACTACTACCCTAAATATACCAACCAAGCTATGCGGCAGAAAAATCCCAAATAACCACCATGAACAGAAATTTAACCCAGAAATTAATTCATCACAAACATGAATAGTAGAAATTTAACCCAGAAATTTACTTACATCGCATGTGCGAGACGGAATAGAACAACGAGACGGAACGACACTGTGCAAGAAGGAACGACGAGAAGGAACGACGCTGTGCGAGACGGTGGAGGAACGAGAGCGCTCGGAAGGGATGAACGGTGGAGGAACGGATGGAGGAACCGCGATCGATCAGGTGTTGGTGGTGGTGGTGGTGGTGGTGGTGGCGGCTGGCTGGCTGGCTGCTTTGAGAAGTCTCTTATGGCGAGATGCTGATAGACGAGTAGAGGAGAGGAGAGTCCCGTAAAATTATTCAGGGTTTTAGGGTTTAAGGCCAATCATAGTCTTATTTTTATTGGCAAAAAGCACTATTAGGCCCTTGATCTTTTATTTTTCGGTCCATTAAGCTCTTGATTTTTTATTTGGACATATTAAATCCCTGACCATTAATCCCTTCATGATCAAATTAGTAAGTTGTGAACATCTAATTCGGCTAACAAACTGTTATTTATTGTACTTGCATTCGAAATTTATATTTTTCACTGTTTGAAAACAATTTTGGATGTATAATGTGCCCATCTGAAAACTATAAAAACTTTAATTCCAACTACAAAAAATATTTTTTTTAATAATTTCAAATACAGATGAAATTAATAACATATTTTTAACAGAATTAGATATTCACAATTTACTAATTTGGTCATAAATGACTTAATGAGATCAAAAATAAATGATCAGATTTTTAATGTATCCAAATAAAAGATCAAGAGTTTAATTAAGTGGGCTGCTATATACCGCAAAGGTTATACTTTCCACCGCACCTTTTTGACAATTTTGCTCTCCTCATAATTTGAACTCAAAAATTCAAAACTCTCAAATCCTCTCTAACTTTTTGGATTTTCAAAAAACCCGACCTAAAACGACATGCCGCCAAAGGCAGGAGCGGGTAAAGGCTTCATGAATGCTCCGGTAAGGTTTTTTTTTTAAATTATTCCGAAATCACGGGTTCCGCCTCCGAATCGGAGGCGGAACCCGTATGAATTTTGCCTAAATGGACGGCGCCGTCTCCACCACGGGTGGAATAGACGAACTGTCCGTTCCACCCGTGGTGGAGACGGCACGAGCTGTTCGTTCCACCGTATGGTGGAACGAACAGTATGCTCGTTCCACCGTAAGGTGGAACGAACGGCATGGTGGAACGAACAGCATGCTCGTTCCACCGTAAGGTGGAACGAACGGCTTACGGTGGAACGAGCGGCGCATCCGTTCCACCGTAAGGTGGAACGGGCACGGCGCCCAGGTCGGCCTTGTGGCCGATACGAGCGCCGCAACCGTTCGGCCGAATGGTTGCGGCGCTCTGTTTAGGCAAAAATGGGCCCGGAATTTTGTTTTTTTAAATAACTTCGTTCGATCCGGCCTATGGCAATGCCAAATTATTAAAAAACCGAAAAACGAGAAATTGAGTATATTTAAATAAAAATGCGTTATTTGCTTATATATGTAAAATGTTTTTGGTTTCACAGACTGATATTGCTGAGGCCCGTTCTGGACAGAGACATACAAGGTCACGTGTTGTGACTGCTGTTAGACGAGGTGTCGCGGCCTAATCTTCCGGGCGGACCGGGGGGTGGACACCTCATGGCGACGTAAGCGGTGATTGGCGCCGAAAGCAACCAATCGTGGAATCAAGCTGCTCGGCAGGACCGGAGCTCGGAGTATGGAAGAGTCGCCACCCACGAATGGGAAAATGAACACCGATCCCTTGCGGGAGACCGGTGAGGGTTCGGGAAACTTAGGTACGAGCCGAGAAGGCTAGCTCCTTTCCGAAGAAATGCTACTAGGCACTCCGACATCGCCCGGTTATGAACCACCGGCCTCCTACTCAGCGTGTTAGGCGATAACGGACTAATCGCATATCTCTTTAAGTTTGAAATTCATTTGAAGAATTTTCTTTCTCGTTTTGAAACCGTTTTGAGCACATATTATTGAAAGCCATTTTGGTAAAGAATCATCCATTTACATCAGTTCAAAATACATAGGAGAGAGAGGGGGAGAAGAAAGAGTCGATTTTTATAGTGTGTCTTGTGTTTCGATTCATATGTTAACTCTACGCTAAACTCACTCCCCTAAAACGAGTTAATTTACATGGTTCGTACCTTAATCGCCGTTGGAACGATTTAGGTGCGTTTCAAAACCCTGTTGATTTACATGGCATCTACTCGAATCGCCGTTGGAACGACTCGAGTGTTTGAAAATGTTGAGATAAAAGCTTTAACGGGAAAACGTGATTAAGCATATAAGTCAATTTATTTTGTACAAAACCTTTTAACAAGGAAAACAATTCAAAAACTCTATTATTTACAATTAAAAGCAATTTTAATTACAAGGTTCGCTTAATCCGTCGTTGGAACGAATTAAGGTTTTAAAACGTGATGTTTTAAGAAATGGTTTAAAAAATGTCAAGAAAACATTATTTACACTTTAAGAACATCTAGAAAAGCTTTAATTTTAAACAACCAAATTAAACTCTCTTTTTGTGATTTTACTTTCCCATTTTCACTCAATTAAGCTTTAACATTATCATAATTACAACAATAAACCAACTAAACCAAAATTTACCCAACCAAATGCATTTGAAAGAATATACATATAAGTAGGAAAATAGAGTGAATATATATAGATATACATGTGTACAAAAATAAGTAATAATACCCCTTAAAATACAATAGAGAAAATAATATAAATTAATGAGTAAAAATGATGATGAAAATACAAATAAGTATAATGAATTTTTATTCTAATCCAAAGCACAAAAAAATGAATAAGATTTATGAATAAGAAATTAGTATTTAATTCCTCCCAAAATGATGTATGATAAGCATGTATAGAAAATAATCCCAAATACTCCTAAAATGCCCAAATATGTCTAGTTTAAATGAATAAAAAGGAAAAATCTATATATATACATATACTTTTATTAAATCAAACTAATGAAAAATAATATATAAACACATTAAATAACTATATGTACCAAAAATGGATCATAGTCTATAACGGAGATTCCTAAAACGACGTTTTTGTTTTAAAACATTATTTGGAAATATTTTTAAAACTTATAATTACAACGTTTATAATACCCGAACTACCTTTGAATCGGATCACGGTTCGTATTGGGATATCAAAACGAGGTTTTTATTTTAAGGCTAAACCGAATTTTTATTTAACACGGGATGAAAATAAATAAATACGGGAAATTAAATAAAACGTGACAAATAAATAAATAAATAAATAAATAAAATTATAACATAAAAATAAATAAAGAAAATAAAACAAATGAAATAAATAAAACGAGTCTAGTCCTCGGATAATACCTCAAGTTCGGTATTGACGGTTGAAGTCGGTTGATTCCACAAATCGTGCCTTTACAGTGTTTTTTGTGTTTTTGGTAAAATCTTAACTTTTATGAAATTCGAAATTTTTAGGAAAAAAAATGTTTTTTCCCAAAAAAAAGTCACTTCTCTCTCTAAAATGTTAGAGGAAGAAGTTTCCCTCCCAAAAAAATCCTCTTCAAATGCATGGGGATCCGTGCCTTATATAGGCACCGGATCCCCGGAAACTTTGGGCGACGCCCGAAGAAAATTGGGCGTCGCCCAAAGTCAGTTGGGCGAACGCCCAACTTATGTTGGGCGTTCGCCCGACGATCGTTGGGCGTCCGCCCAACGTTGCTGGGCGCTCGCCCAGCGGCTGCCGGGCGCACTCGCCCAGCGGCCGTCGGGCGTGCGCGCCCCATGGTCGTCGAGTGCGCGCTCCGCGCTGCCGGGCATACGCGCCCAACGGACGTCGAGCGTGCGCCCTGCACGGCCGGGCGTGCGTCCAACTGTCGTCGCACCACGTCGCTGAGCACTCGCGAGCCGTCCACTTGACGACCGCGACTCACATTAACTTTTCTTTTCTTATTATATATTTTTGTTTTAAAACTTCCGGAATCCACCGCTTCGACCGTCTTGTTTACAGGTTTTCGTCACAGGTCCTCCGACTCGGTGTCTACAACTTCCTCTGCCCGGAGGGAACGGGCGGAGCAACGGACAGAGCAGATATTGATGGGGGATGCCCAGAGGGCACAGCCTGAGGAGATGGCGGATGCTGTGGAGATAGACGGAGATGACTCTATGCCTCCTCAGAGTTCATCCTCTGTGCGAGTACCTACTAAGACCATACCAAGGGGTCGTGACGGACGTTTTGTTTCTACAGTAGGGTCGTCTTCGGGTGAGAAATTTAAATTTAATTATTATTATGTGATTTATTCGTGGTTATTATAAATATACAAATATTCTGAAATGAGTTTACTGTAATTTCAGGTAGCAGCAAGCGCTCGATGAATGATGGAGAGGATGACTAGATCGTGAAGACCTCGGTTTCTGGGGGTCCATCTGATGGTCTTATGATCCCGAGCTTCCTGGGACATATTGCCAATGCTATCTGGAGCGGGCAGGATAGGGGCCTCCTCAGGTGTCAGACACAATCAGTATATTGTGCGAAGCTGTGTGTATGGTACGGTGGTGCTTCTAAGCAGATCCAGAAGCGTATAGAGTCAACTGGATTGTCCTATTTACCCAATATCATGTATGGCCACATCGATGCGCCCCTGATTGCGGCTTTTGTGGAGCGGTGGCAGCCAGACACGTCATCATTTCACATGCCGTTTGGTTAGATGAGCATTATGTTGCATGATGTGTGGCAGATTTTGCGCATCCCCATCGATGGGGCTATGATGACTGCTGATGCGAGTGTTGAGGAGCTTCAGTCTTGTGTGATGGAGTTGTTTGGTATGACTCGCGGGGAGTTGCAGAAGGGTCACTACAGTAATGGCGGTATACGAGCAGCTTCCATCCTGGATTATTGTCAAGGAGATCGGATTCCTGATGCACGGGCTACTGCTTGGACGTTTCTGATGCTCGGTTGCACATTGTTCGTGGACAAAAGTGGGGACCACATTCGACCTTCTTCTCTGTTGGAGGTACAGGACTCTGTAGCTGGAGCCATTGGACTCTCGTGGAGCTCAGCTGCACTAGCATATCTATACAGTCATCTATGTATTGCTAGTAGAGGAGACTGCGGGCAAATCACGGGTTGTCTGACACTGCTTCAGGCATGGATTTATGAGTACTTCCCGTGCTTCAGGCCTCAGCGGGAGGGAGTCACATTGGATCCAGCGATGCCGATGGCTTGCATGTGGCCATCTATACCATTGGAGAAGAGTGGGGATCCACTGAGATCATATCGCGTCCGGCTTGATAGATTGACTGTTGATGAGGTACAATTTCAATTTAATTAAATAAACCAAATTCATTTACTTGTATTATTTGTATATTAATGTTGTTGTATACGTCTGTAGGTGATGTGGATGTCGTATGGTTCTGATGTCATTACGCATACCCCTAGGACGATATACGCCGGATGGATACGTTACAGGGATGTGATCAAGCTGTACATACCGGTGTTAAGCCCAAAATATACCTAAAATATCATCAATAATTACATCAATATTGCTACGAATTTGTGCTATTTATATCTGTTTAGAAAGCTTTTACTCTCGAATATGTTTCTTTTATGCAATGTACATAAATATTTGGTAAAATCCAAATAGGAACAAAAAGAGCTCAAAAACAGAAGAAAAACCCTACAAAAGGAGTCGAAGACGACGAAAATTAATAACGCCAAATCGAGGACGAGAACGAAAGTCGAAGACGACGAAACGTTCCGTGCCGCGACCACGGCCCCCTTATTCTCGGTCGTGACACGCTCCCTGCAGCTTCTCCTTCCCTTCGTTCGAAAACCAATTGATGCTCCCCCATTCTCGGTAGAGAATTAAATATTCTCGGTAAGAGCAGGAATCTGTAGAAGCCAAATTGCACACTTTCGTTTTCAACGAAACGCGATCGTTCGGGTGGATAAAGACGTCCCTTCACAACGGATACGATCCTTCACAACGGACACGACACTTCAATCAAGACTCTTCAACATCTATAAATAAAGAGTTGATGGAGAGTTGAAGATATGTAGAAGAAAGAGATTAGTATAGAATTTATGCAGAAATTCTGAGTCAAGTGATTCAGAAGTTAGATTTCGATTCTGTAAAAAGCAATATGATGTACACACATTGTTTATTCAATAATAACAAATTCAGTAGCGTTTAGACATTGTTCCAATTTAGTTTTCATTTTGGTAGTAGACCGACCAAGTCTCTAGTACGAAGATTCAACGAGAAGATTGAGTAGAGGATCTGCCCCTGAGCCTGACAAACTCTAACGAAACCCAAGGAAAGGATTGACAACCCGTTCACTTGCAAGTCGTCGAATGTTTCCATGCTCAATGTTCTCTGTAAACTTGTATCAATTTATATTTCATCTAATAAAGTCTGTTCTATTCGATAGATTTTTATGCAGCACTTTGGTAAAGGATCCGAAGTGGATTGATGCTGGTGTTTTCATTAAAACGTAGTTTAATTCAAAATCTTTACAAGAAAACTTTGTTGAACACTTAGGCAAATTATTATCTCGGTAGAGTTTTAATTTGATTAAGGACAATTATCCCGGATAATGGTTTTGTCATGTTCAAAGCCTAATAATTAGAGGTTCCGTCATTTATTTCATCCTTATAATTCATACAAAGTTTAAAGTTGTTTTCTTTGCTTAATTCAAACAAATACATTTGTTTACTTTTCTAAAAAGTACTAAACGTTCCTGTCTTGCAAATTCATTCTTAAATCATAATATTTTCTAACATCTTCATACTCTAATCTAATTCTTATTCTAGCAATTTCAAAACCAAAACCGATTAAACGATTTTCCATATTATAAACCTTAAACGTAAATTTAACCGATTCAAAATAAGTTTAGTTAAAAAAAGTTCCCTGTGGGATCGATATCTTTTATTACTACAAGCGTATACCGTGCACTTGCGGAAATCGCCCAACAAGTTTTTGGCGCCGTTGCCGGGGAACGTCAAAATTTTTGACAAAATTTTAAATTTTTCGTGTTTTATTTCGAATCTAGGTTTATTCATACTTATTTTAATTTTTTGTAATTTAATAATTTTCAATTACTAATATATTTATTCTTCAAATTCTGTTTTGTAGGTAGTTTCGGTTCGTGCAAGATTTCAAGTTCATGCGCAGTTCTCGAAGTTCAGGCATACCACCAAAACCACTAGACCCAGAAATTGAAAAGACTCTTAAGAAGAACAAAAACAACAACAAGTTTTTGGCGCCGTTGCCGGGGAATTGAAGTTTATTTATTTTTTTTTCTTTTTTTTTTTATTTTTCCAAATGCCATTTTTATGATTAGATGACTTTATGTTATGATTTAAATTCATAAAATATGTTTATTTCATGATTTTAGATTTGATTTTAGAAAATTAGAATGAAATTGAAGTTTCAGGCAATTCTCTGCCGAGAATTTGGAATTCTCAGCCGAGAATCCTATTTTTCAGAGTTGTCCAAATAGGTTAGGTTTTTTTCTGAACTTACCGAGAATATTAAATTCTCTACCGTGAATCAGGAAATAGGTTACGACGCCTGATTTCCGCAAGGAAATCGACGTGTCGTGACCGAGAATTTGGAATTCTCGGTCGCGACACGCGTTATTCCTGCACAATCAGGCCTGAATCATCCTAAACCTTCAGACGAACCCTTTGACAAACAAAACCTTAAGTTTCTTCATTTCCGAAAGGTGTAAATTTATACCTTTTCGCATTAAAACAACACCTCTTTTCATCTTTAAATCTTATAAATTAGTCCTAGAGGATTCAAGTTCTGTTACAGATCTTTTCATCTTTGTCAGATTTCTGATTTCTTTAAACACAATTTTTCATTAAGTAACAGAAACTTTGTTTCTTTAAATTCTACACCATGCCTACCAAATACAAACCTTCAAAGCACAATGCTGCCTCAAGCAACAAACGCCCAGACTTATCCAAACGATATGGGGCGCCTTTTCCTATCTTCAAGAGGCTCCGTTACAAATTCTTCACTAGAATGTTGTATATGGATGACTTTCTTAACACACAACTTGGAATTAGTGATGACATGAGCCGCTATATGGAACGCTTAGGGTGGACAAAATTTTCCAAAATACGATTTCCAATAATAGGCGACTGGATACTCGAATTCTTTTGTACCGTTCGTTTCACTAACAAACGACGGGTACGTCTCAGTTTTCGTCGAGATGGCGAAATCTTCACTTTCGGCTATCCCGAGTTGCATGCTTGGTTTGGTTTTCCCCCGAGGGATACAATCAAACGTCATCCTGGAAAAGACATGACATCCACCGATATTTAGAGAATGCTCACTAGATTCTAGCGATTCGATTCAAAATTCGCCTATAATCACTCCTTTCACTCCAACTCCATGTTGTATTTACACAAATTCTTGTGTCACAATTTGTTCGGTCGCACATTTAGTAGTGTGATCCGTGACACAGATCTTTATGTTCTTGGAGATATATTCTAGGGGAATGTAGTGGATTCTTCAAGGATTCTGATGGAGGGACTTGTCGCCGCTTCTCGATCCAAGGATAAAAAGATTGGGTTCGGCAATATAATCTGTGGAATAATTCTAGGTTCCAAGGGTACCATTGATGTTCCTTGGAGTGATGATGAATTCTTCCCAACGATAGATTATGAGTTTCTAGAGTTTGAAGGACTTGTGAAACGTGTTTTTCGCGCAGGGCCTCACTTTCTTTCTGCACCGGAACGTCAAACTTTCGTGCAGTTGCAAATTGATCGTATTAGGGCCACTGAAATCCCGCTTGATAGGGATGAATATGTAGAGTAGTTTAGGTTTTTCATTTTTCATTTTTAATTTGTATATATTTTTCTTATTTTTGTTGTAATTTATTTGTTTGTTTTTAATTTTGTACATATATGATTCAATTAATAAATTCACTTTGTTCAATATATTTCATCTTTGTTCATTTATTTTCTAATAGTTGCAAATATTGGTTACATGACAATAATTAAATGTTTAGATTAGTCTACAAATATTTCTTATTTAAAAACACATAATCCTGTTTCACTAACTTAATTCATTAAGTTTAATACATTAGGATTTACCAATTCATTCAATTGATTAAATTCATATAATTAATATTTATTCATATGCACTTAATATGATTCTTTTAACTTGTATGCATAAATAAACATTTAAGTTTCATTAATTCTTCATACAACATTTATTTCACTTTAATTCAATTTATTAAGGTTAAACCTTTGATTTTCCTTGCAATTAATGTAATTTATTTTAGTTTTTAAGTGCAGTGACACTTTATATTAAGTTCATGAACCAATCCATCAACAAAATTGCACAAACCTAGTCATTAGGCATCCAAATAGCCAGTTTTGACCAATTCTCTACCGAGAATTAATAATTCTCGGTATGAGCAGAAAAAACGGACCGATTTCAGGGCAAAAATTCTCTGAAATTCGCGTGCCGCGGCCGCGGCTTTGCCATTCGCGGTCGCGACACGCGATTTATATGCCCTTTTGATTCCGATCTTTGACACAATTTTTGCCTATTCCTATTCCTATTCTATCTCTACATCTACCTAATCCCCCTATATAAACCTACCTCTTACACAAACCTCACATCACCTCTATTTTTACTCAATCCCTTCCTCCAAACTATTCCCCATAAACCTACTTTTACTCTTCCCAATTTATTCATTACAATTTCTATACTCTTTTCCATTCAATCACTTCCAATTACAACTCCCAAACTCATCTTCAAGCTTTGCTCTTTCTCTCTATTTTTATTTTCTTCATCTTCTTCTCAAACCCTAAACACCATTACCATGGTAAGAACTAAGCGTGTTGGTAACAAGCCCACTGTTACAGAAGCTAATCGCCTTCGAGTTCAATGTGGAGCTTATTTCGACATCGCTTCGGAGGAGGAAGCCGCTCGTTTCAAACATTTTTCACAAGCCGATCGCCAATTTGTGGACATGCACTTCCTAGACTTCCATTCGGTAAGAGCATTGAATTTCTCTACTAGAATTGATGCTTTTATTGAGGCTTTGGGTTGGCAATAATTCGTTAATATGCGTTTTCCCCGTATTAATGAGTATGTGGTGGAATTTTTGGTCACTTTGACCATGAACAAGAAGAAAACTTCAATCTCTTTTAGGAATAATGGTACCACTTACACCATTGATTATGAAGCAATGGGAAACATGTTTGGTTTCCCTACTTCTGATTTTTATGATAAGCCTAAAGATTTTGATAATGATGCTGTTTGGCAAACTCTTTCGGACCAAGAGTATTTTAATTCGAAAAACACCTCAAGCAAGTTGATTAAGGACAATTGTGTGTTCTTCTTTCACAAATTTTTTAGTTTCTCCTTGTTTGGTCGTGTTGAGAGTTTAAAGATTCGGGTTCGAGATTTGTTTGTTTTGGATAGTTTGTTTAAAGGCTTGAGGATTGATAGCATTGGTATTCTGTTTGACAATTTGTTCCGTGCCTCGAGGGCTACTACCATTCAAATCCCTCTTTGTAATTTTATCACCGCTATTGTGTTGGGAGCGCGGGGTGAATTGGCAGATTATGACATGTCCACCTACCGTGGGTATGTTCCACTCTTGGACATCTCGGCTCTTGAGCGGGCTCATTTATTGCTTCCGCAAGGTCCCCCCGTCTTTATTTTGTACGCCTCCCGTATTGCCCACCTTCGTGGCACTATGGGTGGTGGCGCTTCAAGTTCTCCATTTGTAGGTACCGACGGTGGCGGCGAGGCGGAAGGCGAGGAAGATGCACAACAAGCTCAACCACAACCCCAAGCGCCTCAAGCGGATGATCCGGTGGATTTACGGAGGATTTTGAACCAAATCAATTCCAACAATCGTCAAATGAACTTAAGAATTGATGATTTGGTAGAAAACAACATGGTGATGAATGACAACCTCAACCTTTTGAGGCGTGAGCGTAGATCGACTCGGCATCGGATGCTTTCCTTTTTCCGACGCCGAAATGTGGAGACTTCACCAACACCTCCGGATTCCCCGCCTCAAGCATATGTTGTTTTCTTTATTTTTATTTTTATCTTGTTATAATTTGGTACAATTTTCTTTTTATTATGTTTCGTACAATTTTTAATTTTCTGTTGAATGTTTCCTTTGCTACATTTCTATCTTTCTTATCGTATGCCTTATTTCGTATTTATTTTTTATGTTTTCTCAAATTTTTTGCACCAATGAGGACATGGTCCAATTTAAGTGTGGGAGGAGATATACATATATCATTTACACATATACGAATAAATGCAACGAAAATATTATTTTGCAAACGAAAAATGCTATACGAGTAATTTTATGCGAATGCAACATATATTGCAACACAATTTATTTAACATTATTTTTCATAACTTTACATTTTCATATGTTTTAAAATGTTTAACTTATGATTATTTTTGGGTTATCATTATCGTTAGAAATAATATTTCTATACAGGTAATAATTTTTAAAAAACATTTTCACAAATCTCCGATACGATTTTAAGTAAAATTGTCTCGAGTGAATGTATTTTAATTAAATAAATTCTTTATTTTTAATCTCTATTTTTTATCATGAAATTCATGATACAATAAATCTTATTTTAAATTTTCAATTAGGTTTATAGGCATTAAATTGAACTAACAATTTTTAGCTCGGTTTGATTTCGTCTTACATTAACACCAATTGAAGTTTTTAAGGAAACTTTAGCCATAATACATGTTGAATTTTAAGTCAATATAGGATGAATGTGCTATATTTCTTTTTCCCAATTTCAAATTTATATTTCATTAATTAATCAATTAGTTGAATTCTTAACTTTTGGCCACGATTGAGACCAACCTTATCACAATCGAGGTATGAAAGGGAAGAAAATTAAGTACCGTTTACTTTTGGCCACGATTGAGACCACCCTTATCACAATCGAGGTATGGAAGTAGCGATAAAAAAAACAAAAAAAAATATATATAAGCGTGTTTAAGTTTAAAGTAACGATTGCGTCCACCCATGGCATGGTCGGTACCTCTTAAGCAAACACTAAGCAATAAAATACGTATAAAGTTACGATCAAGACCACCCTTATCTCGGGCGTAACTAAGCAAATAATTAACCTAAGTACTTATTTTAATTTAATATATCTCATATATTAGTTTAGGTTTGGGAAAGGAAATTTTGTGCTTTGAAATGCCTTGAGACGAAAGACTCAATAACATGCGTGCTTACATTGTCCCGAATGCTTCGATTCAAAATTGAAAATACAAGACGAATGATATATCGTATATTATACTAAGTTAGTTTGATATTTTGCGTATAAATTTGCCATGCGAAGTTAGTCTTTTCGGCTTAACTAATTTAAGAGGTAATACCAAGATATATGTTTTATTTTCATAAAAAGATTAGTTTAAGAATAAATTCAGTGAAATTTTGCTCGGGACTAGCAAAAGATTAAGTATGGAGATTTGTTAAGCCCAAAATATACCTAAAATATCATCAGTAATTACATCAATATTGCTACGAATTTGTGCTATTTATATCTGTTTAGAAAGCTTTTACTCTCGAATATGTTTCTTTTATGCAAGGTACATAAATATTTGGTAAAATCCAAATAGGAACAAAAAGAGCTCAAAAACAGAAGAAAAACCCTACAAAAGGAGTCGAAGACGACGAAAATTAATAACGCCAAATCGAGGACGAGAACGAAAGTCAAAGACGACGAAACGTTCCGTGCCGCGGACCGCGGCCCCCTTATTCTCGGTCGCGACACGCTCCCTTCAGCTTCTCCTTCCCTTCGTTTGAAGACCAATTGATGCTCCCCCATTCTCGGTAGAGAATTAAATATTCTCGGTAAGAGCAGGAATCTGTAGAAGCCAAATTGCACACTTTCGTTTTCGACGAAACGCGATCGTTCGGGTGGATAAAGACGTCCCTTCACAACGGATACGATCCTTCACAACGGACACGACACTTCAATCAAGACTCTTCAACATCTATAAATAAAGAGTTGATGGAGAGTTGAAGATATGTAGAAGAAAGAGATTAGTATAGAATTTATGCAGAAATTCTGAGTCAAGTGATTCAGAAGTTAGATTTCGATTCTGTAAAAAGCAATATGATGTACACACATTGTTTATTCAATAATAACAAATTCAGTAGCGTTTAGACGTTGTTCCAATTTAGTTTTCATTTTGGTAGTAGACCGACCAAGTCTCTATTACGAAGATTCAACGAGAAGATTGAGTAGAGGATCCGCCCCTGAGCCTGACAAACTCTAACGAAACCCAAGGAAAGGATTGACAACCCATTCACTTGCAAGTCGTCGAATGTTTCCATGCTCCATGTTCTCTGTAAACTTGTATCAATTTATATTTCATCTAATAAAGTCCGTTCTATTCGATAGATTTTTATGCAGCACTTTGGTAAAGGATCCGAAGTGGATTGATGCTGGTGTTTTCATTAAAACGTAGTTTAATTCAAAATCTTTACAAAGAAACTTTGTTGAACACTTAGGCAAATTATTATCTCGGTAGAGTTTTAATTTGATTAAGGGCAATTATCCCGGATAAGGGTTTTGTCATGTTCAAAGCCTAATAATTAGAGGTTCCGTCATTTATTTCATCCTTATAATTCATACAAAGTTTAAAGTTGTTTTCTTTGCTTAATGCAAACAAATACATTTGTTTACTTTTCTAAAAAGTACTAAACGTTCCTGTCTTGCAAATTCATTCTTAAATCAGAATATTTTCTAACATCTTCATACTCTAATCTAATTCTTATTCTAGCAATTTCAAAACCAAAACCGATTAAACGATTTTCCATATTATAAACCTTAAAAGTAAATTTAACCGATTCAAAATAAGTTTAGTTAAAAAAACGTTCCCTGTGGGATCGATATCTTTTATTACTACAAGCGTATACCGTGCACTTGCGGAAATTGCCCAACAAAAACAAAACCCTAGTAAAGACAAATACCGAATCTGGTAAAATGGCAGACCCACCAACACTTATGGATTACGCTAGGCCAGGTGTGGCCGGTGTGACCAATAGTATCGTTAGACCCAGAATCACCGCAAACCAATTTGAAATTAAGCCAGCTTTGCTTAATATGTTGCAAAATAATGTAACATTTTATGGGTGACCTAACGAAAATCCTAACACCCATTTAACAAATTTTCTTGAAATTTGTGACACTTTTAAAATCCCAGATGTGACTGCAGAAGCAATCAAACTTCGTCTTTTTCCTTTCACTTTGAAGGATAGGGCTAAAGAATGATTAACTTCTATGCCAGCCGCAACTTTTGCCACTTGGGAACAATTAACCTAAGCATTTTTATCAAAAAAATTTCCTTTAGCAAAAACCGCAAGAGTAATTAAAGAGTTAACATCTTTTTCTCAAAATGATAATGAAACTCTTTATGAGGCTTGGGAACGTTTTAAAGAACTTCAACGTTTATGCCCACACCACCAATTGCCCGCTGAACTTTTAATGCAAACATTTTATAATGGACTAAATCCTACAACTAGAGGTTCATTGGACGCTATGTCTGGAGGGTTATTCATGAAGAAAACATCTGCCCAAGCAAGAGAACTTTTGGAGGAAATGGTAATCAACAGCAGTATGTGGCCCGCGGAACGTGGGCACATACCAGTAGTGAAACCATCATCCTCAACAACGTCATCAGTTAAAGCTATAGTGAATCTTGATCCAGTAGCGATGTTGCAAGCCCAATTTTCTGCCCTATCGCACAAAATTGATAGGTTTATGGCACCGTGTGATCCTAATGGTAACCCAATCCAAACGGATGTGGATTACGAAAGTATGAGTGAAATTGAACAGGTAAATTTTGTCCAAGGGCAAAACCAAAACAATAACCCTTATTCCAATACATATAATCCTGGATGGAGAAATCATCCTAACTTTAACTGGAGAGACAATAATAATAATGCTAATGCTAATCAAAATCGTACTGCTAATTATCAAAATCAATCAAGAGATACGATTAACACTTTATCTTCTAAAATCGACAAATTTATTGATGCTATGAGCGGAAAAATAAGTAATCACGACGATGGTTTTAAACGGATCGAGAATAAATTCGATCAGCTTATTAAAAACCAATCATCTAGCATCCATAATTTGGAGGTTCAAATTGGACAACTCGCTAAATCAATTCCATCCCGCAAAGAGGGAAGTCTTCCAAGCCATACGGAAGAAAATCCGAAAGAGCATGTTAAGGCTATCACTCTTCGTTCAGGGAAAAATTACTTAGGTCCGGAAATGCCCGGAAATTCGACTTTACCTGGAACTGATTTACCGAAGCCCAAAGAAGATAAATTAAATCAAAAAGATGCACCAATTGACTCTATTACAAAAACTTTTGTACCCAAACCACCTTTTCCACACAAAGTCCGCAATAAGGACTATGACAAACAACTTTTAACATTTTTAGACAAACTTAAAAATTTGCATATTAATTTGACGTTTATGGATGCGATTATGCAAATTCCCAATTATGGTAAATTCCTCAAAGATGTAATTTCAAAGAAAATCAGTTGGGAAGGAATTTCATCCATTTCAATAACTGAAGATTGCAGTTCAATTGTGTCAAGTAATTTGCTCATAAAACTCAAAGATCCCGGATGTTTTACCATTCCGTGTAAATTGGGAGATATTGAATTCCCAAGTTGTCTTTGTGATTTAGGAGCAAGCATTAACTTGATGCCATTATCTATTTTTAATAAGTTAGGCTTAGAAGAAGATATCAAACGTACCAATATGGTTTTGCAATTAGCGGATCAAACCACTAAAAGACCATATGGTATAATCGAGGATGTTTTAGTTAAAGTTGACAAATTTATTTTTCCTACCGATTTCGTTATTTTAGATTTTGCTTATGACGTTAATTGTCCGCTAATCTTTGGTAGACCGTTCATGAACACGGGACGTGCTCTAGTTGATGTGTCGGAAGGGAAAGTAGTTTTACGAATAGGAGATGATAAGATTGAGTTTGATATGAACCAAGCGATGAAATATCCTATGGAAGATTTCGCTTGTATGAAACTTGATTTAATTGAAGAATGTGTAAATGACATTGTTCAAAAAGAAGAAATAATAGAACCTTTAATGAGTGAGGAACTAGAAGATAAGGACCCAGAACCTTTAAATCGAGAAGATGGACCAGTTCCGCCTTCGATTATAGTTCCACCTAAATTAGAACTTAAAGAATTACCAAGTCATTTGAGGTACGCTTTCTTAGGCGAAGGCGATTCTCTACCTATAATTATCTCTAACAAGTTAACACAGGTTTAAGAAGAGAAATTGAAAGAAGTTGTTAGAAATAGGATAGGAAGTATGGGTTGGCAAATTTCAGAATTAAAAGGTATTAATCCGAGTATTGTAATGCATAGAATTCATTTAGAAGAAGATAAGCCACCTAAAGCGGATAGGCAAAGACGCCTAAATCCGAATATGAAAGAAGTAGTAAAAAATGAGATTGCTAAACTTCTGGACAATGGAATCATCTACCCTATTTCGGATAGTGAATGGGTTAGTCTAATCCATTGTGTACCTAAAAAGGGAGGCATAACAGTTGCAAGGAATGAAGAAGGTGAATTAATACCTACACGAACCACCACTGGTTGGAGAGTTTGTATAGATTATAGAAATCTAAATAAAGCAACTAGGAAAGATCATTTTCCTCTTCCTTTCATTGACCAAATGATCGAAAGGATAGCTGGTCATGCTTTCTACTGTTTTCTAGATGGTTACTCTGGATTCTTTCAAATATACATTTACCCGGATGACCAAGATAAAACAACCTTCACATGTCCTTACGGAACATTTGCATATAGGAGAATGCCCTTTGGTCTATATAACGCACCTGCAACATTTCAACGTTGTATGACTGCAATTTTTAATAATTTCATTGAAGATATCATGGAAGTTTTTATGGATGATTTTTCAGTTTATGGAGATTCTTTTGATTCGTGCCTAAAAAACTTGGATAAAGTTTTGTCTAGGTGTGAAGAAACAAATTTGGTATTAAACTGGGAAAAATGTCATTTCATGGTTGACGAATGAATTGTTTTAGGTCACAAAATATCTGAAAAAGGATTAGAAGTGGATAGAGCAAAAACTTCAGTAATAGAAAAGTTACCCCCTCCAACTACTGTTAAGGGAGTAAGGTCATTTTTAGGACATGACGGTTTTTACAGAAGATTTATTAAGAATTTTTCTGTAATTTCCAAACCACTCACTAATCTACTCATGAAAGATTCAACCTTTGATTTTAATGTAGACTACGTTAAAGCTTTTGAAATATTGAAAACAGCTTTAGTCAGTGCACCTATTATTGCTAAACCCGATTGGGATTTACCATTTGAAATTATGTGTGATGCAAGTCATTTAGCTGTCGGATGTGTTTTAAGTCAAAGGAAGGATAAGAAACTTCATGTCATTTATTATGCAAGTCACACACTGTCCGGTGCACAATTAAACTACACCACAACTGAGAAAAAAATGTTAGCTGTAGTTTTTGCATGTGATAAGTTTAGGTCATACTTGTTAGGTTCAAAAGTTATTATTTATACTGATCATGCAGCATTAAGATATTTATTTGCTAAAAAGGATGCAAAACCGCGTCTAATTAGATGGGTTTTATTGTTACAAGAATTTGATATAGAAATAAAAGACAAAAAGGGAGTAGAAAACTTTGTCGCCGATCATCTA